>NC_134402.1:291978732-292680988 GCF_038048845.1 Mixophyes fleayi
GTGCACTTTAAAGTAGCTCGATAGCAATAAGACAAACATGAAGTTAGAAACTTGCAAATGCTGATTTGTTTTGTATCTATTTTTATAAGTAGATTGGCAGCTAAACATTATCATTAACATTAAGAAGATCCTAAATGTATTTTATGGCAAAAAAAATGTGAAAAAAAATAAGTAGAATTTTTACTGTTTTGCCAATAACGGTGATGAAATGTAGGGCAGCACAGTGGCTTAGTGGTTAGCACTTCTGCCTCACAGCACTGGGGTCATGAGTTCAATTCCCGACCATGGCCTTATCTGTGTGGAGTTTGTATGTTCTCCCTGTGTTTGCGTGGGTTTCCTCCGGGTGCTCTGGTTTCCTCCCACACTCCAAAAACTTACTGGTAGGTTAATTGGCTGCAATACAAAAAAAAATAAATAAAAAAAAAAATTGACCCTAGCCTCTCCCTCTCTGTCTGTCTGTCTGTCTGTCTGTCTGTCTGTCTGTGTGTGTAAGTGTGTGTCTATAGTAGGGAATTTAGACTGTAAGCTCCAATGGGGCAGGGACTGATGTGAGTGAGTTCTCTGTACAGCGCTGCGGAATTAGTGGCGCTATATAAATAAATGATGATGATGATGATGATGATGATAGTATATCTAATGACTGATTGTTATTTTCTGTTGAATCTATGTATAACACTGTGAATATTTTATGTAACCTTCCAAAGTGTATTTTGTTAACTGACCTGAGTTTGACCTAGGCAAGTGTCAATGGTCTTTTGAAAGTACCCAGGCCCAGAGACAGATCTGGGAGTAGTTTGTGTATGCAGAGGAGTTGGACTTAGCCAGGCAGAAAGAGCAGAGGTGAGAGATTCTCTGAGGTAACCAAACATATATCTAAGTGATTGATAATTACTTCACAAAGCTCTGTGACATTTGGGAGATCAATCTGTCTTTATTGACAAACTGAATTCCTAATGTGGGGGGTGAAGTGCCAACAAGAAATGGTTTAAAAATCCCTTGTTTCAGACATCAGATTGTCCATTTCTTTGAGGAGGGTCTACCACGACTGAAATGCGCTATTCTTCTCAATGTGTATTCCTCACACACCAATTCCTGAACTTGTAAGTAGGTATTCTGGTTTTATTTCCTATTTTATTTTCAGAAACTCATTTGTGCAACCTATTGTATGTCTGTTTATTACATTTTTGAAAATAAGCCTTGGAAACATTTTTGAGATTAAACATATTTTATCTAGTGTACTCTCTGTGATTCTTTGTGAACTTATGAAGCCCAGGGAGACTCATGCTACATATGTATGTGATTTAAGTGTGAAACATTAATAAGTGGTTCTGGTGAACGTTAGGACACCATAATAAATCCTTTGTGGCAGCATAAAAGGTGTATTCATTGTTATCTAAGGTAACACCAGTCACGGCCAGCTGTTCAGATTGTTGTATCTGGGTCAGGCTGGGTGTTCGTGATAAATTGGTTGGCAGCTTGGTGGGATTGATAATATTTTTCATTTTATCATAAGAACTTAAGAGAATTAGTGGCGTGTGATTCTAGAGAGATTCAGCATTGATCTGGAGATTACGCTCAAGGCTTGCAAAATTTTAAAAGACATACTTTGCAAATAGTTTCTGTTCCCCTCCTTTCTTGTTTTCTTTTCTTTTCTTTTCTTTTTTCATTTGGAGGAAGTGTTAGGTCCAGGATGGCCCCTGACTATAAGTAGATGAAAAAGGACAAGCTTTTGGCTTTGTGTGTTGAAACAGGACTTGCTCTCGTCCCCGTCAGGAACCGAAACCAACTGATTCAAGTGCTTATGGATGCTGATCAGAAGCTAAGTGCCGGGGAAGGCCAGGGAGAAAGCATCTCTGCTTCAGGAGAGCAGTTAACACTGGACATTACCACAAATACCTCTGTTGAACCAAGTGAGGAACCTACCCTGGAAAGTTACATGCATGCTGCCCTCAAACAGCTGAAGGATACTGATTCCTTCCAAAGTGTATTTTGTTAACTGACCTGAGTGTCACCTAGGCAAGTGTCAATGGTCTTTTGAAAATAGCTAAGCACAGAGGTAGATCTGGGAGTAGTTTGTGTATGCAGAGGAGTTGGCCAGGCATAAAGAGAAGAGGTGAGAGATTCTCTGAGGTGCCCAAGCATATATCTAAGTGATAGATAATTTACTTCGCAAAGCTCTATGACATTTGGGAGATCAGTCTGTCTTTATTGACAAACTAAATTCCTAAGGTGGGGAGTGAAGAGCCAACAAGAAATGGTTTAAAAATCCCTTGTTTCAGACATCAGATTGTCCATTTCTTCGAGCAGGGTTTACCACGACTGAAATGTGCCATTCTTCTCAAAGTGGTTAGCACTTCTGCCTCACAGCGCTGGGGTTATGAGTTCAATTCCTGACCATGGCCTTATCTGTGTGGAGTTTGTATGTACTTCCTGTGTTTGCGTGGATTTTCTCCAGGTGCTCCGGTTTCCTCCCACACTCCAAAAACATACTAATAATTAATTGGCTGCTATAAAAAAAAAAAAATACCCTTGTCTCTCTCTGTCTGTGTGTATGTTAGGGAATTTAGACTCTAAGCTCCAATGCGGCAGGGACTGATGTGAATGAGTTCTCTGTACAGCGCTGCGGAATCAGTGGCGCTATATAAATAAATGGTGATGATGAATATGTACTCCTCACACACCAATTCCTGAACTTGTAAGTCGGGATTCTGGTTTCATTTCCTATTTTATTTTCTAAAACTCATTTGTGCAACCTATTGTATGTCTGTTTATGATCTTTTTGTAAATAAGCCTCAGAAATATTTTTCAGATTAAACATATTTTATATAGCACACTCTCCATGATTCATTGTGAATTTACGAAGACCAGGGCTCATCCTACATATGTATGTGATTTAAGTGTGAAACATTAATAAGTGGTTCTGGTGAACGAAAGGGCACCATAATAAATTATTTGTGGTGACAGAAAAGGTGTATTTATGGTTAATTAACTAAGGTAACACCAGTCACGGCCAGCTGTTCAGATTGCTATATCTGGGACAGGCTGGGTGTTGTGACAAACAACTTATTATTAGCAATTGACATTAAATTTTTTTCTCTTTGCATTCTTTTTTAACTTTATATTCTACATATGTATTGGGTGTATCCTGAAGTGTCTTGTCTCATCACACAAGTGTCTGTGTTTGTATCTCCCATGCCATCAGCACATTCTTTTACTAAAATACTTTGTGCTACTCTGCAAATCCGGATGATCTTATTTGCTGTATGTTGTTCTATCACCACCCTTCAAGGAACATCTAGACACACACAAGATTAAGGGAGATATCTATAAAAGGTAAATTTTGGGCAAATCTCCTATTTTTTTGTGATTTACCTAGCAATTTGCAATTCCCTTAACCTATCATAGGCAATGCTCCACATTTTTATAACTCTAAAAATAAATTTGCATACATCTCACAAACACAGAATACACTGATTATGCAGTGTGACGTTTAGAGCAGGGGTAACCTATTAGAGGGTGATTTACTAAATCACCATGGAATTCTCCCAAAATAATCTCACTGCTTTCAAACTGTAAATATTACCTGAAATCCAGTGAGATTATTCAAAATTCCCAAATCAAAACAAGCTTAAATCATCAAGCATTGGTAACAATTAACTGCTTGGCATGCTGATAATTGTGGAACTAAAAGCATCAACAAGCCCTATCAGTCCAGGCCCACAGCTGTATTTATTGCTTTGCTGCAAATCCCATTGTTTTCATTGGACTACAAGAGGAGAAAGGGTGAAATTTGTCCCAGTTTTTCTCTATTTAAAATCCTTTTTTAACAATTTTTTTATGTGCAATTAAATAACTCAACTGGCCATTAGTCTGTGGATATTGGAATGACGTTTTAACTGAGCGGATTTTCAACAGCTTTAGTACACTTTTCATTAGAGACATAAAGTTTGTATCTTGGTCCATGAGGACAACTTCTTGTAGACCTACTTGGATATTAACCTGCTGTTTATTTGTTGGGCTGTGGCAGATCATAGCAGAAAGCTTCTGGATCTATGGTAGCATAGTCTTCAGTCACTAAAATGTACTGTGTCACAAACTGTCTCAACCTTGGTGATGTCTGAAGACCAGAGGCCTAGAGTAACATAAGCAAGTATAATGAAGTGTAATACAGGAGACTTTTTTGGAATTTTGATTAGCACACCTTTGGCAGCTTGTGTAGGCCTAAAGGAACCAAGCAATAGTTAATTTGATGATATGTTCATCAACATTAATGGTGTGTGTGCAACTGCTGGAGAGAATAACTGTGCTTATAAGATCCAATCAGTCTTATTATAGAAGAAAGAAATATATTGGTATTTTTTTTTTGGGGGGGGGGGGTTCTGCTACACTGCTACTCACACTCAAGAACTATACCTGGATTTTTGCATGCTTACTAAAGAGGTCACTGAAACTGTTTCTCACCAAATTTAAAATTACTTTGACTAAAAAAGAGAAAGGATTAATAGTTTTTTGATGGATGCGGCATATAGTGAAAACCTGTTGTTTACTGGCTTTACAAAGATGTCACTACTAAAACCCACTCTTACAAAATTGCTTCTTTCACTAGAAAAACTTTTAAATTAAATAAATCTAATTGTTTTTTGGGGTGTGTTGCTCAAAGTCATACAGCAACAGTACCCTGTTTTTCTCCACTAAATAGAATTGTAAAGAAATGCTAGTTCAGAATGATGTCCCACTAAATAGAAATGCCAATTCATAATGATGTATATATATATATATGGTACTATATAATATAATATATATATTGTGACACAGGCACCCTATTGATGAGGCACACAGACAATTTCTTGCTTGACACAACAGACGCTTTATTGTTTACATCACAATAATACAGCAAACACTTTATCAGGAAGACAAAAGGCAACCTAACACTGGCTAGTCCCAGTTTCCCAGTTTCGTCATATACAGTCCTTTATAGTTGGGACTCCAACTACAGCCTCAGCTTGATGGACAGGCAACACACTCACCTTGCCCTTAAAAGGAAGTCTACTCAGGTGCTCTGTAATTACTGTTCTTCTTGCAGACACACCCCGATATCCTGCTGTTAGCTGTGGAAAAGACAAAAAGTAAAATCACATGTTATAATTTTACCTTCTCATATGTCTTACACCTGTAAATCTGTGAACCTAGATGCACTGCCATACCTGTGTGTAACCCCATCTCTAGTCTTTACTTGCACACTGTCAGATGCGTAGCTGATTTCACTCTTAGTGGCCTGTGGCAAAACAGTCCATTTGCCACTGTTTTCTGTGAAAATGTCCCTACTTCACCCTGTCTAACGCTCTAGTCACTCTCTACGTGCTATTTGAAGTACACAGCCTGCAAGACATCTTCTTCTCTGGGCTGTATGTATAGAAAATGTCGATTCAAAACTCTTGTGAGTTTGTGATTTTTTTTTCCTGAATGATGTTTTGCCTCGTTTCAGATCCAAATTAGGGGCGAAGAATCGAGTCGTGTTTTGGGTCTACACGGAACCCCAAATCTTGGATCTGTCGGATTTCTCCAAATCCGAACCACTCATCTCTACTATTTATTGATATAATCTATATATACTACATGATCTCTATACATGATATATCTACATGTGAAAAAACGTTTAGAAATATAACATTATAATAAGTGATTGTGATAAAACGCATGTAAATTAATTTGACTATATAGTTTACTGTGATAACATGTATAGGTTAGAGTGGAGACATGGTGGCTTAACTGTAATTATCATATAAACTGTATTATTTGTGATTTTTAATAGTATTAAAGTTCATATCACTTATATATTGTGAACTAATGTATTGCTGTTTCACATATTAGTGTTGATGTAGAATTGTCTGCTACCTAAGGTAAATTATCATTATTGTGTGATTGTATAGTTATCCATAGTTTCTGTTGATAACTTGACAGATTTTAATAGTTGAGACTGAATCATTGTTAAATAACTTTTGGTAAAAATTTATTGAAAGCGAATAGCGCAGCGCACTTATTTATGTAATTGCATTTGCACTTATTTTTTTATATCGTTTATATTGTGGGATAGGTAATCGTTATTTCTGAGACCAGGGAAGAAATTTGTCTCTTGTCTAACTTTGCTATAGGAAATGCCTATTTCTGATACATATATCTGATACAATGAGCCTGTATTTACCAAGCCTTTGGTGTATTGTGGTTTGGGAAACTAGCTTGTTGTATGTCCCTTTGTTGTTCTGTGTGAATATGAATTCTGAACGGTCTGATGAAAGGCATGTGTTAGATCTTTTGATGTGTGAGGTTTAACTTGGAGACAGCAAGGTTTTAAGAATTTTAAAGCTAAGTATAAATACTAGTGGCTTTGCAATGTATGTACATTTATGTTTGTATAAATAGAGTATATACTGATGCTAAAAGTAGCGGCTTTGCAATTTATGTAAATTTATGTTTGTATAAATAGAGTATATCCTGATGCTAAAACTAGCATGTGTCTGAAAGGTATAAATGCTCTGACTTGTACACTGAAATGTATCATTCTTCTGATTTTATCTGACCTGACCACTGATACCTTAAATCAGTGGGACTGTCCTTGTCAGGACACTTGAGCAATAAAACATCATTCTGCTTCAAAGAACTGCTTGAAAACATCTTCAATATTGCTGTTTCCTGTGATCTACAGATTAGACCCTAAAATCTAATCCGTTCTCCGGCTGTGTCTGCGGTTTGGACCCAAGCGTTTCCAGTACCTTCACCTACCTGCAGCCCTGGTTAGTGTGATAGGCCAGGGGGGATCCATCCACAGCATCCCTGATCCATAGTAAGAGGTCAGGAGTACCAGTCGGGTGTACCAGCAAGGAGACATGCTAGCAGCGTCAGTGACCCAGAAGGAACGTGCCATAGAAGGAGCTCAATGGTGGCAGCAGGCCCCTCCCACTGTGGCAGGAGAGGGTGTATTCGAAATAACGAAAGGGAACTGTGGCAAAGTAAGCCCAGCCAGTTCCTCGCAACAACAGACAGGGTGGCATAGGCGGTCCATCCTGTCACAATAGTGATAACTAATCTAAAGTTTTATATATATATATATATATATATATATATATTCTCTTATTTATTTGATCAGACAATATATTTATTATTAAAAGTTGTGTATTTATTTTTCTTATTGTGATCTGGATATAAATTACTTTGCTCAGATAATATATGGTTTCTCTTTATTTAAATGATAATTTCTGAAATGAATGGTGTATAATCATATTTTTCATTCAGACCAGATGGTTTCATGCTGCTGATGAGGAAGGTCATCCTTGTTTCATGATTTAAGAGTTCTTTCTCCAAACCAAAGTCTTTTAGCTCTCTTCTGTTTGCATTGTGCATTCTCACAAAAATGTTGTGCTACACTGGTTAAAGAGTTAAATCTAGTTACATCCTTCGTAGTATTTGGTATATTACCTGCATGCTCCAATTCTTATTGTTTAAGTGGTCTGCTTTTTCCCCCATGTAAAGATTGTTGCAGGTACACCGTAAACAATAGATAATTCCTTGGGATTGACAATTGATATAATCTCTTTTTTTTACATTTCTTGTTGTATCTATTTTCTCTTTTTTAGTGATCATATATTGGCAAGCCTTAAAATGACCACATTTAAAAGAACATTTTAGGATCCCTGAGTTTTTTTTATTTCTTCTAACTTGGCTATGTACCAATTTTTCTAGTAGAAAGATGAATCTCGTAGCCGCGTTTAGTATAGACCTGAGGGGATGAGGAGCGAGAGGGGAAGGCCAGTGAAAAGAAGGTTACAGTAGTCAATACGGGAAATGATGAGAGCATGGATGATGGTATATATCTGTGGTGATTTTCCTTGCTTTGTGATGTCGTGTAATTTAGTAAGTACATCTGATGTTTCTTGTAAGAATGATAAGAAAGCTGTCACAAATTTTTTATCAACATAATTGCTTGTATTTTCAATTAGACTTCCAATTCCAGAGACTATAGGTCTTCCTGGTGGATATTTATCATTTGGTGCATTTTGGACAGAGTATAAAAAGTGACTATTTTGGGGTTGTCCACCTTTTTTTCACACTGCTTCTGAAAATTTGGGATTGGATTAAACATCAATCTTATAAAGCTTAATTCATCATTTAGTTGTTTAACTTCTTCTTTAACATATTCTTCTTTAGGGCACATCACTACATTCAGTCCTTTATCATATGGGTTTATTTCAATATCATCCCAAATGCAATAGCTTAAATATCTACTGTTTTTGAACTACCCTAATGATTATGGGAATCTTTTGAGGCAAACCAAATATTATTATATAGGAGGTACAGATACGATAGACCTGAATAGCAGACATTATAAGTTACTAGTGTATTTTATATGCTGAATATACATCAAAGAATTGAATAATAAGAAAAATAAGTAAGAAATCATGCTAATGCTTTAATTGCATGTCTACTTGGATGGTGTCAGCAAAGTAATCCTCCACCATTTTTTCAATGTTGACAGCATCCAATGCAGCGACAGTAGACATGTCTGCAATGGTTGGCAGGTCCTTCAGTCCGGACCAGATGTTCTCAGCATCCCTGCCAGTGGGTCGTTTATGAAATCTCAGCTGTTTCCTCGCAGCCACAGGTGTGGAAGAAAATGAAGAAGGAGCTGTTGGCATGTCACGGTCCTCTTCAGAGGACAATCTCCTGACCAGCAGGTCTTTGCACCGCTGTAGACTTGTGTCCGCCAGAAACAGAGACACAACATACGCTTTAAACTGAGGATCGAGCACGGTGGCCAGAATGTATTCCTCTGACTTTAAAAGCGTGACCACCCTCGGATCCTGGCAAAGCGTACGAAAGGCTTCATCCACAAGAGCTACATGCTTTGTGGAATCGCAATGGTTTACCAGCTCCTCCCTCACTTTCTCCAGCTGCTTCTGCAACAGCCTGATCAGGGGAATCACCTGACTCAAGCTGGCAGTGTCGGAACTGACTTCTCGTTTGGCAAGTTCAAACGGCTGGAGAACCTTGCACAACACAGAAATCAATCTCCACTGCGCTTGACTCAGGCGCATCCCCACTCTTTTGCCTATGTCGTAGGTGGCTGTGTAGGCTTGAATGGCCTTTTGCTGCTCCTCCATCCTCTGCAGCATATAGAGGGTGGAGTTCCACCGCGTCACAACCTCTTGTTTGAGGTGATGGCAGGGAAGGTTCAGGCTTTTCTGATGTTGCTCGAGTCTGCGGCAGTGGCAGAATGCCGAAAGTGTCCAGCAATTTTGCGGGCCACCGCAAGCATATCCTGCACACCCCTGTCACTCTTGAGGTAATGCTGCACCACCAAATTTATTATGTGGGCAAAACATGGCACTTGCTGGAAATTGCCCATATGTAATGCCCGCACAATGTTACTGGCGTTGTCCGACACCACAAATCCCCAGTAGAGTGTAAGTGGGGTAAGCCACTGCGAGATTATTTCCCTCAGTTTCTCTAAGAGGTTGTCAGCGTTGTACCTCTTATTAAAACTGGTGATACACAATGTTGCCTGCCTTGGAACGAGCAGGCATTTTAGAGATGCTGCTAATGATGCTGCTGCTGCCGCTGTTGCTTCGGAAGGCGATGCATCTACCCAGTGGGCTGTCACAGTCATATAGTCCTTAGTTTGCCCTGAACCACTTGTCCACATATCTGTGGTTAAGTGGACAGTGGGTACAACCGCATTTTTCAGTGCACTGAGGACACTTTTTCGTACTTCTCTGTACATCCCGGGTATCGCCTGCCTAGTGAAGTGGAATCTCGACGGGATTTGGTACCGGGGACACAATACCTCCATCAACCGTCTAAATCCCACTCCACTGATGGCGGACACGGGATGCACGTCTAACACCAACATAGATGTTATGGCCGCAGTTATCCGCTTTGCCATAGGATGACTACGGTCGTACTTCGTGCTCATGGCAAACGACTGTTGTACGGTCAACTGTTTAGTGAAAGATGTAGCGGTCTTATGACTTCCCCTCTGGGAAGATGACCGACTACCAGCAGCAACAGCAGCTGCGGCAGTAGTAGGCGTAGCGCTGCAGGATCCTCCGGAAGAATCCCGGATTGAAGAGGACTCAGTCATGCCGGTGACATGGCCTGCAGGACTATCTACAATCGAGATTGAGAAGGAAATTGACGAGGAGGGTGTTGCTGGTGTGGATACAACAGGACCAAGGGATTTAGGTGTCACTGGACTGCTGATGGTCCTAGCCACAGTTCCTGAACTAAACACTGAATTATGAAGGTTCTTAAGGTGAGGTATAAGGGAGGTTGTCCCTAGGTGGCCAAGATCCTTACCCCTGCTTATTTGAGCTTTACATAAGGTACATATGGCAATACATTTGTTGTCCGGATTGGTATAGAAATAATTTCAGACCAAAGAGGTGGATTTTTTGGACTTCTGCCCAGGCATGACGATGGGCTTTTTCATCCCATGGACAACAACTGTTTCCCCCCCTGGTGCCTCATTTAAGATAACCACATCAGCATCCTCCTTGTCAAGTTCCTTCTCAGCGCCAGCTACATAAATATCCTCCTCCCGGTGTACAACATTGACACCTTCATTAGCCAAATCTGTAACTGGACTGTGGGTGATCCTTCCAACATATGCAGAGGGCATGCTGCAAATGGTGGAAGGAGCCACCTCTTCCCATACAGTGATGGGAAGGTCAGGCTTCGCAACCACCAATACCCTTGGACTCGCCTTGGGGATTTGTGATGCCATCTCTTTAGAAGGCAGAGTTGTTTGCTGTGTTGTTGATGACAGCTTAACTCTCTTAAATTTTTTAGAGGGGGGGAGGAGGAGGGCTTAGATCCTTGGGTGAAGCTGAACCACTAGTCATGAACACGGGCCAGGGCCTAAGCCGTTCCTTGCCACTCCGTGTCGTAAATGGCATATTGGAAAGTTTACGTTTCTCCTCAGATGATTTTAATATTTTTTTTTTGCTAATTGTAGTGAACTTTGGCTTTTTGGATTTTACATGCCCTCTACTAGGAGATTGGGCATCAGCCTTGGCAGACGACGTTGATGGAATTTCATTGTCTATGTCATGACTAGTGGCAGCAGCTTCAGCATTAGGAGGAAGTGATTCTTGATCTTTCCCTACTTTATCCTCCAAATTTTTGTACTCCATTATATGCAGCACACGTTGTATTGCAGTACTATTTTTTTTATACTGCAGGAACAGTGAACGTAGTTAGATATTGCAGTTGAAATTCCTTTTTACTGCAGGTACAGTGAACGTAGTTAGATATTACAGTACTAATTTTTTCATACTGCAGGAACAGTGAACGTAGTTATATATTGCAGTAGAAATTCCTTTTTACTGCAGGAACAGTGAACGTAGTTAGATATTGCAGTAGAAATTCCTTTTTACTGCAGGAACAGTGAACGTAGTTAGATATTGCAGTAGAAATTCCTTTTTACTGCAGGAACAGTGAACGTAGTTAGATATTGCAGTAGTTTTTTTTTATACTGCAGGGGCGGTGAACGTAGTTAGATATTGCAGTAGAAATTCCTTTTTACTGCAGGAACAGTGAACATAGTTAGATATTGCATTAGTATTTTTTTTATACTGCAGGAACCAGCGAACATAGTTAGATATTGCAGTAGAAATTCCTTTTTACTGCAGGAACAGTGAACGTAGTTAGATATTGCAGTAGAAATTCCTTTTTACTGCAGGAACAGTGAACATAGTTAGATATTGCAGTAGTATTTTTTTATACTGCAGGAACAGTGAACGTAGTTAGATATTGCAGTAGAAATTCCTTTTTACTGCAGGAACAGTGAACGTAGTTAGATATTGCAGTAGTATTATTTTTATACTGCAGGATCAGTGAACGTAGTTAGATATTGCAGTAGAAATTCCTTTTTACTGCTGGAACAGTGAACATAGTTAGATATTGCAGTAGTATTTTTTTTATACTGCAGGAACAGTGAGCGTAGTTAGATATTGCATTAGAAATTCCTTTTTACTGCAGGAACAGTAAACGTAGTTAGATATTGCAGTAGAAATTTATTTTTACTGCAGGAACAGTGAACGTAGTTAGATATTGCAGTAGTTTTATTTTATACTGCAGGAACAGTGAACGTAGTTAGATATTGCAGTAGAAATTCCTTTTTACTGCAGGAACAGTGAACATAGTTAGATATTGCAGTAGTATTTTTTTATACTGCAGGAATAGTGAACGCAGTTAGATATTGCAGTAGAAATTCCTTTTTACTGCAGGAACAGTGAACGTAGTTAGATATTACAGTAGAAATTCCTTTTTACTGCAGTAACAGTGAACGTAGTTAGATATTGCAGTAGAAATTCCTTTTTACTGCAGGAACAGTGAACATAGTTAGATATTGCAGTAGTATTTTTTTATACTGCAGGAACAGTGAACGTAGTTAGATATTGCAGTATAAATTTATTTTTACTTCAAGAACAGTGAACGTAGTTAGATATTGCAGTACTCATTTTTTTATACTGCAGGAACAGTGAACGTAGTTAGATATTGCAGTAGAAATTCCTTTTTACTGCAGTAACGTTGAACGTAGTTAGATATTGCAGTACTAATTTTTTTATACTGCAGTAACAGTGAACGTAGTTAGATATTGCAGTACTAATTTTTTTATACTGCAGGAACAGTGAAAATAGTTATTTATTGCAGTAGAAACTCCTTGTTACTGAAGGAACAGTGAACACAGTTAGATATTGCAGTAGAAATTCCTTTTTACTGCAGGAACAGTAAACGTAGTTAGATATTGCAGTAGAAATTCCTTTTTACTGCAGGAACAGTGAACGTAGTTAGATATTGCAGTAGTTTTTTTTTTATACTGCAGGAACAGTGAACGTAGTTAGATATTGCAGTAGAAATTCCTTTTTACTGAAGGAACAGTGAACACAGTTAGATATTGCAGTAGAAATTCCTTTTTACTGCAGGAACAGTAAACGTAGTTAGATATTGCAGTAGAAATTCCTTTTTACTGCAGGAACAGTGAACATAGTTAGATATTGCAGTAGTATTTTTTTATACTGCAGGAACAGTGAACGTAGTTAGATATTGCAGTAGAAATTCCTTTTTACTGCAGGAATGGTGAACATAGTTAGATATTGCAGTAATATTTTTTTTATACTGCAGGAACAGTGAGCGTAGTTAGATATTGCAGTAGAAATTCCTTTTTACTGCAGGAACAGTGAACATAGTTAGATATTGCATTAGTATTTTTTTATACTGCAGGAACAGTAAACGTAGTTAGATATTGCAGCAGAAATTCCTTTTTACTGCAGGAACAGTGAACATAGTTAGATATTGCAGTAGTATTTGTTTTTATACTGCAGGAACAGTGAGCGTAGTTAGATATTGCAGTAGAAATTCCTTTTTACTGCAGGAACAGTGAACGTAGTTAGATATTGCAGTAGAAATTCCTTTTAACTGCAGGAACAGTAAACATAGTTAGATATTGCAGTAGAAATTCCTTTTTACTACAGGAACAGTGAACGTAGTTAGATATTGCAGTAGTTTTATTTTATACTGCAGGAACAGTGAACATAGTTAGATATTGCAGTAGAAATTCCTTTTTACTGCAGGAACAGTGAACGTAGTTAGATATTGCAGTAGAAATTTATTTTTACTGCAGGAACAGTGAACATAGTTAGATATTGCAGTAGTATTTTTTTTGTACTGCAGGAACAGTGAACGTAGTTAGATATTGCAGAAGAAATTCCTTTTTACTGCAGGAACAGTGAACATAGTTAGATATTGCAGTAGTATTTTTTTTATACTGCAGGAACAGTGAACGTAGTTAGATATTGCAGTATAAATTTATTTTTACTGCAAGAACAGTGAACGTAGTTAGATATTGCAGTACTAATTTTTTTATACTGCAGGAACAGTGAACGTAGTTATATATTGCAGTAGAAATTCCTTTTTACTGCAGGAACAGTGAACTTAGTTAGATATTGCAGTAGAAATTCCTTTTTATTGCAGGAACAGTGAACGTAGTTAGATATTGCATTACTAATTTTTTTATACTGCAGGAACAGTGAACATAGTTATATATTGCAGTAGAAATTCCTTTTTACTGCAAGAACAGTGAACGTAGTTAGATATTGCAGTAGAAATTCCTTTTTACTGCAGGAACAGTGAACGTAGTTAGATATTGCAGTAGAAATTCCTTTTTACTGCAGGAACAGTGAACGTAGTTAGATATTGCAGTAGTATTTTTTTTATACTGCAGGAACAGTGAACGTAGTTAGATATTGCAGTAGAAATTCCTTTTTACTGCAGGAACAGTGAACGTAGTTAGATATTGCAGTAGAAATTCCTTTTTACTGCAGGAACAGTGAACATAGTTAGATATTGCAGTACTAATTTTTTTATACTGCAGGGACAGTGAAAATAGTTATATATTGCAGTAGAAATTCCTTTTTACTACAGGAACAGTGAACGTAGTTAGATATTGCAGTAGAAATTCCTTTTTACTGCAGGAACAGTGAACGTTGTTAGATATTGCAGTACTAATTTTTTCATACTGCAGAGACAGTGAACGTAGTTAGATATTGCATTACTAATTTTTTTATACTGCAGAAACAGTGAACGTAGTTATATATTGCAGTAGAAATTCCTTTTTACTGCAGGAATAGTGAACGTAGTTAGATATTGCAGTAGAAATTCCTTTTTACTGCAGGAACAGTGAACGTAGTTAGATATTGCAGTAGAAATTCCTTTTTACTGCAGGAACAGTGAACGTAGTTAGATATTGCAGTACTAATTTTTTTATACTGCAGGGACAGTGAAAATAGTTATATATTACGGTAGAAATTCCTTTTTACTACAGGAACAGTGAACGTAGTTAGATATTGCAGTAGAAATTCCTTTTTACTGCAGGAACATTGAACGTAGTTAGATATTGCAGTACTCATTTTTTTATACTGCAGGAACAGTGAACGTAGTTATATATTGCAGTAGAAATTCCTTTTTACTGCAGGAACAGTGAACATAGTTAGATATTGCAGTAGAAATTCCTTTTTATTGCAGGAACAGTGAACGTAGTTAGATATTGCATTACTAAATTTTTTTATACTGCACGAACAGTGAACATAGATAGATATTGCAGTAGAAATTCCTTTTTACTGCAGGAACAGTGAACGTAGTTAGATATTGCAGTAGAACTTCCTTTTTACTGCAGGAACAGTGAACGTAGTTATATATTGAAGTACTAATTTTTTTATACTGCAGGAACAGTGAACGTAGTTAGATATTGCAGTACTAATTTTTTTATACTGCAGGAACAGTGAAAATAGTTATTTATTGCAGTAGAAACACCTTTTCACTGCAGGAACAGTGAACGTAGTTAGATATTGCAGTAGAAATTCCTTTTTACTGCAGGAACAGTGAACACAGTTAGATATTGCAGTAGAAATTCCTTTTTACTGCAGGAACAGGAAACGTCGTTAGATATTGCAGTAGAAATTCCTTTTTACTGCAGGAACAGTGAACGTAGTTAGATATTGCAGTAGTTTTTTTTTATACTGCAGAAACAGTGAACGTAGTTAGATATTGCAGTAGAAATTACTTTTTATTGCAGGAACAGTGAACGTAGTTAGATATTGCATTACTAATTTTTTTATACTGCAGGAACAGTGAACGTAGTTAGATATTGCAGTAGAAATTCCTTTTTACTGCAGGAACAGTGAACGTAGTTAGATATTGCAGTAGAAATTCCTTTTTACTGCAGGAACAGTGAACATAGTTAGATATTGCAGTACTAATTTTTTTATACTGCAGGGACAGTGAAAATAGTTATATATTGCAGTAGAAATTCCTTTTTACTACAGGAACAGTGAACGTAGTTAGATATTGCAGTAGAAATTCCTTTTTACTGCAGGAACAGTGAACGTTGTTAGATATTGCAGTACTAATTTTTTCATACTGCAGGAACAGTGAACGTAGTTAGATATTGCATTACTAATTTTTTTATACTGCAGAAACAGTGAACGTAGTTATATATTGCAGTAGAAATTCCTTTTTACTGCAGGAACAGTGAACGTAGTTAGATATTGCAGTAGAAATTCCTTTTTACTGCAGGAACAGTGAACGTAGTTAGATATTGCAGTACTAATTTTTTTATACTGCAGGGACAGTGAAAATAGTTATATATTACGGTAGAAATTCCTTTTTACTACAGGAACAGTGAACGTAGTTAGATATTGCAGTAGAAATTCCTTTTTACTGCAGGAACATTGAACGTAGTTAGATATTGCAGTACTCATTTTTTTATACTGCAGGAACAGTGAACGTAGTTATATATTGCAGTAGAAATTCCTTTTTACTGCAGGAACAGTGAACATAGTTAGATATTGCAGTAGAAATTCCTTTTTATTGCAGGAACAGTGAACGTAGTTAGATATTGCATTACTAATTTTTTTTATACTGCACGAACAGTGAACATAGTTAGATATTGCAGTAGAAATTCCTTTTTACTGCAGGAACAGTGAACGTAGTTAGATATTGCAGTAGAACTTCCTTTTTACTGCAGGAACAGTGAACGTAGTTATATATTGAAGTACTAATTTTTTTATACTGCAGGAACAGTGAACGTAGTTAGATATTGCAGTACTAATTTTTTTATACTGCAGGAACAGTGAAAATAGTTATTTATTGCAGTAGAAACACCTTTTCACTGCAGGAACAGTGAACGTAGTTAGATATTGCAGTAGAAATTCCTTTTTACTGCAGGAACAGTGAACACAGTTAGATATTGCAGTAGAAATTCCTTTTTACTGCAGGAACAGGAAACATCGTTAGATATTGCAGTAGAAATTCCTTTTTACTGCAGGAACAGTGAACGTAGTTAGATATTGCAGTAGTTTTTTTTTATACTGCAGAAACAGTGAACGTAGTTAGATATTGCAGTAGAAATTACTTTTTACTGCAGGAACAGTGAACATAGTTAGATATTGCAGTAGTATTTTTTTTATACTGCAGGAACAGTGAACGTAGTTAGATATTGCAGTAGAAATTCCTTTTTACTGCAGGAACAGTGAACGTAGTTAGATATTGCAGTAGTTTTATTTTATACTGCTGGAACAGTGAACGTAGTTAGATATTGCAGTAGAAATTCCTTTTTACTGCAGGAACAGTGAACATAGTTAGATATTGCAGTAGTATTTTTTTATACTGCAGGAACAGTGAACGTAGTTAGATATTGCAGTAGAAATTCCTTTTTACTGCAGGAACAGTGAACATAGTAAGATATTGCAGTAGAAATTCCTTTTTACTGCAGGAACAGTGAACATAGTTAGATATTGCGTAGTATTTTTTTGTACTGCAGGAACAGTGAACGTAGTTAGATATTGCAGTAGAAATTCCTTTTTACTGCAGTAACAGTGAACGTAGTTAGATATTGCAGTAGAAATTCCTTTTTACTGCAGGAACAGTGAACATAGTTAGATATTGCAGTAGTATTTTTTTATACTGCAGGAACAGTGAACGTAGTTAGATATTGCAGTATAAATTTATTTTTACTGCAAGAACAGTGAACGTAGTTAGATATTGCAGTACTAATTTTTTTATACTGCAGGAACAGTGAACGTAGTTATATATTGCAGTAGAAATTACTTTTTACTGCAGCAACAGTGAACATAGTTAGATATTGCAGTAGAAATTCCTTTTTATTGCAGGAACAGTGAACGTAGTTAGATATTGCATTACTAATTTTTTTATACTGCAGGAACAGTGAACATAGTTATATATTGCAGTAGAAATTCCTTTTTACTGCAGGAACAGTGAACATAGTTAGATATTGCAGTAGTATTTTTTTTATACTGCAGGAACAGAGAACGTAGTTAGATATTGCAGTAATAATTCCTTTTTACTGCAGGAACAGTAAACGTAGTTAGATATTGCAGTAGAAATTCCTTTTTACTGCAGGAACAGTGAACGTAGTTAGATATTGCAGTAGAAATTCCTTTTTACTGCAGGAACAGTGAACGTAGTTAGATATTGCAGTAGAAATTCCTTTTTACTGCAGGAACAGTGAACGTAGTTAGATATTGCAGTAGTATTTTTTTTATACTGCAGGAACAGTGATCGTAGTTAGATATTGCAGTACTAATTTTTTTATACTGCAGGGACAGTGAAAATAGTTATATATTGCAGTAGAAATTCCTTTTTACTACAGGAACAGTGAACGTAGTTAGATATTGCAGTAGAAATTCCTTTTTACTGCAGGAACAGTGAACGTAGTTAGATATTGCAGTAGAAATTCCTTTTTACTGCAGGAACAGTGAACGTAGTTAGATATTGCAGTAGAAATTCCTTTTTACTGCAGGAACAGTGAACGTAGTTAGATATTGCAGTAGAAATTCCTTTTTACTGCAGGAACAGTGAACGTAGTTAGATATTGCAGTAGAAATTCCTTTTTACTGCAGGAACAGTGAACATAGTTATATATTGCAATAGAAATTCCTTTTTACTGCAGGAACAGTGAACATAGTTATATATTGCAGTAGAAATTCCTTTTTACTGCAGGAACAGTGAACATAGTTAGATATTGCAGTAGAAATTCCTTTTTACTGCAGGAACAGTGAACATAGTTAGATATTGCAGTAGAAATTCCTTTTTACTGCAGGAACAGTGAACGTAGTTAGATATTGCAGTAGTATTTTTTTTATACTGCAGGAACAGTGAACGTAGTTAGATATTGCAGTAGAAATTCATTTTTACTGCAGGAACAGTGAAAATAGTTATATATTGCAGTAGAAATTCCTTTTTACTACAGGAACAGTGAACGTAGTTAGATATTGCAGTAGAAATTCCTTTTTACTGCAGGAACAATGAACGTAGTTAGATATTGCAGTACTAATTTTTTCATACTGCAGGAACAGTAAAGGTAGTTATATATTGCAGTAGAAATTCCTTTTTACTGCAGGAACAGTGAACGTAGTTAGATATTGCAGTAGAAATTCCTTTTTACTGCAGGAACAGTGAACGTAGTTAGATATTGCAGTAGAAATTCCTTTTTACTGCAGGAACAGTGAACGTAGTTAGATATTGCAGTAGAAATTCATTTTTACTGCAGGAACAGTGAACGTAGTTAGATATTGCAGTACTATTTTTTTTATACTGCAGGGACAGTGAAAATAGTTATATATTACAGTAAAAATTCCTTTTTACTACAGGAACAGTGAACGTAGTTAGATATTGCAGTAGAAATTCCTTTTTACTGCAGGAACATTGAACATAGTTAGATATTGCAGTACTCATTATTTTATACTGCAGGAACAGTGAACGTAGTTATATATTGCAGTAGAAATTCCTTTTTACTGCAGGAACAGTGAACGTAGTTAGATATTGCAGTAGAAATTCCTTTTTATTGCAGGAACAGTGAACGTAGTTAGATATTGCATTACAAATTTTTTTATACTGCAGGAACAGTGAACATAGTTATATATTGCAGTAGAAATTCCTTTTTACTGCAGGAACAGTGAACGTAGTTAGATATTGCAGTAGAAATTCCTTTTTACTGCAGAAACAGTGAACGTAGTTAGATATTGCAGTAGAAATTCCTTTTTACTGCAGGAACAGTGAACGTAGTTAGATATTGCAGTAGTATTTTTTTATACTGCAGGAACAGTGAACGTAGTTAGATATTGCAGTAGAAATTGCTTTTTACTGCAGGAACAGTGAACGTAGTTATATATTGCAGTAGAAATTCCTTTTTACTGCAGGAACAGTGAACGTAGTTAGATATTGCATTACTAATTTTTTTATACTGCAGAAACAGTGAACGTAGTTATATATTGCAGTAGAAATTCCTTTTTACTGCAGGAACAGTGTACGTAGTTAGATATTGCAGTAGAAATTCCTTTTTACTGCAGGAACAGTGAACATAGTTATATATTGCAGTAGAAATTCCTTTTTACTACAGGAACAGTGAACGTAGTTATATATTGCAGTAGAAATTCCTTTTTACTGCAGGAACAGTGAACATAGTTATATATTGCAGTAGAAATTCCTTTTTACTACAGGAACAGTGAACGTAGTTAGATATTGCAGTAGTATTTTCTTATACTGCAGGGGCGTTGAACGTAGTTAGATATTGCAGTATAAATTCCTTTTTACTGCAGGAACAGTGAACGTAGTTAGATATTGCAGTAGAAATTCCTTTTTACTGCAGGAACAGTGAACGTAGTTAGATATTGCAGTAGAAATTCCTTTTTACTGCAGGAACAGTGAACATAGTTATATATTGCAGTAGAAATTCCTTTTTACTGCAGGAACAGTGAACATAGTTATATATTGCAGTAGAAATTCCTTTTTACTGCAGGAACAGTGAACATAGTTAGATATTGCAGTAGAAATTCCTTTTTACTGCAGGAACAGTGAACGTAGTTAGATATTGCAGTAGTATTTTTTTTATACTGCAGGAACAGTGAACGTAGTTAGATATTGCAGTAGAAATTCATTTTTACTGCAGGAACAGTGAAAATAGTTATATATTGCAGTAGAAATTCCTTTTTACTACAGGAACAGTGAACGTAGTTAGATATTGCAGTAGAAATTCCTTTTTATTGCAGGAACAGTGAACGTAGTTAGATATTGCAGTACTAATTTTTTCATACTGCAGGAACAGTAAAGGTAGTTATATATTGCAGTAGTATTTTTTTTATACTGCAGGAACAGTGATCGTAGTTAGATATTGCAGTACTAATTTTTTTATACTGCAGGGACAGTGAAAATAGTTATATATTGCAGTAGAAATTCCTTTTTACTACAGGAACAGTGAACGTAGTTAGATATTGCAGTAGAAATTCCTTTTTACTGCAGGAACAGTGAACGTAGTTAGATATTGCAGTAGAAATTCCTTTTTACTGCAGGAACAGTGAACGTAGTTAGATATTGCAGTAGAAATTCCTTTTTACTGCAGGAACAGTGAACATAGTTATATATTGCAATAGAAATTCCTTTTTACTGCAGGAACAGTGAACATAGTTATATATTGCAGTAGAAATTCCTTTTTACTGCAGGAACAGTGAACATAGTTAGATATTGCAGTAGAAATTCCTTTTTACTGCAGGAACAGTGAACGTAGTTAGATATTGCAGTAGTATTTTTTTTATACTGCAGGAACAGTGAACGTAGTTAGATATTGCAGTAGAAATTCATTTTTACTGCAGGAACAGTGAAAATAGTTATATATTGCAGTAGAAATTCCTTTTTACTACAGGAACAGTGAACGTAGTTAGATATTGCAGTAGAAATTCCTTTTTACTGCAGGAACAATGAACGTAGTTAGATATTGCAGTACTAATTTTTTCATACTGCAGGAACAGTAAAGGTAGTTATATATTGCAGTAGAAATTCCTTTTTACTGCAGGAACAGTGAACGTAGTTAGATATTGCAGTAGAAATTCCTTTTTACTGCAGGAACAGTTAACGTAGTTAGATATTGCAGTAGAAATTCCTTTTTACTGCAGGAACAGTGAACGTAGTTAGATATTGCAGTAGAAATTCATTTTTACTGCAGGAACAGTGAACGTAGTTAGATATTGCAGTACTATTTTTTTTATACTGCAGGGACAGTGAAAATAGTTATATATTACAGTAAAAATTCCTTTTTACTACAGGAACAGTGAACGTAGTTAGATATTGCAGTAGAAATTCCTTTTTACTGCAGGAACATTGAACATAGTTAGATATTGCAGTACTCATTATTTTATACTGCAGGAACAGTGAACGTAGTTATATATTGCAGTAGAAATTCCTTTTTACTGCAGGAACAGTGAACGTAGTTAGATATTGCAGTAGAAATTCCTTTTTATTGCAGGAACAGTGAACGTAGTTAGATATTGCATTACAAATTTTTTTATACTGCAGGAACAGTGAACATAGTTATATATTGCAGTAGAAATTCCTTTTTACTGCAGGAACAGTGAACGTAGTTAGATATTGCAGTAGAAATTCCTTTTTACTGCAGAAACAGTGAACGTAGTTAGATATTGCAGTAGAAATTCCTTTTTACTGCAGGAACAGTGAACGTAGTTAGATATTGCAGTAGTATTTTTTTATACTGCAGGAACAGTGAACGTAGTTAGATATTGCAGTAGAAATTGCTTTTTACTGCAGGAACAGTGAACGTAGTTATATATTGCAGTAGAAATTCCTTTTTACTGCAGGAACAGTGAACGTAGTTAGATATTGCATTACTAATTTTTTTATACTGCAGGAACAGTGAACGTAGTTATATATTGCAGTAGAAATTCCTTTTTACTGCAGGAACAGTGAACATAGTTATATATTGCAGTAGAAATTCCTTTTTACTGCAGGAACAGTGAACATAGTTATATATTGCAGTAGAAATTCCTTTTTACTGCAGGAACAGTGAACATAGTTATATATTGCAGTAGAAATTCCTTTTTACTACAGGAACAGTGAACGTAGTTAGATATTGCAGTAGTATTTTCTTATACTGCAGGGGCGTTGAACGTAGTTAGATATTGCAGTATAAATTCCTTTTTACTGCAGGAACAGTGAACGTAGTTAGATATTGCAGTAGAAATTCCTTTTTACTGCAGGAACAGTGAACGTAGTTAGATATTGCAGTAGAAATTCCTTTTTACTGCAGGAACAGTGAACATAGTTATATATTGCAGTAGAAATTCCTTTTTACTGCAGGAACAGTGAACATAGTTATATATTGCAGTAGAAATTCCTTTTTACTGCAGGAACAGTGAACATAGTTAGATATTGCAGTAGAAATTCCTTTTTACTGCAGGAACAGTGAACGTAGTTAGATATTGCAGTAGTATTTTTTTTATACTGCAGGAACAGTGAACGTAGTTAGATATTGCAGTAGAAATTCATTTTTACTGCAGGAACAGTGAAAATAGTTATATATTGCAGTAGAAATTCCTTTTTACTACAGGAACAGTGAACGTAGTTAGATATTGCAGTAGAAATTCCTTTTTATTGCAGGAACAGTGAACGTAGTTAGATATTGCAGTACTAATTTTTTCATACTGCAGGAACAGTAAAGGTAGTTATATATTGCAGTAGAAATTCCTTTTTACTGCAGGAACAGTGAACGTAGTTAGATATTCCAGTAGAAATTCCTTTTTACTGCAGGAACAGTGAACGTAGTTAGATATTGCAGTAGAAATTCCTTTTTACTGCAGGAACAGTGAACGTAGTTAGATATTGCAGTAGAAATTCATTTTTACTGCAGGAACAGTGAACGTAGTTAGATATTGCAGTACTATTTTTTTTATACTGCAGGGACAGTGAAAATAGTTATATATTACAGTAAAAATTCCTTTTTACTACAGGAACAGTGAACGTAGTTAGATATTGCAGTAGAAATTCCTTTTTACTGCAGGAACATTGAACATAGTTAGATATTGCAGTACTCATTATTTTATACTGCAGGAACAGTGAACGTAGTTATATATTGCAGTAGAAATTCCTTTTTACTGCAGGAACAGTGAACGTAGTTAGATATTGCAGTAGAAATTCCTTTTTATTGCAGGAACAGTGAACGTAGTTAGATATTGCATTACAAATTTTTTTATACTGCAGGAACAGTGAACATAGTTATATATTGCAGTAGAAATTCCTTTTTACTGCAGGAACAGTGAACGTAGTTAGATATTGCAGTAGAAATTCCTTTTTACTGCAGAAACAGTGAACGTAGTTAGATATTGCAGTAGAAATTCCTTTTTACTGCAGGAACAGTGAACGTAGTTATATATTGCAGTAGAAATTCCTTTTTACTGCAGGAACAGTGAACGTAGTTAGATATTGCATTACTAATTTTTTTATACTGCAGGAACAGTGAACGTAGTTATATATTGCAGTAGAAATTCCTTTTTACTGCAGGAACAGTGTACGTAGTTAGATATTGCAGTAGAAATTCCTTTTTACTGCAGGAACAGTGAACATAGTTATATATTGCAGTAGAAATTCCTTTTTACTGCAGGAACAGTGAACATAGTTATATATTGCAGTAGAAATTCCTTTTTACTGCAGGAACAGTGAACATAGTTATATATTGCAGTAGAAATTCCTTTTTACTACAGGAACAGTGAACGTAGTTAGATATTGCAGTAGTATTTTCTTATACTGCAGGGGCGTTGAACGTAGTTAGATATTGCAGTAGAAATTCCTTTTTACTGCAGGAACAGTGAACGTAGTTAGATGTTGCCGTACTAATTTTTTTATACTTTTTTTATAATTTTTTTTTACAATTTTTTTATAATTTTTTTATAATTTTTTTATACCAATGGACTTAGCAGGACAGAGCACAGGACACAGCACCACTGGACTCAGCAGGACAGAGCACTGGACAAAGCACCACTGAACTCAGCAGAACAGAGCACAGGACAAAGCACCACTGGACTCAGCAGGACAGAGCACAGGACACAGCACCACTAACAAAACCCAACCTCACGCTACCCTGATCAATGCCCGAGTGAAGGTGGCGGCGGCAAGCGGGGAATTTATAGAATCCGAGTATCGCGAGATCCGACGGCAGGATTTGGATTCAGAGTCTCGTTTTCAGTGTTTCTCACTGCCAGAAATACCCGAACAGTGCTCGGATCGCCCTCGGATCCGCACTGTTCGGGTGGGCTCGGATTGCGATAATCCGAGCCCGCTCATCGTTACTCTGCGCATGCTCAGAAACAGACATTATGCCAGTGAACACAATTGTTTTCAATTTATTACTGATAACCAATGACTCTTACTACTGCCTTCGACGTGAAGGGCGGATTGGGGGAGGGAAGGGGAGGATGAACGCATGTAATGTTTAGTAAGAGTATGCAAATGCATATGCAGCCAATTCAAGTTCTGTTTTTCTCTTAAGTACGTGTTTTATTCATCAGCTACAGGACAGGTGTAAGTAATGACTGATAATGATGAATGACATCTTTATATTAATAACTACATGCTGCATGCCACTAAATAGCACAGATCATGTGAATGCATGGAATAATAATTGTACATAGGGATTGTATGTACAGTATGCATTAAGAACATCCTGATTTATGTATTTAATGTGATTTTGTTTGTAAAACACATATTTTTATTAATGATTATAGTATTATGAGTTAGTAATGTCTTTTATAATTTTTGTTTGCCTGCGTTCTGATGGGACTTGATATTGCACATATGCATGTGTGCATCCTGCAGTCTGCTCTGCTTGTTAATATATAACAAGTAAAGTTCAGACAGAGTTTACTTATACCCAGATTCAAATGGATATGTATCTTGAGAACCACTTGGATCTGAATATGGGCACACATACTCAGGGGCGGGCTGGCCCGCGCTGGCAGGGGGGCAGCGCCCCCCCCGGGCCGTTCAGTCTTACCACTATCAGGGCCGGGGGGAAGGGCGGCCTGCCGCCCCCCGGATGCAATATAGCCTGTTTTCACCGACGCCCACATCTCATGACACGGGATGCGGCCGCGTCAGCGCACAGGCGGCCGCATTGCATCACACGCGATGCTGCCGCATCGCGTGTCATGTGATGCAGCTGCCTGTGCGCCCCCCGGGCTGACATCTCCTAGCCCGCGCCTGCACATACTGTCAAGCTCCAATGTTCATTTCAAAAATGCAAATTGCAAACAAGCTGTGTTCGAAGACCCACAGTGTGAAATGTCTTTCCTAGCCTTGTATAAAATCACTGCTATTATCAACAGTATTACAACACAAGTGTCAGTTGTTTCCCAACCAGGCATATCACAATAAGTCTGAATATCAAGTGCCATTAATTCTCCAGATGTCGCACAATTTATAATCTGCTAAGAGTTTCCTGAATGCTGTGGAAGAGCTGAAACCCCAAAACGATTCGATTGCTATCCTTATGTTTATCAATTTCTTTAAACACTTCCTTGAATAATGGTATCTGTCTGGAATGTGGGGGATTCATAGCTGCAATCGTTACCAAACTGTCCTCCAATTACCCTGTGATTATTAGTAATCTGATGCTTTTTGTCTTCTATTTTAGTTTTGAGTGTGAACAAATCTTTTGAGGTCATAAATATAGCCATTTATACTGTATGTGTTGTGTAGTCGGGCACTTGCTTCCCTCACACTTATCTATAACTAGGCCATGCTGGCACCAGATTACCAGACATGGCATTGTTAACCGAATGAATGGTCGATGCTACGAAGATAGTACAATATAATCAGGCCTTTTGAGCCAGGCACTGACAAAGTCATTTAATGAATTGTTCTAGAACCATGACTTTCATTATCTGGATGGTACTCTGAGTCCCTAGCTGTAAAAACGTATTGTCATAGTTGTAAAACTAAGCAAAGGCCTGAGGTTTACCAGTCTTACTTAAGATTTCAGCCCTGAAGAGTTGCCAATAGGTTTCTAAGGATAGTGAGAGGTGGTCAAGAATTACAGCCTTGACCTATTTCAGTCACCAAATTAAGCAGCATTTGTCACACAAAGGATTTTAAGAGCGCAGTCACATTGTGTTTATTGCTCATTTATGACAGAGGAAATGGCTCTGTTTATGACAGAGTAGGCTGGTCATTTATAATTTAAAATGACCTGATTATGGGGTGGAGAAGAGGAGGAGGATAAAGAGTTTGTGCTGGTTTATTTAAAGACTGGTCAGACATAGACAATAATGATAAGAATGATAAAAGTAACTATACTGTCTATACTGTCTCATTTAATATTTATTTGTGCGCGAATTGGGGACTTCAGTTACAGGGCCTCATTTCAGTGTAGAATTTTTGCAAAAAAAGTCCACTTACATGTGTATGTTGAGTTGCATGTATCTCAGGATATATCCAGCTCAAAACACAGTAGGATTTCTATGTTAGGCATATATCAGGTATACATATGCATATATATTCACCCCATGATTGCTTAGAGATGAATCTTAACCGGGTTAATAGTAAATGGAAAAGTCGCATTACCCTCTTCCTATGCAATATAATATAGTTAAGTGTCATATACACCAAGTGTCTTGACAGTGTTAGTAATAAATGCAAAGGTCACATTTTCTAAATAAATTGTAATTAATAGACGGCTGCAACTTGACATAATACAGCCACAACGCTAATAAATAAAGTATTATCAGCAACAGGGGTCAATATGCAAACAACCAATAAGAAGCTGCTAGATAGTGCAGTTAGTGTCATCATTATCATGTAACATTACATCAGGCCTCCAATACCTCAAAGATACGTCTCCTAGGAAGCATATCTGGAGATGCTTCTAGGACTCATTAGTTCACATCTGCAGAGGGCATGTCAAACTTACGTGTACATGCCTTTGCTGTACTTAATTTATGTTGGCCCATCCAAACTGCACCTCTGTTGTGTAAGTCTAAGATACACTTATATCTAGATAAGGACGCATTTTGGTATACATATACAGTACAGAAATGTGTATTTTTTGAGGCCCTTGGTGTCCAAGAAATAGAATATATAATTTGTAGGCTGTTCATTTTGTAAAACTAAATGTTCATCACTAGTTATAGATAAGTGTGAGGGAAGCAAGTGCCCGACTACACAACACATACAGTATATGTATAACAGGCCTGTGCAATGATTTGTGGATTCACCAATACTGAAAAAGGTCTCGCTAGCCCAAGACATTACAAGGAAATACTAGGCCAATAGAAGGGGCAGAATAATCTCTACAAGCTGCACTCCATCTCTCCCTCTTCTCAGTCAAGCCCTTTCACTTGCAGGTATAACAGTCTGGAAACACTCCATTGTAATGCTGACGGTTTTATATTCTGCTTACAAAAATTATGGGGCAGGGGACCACACTTGTCTTCTGGTATGGGGCCCCACAATATCTTTGTATCTCTTCAAATTTACCAGATGTCTAACTTCAATAAATAAGTAGCAGGCCAGGACCATTATGATGTATAGTGAAATGAGACACATCTAGTGCAAATTAATCATTTGCAATAACTGAACACGAAACTAGTTTAAATAAGTCAATCATTAAATACCACAGCAGCTACTCACACTTTGCAGGTAATAATTACTATGAGTAGGAGACCAGAGAGCTTAGCAAACATTATCCAGTACATTTTAATTAGCACCCTGGGGATTAAAGACTTCAGCACAAGTTCCCTGGAAACCTATCCCAACCAATAGCAAAATTTGCTAAATAATTTTACATCAGCTTAGCTGTCAAAGCATATCAGTGTCATTTTTCCAGTTATCTAGTTAGAAAATAACATACCTGTCTGCTCATTGAAGCCAGGAATATTATCTTTATAATTTGTCCTGTGCATTTCCCATTGCTAAATTTTCCCAAGCTCAAAGATGTAAGTATCTGTTTTCTGTGTTTATATTGATTTCAGAAAAGAGAAGCTTTGTAGAAAATTGTATATATGAATGCTAGAGATATGAATCTTTTTTTAAATTAAATCTATATGCCTAAAGCAAATAGAAATAACATAGGGCAGGAGAAATAAGTAATAAAATGTATGTGTTACATTTTGCATGTTTTACATTTTGCATAGGCAAATTAATGCATTGGCAATATTGGCACTCTGAAATTCAAATTAAGGGGCTGATTCATTAAGGAACGTAAATGCCGACATGTGCCATATATCAGGTAGCTCTGCGCATGCGTAGCAATGGACTATACGCCAGAGAGCACTAGTGTATACAATTCATCTTTGAGCGCAAAGGACACTTACAACAGCCTATGAATTCATGGGCAGACTAGGGGGGGAAGGGGCATATAAACGTAGTCTATGTATAGTAAGGGTGTGCCAAGCTCAAACGCATTCAGGAGCATCCGATTCAAGCTTTGGTCATCTCTCAGGTACATGTTTTTCATATCATTATACCAGCTACAGGTCTGGTGTAAGTGTAGAGTGATAGTCATGACTGTTGTGTTAGTATGCTATCAAGAACAACTGTAAAAATACATTTTATTATGGGGAAAAAAATAAACCCTTTTTTATGTTTTTTGATTAATGATTCTTAACAAGTGACAATATTAAAATTATTTTTCTGTGCATACTATTGGGACTTTGTATTCCACATATGTATTGTACATATCCTGCAGTGTACTGTATCTGTCAGAGCAGAGTGTACCTACACCAATATTCAACAACAGACGCTTCTTTAGATCCAGTTCTAGTTGAATACGGATGTACATATGCCCGAATTACGTGCGTTTTTAAAATAACGCCCAATACGTTGTTTTTTGTCATTTCTATAACATTTATATTACAAATGCTAAATATAAAAATCAGTATGCTGGAGAAATTAGAGGATATATACACAAGACACAAACACACACACACACACACACACACACGCAGGACACTTTCAGAGGTCTTGTGGAGTCCATGCCTTGCTGTGTTGGTTGTACAAGGAGGACCTACACAATATTAGACAGATGCTTTTAATGTTGTGTCTAATCAGTACATATATATATATATATATATATATATATATATATATATATATATATATATTTATATTTATATACATATATATATATATATATATATATATATATATTTTTATATATATATATATATATATATATATTTATTTAATATATATTTATATTACATCAAAATGTTTCTGCAGTGCCGTATAAGATTCAAAATACAGTAGACCAAAGAAGATACAACAGTACAGAGTAATAAAATAGCGTAACCAAGACTTCAATACCTCCAAGAATAGCAAGTACAGTGATGTAGGAGAAAAAGAAATGGTTTTCCGACAGATGAGAAGAGGGCCCTACTTGTAACAGCTTACATATTAAAGGAGGAAAATACATTAGGAATTACCAAACGAGTGACTCCTTACTCGGGTCTTCTTAGCCAGTTTTTGCTTTATTTTGTCATAACAACACAATCATTAAAAGCTCCACAGCTTCCTGGCACTAACTAAACCAACCAGGCCTAGCTCTCGTCCAGCTACTATTCAGCGTTGGAAGCCCCACCCACAGGACCCCAAAATCCTTTTATTCTCAAAAAACACACCTCAGCAATCATATCCATGTAGTGAACCTGTGAGTAACATTCTTCCTTAAGGTAACAGCAGGATCTTTAGTCCTGTCTGTACCATTCCCTGGGGAACGGGTCCTATTCTGTTAAATTACCCCCTTTTACAATGGTTGTCAGGATTCACATCCATTCAACCACATGGTCAGGCACTGATGTTGGGCGAAAAGACTGGATTCACATTCAGCATTCTAATTCATCTGATGGGGTTTAGATCAGGGCTCTGTATAGGCCAGTCAAGTTTTTCCACACCAAACTTGGGAACTCATTTTTTGATATACATCACTATGAAGAGTGTCGTTGTCATGCTGAAATAGGAAACGTTCTTCCCCAAACTGTTGCCACAATGTCGAACCATACAAATCTCTAGAATGTTATCTTAAGCTGTAACATTAAGATTTCCCTTCACTAGAACTAAGAACTAAGCACCAGACCATTAAAGATTCATCTGTCAGACTGCCAGATAGTCAAGGATGATTCATAATTCCAGAAAGGTACCACTGCTCTAGAGTCCTCTGGTTGACGTTTTCTTGTATGTGGCTCCTCAGCCATGGAAACCCAATCCATGAAGATCCCAACTAACAGTTCTTATTACCTCGTTTAGTTAAAATAAACACTTTATACCACAGGTTCTATTGGCAAAAATTGTTTATAATTGTATTTCACTGCCAATCAAAAAAATAAGTAACTTAATATGAGGAGATTAGTGTCTACGGATAAACTATCGCTTTTAGCAATTTAAGGAAATAATTTTCTTTACAAATAATCGTTAATAAATGTATGTATGTATCTTGAATGAATACATCATGTTAGACTCAAAGAGGTCTCATATATTATCATTAAATCAAATATAATTTTGAAACAACCATGTACAAATCAAATTGCATTGTTCCATTTGTATTGTATAATGGGTTGGGTACGAATTGCTTACGTTGAATATGTTGACACTTATCCTGTTATTGACAAGCTAAATGCCGACATATTCATTTTGTGTACAATCTTAAAATGTAGAAAGTGTGACTGTCGACAGTAATGTAGACAGTAAAAATGTCGACATTAAGCGACCAATGCTGGTACACAAACTTTTAAAATGTTAAAAAAAAAGGAGTGTCCCTTCCCTCCCCAATCAGATGAATCCTAGTGCTGCCAGCCTAGTGCTGGTAGTAGCAAAATCGAAGGGGCAAAAAGCGTGGGGTCCCCCCCCCCCGATTGTACTGCAACCAGCACTAGGCTTAGCCAGCTGGGACTGATGATGCTATGGCCGGAGAACCTGCAGCATGGGGTCCCCCTATCATAATCACAACCAGCCCCAGGCTGGTCAGCTTGGGGCTGAAGTGCCTAAGAAGTAGGGTTCTGCAAAAAAGTGGGGGCCCCCTCCCTAGGGGTACCCAGCCCCATACTGAAAGCACTAGGACTCTTCCCACACCACTGGATGCTGGGAGTGGAGTAATAAAATAGGTTTAAATAGAAAATACACCATTTTTTTTGGTGCCCTACAGGTCCCAGCAAGCCCAGGCTGCCATTAACAGTTTGGTCATGCTGGTGCATGTAGCACTACAAGCCCCAGCATACCAATGGCAGCCAGGGGATGCTGTATGGCCGCTAGACCCGCCGGCATTGCTCGCTTAATTTCGACATTGTGACTTTCAACATTACTAATTGTCGACAGTCACACTATCTACATTTTAAGCTTGTCGACAAAATAAATATGTCAGCTTTTAGACTGTCAACATTTTCACCTTGACAGGATCAGTGTCGGCATATTCAACAGCAGAAATATGACCGCCACCATGTATAACCATATGTTATCTATGGAGAAATAATGCAGCAAGCTACTCATTTATTGACAAGTACTTCATAGATGATATGATCTGGAGTATAACATAAGTGAAATATACTCAATGACATATTAAGGAAATGGATAAGGCAATGTTCTAAAGAAAACCCTTTATATTGCTAATAATTAAGGGTATATACTTTTAAATCAGGATAAAATCAACAATATACTGCTGATTAATTATTGAACTGATCCTTATAAGGAATTAGTCTTGTCTACTTGAACATTTTGATATATAAACATATTCAACCATTTAAATTGTTAAATTATATGGAAGAGGGTTTAGGAGTACCTGTACTTGTTCAGGTAGTGTTGTTGTGGGGTGCTGCCACCGATAAAGGTAGGAAGTTCTGGGCCCTATTTCTTTGTGGTACTTGGGGTTTTCGTGGTGCAGGTTGTGGTGCCTTGTGTTGTAATTTGTGTAAATGAAAAGAATGGGTGTTAATGAGGGGGAGGGGTGAAGGAAAGGGGGGAGGACTTTCTTGCGTTAGCAAACCACCTGGGTTTGAAAAGTTGTGCGGTTGTTTTTGATGTATAAGTGGTGTATCATCTACATTTGTAATGGATCAGTATCCAAAGCCCTAGCAATAATCTTATTATACAGTACAACACAACACTTTTTAATATTTGACTTTTTAAACCATATCATTTTATTGTTTCTGTTTTCTGAATGTCCAGTATATATACTTACATTTACATTTTCTGTTTCTCTTGGAGGATTTTTGGCGATTTCCAAACTATCATTTTATTATGTCTCTCAGGCGCACCCCTCTACAAAGATAACTCTCGTCTTGTGTTACTGACTTGCAAAGTTTACACCTACATAAATAAATAAGACTCAGTTTATTCTTCATAAAGAAATAGTTTGGATGAAGATTGTTGAAACTTTACATTATAGCTATAGTACATGCACTATATTGGATCTTTAAACCTCACAATATTTTCTTACACAGGTATTAACCTCAGAATGTAGTATCTTGAAGTCTGTTCAGCAATTCCCTAATAGGTGTAAATTTCCAGTCAGAAAAAGTAAAGAATGATTGTCTCTTTAACTAATAACATGTCACGTCTTTAATCATGCTGATTTTGAATTATTCAGTCACTGTGGAAGTTGCTAGTTGAGAATCTATAGCTCTGGATCTCGCTGGGGGAAGTTTATTATTAGTGAGTCTGACAGCGGAGAGCCCTGGCAGGTTAATTGCTGCAGCAAGACTAGCTGGGAGTTTGGTGTTGATATATGATGACTAAAGGGAGAGAAGGAGATTGACTATGCCTGTTACAGCACAAATATCTTCATGCGCCTCAGGTTTCTTACAAAGATATGGGAAATAAATGCTTGCTGTTCATTTTCTGTCTTCACAATACAAACAGCCCAGGGCTGAACATGGCAACCACAGCAAGAAGAGTGAAAAAAAGAAGAAGCAAACTCACAAATTAACATTATTACGAACATCCCTGACTGAAAGTGCTGAAAATCAATTTCAATACATTTTGAATTTTAATAAGAATCCACACAAATCAACAGAGTTTATGGAATACTTGGCTAGCTGAGATGTGATTTTGATTATATCTGCTTTCCACTACTAAACCAAATCTGTATGAAAGACTTTAAAATTCTGAAAATATAATTATATGTAATGGAGTAAATATATACAGTAGCTTTATGGAATACACTTATGCACAGAGGCTGAAAAAAAAATCCTACAAACCATGAGACATGTTTATGCATGTTTTTTTCTGAGGATGTCAGACATGCATTTATAATTTTGATATGTAGCTACAGTATCTCAAAGAGCTATATCAATAAATGGTAATTATTTAATGCTTAGAATCCCTGATTCCTCTCCTTGCTTTACGGTGACTTCTGAATTCTGATGCCTGGCTACACTTTACAGTGATTTCCGGTTCCTGACCACTAGCTCTAGCTCTGCTTTACGGTGACTTCTGGATTCTGATGCCTGGCTACACATTACAGTGATTTCTGGTCTCTGACCACTAGCTCTAGCTCTGCTTTACGGTGGCTTCTGGATTCTGATGCCTGGCTACACATTACAGTGATTTCTGGATCCTGACCACTAGTTCTGCTTTACGGTGGCTTCTGGATTCTGATCCCTGATTCTGCAACTCCATTGGTACTGGTTCCTGACTCTGGCTTCTGATTACAGGGATTTCTAGAACAGACTAATCATCTTGGTTTATAAACACCTCTCCCATATACAGCCTGCTAGTTACAGGTAGCTCTACTACAGGTACATACTAGAGTTCTGCAGTTCTTCCATCCACACTAAGGGCTCCTTGCCAGTCTCAGTAGTGCTACTATTCATTCTGTGTGCTCAACTGTTTGTACCTTTTGGCCTGTGTTACCATCAGCCTGTCTACATACCTGCTTTAGGTAAACATCACTTATACCAGAGACTGTTTGCTATTTTAAATTAGTGTCAGAGATACTCCTGCAGTGGCTGTCTACTGCCAGAGATTTTCTGCTACATTGTGTATCTTAATATTATCCTGGATATCATTATTACCAGTACACTACTGGTACTCTGTCATTAGTTCATGTCTGCTGCTGAGTTTCAATACACCATATTTTCTTGCAAAACAACCTCACTTTTAATGCCTATGTATCCACATGCCCCGCTGTTCAAGTCTCATATGCCCAAAATGCCTCACATGGGAGTCATCGTTTCAGATATGTTCTCAGTTCTAACACTCACTGGCTCCTGATTCCTGGCTCTCAGACAAGTACCTCTCTTGCTCCTGACTTTTAACTTTCAGATGACTAGCCTATCTGTCTCTGAATCCCTGGCTATTCTTTAAACTTGCTATTACTGGAGTCCTCAGATTCATCCTCTGTACTTAAAGGTGCAGTACACCCTTTCTCAATAAGACTGTTCCTGCCAGTGGAATCCACCAAGAAGTATCTACTTTACAAAGACCACATTCTTGCAAGAAACAGAACAATGACATACAAAGTTGAAAGAGAAGGTGCAAACATGAGACAAAAGGTAGATAGGGCCCTGCTTGTGGGCCATCTTGTTAAATGAATTAAAGAAGAAATAGGAATCCTATTAAAAATAAAAAACAAAAAAATAGCCAAAGCCTTAAAACATATTATGGAGGACTTGTCGGTAAATTTATAAATAGCCAAAGTTTTCATTAGCTGCTGTTTCCTCTCTGAAGCTTTTAATTGACAGTAAAGTAAGTATTACACTTCCAGGCAACTTGCAACTAAATCATCATAATACATAACATATACTGCATTTATATGTAGGACACCTTTATAAATGAACCAATTCTACACAAGCAGGCATCAGTTTGCAATCAATTAAATAAAGACAGATTAAAGAAAGATGAAGTATTGTCAGTTAAAAAACAGGTTTTGAAATCTAGGTCAGTATCCTAAACTGAAATTCCATCCCATTTCTTGGCTAAATTATACCTTTATTTAGATTCTTAAAAAAATCTATGAATGGATTGATGACTACCTATTCTCCAAATTATTTTGAAAGTTACTTTAGACCACAAAATAATATAATTATTTAATAACAAGACTTTGCAAAGGCTCCTTCTTAACACTTTCAGAAAATCCACACATCTGAATTTAACTAAATATTTTACACTTGTATAAAGAAAAATTATTTGTCTAGAGCTTTGTTGTCAAACCTGTCCTCAACCTTCGCCAAAAGGGTATGTTTTTTTTTGTGCACCTCCTCACAGAAGGACATCATCATCATTTATTTATATAGCGCCAACATATTCCGTAGCGCTGTATAATTGGGGACAAACACAGTAAACTGACTCATAAGCTAAATGATCCTGTCACACGACAATGTTGGTCAGGGGGTAGTTGTCTTGTGTGAAATTGTGTAACGGATGGTAATAGGGTAATGTAGTGAGGTTAAGAGGGTGGTTGAGGAATTTTATGAGCTTGTCTGAAGAGGTGGGTTTTCAGAGAACGCTTGAAAGTTTGTAGACCAGAGGAGAGTCTTATTGTGCGAAGGAGAGAATTCCATAGAGTGGGTGCATCCCGAGCGTCGGACTGGGGGATCCACCGGTAGGCCCTGATGCCAGATAGCTCCCCCTCTTCTGTGGTGGGGTGGGGCATAAAAAAATGATTCCTCTGCCCAGGGCCGGATTTCCCGCTAGGCAACCTAGGCACCTGCCTAGGGCCTAGTGGCTCTCTAAGGGCCCAGATGGGGGAGGACAAAACAGAAAAAAAAAATAATAATAATTTGCGGCCCCTCCCCCGACTCGCGACAAGAAGCAGGATTCCCCGTTACGATGAACAGCGCTAATCGCGCTCACGAAGCAGGTCCTCAGTGATGGTACAATGCCGATTCGCGGGAGAGAGACGGTGTGCGTTCCACAGTGGAACGCACGTCACTTCCGGATGGTGTCAGAATGTATGACACCACCTGGAAGTGACGTGCGTTCCACTGTGGAGCGCACGCCGTCTCTCTCCCGCGAATCGGCATGTACCATCACTGAGGACCTGCTTCGTGAGCGCGATTAGCGCTGTTCATCGTAACGGGGATCCCTGCATCTTGTCATCGCCATAGGACTCCTTGGACTCCATTTGACTGCTGGACTGTATGAGGTTGGTCTATGACTGTTCTCTAATTGGACCTCATTGCCCCATACTATGTTCCCTAGACCTGGTTGGACTGTAATAAGGATATACCATCTTTCCAACAGAGCTCTCTCTAGGAGCCTCCACTGTTCCCCTTTACTTGGAACTCTCAGACCATGGCTGTTTGACCAATTACTATTGTAAAAATTGCAGTGTCAGACTGCCATTCATATGGCAATTGTGGACATTTATTTGTATTATTTGTATGTAAACATTAAATGTTTTTTGTTTTAACCCCAATGCTGTCCTTCCAACATTATCACCCATCTTCTCTACATATTCTTACCTAATTGCATTACAACTAATTATTTTTGTTATAAGACAATTTTGAGCGCTAATACTCTACCATATTACTACAGGGGGCATGTATTATGATGGAAGATGCAGGGCACAGGGGGCATGTGTGATGGAAGATGCAGGGCACAGGGGGCATGTGTGATGAGAGGGACAGTAATGAGGGGCCGCATGGTAATGCAGGAGGAGCAGCGTGATGTGCGGCGGCACATAGCTTACCCTTCTACTTAACTATAGGAGTATATGCTGTGTTAAAAAAATATAGTGCTATGGATTGTTTCAGGGAGGGGGGGCATGTGGGGGGCTGGGGGGGGTGCGGGGCTGGGGGACGCATGTGCGGGGCTGGGGGGGGGGGGCCCAAACCAATATCTTGCCTAGGGCCCCTTGAGGTGTAAATCCGGCTCTGCCTCTGCCCTTGACTAATTGGTGGAAGTGGGGGCCGGGGGCCAGGTGCCGCATGGGGGAAAGTGGGGTCAGTGTGGCAGTGGGTGGCTGATTCCTCATCAGGGACCAGCCACTTTCGCTAAACAGGAAGCAGGAAGTAGTGTGCGATCCAGCGTGGAGCGCACACTACTTCCTCTTTTGCTGTTGATTGCACAGGGAGCATGGAGCGACGCAGAGAGGAAGCTCCAGCAATAAGGTAAGTGTGAATGAAAAGGGGGTCCTGCTATTTGTGAGAGTGACAGGGGAGAGGGGACTGCTATTTGTGTAAGTGACCGGGGAGGGGGGGGCTGCAATTTGTGTGAGTGGCAGGGAAGGGGGCCTGCTATGTATGTGATAGGCAAGGGAGGGGGGCCCTGCTATTTGTGCTAGTGACAGTGCAGAGCGAGCCCTGCTATTTGTGCTAGTGACAGTGAAGAGGGGGCCCTGCTATTTGTGCTAGTGACAGGGAAGAGGGGCCCTGCTATTTGTGCTAGTGACAGGGAAGGGGGGCCCTGCGATTTGTGCTAGTGACAGGGAAGGGGGGCCCTGATATTTGTGCTAGTGACAGGGAAGAGGGGCCCTGCTATTTGTGTGATTGACAGGGGAGGGGGGCCCTGCTATTTGTGCTAGTGACAGGGAAGAGGGGGCCCTGCTATTTGTGCTAGTGACAGGGAAGGGGGGTCCTGCTATTTGTGTGAGTGACAGGGGGGGGGCTGCCATAATGTGGGAGGGAGTGTTTTTTTTAATATAATGTTTGATATGAGGGAAAGGAGTGGGGTTGTCCTAATAGTACATGGGTGGGAGGTAGGATATTAATTTAATGGTGGAGATTAGGTGGGGGCTAATTATTTAATGGGTGGTATTTTATTTGTGGGGTGATGGTGGGGCAATTTAATTTATTGGTGGGTTATTTAATTTAATAGTGGGGCCTATTAAAATGATAATCTCCTGTCTTGAGTGCACCAGTACCCCCTTTGCAGCACTATATGTTATCAGGTGGGCCCCAGTCATTGGTTTCCCCGGTGGGCCCTTCATGTCCCAGTCGGACACTGTGCATTCCGAAATAAGTCCTGTAATAGGGAATGGGAGCATGTAATGAGGGTGGATAAGAGACGCAGATCTTGTGCAGAATGGAGTTGCCGAATTGGGAGATATTTTGAGAGGAGATGTATGTTGGGGCAGCTTTGTTGATAGCCTTGTAGGTTAGTAAAAGCATTTTATATTTGATTCTGTAGAAAACAGGCAACCAGTGTAAAGACATACAGAGTGATTTAGCAGAGGAATAACGATTTGCAAGGAAAATCAATTTTGCCGCTGCGTGAAAAATAGATTGTAGGGGTTTGAGTTTGTTTTGGGGAAGACCAGGAAAGGAGGGAATTGCAATAGTCAATGCGGGAGATGATAAGTGCTTGAATTAAGGTTTTTGCGGTGTCTTTTGTGAGATATGTGCGCATTCTGGAAATGTTTTTTTAGATGTATGTAACATGATTTAGATATTGAGTCAATGTGGGGAACAAAGGAGTCGAGGATTACACCTAGGCAGTGAGCTTGTAGAGTGAGATTTATGGTCATGTTATTAGCAGAAATAGAAAAGTCAGGTATGCTCTTGTTGGTGGGTGGGATAATTATTAATTCTGTTTTAGAAAGATTAAGTTTGAGTTGGTGAGAGGACATCCAAGACAAAATGGGAGAAAGACAGTCAGTTATACGGGACAACACAGATGTCGAGAGATCAGGAGAGGATAGATAAAAATGGGTATCATCCGCATAGAGATGATACTGAATTTCAAAGGAGCTTATTAGTTTTCCAAGAGAAGCGGTATAGATAGAGAACAGCAGAGGACCTAGCACTGAGCCTTGCGGTACTCCAACTGATAAAGGAAGCGGAGCAGAGGTGGCCCCAGAGAAATTAATAGTGAAAGAGCGATTAGAAAGGTAGGATGAGAACCAGGATAGAACAGTGTCTTGAAGACCTAGGGATTGCAGCGTTTGTATGAGAAGAGAGTGATCAACGGTGTCAAATGCAGCTGACAGATCCACGAGAATTAGAAGAGAGTAATGGCGTTTAGTTTTAGCTGTGATCAGATCATTGACAACCTTGGTCAGCGCAGTCTCTGTGTAGTGTTGAGAACGAAAGCCAGACTGAAGAGGATCCAACAGGTTGTTTGCGGAAGGAAGCGTGTGAGGCGAGTGTAGGCAAGTCTCTCTAGAAGCTTGGAGGGGCATGGGAGCTGAGAGATGGGACGGTAATTTGAGATAGAGTTTGGGTCGGAATCTTGTTTTTTAAGAGTAGGAGTAATCACTGCGTTCTTGTATAGTGATGGAAAGATGCCAGTAGAGAGCGAGAGATTACAGATTACAGCTTTGAAAGGTGGGTTATCAATGGGGATGTTGAAATCACCCAGGATGAGGGTGAGGATGTCTGAAGATAAGAAGTGAGGGAGCCATGCAGATAAATCCTCAATAAATTGTTGGTGTACTCCAGGGGGACGATAGATCACTGCAACACATAAAGAGAATGGATTAAAAATACGAATAACATGTACTTCAAAAGATGTGAACGTGAGTGATAGGACAAGTGCAAAATGCACTGATGAAACCTATTTGATTCATTTACCTGTGCTATTGGTGCAAATGGACAAAACACATGCTGAGGACGCAAAGACATGTTTGAGAACTGAAAGGTTGGCCTGTGGGGGGGGGATATGTGTATAAGTAGGTGGTAAGAGGTAACGGTATAGCAGTATTCCTATGTAAAAGTTGTGACTGCATTTACATGATGGTAACATTTTTGGATTTAGGTAAAAGATAAGTAGATAGAGGGTAAATGTTGAAAAGATGTGTAAAGTAGATATTATGATATTAAATGTACACAGTTGTAACAAATGAAAAAGATTGTGTCAAAGGAGTGATTGAATGGACAAAAATTGAAAAGCTGGGTAAGAGTGATGGCTGTATAGTTAGTGTGTATAGCTTCAAGTGTATAGATACAAGTATAAAACAACAAATTTAAACAGCATAGTTCGGAGTTATATCGGACGCCTTATAAGTTATCAGTTTCCGCTACACCAGGCTATGAGAAGTGTCTAATCTCTGCTTCCTCTCTTTCATCAACAGGTAATTACTACAGCCTTATTGCAACAGAGTCTGATATGATTTAAGAAAGTGCAATTTTATTTCTAATGGTAATTACTACAGCTTTATTGCATGTTGTCCTTTCACTATTGGTTTGTTTGTTTCAACCTATTTTTGGTTTGTTGGGGGGGGGGGGTTATTGAGGGCTTTATTGAAGAACACTGATCACATGTGTTTGTTAACCTTATATATTCATTGTAGAATGGCTGCAAGCCAAGTGATGGCTGCATAGTTAGTGTCTATAGCTCTAAGTGTATAGATACAAGTGTAAAACAACAAATTTAAACAGCATAATTCGGAGTTGTACCGGAGTTAAACAGGAAGAAACAGGAGAAGAACAATCTGCCTATTATCACAGCTACACAAGGGCAACAGTCAGTATTCACTTGAAAAACAATATTCTAACCGTGATGTTTCCATCTCTCTCTGGCTACAAGCTTCACAACATGAAGACTGTTATGAACTCCGATCTTATTGTTTACTCAGCTCATGAATGTTTGTTTTATTTGTCAGTTTATTTTACCTGCAACCTTGCCTCTGTTTAATCAGTCTGATGTACTACTTACTCAGCCACTCCCTACCCATGCTACACCTATTTCAGTCCCCTATATCATCACTGTGCTTTCAATTATACTTAAGTCTTTGTCTTCCATCACAAGTAGGAAGAAATTATACTGAATTGGAACCACTCTCCTCCTTAATGACTCTCCAAAAAATCAGCTACTCCATCACCTTCTCTTTATTTCTCTCCATTCAACACTTCCACCCACTCCCCCACATGGCTCCCATATCATTACTCTATACTGTTCAGACATCCAGGAATACACTACATTTGCTGCAGCCTCACTCTGGACTAATTCTCTGATTACACAGGACATTGCAATTAGATAATTCTTTTAATTCCCTATTTTTTTCAATTTTACTCATAAATCATCATCATTTATTTATCATCATCATTTATTTATATAGCGCCAACATATTCCGTAGCGCTTTACAATTGGGGACAAACGTAATAAACTAATAAACAAATTGGGTAAAACAGACAAAGAGGTGAGAAGGCCCTGCTCGCAAGCTTACAATCTATGGGACAATGGGAGATTGACACATGAGGTTAAGTATACATTTTGCATCTTGGCCCAGCCAGACTGCAAAGGTAAGGTGACTCATAAGCTAAATGATCCTGTCACACAACAATGTTGGTCCGGGGGTAGTTGTCTTGTGTGAAATTGTGTAACAGGCTAAAGGTAGTGAGGTTAAGATGGTGGTTGAGGAATATTATAAGCTTGTCTGAATAGGTAGGTTTTCAGAGAACGCTTGAAAGTTTGTAGAACAGAGGAGAGTCTTATTGTGCGAGGGAGAGAGTTCCATAGAGTGGGTGCAGCCCGAAAAAAGTCCTGTAACCGGGAATGGGAGGATGTAATGAGGGTGGATGAGAGACGCAGATCTTTTGCAGAACGGAGTTGCCGAGTTGGGAGATATTTTGAGACAAGAGAGGAGATGTATGTTGGTGCAGCTTTGTTGATGGCCTTGTAGGTTAGTAAAAGTATTTTATATTGGATTCGGTAGAAGACAGGCAGCCAGTGTAGAGACATACAGAGTGATTCAACAGAGGAATAGCTATTTGCAAGGAAAATCAGTCTTGCCGAAGCATGCAAAATAGATTTTAGGGGTTTGAGTCTGTTTTTGGGAAGACCAGTAAGGAGGGAATTGCAATAGTCAATGCGGGAGATGATTAGTGCATGAATTAAGGTTTTAGCAGTGTCTTGTGTGAGATATGTGCGGATTCTGGAAATGTTCTTTAGATGTATGTAACATGATTTAGATATAGAGTCAATGTGGGGAACAAAGGATAGGTGTGAATCAAGGATTACACCTAGGCAGCGAGCTTGTGGGGTGGGATTTATGGTCATGTTATCAACAGAGATAGAAATGTCAGGTATGCTCTTGTTGGCGGGTGGGAATATTATTAACTCTGTTTTAGAAAGATTAAGTTTGAGTTGACGAGAGGACATCCAAGATGAAATGGCAGAAAGACAGTCAGTTACACGGGACAACACAGATGTCGAGATATCAGGAGAGGATAGATAGATTTGGGTATCATCCGCATAGAGATGATACTGAAAGCCAAAGGAACTTATTAGATTTCCAAGAGAAGCGGTATAGATAGAGAACAGCAGAGGACCTAGCACCGAGCCTTGTGGTACTCCAACTGATAGGGGAAGCGGAGCAGAGGTGGCTCCAGAGAAATTGACAGTGAAAGAGCGATTAGAGAGGTAAGATGAGAACCAGGATAGAACTGTGTCTTGAAGACCTAGGGATTGCAGCGTTTGAATGAGAAGAGAGTGGTCAACGGTGTCAAATGCAGCCGAGAGATCAAGGAGAATTAGGAGAGAGTAATGGCGTTCAGTCTTAGCAGTGATCAGATCATTAACAACCTTGGTCAGCGCAGTCTCTGTGGAGTGTTGAGAACGAAAGCCAGACTGAAGAGGATCCCAATGCTTGCCAAAATATTTTACTTTCTCTCTTTTCATGGCATTATCTTTAAGACTATATCATCCCTCACCCATCCTGCAACACACACCTCTGTCCAAATTGCTCCATCATTACTTCACTCACCTCTAGTGAACACATTAATGAACTCTTTTCCTATTTAAATTCAATAACTTTAACAGCCTCACCCTGACGCCAGAAAATAAAAGGACACACATCTTACAATCATCTTTCCTAACTTTCTTCTTCCCTGCTTTTATTAGTTGGTGATATATCACCTAATCCAGGTCCCCCTCACTTCTCCCACACGCATATATCTGAACACTACAGAAATCCAGCAAATCTCAAACACATCACCTGTCTCCCCTCTCTTCCAAAGTCCTTTAAATGTACTCTATGGAATGCACGCTATGTTTGTAACAATTTCTTGAACACTTCTCTGCGTGGCTCCCTCACTTCTTATCCTCTGACATCCTCACCATCATCATGGGTGATTTCATCATCCCTATTTCTAATCCACATTCCAATGCTGCTTCCAAACTACTCTCTCTAACCTCCACACTTGACCTCTCCCAGTGGATTGAATCCGCTACTCATTAGGATGGCCACTGTCTTGATCTTGTTTTCTCTAGACTATGCTCAGTTTCTGATTTCCTTAACACTCCTTTCCCCCTCTCGGATCATCACCTTATTAGATGCTCGCTCACCCCCAGTTCTTTACCCTCCCCAGTGTCAATCTCTTCCAAGCCTCCTCACAACTGCAGGAATATCAACTCTATTGATCTTCAACAGTTTTCCACCTCTCTCCAACACCTTCTCTCCCCAATTTCTACATTCTCCTCCCCTGATCGAGCAGTACCCCATTTTCACCAAACCCTAGCAACTACCCTTGATCACGTGGCTCCAGCGACACTACATACTCCACGTAGACTTTGTTGCCAACCGTGGCACAATAAAGACAACACAAACTCTACAAAAACTTTCTCGTAAAGCAGAAGGTCACTGGCGTAAATCTTGCACCTCTAATGATTTCATCACATATACTGGTATCTACGACCCCTATAGAAATGCCCTGGACACTGTAAAAACAAACATGCTTCCAATCTCTCATCTATGCTCAGGCTTCTAACCCCAAACACCTTTTTAACACATTTAAATCTCTTCTGAATTCTCCTGCCCCAAATCCTCCAACTACCATCCATGCCCAGGATCTTGCTACCTATTTCAAGGACAAAATAGATAAGATCAGACTTGAAATGGTATCATCTCTCTCGACAAGCAATCAGCTCAATTCAATTTTAGCACCCTCTAACACTCTCTTCATTTGATCCCACATATGAAGAGGAAGTTTCTACTCTGTTCTCATCTTCCTACTCTACCTCCTGTCCTCTTGATCCCATTCCCTCACAAATTAGTAGGTCTCTGTCTACTGTGCTCATTTTCCCTCTAACTAAAATCTGTAATCTATCTCTTTCTACTAGTATTTTTCCATCACTATTCAAGCATGCAGTGATTACTCCCATTTTAAAAAAACAAAATTCTGACCCAAACTCTCTCGCAAATTACTGCCGCATCTCTCAGCTCCCGTGCCCTTCCGAGCTTCTCGAGAGAATTGCCTACACATGCCTCACACACTTTCTTACAGCAAACAACCTATTGGATCCTCTTCAGTCAGGCTTTTGCTCTTAACACTCCACAGAGACTGAGCTGACCAAGGTTGTCAATGATTTGATTACAGCAAAAAGTAATAAACATTACTCTCTTCTAATTCTCCTGGATTTCTCTGCTGCATTTGACACTGTTGACCACACTCTCCTAATACAAACGCTACAATCCCTAGGTCTTGAAGGTACTGTCCTATCCTGGTTCTCATCCTACCTATCTAACTGCTCTTTCAGTGTTTATTTCTCTGGATCCACCTCTGCTCCACTTCCTTTATCAGTTGGAGTATCGCAAGGCTCAGTCATCGGTCCTCTGCTTTTCTCTATCTACACCACTTCTCTTGGGAAACTAATAAGCTCCTTTGGATTTCAGTATCATCTCTATGCGGATGATACACAAATCTATCTATCCTCTCCTAAACTTTCACCATCTGTGTTGTCTCGCGTTACTGACTGTATTTCTGTTGATAACATGACCATAAATCCCACCCTGCAAGCTCGCTGCCTAGGTGTTATCCTTGACTTACAGCTATCATTATTCCCCACATCAACTCCATATCTAAATCATGTTACATACATCTAAAGAACATTTCCAGAATACGCTCATATCTCACACAAGACACCGCAAAAACCTTAATTCATGCACTAATCATCTCACGCATCGACTATTGCAAATCCCTCCTTACTGGTCTTTGTCATATCAACACTGTTGGACATTTTTTTCTCTACAATATTGTGCATTACGTTGTTGTATCCATTGCTGCACCGCACACTCCCCCGACTTCTTAGTGAGCTATAGACTTATGTGCAATCATTTGGAGTCCGATCCAATGTTTGTTTTTATATATCTGTTGTTATTACATATTTATTCATTGTATTCACAATATCAGTTTATGTTGCTTTGTTCCGGCCGGAACACACTGTTTACAAAGTCTTATCAATATTAAACTGTTTTACACCTCTTTACAAGCGCCCAGAACCTGTTTATTTCTCTATCATTCAGTACTTTTACCTTTGCATTCTAGCTGGTCCACTGTGCAATATGATGTAGCTCATGCCCTTGTGTTTCAAACTCCTTTGTCCCATAGATTGTAAACTTGCAAGCAGGGTTCTCTTACCTCTCTGTCTGTATGTATTACCCAGTATTGTTTTATTAATGTTTGTTCCCAATTGTAAAGCGCTACATAAATAAATGATGATGATGATGAAGATATAATGAGGATATAATGATAGTTAACTGAATACATGTAATATAATTAATTAAATTAAAATATTGAAATATTAAAATGATTAAGAGTTAAAGATGAGATACTAGAATGGGATATTCAGTTGTATTGATAAAGAACCAACTAAGGAAGCGACAAACTGATGGCAACTCCTGCACTCCTAACAGTTTAAAATCTTTTCTTTAAATTTTATTCACTTGTATTGACTTGTATTATTTGACTTCAGCAACTATATACTCCACTTTATTATCTCAACTTTAACTATTAGTCATTTTAATATTCATTATTTTCATTTAGTTAATTGATTCTATTACCTGTATTCTGTTAATTATTATTATATCTCAATATTATATATTAATGGAGTATATATATATACTCCATTCCTTTAAATTGTGGATCCCCCCTGCCAATAAATATAGGATTCATAACTAATCAAGACATGATTGTTAATTATATTGTAACACATGGAGGCTAACATAATGCTTGTTTCTGTATGAGTCTCACCTACCAATCTACCTAGAGTGCACAGGTAGTGGAGGCAGCCATTTTATTGACTGAACCAATATGCAGCCTATCAATAATCATTAAAGTGTGAAGAACAGAGTTCGGTGATACAACTGGTTACATGTAGTTACAATCACATGGATATTGGATCAGAACAAATTGTGGCTATTTTTACTGCCTATAGATGCATTTTAATCATAAATTCTAATTCTTGTCAAGAAATGGTGCCTTAGCGGTTTCTCCTATTTGAAACTGAACTCTAAATTTTTGATTTACAACCACCCCAGAACAAAATGCTTTGAAACATGTTAATGAAGTGGTATATTGCTAGAGGTGATCCATCAGCATGAATAAGTAATGGTCTATAATGGCTGGATATTGTATATAAGAAATGTTTTATTCATGAAAAATTACATAATTTAGAACACTGTAAAGAAATATTGCATTCCTAAAATCATTACTCTTGATACCTATTGTGTAGCTATTATTGTAAGCTATTATGTCTCTAAATGATATCTTCATCATCATCATCATCATCATCATCATTATCATTTATTTATGGGGGCCACAGATTCTGTTGTGCTGAAATTCAGCAATATAAACACAGAACATAATACAAATACATATTGCAGCAAGAGAATAAACACTAGGAGAAGACAGAGCTTAGAACATATAGAAACCTTTACTAGAGGACAAAGAGGTGAGGACTGGATACTCAAGGAGAGGACCCAGCTTGTGAGAACTAACATTCTAGAGGGGCAACGAAACAAAAGGTGACAATGGGTACACATGGGAAGACATTTGGAGATTGAGGAGGGAGTTTTCTTAGGATGGGACGGTGTAGGCTAGCGTGAAAAGGGGAGTTTGATGGAGCACTTGATGGATTGGAGGTTGGGAGCAAGTCTGGTCTGGTGGGACTGGGAGTTCAACACATACCACTAAACTTATTTAATATCTAATTTTCTAATTTGAAAAGCCCCAAAAAGTCTAAAGAAAGCACATTTAAATATTAAGGACTTAGAGATTTCCAAATATTTAACATAACTTAAAAGTAGTGAAAAAAAAGGTATCCTATATGCTAAAAATGGTTTTAATACACTTTATTAGTTGTAAAACAACAATATTCAGCCACATGTAGATAGGAATATAGTTTTAAAAAGTAAGATATCCCAACTATATCTCAATATCTGGTTATTTTAATAATATACTATATAACCTAATAAACATTAACATTTACACTGTGTAAAATATTGCACATGTACAGTAAAATGGCATATGTCTAAGTCTGTAGACAGACTTAGATGAATCTGCCTGTTGTGCCCCTTTACGTGTAGAGAGATGGAATCGGAGAGGGAAGCAGTAGGTTTGCATAATCAGAGTACAGTAAAGGCGTTACATGTACATTGATTGCTATGTAGAGATGGGTGCAGAAGCAAATAGGTGGCATGTCTTTTGCAGTTGCTTCCCCCCTGGTGCAAAATCAATGCTGATGATGATGATTATCAGCTTGGACCTTGCTCAGCCTGTAAATAAATAAATACAATTATAGAAGTGCCCCCCCCCCAAAAAAAATAGCACTAGCAATGAGTACAGTTAATTCTGAGATGTTTTCACTACTAAATTGATATACATTAATTTTTGCAAGGTGCACTACTGTTCCCAGTGTAGCGTTGCCACTCTTAAGTGGCTGGGCCTGTTGGAACTTGTAGTACTTGTAGTTCTTTTCATCAATGTTAAAAACCAAACACACACATACATACATACATACATACATACATACACACACACCAGTATAAAAAAAATATTCTAAACAAACCACCCCAACACTAACCACTTTTACTAGTTTATTGACTCATCTATTTCCATGGAAGAAGGCTGGTACCTTTTTTATGGCAATTGCGGTCTTGGCAAAACAAAAAATCCTCATTGAATCACCAGTGAACTTGTGTTAAGATGGCTAACGCTCAACATGCTATGAAAATTAGTTTTTAGAGCTGTAATTTATGCCTACTGTCATCCCGCCCTCTCCGTTCTGCCTCTGACCGTCGCCTCTCTTCCCCCCTTATAACCTCCTCCCACGCACGTATCCAAGACTTCGCCCGCGCTGCCCCCCTCCACTGGAACAAGCTCCCTCCCTCCATCAGAACTTCCCCTAATCTGTCCAGTTTCAAACGGGCCCTAAAAACCCACCTTTTTCTTAAAGCCTTTCTGTCTCCCACTTAACTTCCTACCTTATCTTCTGCCTCTGTCCCCCTACTCTCCCTCTCTCCCCTGCGTCTCTCTGTCTGTCCACCCCTCCCCTTAGATTGTACGCTCCTCTGAGCAGGGCCATCTCTCCTCTTGTTTCCACCACTTCTAACTCTGCTCTCCAGCTACTTAGCCCTCCTCCTTGAGGGTCCTCCACCCCACGTCCACTCTCGCTCCCTCCTCCCCCCTGGGGGTCTCCCTGTCTTCTGCGCCCTCCTTCTTGGGCCCCGTCGTTTGCGGATCCTCCCTCCCCCTTCCCCGCCCTCTCTAGCTGTGCATTGAGCTTACTGAGTTGCTGTGTTTACTGTACTGTGCTGTCTCCCATTGTATTGTAATTTTGTTTGTCTCTGTACGGCGCTGCGGATGCCTTGTGGTGCCTTATAAATAAATATTAATAATAATAATAAATACTGTCAAACATGAGGATCTGTCAGTACCCAGACTGGGTTGTGTCTCTGGAGCTAAGCTGGAGACTATGTACACAAAGCTGGGTGGTCTGATTATGTTCCTTTGCATGCAAGTGAAAGGACTGGTACTGATGGTAATTAGACTAGCAGAGGAGACCAGGCAGGAACCAGAATCCTGCACTGGAATATGGACCAGACTGGGATCGGATTGGAACTGGAGTGCTGAAACTGGACTGAAGCCGGAATGCAGACTGCACTGTCTAAGCTGGAATAATACAGAGCCTGCAAACTGTAGGGACAGCTTAGAAAGACAGCAAAGGGGTAAGTAACAGGACCTGAGAGGGTGGTGCGTGACACCTTTGTTTTCAGCATAAACCGTAAACTCTGCACAGGGCTCAACATCTCCATCATTTTCAAATCCCAAGAAGGGTATTTTTCTTCCCAATTGTTCAGTCTGTAAAACTACTGTGGAAAAATGGTGTAAACATCTCCAAATGAATTGTACCTTCTTGGAAAGAGAGCTGTGTTATTTTCTGTTTTACTTTCCATATAGAAAAAAAAAAGATACAACCTGTATAGATTTTGGTGTTCAGTTTCTAGTTTAATTTTGAATCACATATGTACAGTAAAATATTATCTTGCTATGCAGTTACAATGGTTTAAAAAAAAACTTTAGTAATGTTAACTGTGCAATATCACTTGACCTCTTAACATAACTGGCCAAATTTTAGCGAAACCTTTGCAACGATCGTAATCAACACTTTTGGCAATGATGCATCAAAAAACTCCTCCACTGACTTTGATATACATTGAAACAAAGTATGCACATAATATGTGCGTAAAAATGTTTCCCAGTCCAATAAATCTTCTTTAGTTTATAATAATGCTCATAATGTTATTTTGACATTTGTCACCTTTAGTTAATAATATCTCATAAAATATACTCTGCTATACTATATCTGCTTTCTTTATATAGTGCCAACATATTCTGCTGGGACTCACCCATTTGATTTTATGCCCATTGGAATTACAACCTAATTGTATCACACAATGGGGCTCATACTGTGCTGGATGCATATAAGTCCAAAAAGCCGCACATAAAAATTGAAAATTTGCTTTCATATATAGTATGGGCGTATCTCAAGATACATATAGTTTGTACCCATTGCAAATACACCAGGTTTACAGCAGGCATACTTATACCTAGATTCACTTACACCCTATCAAGTCATAAACACAAGAAAAGATGTTTAACATTTGTGTGGATAGTGCAAAATACATTCATTATTAGGTTTGCTTTAAATAAACCCCCTTCATAATACAGCAGGTATAATTTTGCTTCTCATCTATGAATAAAAGTAGCAAAAAAAAAATCATTCTAAAATACCCCCTAAAATCATATAATATAGGCACGAGCAATGCAGAAAGTATCTATCAAATTTAGAAGTTAATCCACAATCAACTAATAAGAAGCAGCTAGCTAGTGCTAATAACTATCATTGTCATCATCAGCATGTATTTGTACCATCCCTTAGGCACCCATAGGTGATACGGTTACTGAAGGTTTATATGCAACTCTGTGTGGTTCTGCCTCAAACACGCCTTTACAGTACTCAGTCGGCCTTTGCACCTCCCTTTCCCCCCCTGTGCCATCTTTCCAAGTGCTGTGAGGTGCAAGTACAAAATCTGCAGGTGTATGTTTTATGGTGTATGTGAGCATGCAGAGTGCAAATTTGCATATTCTACGCTAAGCAGACAGTTATATGCATGAGCCCTGATGTTGTGACATTCTTTCATGTGTGAATTAAATAAGTTATAGAGTTTACAATAAATCTTACTCTCTCTGTACAGAAAATTATTCAGTCTGCAGAATAAAGCAGAGTCATTCAAATAATAACTATAGTAATATGTGATCACATTTACCGCCTCCATAATGGATCCTGAATTCTAGCTGTCTATTTTACAGAGTATTGCTGGAATGGCATTACTCTCACCAACTGCCCTCCTGCGGCCTGCCTATCTAGACTTGGAGATTTCTGTTTCTTTTCATTGAGCTTCTGGTTACAATGTGCTTGATTTGCCTTGCTCCTGACCAACTTTCATTTCTGTTTTGGATCCATTTGTGCATTTGTCTATATAATTATAACAAATCATAAAACTGTTATTAGTTGTTTTGCAAAATAAATATCTTTTTGTCACTAATAAATGAAGAACCACAAAATCTAATCTAGTGTCGCCAAGTTAAGTATTTGCTTTTACAGAAAAATGCTGGGTACACACTACAAAAAATTTCTTCCAACAAGATTTTTGTAACATTTTTACCAACAATTTAAAGTCCTAAGCAGGGTTACTGTATTTCATTATTGCAATAAGTTATTTTGGAGCATGCTCCCTACTCTACGAATATATTTAGTAGCACATGTATAGTCTCTATTTTCTAGCTATATAAATTATATACAATAATATAATTTGTATTTAGAATATATCTAATATCTAATCCCAATTGTTTTTCACTTTATGTTCCTGTTGTTGTCTAAAATAAACAGATTAACACATTTAAAATAACATTCTGATGAGCATGCCAATTTATGTGTACACTGTAAGCAATAAAGCCCCAGGTAGAGCGCTACTATCAAAAGCAGCCTGAAAAAGTGTATATAAAATGTCATCAACACATCCGTGAATATACCATATATCAAAATAACACTTTACAGAGGCGCTAATGATAAAATTCCTCAATTGAACATAATAACTATATGGGTGTCTTCACAAAACAAAAAACCATAGATAAGCATATAGCAGCGGAAAGAACCGCGTAGAATAGACAATAAGTTCTATAACGAAAGGACAGTCCACAAGTCCATACAAATAGTCCCAAATGAATCAAAAATGTTCACTTCATATAAGACCTCAGACGATGAGTCCATACAGAGGTTAAAATCCTTCTTATCCGACCTTCTCTTCAAAGGGATCTCCTCAAAGGGTATCCGCACACCATATATAAATAAAGAGAAAGAATTCTCATAGTGCATTATCCTTTGGTTTTTTATTTTTAATAAAATGATCATATAAAAACATAACAGCATATATCCTGGACTGATAGAAAATGGCTGCTTACCAGAGTAAGCTGAAAATCAGTGCACATAGCAGGATCTTTCGAATCCGAAACAAGGCAAAATCTTCCATGCAAAACAGTAGTATATGGCAGTCAGATGTAAAACAGTCCCAACCAACGCATTTCGACCCTCCAGGGGTCTTTGTCAAGGTACAAGGGGTACCTTGACAAAGACCCCTGGAGGGTCGAAACGCGTTGGTTGGGACTATGTTTTTATATGATCATTTTATTAAAAATAAAAAACCAAAGGATAATGCACTATGAGAATTCTTTCTCTTTATTTATATATGGTGTGCAGATACCCTTTGAGGAGATCCCTTCGAAGAGGAGGTCGGATAAGAAGGATTTTAACCTCTGTATGGACTCATCGTCTAAGGTCTTATATAAAGTGAACATTTTTGATTCGTTTGGGACTATTTGTATGGACTTGTGGACTGTCCTTTCGGTTTAGAACTTATTGTCTATTCTACGCGGTTCTTTCCGCTGCTATATACTTATCTATGGTTTTTTGTTTTGTGAAGACATCCATATAGTTATTATGTTCAATTGAGGAATTTTTTCATTAGCGCCTCCGTAAAGTGTTATTTTGATATATAATTTATGTGTATACACCTATACAATTTACCTTCAGATATTTGCTCTTCATCTTTCATAACCATATGCTGAAAATATTGTGAGCCTCATTTACAGTCGGACACAATTTACACTGAAATCATAAGTGTAATTTGCATCCTGTAATTTACACAGTAATTAGAGTGGCACAGATCTTTAGATCTTAGAATACTGTGCAAATTGCACAAAACACACCTCTTTATCTGCCTTATGGGCTGGTGTGCAAGTGTATCATGCACAGCGCCCTGTAAAGCAGATAATTAAATAAAACAAAATTGAAATTGTTCTTTTCCTCCCCAAACAGCACAAAAGTTGGTTATGCTGTTTGGAGGGGTGCACATCTTTTTTTTTTTTTCATTTGTACTTTGTTTTTTGTTTTTTTTTATAGAATCAAGGTCTCTTGCACTAGCTGAAAGCACCTGTAAAAGATACATCTCCTAGAGACCTATTTGTGGTTGCTTTCAACTCAAAATAGCGTGAACACGCCTTTACATTGCTAGGCTTGCCCACTACCTCCCCCATTCCACCTCTCTAAGTGCAGAGAGGTGCAAGGAGGCGATCTGTCTCATTTGGAGTGCAAACTGAGAGGGATCTTTGGCCAAAAGTGCTTTTTGCTCTGAAAAAAGGACTTGCGTCCGACTCTAAATGAGGCCATGTGACTTTGTAAACTCCATAGAGATCTGCCTATAATACTGGTCATGAGTGTATACACACTTCAGAATTTTTCTGACATCATTCTATCAGTGATACTGATTTTTAGTCCTTTTATAAAATCAAATTAAACAATACGATCTGCTTTGGTACAATAAAATATGATTATGGGAGCATACTCACTGATGCGATATCGGACCTAACTGTGGTTTATCGTGTGATTGGCACGATTATTGGGTGAAAAGTCTGTAGTGTGTACCCAGCTTAAATTGTGCATTACTAAATAGTTGTTTGCATGTAGTTTGCATAAAATTAATTTAAAATATATTATATGCCACAAAATAGAATTTGTATAATGCAAATAATTTTAGTGCCACAAAATCCATTTATTAATTGCAAATATTATGACCACAAAATCAGTTTTGTTCCATATAATTAATTTTGGAAGCTGCAAAATACTTTTTTTTTTAATACTAATTACTTTTTGTGTTCTGTTGCTGAAACAGGTGTGTACCATAAATAAAATATGTAGTGCAAAACACTACTTTTATCCTAATAAAATAATTGTTTTTATCAGGAAATAGAAAATGTAAGTATAAATATTGTATTTGACCTTTATTAAAAATTGATAGTGAGTAAACTCATTTGTAGAAATGAATTACATAATAAGAAGTATGAAAAAACACGTGTGTACAGAAAAAAATATAGCATGAAGTAGTTGTAGTGCAGCCATGCTACATATCTACTTCATGTGTACAGATTTACACAGTTGATCTGGAAACCACTATGTATGCCTATATAGTAAAAGTTGAAGTTACGCAGATTTCAAAAGGCTGACCTCTAGATTTCTTTATTTCACTTTCATTTCACAAACTGTCACTCAGCATCGGAACTGTGAAGTTATCACCTGCTGCTCCCCAATGTCAGTGATAATCTGGGAGTATGGTGCTGGGCTATGATGTCACAGTCCATAGACACATTTTGAGTATCATAGAAGAAGACCATATGGTATGTTATGAATGATTTCTTTTTAGGTAATCATATACTAGTGCAGTTCTTAAAATATTAACTATAGATATTGAAATATGGACCTTCGATCATAGATAGATAGATAGATAGAAGATAGACAAATCCAGTACGGTTCTATTCCTTACAGATCACATCACAGAATTAATCATGTATGCCACAAAATAGGACAAGAAATTGGCAGGAAAACAGAGAGTTCTAACAACTATAATACTGGAAAGTAACACAATAATCCACTATGATAGTAATAGCTACAGTAATGGATAATTTAATAAATCACAAATATAATGATAACAAAGGAGAAAAAGAAATTGTAACATACACTTTCTAATAATTATTTCTATATCCCTGGTAGTTTTAATGGAGCACGTACAATGGTTGGTGACACTTTATATACTGGTGTGCATCTACTCATCTTCAGGACAGTTGTTCATCACTGTATCACAGCAAAAACAACACAAATGAAAAAGAAGTAAAAGAGATAAAGCTATGGAAAAGGACCCAATTAAATTTATCTAGATAATTGTTACTTACTAACATGGTTTCTGAATTCCATTATACTGAGTAATTCTTATCTGGGGCCCAAATTATATTCTTGAATTGACTTTGTGAGCCATTGTTCAGACTAATTATATACTGCATTTAAATTACTTTACTGGTGTTTGGAAATTACCTATATTATTGCTAATTATAGTAGAATGACTATGAAGTTGTCAATGTGTGCAAAAAACACTAATATTGAATTGGTCACGAGTCACAGGAACTGAAGGCCAATTGCTGATATTTGCGCTGGTAAGCTAGGAGGCACGGAGTCTCAACTCGCCCCCGGTCTTTGCCAGGGACCCCTGCAAGGGAGTTTGGAGTTTTCTGCAAGGGACGTGCAGGTCATGGCCCTCCAAGTTAGCTATCAGCGGAGTGGATCAAACCGTACTGGCAAATGTGGTATCAAAGGGTAAGGCAAATCGGAGTCAGTAAGCCAAAGGTCAGATATAGAGGGAGCAATCAGGCCGATGGGAGATCCAGAAGCAGAACCAGGGAAAGCCAGGTAGGTAGACAGAAGTTCTGTCTGAGAATAGGGAATCAGGCTGGAACGCTGGAGCATAGGAAGACCTAGATACTCTGGTGCCTGCTTAGTGTTAGAGGCAGGTTTAAATAGTGGAGCTCGTTCTCTTTTTGGTGGCAGTGGAGGCGGCGGCCTGATCAGCTAACTACCGACAGGAAGTGCAGAGAAGCATCTAGTTGCTAGAAAACGGAGATGCGAGTGGGCACACATGCGCTCGGCAATCCTGAGAAGAGAGGATGGTGTCCAGCTGCCTAGCAACGGTCAGTGTTGCCAGCAGAGGAAGGCGTCCATCCCTGGCATAGATAATAAGTGTGGGGACGGAGCCTGACAGAAACATAATTAATAATCAGTGTATTAGCAGTATACAATAGCAGGCTCATGGTGACATCCTAAATGGCATGGAAAATATATATTATGGGTTTTGCCCTAAAGCTTAGGAATAGTCCCGATGACACCAATAAGCCCATAGAATTGTACTTTAGAATCAGGAGCCTATGTGAAGAGGTTTAAAGTCCCTGCTGCATACTAGTGTTATGCTACATTAACTGAAAGAGTAGACAAATATATAGCAAATTATTTAATTTTATTATAGATGTAAACAAAAATATCACTCTCCTTTGATCTTCTGGGCATTACCTAAAAAAAGGCAGAAAAAACGTATATACTTTAGCAGAATACTTTCATAAATAAATGCACATATGAATAAATTCCCTCTATTTGCTCAGAGGTAATTAACTATGAAGTCATTATTTCTTGTAAAACCAATGGTCTGGCCTGACACCTTCTGTGAGTAAAGGATAACATTGGCCAACCTTTGAGGAAAACATTGCAAAGATGAAATCCCAGAGTCCTCTTGCAGTAGTAAGTTTCATAATTTGTCTGTTTCCGCAGAAAAGTTCTGATCTATGTTTCCAAAAAAAAATCTACAATTTATAGCTGCAGTAAGAATTCACAGCAAGTAGAAATTGAAAAATGTAGATTTATTGTCTTATTTTTATAGCTTTCTGCTATAAGGCTACCTCAATCATAAAAAAAACTCCCAGATGCATAGCTCAGAACATCATACAAGCACATTATCACAATCTCTTTGCAATAACATTCCTTGGTTCCAAAGGGCCATAGACAGTGAAGCATATAATGGATGGGTCATAAAACCAAGTTAACAATATCCTTTTCCGCGATGAGATTACTTGAAAAATAACTTAACGTTTGTTTTGTAAAGCAGAAGGATCACCCTTAGACATAGCTACAAAACATGATAAATCTGATAGATGTTGTATATAACCAGTAACACAATAGCTGTATCAATTTTTTGTCAGGCAATTTAACTTCATGCCAGGCTAATTCAATTTTGCTACTGTTTTATTAAGTCCTGCAAAAACCAAATCTTCATTCTCTAGTAAATCACAGATTTCACAACAAATTTTAGCAGCAAAGGCCTCTTGTTTTTTAATTTTGATATATTAAATATCCAGAAAAGATTTTGTTGAGCCATAAATCTAAAGTGATAAAATAAATCATATTGCTGAGCAATAATAAATATTTTATTGCACTTTTATGAGCCTTTGTTTTATATTTCTATTCACCTAATATTGGTAACTGTCCAAAAGTATATAAACTGCATCAGCACAAATATCCAAGTAATAGAGTTCATGATTCATATGTCAAAGTAAGCACGCAGAGAAGACCTGTCAGTATGTGTTAATGATATGACTGTAGGTATTGCATTTTTCATACATAAATTATTTTACTACAGTACGTAGAAAAAAATATATTACAGAACAACAGATATTTTTATTTTAATTACATATAGTTCTTTTACAATTATGAACTGTACTTATTTCAAAAATAAAATTATTATGGTACAAAAATACACCTTTTGATGATTAAAATCTGTTGATAAGTTATAGGTTTTGTGCCATTTCTAAACCATGTCAATTTCATTACAGTATGACAATATTATTCCTGTTTATTTTTTTTATTGTTAATTTTGAATCAAATGCATAGCTTTATATATTTTTTAGAAGTCTATAAAAATAGTAAATAATGACATTTGTTAGTGCTATGTGGTTGGTTAGAATATGATAGATCAAGAAAAAAAGGCATTTTTTTTATGTTAAATGGTGAAAGAGGCTTTGGGGAGGGCATTTATTCAATGAAAGTTTATATTAAAGTTGTGTGTGTATATTATTTATTTATTTTTACTCTTTTGGTATAATGGGCTGGGGTCTTAGAGACCGCTGTCCATAGTACTGGGACCAATGGGGTAGAAGAATTGGTACTCCAAGGTCCCAATATTTTTAAATATCCCAAACCCACAACCCAGGACGGTCAGGATGAGGCCCAGCACTTTTCAGCCTAGAGCTGTTAGGTTCTGAGAATTGGATGGAATGGGAGGTTTTTTATGGGTCCACTCGTCAAAGGCAACAGCCCTGTGCTGACCAATAATGTGCTTTTTTTCGCTGTAGAAGAAGACTCATGGTTTTCCTATTATAATGGAAAACAGTCAAGCACTAGGTATAGTTGAGAATTCAGAGCACATTTTTAAATTTTTTACTTATCTATATTACACTGTGCACTGTGTGAAGGAAGTGTTTTATCTCTTGGCACTACGTACATAATTGCTTGTGTAAACAAAGTATTGTGTCGACAAACATTTATAAACACTATATTTGTCACACAGTTTGTAATTGCGTCCCAAGGCATGAGACACATAGTAGATTTGTAAGCAACTGTTTACAGAAGCAAAATAATTAAATATATAAATTATACACACACAATTTTAAAATAAACTTTAATTGAGTCAACTTCTCCCTAAACCCTTGTCCACCCCTTTAAGAATTATAAAATAGTATTTTATTCTTTCTTAATACAATGGCGTACACATATTTCAAGATGTACATTATAAGTGCATTATGGTTACATTCGTTTATGAAGCAGTTTGACATAAATGCCGCCAGCCGATTACATGCCTGACAAATGACATTAGCTTGTCATACTCTCACACGTCAATTTTGATTTCAAGAACATCACTGAACGCCACTCATATAACTCAACACCACTCTATCTAAGTTAAGTCAATCTAGTTAAAGTAGAACACGTTTGTATTTACTTCTTATGAACAGTTTGAAGTACAGTGGAGGTGTTCTTATGGCCCATAAGTTATGGGTAATCAAACTTAGTTTATTATCTATAATTATTTCAAGGCAGTTTAATATTGGTATGTCAAAAATATGATTAGTGTGTTGCTGCCTTCTACTGCACAACAGGAAGAGTGTTTTTCTTTACATTGCATATTTTTTCTTGTGAGAGCAGATACTTTTTAATGGCATTGCTGTTAGTGGTCAACATGTTATCCCATTCAAACTTTATTTAACTACTAACAATTACCAGTTGCTCCAGCCACAATATGTATGCTTTCTGACTGCATATTTCCAGTGAAGCAACCAGCCAAGTGCTCAGTTTGGACAGCCAGTATTAAAGGAAGTCTGTTATGGCATAAAATACAACATGGCTTTTCATGGAAGAGTACAACAATTCTGCAGAAAAATGGTTTGGAAGGTATGGAAGAATGAATTCAGCCATAACTGCAAATTCAAGGTCCAATAGCAAACATGTGTAGGGCCCTTGATGACCTATAGATTTGGGGGCAATATATGTAAGCTCCATAGTTTACATATAGGTAATACAACCACCACACATAATATATAGGAACACACAAACATGGCATATATAGGTCAGACTGACAGAACATTTAGAGTGGGACAAAGGAGTAGGAACATACAGGCAGGGGATAGCTGGTCTGGGGAGCAGGGTCTGTTCCATAGTGGGTTACCTTGGGCTGACTCACGGGTCTACCTGCATTTTTTAGTTTATTTTTCATTTTAAAATGTTTCATGTAGGCTGTAGAACCCCCCTCCCCCTTTCAAGCTGAAATTTGTAAGCCAGATCCTCCATACAGGAGACATAAGTAGGGAACTTACCTGACAACCACAAAAAAAATTTCATGTTAACACAATTGTTAGCTATAACATGTGCATGTTACTTGCAATAATGTTTTTTGTCAATAACTATGACTTAAATTTGTGAATTTAAGTCACATAAAAACTTCTCCTCTGTACAAATTATGGCATATATATGTAGTTGAACGCATCATTTTGTGGTATGTGTTAGCATCTATAGGAACTACAAATATGGATCTAAAAGGAAAACAAATAATAATCCAAATTAAATAAACCTTTAAATATACATAATTAAGCATGCTACTGCTATTTAGAACAAACAAATTTCTGCCATTTAAAGAGAGCGTAGTAAGATTAACTATATGTTTGAGTAAAGATGGTTTTTTAACATAACATTAGAATGGAAATCCTACTGCATTATTTTCTACATTCTACAAACAGCAGGAAATATTATATTAATAATTTTGCCCTAAGTGTTTTAACATTTGTTAAGTAGATATCCTGAAGAGTTTACGTTGACACAATCTCCAATTTAACTCAGACTTATTAATTGAACCAACTTCCTCTATAATTTGCCAGCAGATGCATGGTGACCTAGAGTGGTGTCTGATGTTTTATTCCTTAAGAATCTTCAGTTTTATTAGCAATTTTCTTGCTTTGATCTGCAAAGAATGAAGCATAAATATTAGATATTTGTCCATTGAAGCACACTTAAACAGATCCACTTGAAACACTTTCTCACCCTATTTGATGCTAATACAATTTTGCCATCAATAAAAGGGAACTTCCACTTTTTGGGGTTAAACAAACTTTTATTTAGACAATGAGTGTGGAATAACATCAGTTCTAAAATACACCTAATACTCTTCAAAAGGCAAAGAAAAGTAGTTTACAAAAATATTACCAAATATAATGTGAGCTTGTAAGATGGACCACAAATATTTCATGATCCCCTTGATAGATTAGGATTCACTACAAAAAGTGGACACAAAAGGAGTATAATAATCTCCTTGAGATCCACCACAGTTTTTCAACAAGTCCTGACAATCAATAAACTCCATATTGAGGACTAGAAAATAAAAATATTATATAATACCATCATCATCATCATCATTTATTTATATAGCCCCACTAATTCCGCAGCGCTGTACAGAGAACTCACTCACATCAGTCCCTGCCCCAATGGAGCTTACAGTCTAAATTCCCTAACACACATACACAGACAGACAGACTAGAGTCAATTTGATAGCAGCCAATTAACCTACCAGTATGTTTTTGGAGTGTGAGAGGAAACCGGAGCACCCGGAGGAAATCTGCGCAAACACGGAGAGAACATACAAGCTCCACACAGATAAGGCGATGGTCGAGAATCGAACAGAGCAGAGAAGCGATTGTGATTGGGAATGTTCTAAGAGAGAAAAGTGGGGAAGCAGATTAAGGAGAATAAATGAGTGAGAGAGAAGAAATGTTCAGGCGGATAGGTAAGAGGAACAGGGGGAAAGATGAGGGGGTATGTTGTTATAATGTGACGGGAGGATATGTTGTTATAATGTGTGACGGGGTTATGTTGTTATAACGTGTGAAGGGTAATATGTTGTTATGACGTGTGAGGGGGGGTATGTTGTTATAATGTGTGAGGGGGGCTTGTTGTTATAACGTTTGAGGTAGGGGGGTTATGTTGTTATAAAATGGGGGGGTGTTATTAGAACATGTGAAGGGGTATGTTGTTTAAATGTGTGAGGGGGTATGTTGTTATAACATGAGGGTGGGTATGTTGTTATAATGTGTGAGGTAAGAGAGTTATGTTGTTATAAAATGTGTGGGGGGTGTTATTAGAACATGTGAGGGGGGTATGTTGTTATAATGTGTGAGGGTGGTATATTGTTATATTGTTGTGAAAGAGGGTATGTTATAATACTGTGAGGGAAGGGGGTAAGTTATATCCTTGTGAGGGAGGGGGAATATGTTGTTATAATGTGCAAGAGACGGTGAGGGGTATGTTAACAGAACGTGAGAGTGGGGTATGTTAACATAATTTGGGTGGGAGGTAGCCTATTAATTTAGTGGTGAAATGTAGATGGGGTAATTAATTAATGGGTGCTATTTTATTTGTGGGGTGATGATGGGGCTATTTAATTTAACAGTGAGGTCTATTCGTTTAAGGTGAGGTGTCAGGACCTTTAATATAATTATGGGGTGGTTGGGGGCTATTAAATGAATGTAGGGAGAGCTATTTATTGTATGTGAACATGAATTATTTGATGCTGGGAATGGTTTTGGGAAATGGTTATATTTATGGGTAGGCTACGATATATCGATGCCGAGTACCCCGAAAACACTTACCCCAACATGATGACTCCGAAGGGCTCCTTCCCGATGATGAGCGATGACGACTGTTCTTGAAAGAGACTTTAACCAATCATGATGAAGCAAGAAGCCAGCTCCACTTCATGATGTCAGTGACCAAGGCAACAGTATTATTACTGCTGGGGAAGTAATATAAGTATGCGCCCACGTACAATGTAGAAGGCTTTGTACATGGGCGCATACTTACATTACCCCCTTAGCATCAGCGATAATACTGTCTCCTTGGACAGTGACGTCATGAAGTGAAGCCAGCTTCTTGCTTGATCGTGATTGGTTGTAGTCACTTTGAAGAACAGTCGTCATCACTGATCGTCGGGAAGGAGCCCTTTGGAGTCATCATGTCGGGGTAAGTGTTGTCAGAGTAGTTGATATTGATAAGCTGACTACCACTGATATTTATGAAAATGTAAATGCTATTAATTTATTGCTGGGGCTGTTTGGAGGGAGGGAAATGGGCTTATTTATTAAATGGAAATCATTTTAATTTAATGTTGGGGCTGGCTGAAGGGAAATAGGTCTATTTATCAAATGTGAATACTATTATTTTATTGCTGGAGCCAGAGAGAGGCCTAATTATTTAAAGTGGGTGCTATTGATTTAACACTGGGGCTGGTTGGAGTTTTCTAAATTTCATGTACCCAATTTTTTCCAAATAGGTCACTCAACATTCCAGGATTCAGACAAGCAGCAACTGAGTAAAAGACAGGGAGTGGGGACATGATCTTCTCACTAGCTGGTTGCTGGAGGCCATGAAGCTGCAGAAATTGTGGACTTTGTCTCTCATCATCTGTACGTTCACCTATCTGCTGGTCGGGGTCATTGTCTTTGATGCCCTAGAGTTGGACTACAAGATGAGAGAGAAAGAGAAGCATAAAGCAGAGAAGATCTGCCTCAAAGGGAAGTATAAATCACAAACGAGAACTACAGTCATCTGGAGCTTGTCATTATACAGTCTGAGACTCATTGGGCTGGGGGCCAGTGGAAATTTTCTGGCTCCTGTTATTTTGCCATCACTGTCATTACCACTATAGGTAAGTGCCATTTGGAGTGGTACATATGTGTTGTCCCCCACCACTGCCTGTCAGAACATACATAGATGCATGCTGCACCCCACCACTGCCTGCCAGAACATATATAGATGCATGCTGCACCCCACCCCTGCCTGCCAGAACATAAATATATACATGCTGCACCCACGACTGTCTGCCAGAATATACATACATACATGCTGCACCACTCATTGTAGCACAGGTCTGGCCAACCTGTGGTGTTGTGAAACTGCAGGCTCCAGTATGCTTTGTCAGCAGATATCCAGCCAAAAGGTGGCAGGGCAGGCTGGGTTTTGAAGTTTCACAACACCTAGAGAGCCATGTGTTAGCCAGGCCTGGTGTAGCACATAAGATATGGTTGAGGGTATACAGGCTAGAATGTGAGAGAAAAACTTGTGGGCATATGGGATGGCACATGACAAAAAATCTGTTGGGCATATTTGGTGACATGTAAAGAAAAGCGGTTAAGAATGGGGTGTCATGTGAGAGAGACTGGTATATAGCTGGTGATGTGAGAATAAAAGCAGGTGCCATTGGCGGTGGCGTGTGTGCATGTGATCACAAAGCTGGTGGGCAGTGGGAAATGTAGGAGAGAAAGACATGCACTGGAAATGGAGGATGCTAGGTTTAGAGGAAATCAGAGGAAAAATTACTTTACCAAAACAGTAGTGGATAGGTGGGAGAGGCATCCAAAAGAGGCGGTAGAAGTTAGTATAATAGAGTAATTTAAACACTCTTGGTTATTAGGGATTAAAAATATAATGGAAACTAGATGGACCAAGTGATTCTTTTCTGTCATGAAATTGTAAGTTTCTAAATTTTAAAGTACAAAAAATGGAGACAGCGCTGGGAAAATCTCAGACCAAGACAAACATCATAGGTGAGATGTCAGTCAATACAATAATCTCCAAGTAAAACAACCAAAGGAGACTCTGGAGATTATATACCAATGATTTAAACACATACACAATAGAGGATAAATACACATCTCTGTTATCTCTAATTACAGTATAAAAATTCCATCATAAAAAATACATTCCAAACAATAAAAAAAATAATAATAAAAAAAATAAAAATATTCTTCAATAAATATACCATCGATGGTTTGCCTATAATAGTGTTGCAATAGAAAGTAAAAATAAAAAATAATATTAAAAACGGGGGATACAAATATTGGTGGATGTTCCTAGATAAGCCTATGAGCCCAATTAGTATATTTGCACAAGGTGGATCATCGACAGAAATCCAATGGTATGGAAGATAATAAATATCAGCAAATAGGAGACTACATAGATGTTAAGGATGTGTGAAACACAATCTTACTGATTTACATAAAGTCCTCTGGTATTGTGGATAGAATGGAATATGTCCAGGTAAATCTTCAATCAGATGTTAAGTCTGGGAACTTAGTACCTCCACAATCCTCATAAAATGCCAAACTTGCCTTAAATGTTAGAGGGATCCCAATTGCAACTCCTTAATAGTATTAGTCGCAGCATGCCAGCTTGCTAGCTCCGCTGTAGAAAGATCAGTAGAAACAGGTGCGCACCTGATGTTAGTCCGTGGAAAACAGAATAGACGCCGGAGTGTTCCTAATATGTCCTTAGTCAGCGTACTCGCATCAATGGATAGGACTGGGTCACTCCTTGGCTAATCAAAAATGTAGATAAAGCACAGATAGCTTACAGCATGTGCTTGTATGGTAACAGATGGCTGTTAATCCGTATGAAACAGAATAGACGTGAGAGTGTTCCTGATGTGTCCTTAGTCAGCGTACTCGTATCAATAGATAGGACTGGGTCACTTCTCGGCTAATCAAGTTATAAATAAGCACAGATAGCTTGCAGCATGTGCTGGTATGGTAACAAATGGCAACGCGTTTCGTCCACCATGCTGTGGACTTTCTCAAGCCTTAATGTCAATTGTCTAAAACAGTGATCTTTAAATAGCCCTTGTAAAGTGGGCTTAATTGGTGGAATCACACCTTGTGCATAATGATCATATTAACATTACCTTTAAAATGATGGTATAGTAATAAAACAGATATATACACTGTTATAGGCGATTACTTACTATAGTAAGTAACTATACATAGAAGCAAAAATACATAAACAAAATAAAAATGAAAATAAAAATAAAAATAAAGATAAAAATAAAAATGAAAAATAATGATAATAAATAAATAAAAAAGAACTCTAATAAAATTATCAATGCAAATAGATATTTGAAATACATTGATTCATTAAAGGTTAGAGTATAAATCACTACAATACAAATATCAATTATCGCTTTGATAAACTATAACCTGTAGACAATATACATAATAATCAAAATAATTTTAAATCCATCTTTATCAAAACTAATGATATTGAGAAAATTATATATACACACTATTGAAAATGGGATGTGTATATATTCAAAATAATAAACCAATGGTGCCACGTCCTAAATATCAAAATTACAAAAAAATATAATTCTAAAATAAACAAAAGCAACTAAATAATACTCCAAAATATAACCCTATTGGTATAAATGGTGGGTAGAAATCCCCACTAGATAAAGGGGGGGGCGCGTCTAGAAGAGCACCTAATCCACCATAAATTAGTAAATCATCTAATCAAGATCATTCTTAATCTAGTGACACCAATCGTTAAACTCAATGGTCTTATTCAAGCCTTCCGGAAATAAAGTTTGTAGCCTAAAGATCCACATTGATTCACCCCTACACAATTTTGAGAATCTATCGCCCCCCCCTGGGTGTAGCTTCAAATTTCTCCACCCCTATCAATAATAAACCTGAGGCTTCCTTATTATGTTTCTCCGCAAAGTGTCTTGAGACTCCATGTGTAAGGAGTCCTTTCATGATATTAGTTCGATGTTCTCTAAATCTAGATTTTAAAGGGCGAGTTGTTCTGCCTACGTATTGAAGGCCACACGGGCACTTCAATACGTACACAACATATGGCGTTTCGCAATTAATAAATTGTGGAATCTTAAATACTACTCCATTGGAAGTAGATTTAAACTCTTTGGCCCCATTGCAAATATATTTGCATGTCAAACAAGTGTTTTTGTTGCATCTAAAGCAACCATTTATTGGTGATGGAATCCAAGTTTGTTTTGGACAGGGTCCAACCATTTGTGATTTAAAAAAACTGGGTGCCAGAAAATTTTTTAGATTATAATTCTTCCTAAACACAATTTTCGGTTGATCCCCTATATGATTACGTAAAATATTGTCTTGTTGCACAACTTTAAAATTATCATTAATGATCTTTTTAATCCTGTAGGATTTATTATTATATTTTGAAACAAATAATGGAACATTATCATCCTTCCAAGCCCCCATATTACCTCTTGGTCTCGTTCGGGGAACCAAAAAAACCTTCCCTATCTGTATTAGTAGCACACTCTTTTGCAGCATCTACCAGCTTCTTGGGATAACCCCTTTCATGAAATTTACCTTCCAATATCTTGGCTTGATTCTTAAAATCTTCTGTTTCTGTACAATTCCGACGTAACCTCAACATCTGCCCTTTAGGGATATTATCTAACCAGGGACGATAATGTCCACTGGTATAATGAAGGGAAGAGTTGGTGTTTACCGGTTTACTATAATTGGAAGACACAATCTGCTCATCTTTCACAGAAAAATTAATGTCCAAAAAACTTACTTCAGTTAAACTGAATGAATGAGTGAACTTGAGATTAAAACAATTAGAATTCCACAAATTGAAGAGCCAAATCAATACCACCTTCCCAAATTATAAACAGGTCATCAATGAAACGACCATAAAGGACCAGGTTCGCCCCGAACGCCCCCCCCCCACAGGTAGCGCTCTTCGAACGCCCCCATGTAGAGGTTGGCATAGCTCGGGGCAAACCTGGTCCCCATGGCCGTCCCCATGACCTGCAAAAAAGTGCCTGAGTCAAAAGTAAAATAATTATGCGTCAAAGTAAACTCGATGGCGCCAAGTAAAAAATTATTATGACCGATCATAGAGGTATCATTACTACTTAATACATCTTCGATGACTTTTAGACCTTCCTTATGGGGAATATGCGTGTACAACGCCTGCACATCTAAGGTTAGAAATGCCAATCCTGGTTTCCATCTGATGTGTTGGGTCAATTAGAGAATATGCATAGAATCTCTAATGTAAGATCTCTGGGCAGTCACATATTTTTGAAGGTGATGATCAACATAAAAGGATAAATTTGATGTTAATGATCCCAACCCAGAGATTATAGGTCTCCCTGGTGGGGAAGTTAAGGACTTGTGGATCTTGGGTAGAAAATAGAATGTGGGGGTCACAGGATGTTGAGGAAACAAAAAACCAAATTCATCTTTTGTTAATATTCCCTCTATCATTGCATTTTCCAAAAAGATTCTCAGTTGTTCTTGAAATACCTTTGTAGGGTCACTTTTGAGGGTACTATCGAATACAGGGTCCCGTAATTGACGCATTGCTTCCTTAACATAGTCAGATCTATCAAGTATGACAACTCCACCTCCCTTGTCCGCTTGTTTAATGACAAGGGAGGTGTCATTCTGTAGGCATTTGAGTGCCTTTCTTTCAGCTTTGGATAGATTTTTCTTTCCAAGGTTTTTCTTTCCATCACTCGTGCCGTGACCACAGAGCGACTTAAAACCTGCTAGAGTATTCTGGTAGAAAACTTGAATGGGGAAACTTCTATGATTAGTGGGAAAGAAATCGGATTTCTTCTTAAATCTAACTGACTCACTTTGTTCGTTTTGAACGGCAGTATCAAATAGTAATTTTGGTGATTGTGGTAAATCTATTGTATTACCTTCTTCCCACAACTCATTTAGTATGGCTAAACCATTTTGATCCCCAGAATCTAATAAAATGGAGTGACTATCATTCAAATCACATTGGGTTAGTCTCTTCGATGCAAAATAGCGTTGTCTGCAAAGGGCTCTGGTGTATCTATTAAGTTCGGTGAAGAGATCGAACAAATTGGGATCAGCACTAGGGGCAAATTTGAGGCCTTTAGATAGAAGTTTAATCTGATCAGTACTAAGGGATTTACTGGAGAGATTAAAAATGCCTTCAGTATTTATTGGGCTGGTTGGTATCTTTTGGATTCTTTTTCCTCCTCTTGTTCCTCTAACTCTCTTGACCTTTTGGGGGTCCTTATGCCTAGAACTCCGTACCGGTTCCTGTTGGGGTAATATCTCCCTGAATCCCCTCTCTCTAAAAAATAATCGTGATATCTAGTCTCACGTTGTTGTTTAGGTCTTGCTCCTAGATGACTGGAACTATCCTTCCTATTACTCCTATGATCATTCCTTAATGATGGTGAAAATGTCAATCTGGGACCCACGTCGTCCCGGGGATACCTTCTCTCATCAATATGTCTATCCTGAGAAGATCTTCTAAAATCAGATTTATATTTAGAACTTTGGTGGGTTGGCTGATCTTTCTCTTTTGGGATTTTATTCTTAGATGTTGATCTCTTATTTATCTTAATCTTCCCGTATTTATAATCAGTTAGATCTCTGGAGAATTTCTGTCTCTTATTTTCCACAATTTCTTTTTCATAAATTTCAACACGTCTTGTTATCCTACTATCACGAATAGTAAAGTCTGGATCCTCTCTAAATTGCAGGAGATTGGCTTTAGTTACCTCTATCTCTTCAACCGTTAGTTTAACTTTATTATCCCTATATTTTACCAAAAGACGCATTAAATCTATTGAACATTTGTCCAGAATCCCCTCCCATCCAGTAGTCAATTCTAAATTATCATACATAGAGGATTTTTTAATAATTCTCAGACCTCTAGGAATGATTTTTAAATCTATATACTTTTGTAAGAATACAGCATCCCACCAGTGTCTTACTTCATTTTTAAGAAGTGTTTCTAATTTAAGAAACTCTTTATTCATATTTAAATTAATTTGAGTCCTAGGACCCACATAATCAGATTCAAATGGGTCTGTCAAATCCAAAGTGGAAAGAAATAAATCACGTTTGGATTGGCGGTCTCTACAACACGTTAGATCTGCCATTATATAAAAAAAACAGGATATATTACAGTAAAGCAGCCTGGTTGCAAACACATAAAATAGAACAAATATCAAAATACAGAAACCTTGGCGCTGAATAATTGTCACATATGGAAAGAGATGAACCCTGCAGCTATCAAGGGGTGGTGCTGACACCCCTATAATATATATAAGATACAAAAAATGGAGACAGCGCTGGGAAAATCTCAGACCAAGACAAACATCATAGGTGAGATGTCAGTCAATACAATAATCTCCAAGTAATACAACCAAAGGAGACTCTGGAGATTATATACCAATGATTTAATCACATACACAATAGAGGATAAATACACATCTCTGTTATCTCTAATTATACATCCCATTTTCAATAGTGTGTATATATAATTTTCTCAATATCATTAGTTTTGATAAAGATGGATTTAAAATTATTTTGATTATTATGTATATTGTCTACAGGTTATAGTTTATCAAAGCGATAATTGATATTTGTATTGTAGTGATTTATACTCTAACCTTTAATGAATCAATGTATTTCAAATATCTATTTGCATTGATAATTTTATTAAAGAGTTCTCTTTTATTTATTTATTATCATTATTTTTCATTTTTATTTTTATCTTTATTTTTATTTTTATTTTCATTTTTATTTTGTATATGTATTTCTGCTTCTATGTATAGTTACTTACTATAGTAAGTAATCGCCTATAACAGTGTATATATCTGTTTTATTACTATACCATCATTTTAAAGGTAATGTTAATATGATCATTATGCACAAGGTGTGATTCCACCAATTAAGCCCACTTTACAAGGGCTATTTAAAGATCACTGTTTTAGACAATTGACATTAAGGCTTGAGAAAGTCCACAGCACGGTGGACGAAACGCGTTGCCTTTTGTTACCATACCAGCACATGCTGCAAGCTATCTGTGCTTATTTATAACTTGATTAGCCGAGAAGTGACCCAGTCCTATCTATTGATGCGAGTACGCTGACTAAGGACACATCAGGAACACTCTCGCGTCTATTCTGTTTCATACGGATTAACAGCCATCTGTTACCATACCAGCACATGCTGTAAGCTATCTGTGCTTTATCTACATTTTTGATTAGCCGAGGAGTGACCCAGTCCTATCCATTGATGCGAGTACGCTGACTAAGGACATATTAGGAACACTCCGGCGTCTATTCTGTTTTCCACGGACTAACATCAGGTGCGCACCTGTTTCTACTGATCTTTCTACAGCGGAGCTAGCAAGCTGGCATGCTGCGACTAATACTATTAAGGAGTTGCAATTGGGATCCCTCTAACATTTAAGGCAAGTTTGGCATTTTATGAGGATTGTGGAGGTACTAAGTTCCCAGACTTAACATCTGATTGAAGATTTACCTGGACATATTCCATTCTATCCACAATACCGGAGGACTTCATGTAAATCAGTAAGATTGTGTTTCACACATCCTTAACATCTATGTAGTCTCCTATTTGCTGATATTTATTATCTTCCATACCATTGGATTTCTGTCGATGATCCACCTTGTGCAAATATACTTATTGGGCTCATAGGCTTATCTAGGAACATCCACCAATATTTGTATCCCCCGTTTTTAATATTACTTTTTATTTTTACTTTCTATTGCAATGCTATTATAGGCAAACCATCAGCACCACCCCTTGATAGCTGCAGGGTTCATCTCTTTCCATATGTGACAATTATTCAGCGCCAAGGTTTCTGTATTTTGATATTTGTAAATTTTAAAGTAGAAATATTTTCACTTTACAAAAACCTATGAAATTCCATAGACAAAAAAACTTAAGGTTTAACATGTCCGATTACAGTTTGCACACTTACACACTATCTAAAATGTAAGATAACTATTGATACTCTTCCACTCTATCTCCAAAAAGCAATGAAATTACGATTAAGGCAGAAACCTTAATGGACGTGTTACTTGCGCAATACAGACATGGTATCACATCCTGTGGTTAGCTGCAGATTCAGCACTATCATGGACTGAGATTGCTGTCACTCACAAAATGGTGGAGCTGCTAATTCATTTGTTTGTTCACTGGAATACACACATGCAGTACTATTACATTTTCTTAGTTTAGCTTTATCGTAGTTTAGGGCCTGCGTGTCTTAGAAAGAGACAGTACAGCAACTTCATAAAAAAGTAGAACTACAAAATAATATTAGAGTTAAATTACATTAAATTGGTGTATAAGCCTCTGCTTAGATTGGTTTTGTTGGGTAACACGTTAATGGGTAACATTTGCTTTTATCCATTCACAAGGATCACAAACACCTTTTTGTTTAGAAGTGTATTTCATGGAACATCTCATTGCTAATTGTTTAATGGACAACACATTTATCTATAATCTGGATAGTTTGTTTTTCGGTTAATATAAGAATTTACATTTGCATTAAAAATATTATTTAAATTTGAGGCCCATACTTCTTCCATTATTTTTTACTGGGAAATAGGTGTTTAATTTAGAAAAACAAAATAAAAATGTTCTAAATAAAGAAAGTAATACATATAAACTAACATGAAATCATCTCTGTTGCCACCTAGATAGTAGACTTCAGTAATGGGCCTACTTCTATTTTACCAGCAGGGGTCGCCATTAGAATCACCCCATTCCTCTGCACAATTGACCACATGCTATCTGTTCTCATATGGAAGCAGCATGCAGGCACTCAATCTACATAGTGCATCTGTGTACTCCCTAACTTAGCACTACTCCTCCTCTACTTGGTGCATGTTTCATGGCCACCCATTGTTCCCCCAATGTCTGCTGTCTGCATTCCCTCTCCCGGGTCTATCAGCCGTACCTCTTTCCCCACTGTTACAGTATAGGTAATTTTTTAAATAAAGTAAAATGTAGTAGTAGTATCTGGAATATGTTTGAAATAAAATTATATATATATATATATATATATATATATATATATATATATATATATATATATATTTAATATAGTAAGAAGTAGATTAGATATTATGAGTGTACGAGTTAGATGTTAGATAATTAAGTAAAATAGTTTGTATATGTATGCAGAGATGTATGTTTGTGTGTAGATGTTAGATTGAGTCATTCCATTTTCTGAATCAAGTTGTCCTTACATATACTAATAGGTATTGAGATTAGGAACTCAATTCAGAATAGATATGTTAATTATAACAAGGTTATCCATTGTAATCAGTTACCAACAAAAGGTCACTGATATTTACATTAGGAATCACAAGCAAAATGCTTATCTACACATCAAAGTAAACCCAAAAGACACTTAAGCTGGGTACACACTACAGAAATTTCAACCAGCTTTTTATGCCGAGCGATTTTACATGCGATCGATGGTCAGATCACTCGGTCCATGGACTGCATACACACTAGCCTTGTTTAGGACAATAAAGGAAAGAACGGACGTCCCTTTAGCGACTTTTTACAGCCATATTGTCGTGAGCAATGACTGTAATTTCGTACTCACTGTTGTGGATCGGTCGGAAGTTTATACACACTACACAACAGAAACGAGATTGGAATGAAAATATTAAACGGTACGTCCAACCAAATGAGGTGACAATCGTCCATTTGGGCAGACTTTCGACCATCGTGTCACTGCCCACACTGACCCGACTTTTGAAAGAGCGGTCGGATGTCGGCTGATTTAGCCGATTATTGGATGAAAACTGTGTAGTGTGTACCCAGCTTCAGTGATGAAAACACATTCCATGTGCCCTCCTTACTTGCCAGCTTGTGCCAGAATTGTTTAGGTGAGGTTGCATTACATTATGGAAAAAATCCAGTGAGGTATGGGTATAAACATGAGGTCCAGGCCAATGGAAGTTGGAGTTCAGGTAAAAAGGAAGCAAAGAGAAGGATCCTAAGACATCAACAAACAGGTAACTATGCTGTCTTAGCTCATATATTTTTGCAAGTGTACAGTATGTGTATTTATTGTCTAACTTTGTAAAACAGGTTGGTGTTTTTGTTATGTAAGTAGTTAAGGAAGCTTTCATGTCTAAAAACCCACTTTGGAATCACTATATATATATATATATATATATATATATATATATATATACATATACTAATAACTATGTAACAAGTATCACATATTCACATTTTTTTATGCACAAACAGTGTAAACAACACAATGTTTTTGTAAATCTTTCCAAGTCACTTTCTAAATACACTAACTTCTTGTAACAGGGTTTTTACTTTGTAAATTGTTTAATGTGTACCTGTGTTTATCATTTCTGTGTTTGCGCAACTGCCTCTTCTTAGTGTGTATCTGTTCCTATTTTTTCTCTCTTTGTCTGTCTCTAATTTTGTATGTGCACCTCTGTCTTTCCGTCTGTCACTCTTTATCTCCCACCCTTTGTGTTTATGTGTGTCTCTCTCCTCATTGTGAGTGTCTGTCATTTTTTTCATCATTTTCTGTGTCTGTTTGCTTTCCTTTACCCCTTTTATCATATCTATCCCCCAATTAACTTCTATTTTTTAGCCCAACTACCCACTTTTCCCCTGTGACCCTCACAACCCACTTTTTCTTATGCCCTTTGTCTTCTATCACCTCCCCTTTCATCTCCCACTTCTTCTCTCTACAATCTCTTACCTTACTTCCTCATCTTTTGCTGAAGTCAATATAATCCTGGTGACTGCTGACTGGAAGCAACATGAATGAACCTTAGGAAGGCAGGTAAGCACAATCGTCTTATTTTAATAATTTTTGCTGTGCTAATGAATTGGAATCTTTTGATACATTACAAGTCTTAACCATCAAGCCTAATACCCTATTAGCACATGCTTTAGTGGGGTTTTAAGACACTGGCCATCAGGGATTCCTTAATGAAGATGCATGCTCTAAAATGCAGATTTTTTAAAGGACAAAAAGTTCTGCGAAAACAGGAACTTTTTTTCGTTTCACACTATACATGAAAGGTTTTCTACCAGCAATAACCTGCTAACACATGCAATGTCCCCAATGAAGGTACGATTCATGGGCTTAAGCAAGTGAAGACTTCCCATGAGAATTTATCACAATACCTGGTATTTTATTGCCATTAATTTTATCTGGTTTAGACTCTTAAAAAATAATGTTTCCACTTATCGGAACTGGAATTCCACATTCTGCAAACTTGCTCACTCATCCGCACATCTGCAAAACTGTCCTGTCGATGTGGTAAGTTGATTCTTAGCACTCCCAGACAGTATCGCAGTGGCAGCTGAATATTCCTGAGCTGCTATAGTGATATTTTTTTGATAAATTGTGGCAATATAAAATCTTACAAATCACCATGAAGGGGCCTATTTATCATGAATGTTCATGATAAATAGGCAACTATATCTTTGAACAGGATCTCTGTGCTTTTAACAGAAATAAATTTATCAAGATCCCTGGCCATTTTGATAATGCTAGTTTAAACTACTTTTATCAGAAACATGTTGACATAAAAGCACAAATAATCAATAAATACTTTTTTTTAAATATAGTTCTTGTGACAGGGTTTTTTTCTTTTTAAATTGTTTAATTGAAATCATCAAACATGAACAGATAGAACAAACAGCAGGGGGTAAATGTATCAAAGTGCGATTTTGCAACTCCAGCGATTTTCTCGGGAGAGTTGAAACTCGCCAATGTATGAAGCTGAGTTTTCATACAAAATCACCAGAGTTCTGCTTCTGTCAAAATCGCTACTTGCAAAATCGCCAGAGATCAAACTCACCACTGTTTGCCACTGCAGCTATACAAGTCTCCAATGTATGAAGCTGCGAGTTAGCAAACTCAGGAGAGTTTGCATCAAAACACGCCAGATACAACACGCTGCTTGATAGCAGCGTGTTGTACAAACACATCACCGCTACACTGCCCTGGCAGTGTTAAAACTGTAAAGAACAGATAAAAGTTTTTTTTAAAAAAAGCGTGAGGTCCCCCCGCTATTCATGCTTAACCCTAGTGCTGCCTGACTAGTGCTGGTCCCGTGGGGTCCCCCCGATTTTCACTTTACCAGCACTAGGCAAACCAGCCAGAGTTGGCGGCACTATAGCAGGGGGACGCGCGGCAGGGTTCCTCCTGCCATAATGACTAACCAACCCTAGACTATTCAGCGCTGGGCTGGATTCCCTAGGGAGTGGGGTCCACCGAAAAAAACGAGCGGGCCCCTCCCCTAGAAAGAACCAGCCCAGTGCTGATAGCACTAGGGCTCTTCCTACTACCCCTTGGCTGTGGGTACTAGGGTAATACGGCGGTAAATAGTAAAAAAACCCAAACTGACACCAATTTTTTTTGTGGAACTACAAGTCCCAGCCAGCCAGGTTGCCAAAAACAGTGTGGCCATGCTGGTGCTTGTATAACTACAAGCACCAGCATACCCACGGCAGCCAGGGCATGTTGGCACTTGGAGAACCACAAGTGCCAACATGCCCTGACATCCCTGGCTTGCTGGGCCCTGTAGTTCCACAAAGAAAAAAGTTAACAAAACCACAAGTCCCTCATAAAAACCAAATATATTTATTAAAAATAAAAACCCCACAATAAATACACTACCCACCCTCTTTTTTACCACATCTATTTAATAAAAATAAAAAAAACCGAATACTTACCAATGATGTCTTCTTTCTTCTTCCAAAGGTCCTGGCTTGCCCCAGTCCCTTAATATTTATACCTCCATCTTGACGGCTTTCCCCAGTCCCATCCATTTTATACCTCCATAAACGATTCTTGAAAAACTGGAACACTTCGCCCAGAAGGGGCCCATATTTGTACATCCCGAATCTTTGTGCTTGCTTGAAGAAAAATAAAAAAAGTCTTGAGACGCCGCAAGCACCTCCTACCTAGTAGGAGGTCCGTTTCGCAATGATCTTACGTTGTTTGCGTAAGAGCAAAGTACAGTATTATGGCATTTTCCCACGCTAGTAGGGGAATCATCTAATACTGTAGCTAGCGCTTACGCATGCACATGCGCAATGAGCTACATTACTTGCGTAAGCGCAAGCTACAGTATTAGGTGATTCATTTAAATGCAATAAATACCAACAAGTGCAGTCTACTCAGGGAACAAGAAAAAAAGTCAAGCATGATGTGCGGTTTTAATTTTAATGGAAAGGGAAAGGAGGAAAAAGAGGAGGAGAGTTTAAGTCTGAAGGTGACTCCGCAGGCAACGAGATATCAGTGGGGAAATAGAAAAGCAGAGCAGATAATGATCATATTTGGGTCAAAGTGAAGAGAAAAGGAAAGATGTGCTGCTAAATTGGGTCCATTCACAACAGGTTTTAAGGAAGGAAACAGTAGAATTCTTAGGATTATTTGCCATTTTATAAATGGTGCTCTAAGAAGGTTTTTGGTAAGCTTATTAAGGTGTTTCCAGAGTTCTAGGAAAGGGAGCCAGAGTAAGGTATACTGCGGTTGGAAAAGGAGATCAGTGGCAGTGAGTATGGTAACATTTAGTTCCTTTTAGGGACACTCACATGCTTTGCTTAGGTGGTGTTTACAAATTAGATACATAGATCCATTACCCAGCAAAGGTGGTAGAACATAACATTTTCGGAAGAGATACCACAGGGGTAACTTGATGTAAAAAGGGAATGTGTACATTTTCAAACACAGTGAATTCTCTGAATAAATGATGACATGTTTTGTATGTATACTCATGTTTCTTTTCTGTCTCCACAGGCTAACAAAGTTCAGATCACGATTCCTAAGCTTCTTCTCCCCAATTGATAGCGAGATCATTGTAGAGGAGAAAGGGGGGATAGTTAGAATTAATATGTGTATATATGTGTATATATATATATATATATATATATATATATATATATATATATAAAATAAAAAAATTAAATAAAGGCAGCCTGGGTTGCAGAATGACACTAAATGGTTTTCAGAATCGAAGTGATACCTGGAATTATTCTTAAATCATCAGCAGGCAGGGTCAGATAATTAACCACGCTCGAAAGGGAAAATTCTCCGAAGAGTTTCTTGTTTTTTGTTCCCATACTAGGAATCCAGAAACGGAGAATGGCAGAATATCGGAAGAATTCTACAGGCGGACCGGACGGAGAAGACTTCATATGGGTAGGAGAAAGTTAAGATTTCAAAACGACTGATATTTTCTGTTTGTTCCCTAATAGATAATGAGAATTAAGGCGGTGCCCAGCTGTAGCAGACCACACCTCTAATAGATGACAGAATGGATCCGATGACTGCAGGACCTGGACACAGATGAGACCTGCACACAAATGAGACCTGGACACAGATGCCCTAAAGATGACTCCCATCGTACTTTGTGAAGAGGATGACATCACAGAGACATCACACCAAGAAGAGACTGTCCAAAAATTAGATTTAATTGTTGAGGGATTATTTAAAGGGGTGTGCCTCGACATGTGTTGATTTTTTTCCTGCTGTCAGTAAATAAGAAAAAGGTTTTTTCATCAGACATACCGACGCCTGAGGCCCTTTAGCGCCGATCCCCTTTGTTACTTGATATTTTATACTAAAAATTGCATTTTCATGTTTATTACAAACTGAATGCTTCATCACATACATATACTCACACATTCTGAAACATATTACGTTAAGATGGAAAATTAATGGATTTTTGTCAGTTTAACTGTTATTGCAGACACTGACAAACAGGGGGACTGTTGAAGATATATATAATTGATTATTATATATATATATATCATTTTCCTTCCTTAAATAACTTTTCTCTTCTCCCCACTATATCAAAGTACATAAGCTTTTGTCTGAAGGAACTGAGGCTCAGTACTTTTACATATCAAAGGAATTGGCCTCCAATCAGATACATCAGCCCATCCCACAGAAGTTTTGTAATTAACTTCTGAAGACAAAACTGCCTTTTTGGATCAGACTGATTACGCAGATACACACAGCAAGGATTATCTCCCTGTATGGACTGAAAAATAGTAAAGTATATATGAGCCCTTTAATAGGGCTCTGCTGACATTGTAAATATGAGTAAAATGTACTCTGTGTATTGTTAGTGATCTATAGACTATAGGAGCTACAATAGGCTGTGTTGTAAGCTTTCTTATAGAGTCACAGACCATGTGGTCTAGCTGTTAAGAATGGTTTTTGTGTAAGGTAATACTGTAAGCATAGAAAGTAATGTTGCATGGGATAGTCATAGAATTAGATGTCATTGTAGTAAGTGTTTATTTTGCTTAAGAAGTGATGCCGTTTAAGAGTTTAAAATTAGTAATATCTTAGGAGTTTGATTGTAACAATACAATAGACTTCATACTTGAATAGTATTGTATTTGATGTAGCAATAGTGTGGCTTCTCTGTGAATATCTGCTAGATATTCATACTGTATTGTATAACACTTGAAGTTCTGATTGTTGAGTTTAATACTGACTGTATTTGGTAAATCGTCTGGCTGGTCTGTGCTCTCATCCCCTCCCCCCCTATGTGTGTAATTGCTACTAGTTAAACAGATGTGTGAAAAGACTCTTGCTGGGAAGTTTTGTAGAGATCTCTTCCCCCCCCTCTGCTAGACAAGAAATGTTAGTGGACATATGTGGTGGACTAGCTAATACTGCATGTAATGAGTTATGGGTCTGCCCTGACGTTGAGGCCTTGTGAGATGACATGAGTTTGCAACAAGCATGGCAAGTCAGCCATTTTGGATGGTGACTACATTGTAAGATGATCTGAGATACACACACACAGTTACATGCGCACACACACACACACATGCATAATTAATAAGTTATTGTACCTACACACAGAATGCCATCTATTATATGTACCGTGTGTAAGATTATGTTATCGAAATTATATTATTACATTATTGTACAAGTAAAGATTCTATTTCATACATATATATCTGCGTTGTGGTTATGAATTTATAATGTCTTGATATAGGAGATAATATATATATATAAATGTGTGATACAGTAAATCAGGTTTAAAGGTCTGAAGTAGGCGTGTCATACGTGGTAAAGCGTAAATGCATATGGTAAGATAACAAGCGTATCCAGGAACAAAAGAAGAAGATAGCGTGCGCAATTATGGCGTAAATACGGGTCCTTTAACAGTAACTAAAATAAGATTTTCAGACCTGAATCTCCACACGACTAGACTGGTCATCAGATATGCAAGAATTATCCCGTTTCTTGGCAGTCTCTCCAACAAAGGGGTGAAGAACTAGGATAGAGTTTATGAAATCTGGTCAGGATAGCAGAGTGACATGTTCCCACGGCAATTTAGAAGGATCCTTTCCAGCACAGAGTAGCATTGTTAGGCAGGAGGGAGAAACACACCTGCTATGATGGGTGTATCAGATGCTATCTTTAATGTCATGTGATCAGAGTCGGAGAGCCCCAGACAGTAGCAGGCCAAATAGCAATAAGTTCACTAGAGGATCAGGCTGTCTGCATGGTGTGCAGACTTGGAGCTCGTGGCAGCCAGACCAAAGCTAAAACCCTGTCTATCTGCATCAGCACCTCACGAAGGTGATGCCTGTAATGGAGGAGGGCTGACAGCGGGTGGTGTTGGCAGTGCCCCATGTCTGTTGTCCAGCTAATAAGGACCTGTTCAGATGGTCTGCAGTCAGGAGAACACCATGTCGGCAGATAACTCTATGGATAGCCGGTAGGTTGACCAAAAAGGTAAGCAAAATACCCTGGAGGGTTTTGGTTAGAGAGGCTGTAGAGTAGCGACCGGGTTGAGACTAGGGATTTGTTTCAAACACACCAGGTCCAAGGAGTGGCCCAGGTAAAATACACAGTCCAGTGTAACTAGCCAGCTGCTTACAGACACCCAAGTGTCACAATGCAAGAGAGCAGTTAAGAGAAAGGTCTCAGGCAACCGGGTCTGTCGGGTATAGTAGGCCCCGTTTTTCTTTTATATAGTGAGAGATCTTAAAATATCAAACTTGCAATTACATAGAATGTTTAATTTGTATAGCAATGCAGGCTTCCCATGTTGATGGATTCCACTCCTCTACAGGAAATAGAGGTGAAGCAGACAGGCCAGAATACAAGCTGCAAAGTAGGTGGGTCTTCAATCAATGACACTTTTACTAGTGTCTCAGGCTCTTCAGTCTTCTGGAGCTACAAAGCACAGTACGTCCTGCCAAGAGGACAAGCTTGAATTTGTCATTCCAAAATAGCTGGTGAGCCATAAGTTACAATGGCATACAGCCAGCCATAAAATACACTTAATGTAAAACTGCCATCATAGTGATGATCTGTCACTCATTAACTATGGGCCAGTACTGTTTGCTCGCCCCTCAGTCTAAAATTTCCCAAATAGCCCATGTATCATTTGTATATGGTAAATATAGCTAGTGAACTATTAGACAAAAACGTATGTTCTACAATTCATCCATATGGTATGTGCTTCCACTATTTAAATTGACCTTTAGGGGATAACTGATTGAGTTGGGGACAATTTTGCAAATGTACTCTAATTTAGTAAATAAACTTTGCAGAATAAAATAATGTCATATTTCTGTTTTATTACCTAACAAATTTGTGTAATGAAGGTATTAAATAGAATGTAAGACATAATATTACAGATCAATGCCGTTTTTCAGCCAGTGCTTGTCGTAAATGAAAAATGAAGCCGAGAAACAGTATGAATAAAAGATAAAAGATGTGATGATGTTTTTAGTAAAATATTAACGTTGGATTACATGTAATATATCAAAGTCAAACAAAATTAAGCCCCTGGAGTAAACAGGATCTTGCTTATATATATTTTTAAATACTAATATAAAATATACATTTGACCAAGTCTATTATATAGTCTCACTATGGGAGATCAACCTGCAGGAAATGTAAACTTCTAATGTGAAACTGATATGCTTACTATTCCGAAGGCATCCATAATTGCTTATCAATATAATAGTGCTTATTATTTGATTGGTGAATAACTAGAGATTTATTTCCTGCAGTCAGATAATCACACATATATTTCCCAATTGACTCACTGGTGATTATCCTTTGACAGTAACCTAATATTTAGAATTAACATCAGTATGCTTCTCCTATGCACTGTTCGTGTTTTTGGCTTATGATCAAAAAAGTGTTATTTGATTTATGTGCTTTGTGCTTACAAATGTTTCAGTATATTGAGGTCAGGTTGCTATTCACTGCCGTGTTGGTTACATGGGAATATGAATAAAAAAATATATTTTAACTCTTCATTTGCCCTCAACAAAGAGATTACTAGAGCTAAATCAATTGACAGAAATTTACTGCCAGATTCGAATTTAAAACTAAATCTCCAATTCCCTTGGCCATGCGCAAATAATTATGCACTTACTTAATTTAATGATTTTTTTTTTAGATTATTTCAAGTGGGGTACTAACTAATAAATTAGCTCAGTTGCATTGCCAGTTACTAGCAGTGTTGGTTGGGAAGCTCATCAGGAGGTCAATTTCCTAGATGCCGGTTTTACAGTTATATGCTGTATAAAAGAGGTTCCAAGTATTTTGTGGAGAAATGCTGTATTTTTAAATGAAAATGCAACATAACAGTTAGCTATAAATGAATCCACTATCTCCCTATTCAGTCGCTACCTACTTTATACCTACTTTATAGTAACAGGGACAATTTCCTACACTAAGCTGTAGGAAAGAGGAAGCTGTGTAACATCAGCATAACTCAAACTTATGCAGGAAGCAAAAATTGGCCCCATTCTCATTGTCACTGGGAAGGAGTTGTCCGTCAGCTCTGATGATAACTTGTCTCTTTTCTTTATTAGTGATGTATTAAGTGGTGAACTAATGATAGTGTTAACTTTACTTGCTCTGAAAAATCCTGCAGAATGTGAAAAGATGACCCCCATTAAATTAACAAACGTGGTGAGTTGCACAGTTCTAAGCTATAAGGTCCTCAGACTTCTCTGTGTCACTCACCGGACGGTTAGTGCCTCTGGTTTGGGACATGGGTCTCTCTCTCTCTTGCAGACGCCTGTTCTGCGCCGCGGCCATCCGCCATCTTGACCAAGGATTGCGCATGTGCAGAAACCACGAACTGTTAAAACCTTGCTCATAGTCTCATTGGTCAATTAATCACCTCTCACTACTTTAGGCACCTATTACTCTATTACCGTTGCCTGTTCTTGGTTCTTATTCCCTTGTGACTCCGAGGTGTTTCCGGTTTCTACTCGTGCTCTCTGTTTGCTGTGGAACATACCTGCGCCTGGACAAACCTTCTCTCCATATCGTGGTACAACTTGCTAGTCGCAGACCACTCTACGCTACCTGGTAACATACCTGCACCTGGACAAGTCGTCTCTCCATATCAGTGGTACAACTTGCTAGTCGCAGACCACTCTACGCTACCTGGTAACATACCTGCACCTGGACAAGTCGTCTCTCCATATCAGTGGTACAACTTGCTAGCCGCAGACCCCTTCACGCTACCTTGTAACATACCTGCACCCGGACAAGTCTTCTCTCCATATCAGTGGTACAACTTTCTAGCCGCAGACCACTTCACGCTACCTTGTAACATATCTGCACCCGGACAAGTGGTCTCTCCATATCAGTGGTACAACTTGCCACCCGCAGACCACTCTATGCTACCTGGTAATATACCTGCACCTGGACAAGTCTTCTATCCACATCAGTGGTGAGACTTACCGGTCACAGACCGCTCCACGCTATCTAGTATTATACCAGCATCTGCACAAGTCTTTACATTTACCATCTGGAACATATGTCAGGAGCTTACCCTATTATTATGCATGGTACCTGTTATTAGGACTAAAGCCTATAGTGCCTCTGATATATAGCTGCGAGTCACTGACTCTCCTGCTGCATTATTGATTGGTCCTTCCATAGACTTTATCCAGTTGTCATATATTGGTCTGCTGTATGCTACCTGTGTGCTAATGCACTTTGGAACTTTCTCCTCCTTTTATTACTGCTCATCAGTCTACCGTGTTACCATTGTTTCCATTGTTCAGAGACTCTGCATTTATATCATTGACATTCTCTTTCCTATTCAGTTGTACAGTTCCGTATATTCACCACACTTCCCAGAGGGCCGCGACCTGCACAGTGGCAGCCGCTAAAACCATACTCCCTTGCGGGAGTTCCTGGAGAAGACCAGCCACTGTGTTAGACTCCGCGCCTCTGGTAAAGTGAAATTCCACCTGGTGAATTCTGGGTAAAACTCCTAGTGCATGTGACACTCTGTAGCTGTTAGTAGCAAATGCTAAAGTGGCATTGATCTATTTGTACAAGATATTAAAATGTCATGAAGTGTCATACACATAAGAGTATAGTGTCTGGAGAGTTATTGATAAATGGGAAAGTCACATGTTTGATATAAAATTTAATTAAATACAAATATATATGAAAATATACAAATTACAAATACAAATTAAATTCAATTAAATTCAATTAAACACAAACATTTGCTGTTTACCTGTTTGCAAATAAAATGGTAATATCAATTATGTAATGCAAAGAGACAGCCATAACTTCATTTAATATAGCAGCTACACTTATGATTTAAGTACTATCAGCTAGAGGAATCAATTTGCAAGCATCCAATCAGAAGTAGCTAATGCTGCTAATGATCGTCATTGCATTTCAGTGCACAGTGGTTTAGTGGTTAGCACTTCTGCGCCACAGCACTGGGGTCATGAGATCTATTCCCGGCCATGGTCTTATCTGTGTGTAGTTTGTATGTTCTCCCCATGTTTGCGTGGGTTTCCTCCGGGTGTTCTGGTTTTCTCCCACACTTCAAGAACATGCTAATAGGTTAATTGACTGTTAACAAAATTTACCTTAGGCTCTCTTGGTCTGTTTGTGTATGTTAGGAAATTTAGACTGTAAGCAGGGACTGATGTGAGTGGTTCTCTGTACAGCACTGTGGAATTAGTGTTGAATTAGTAGCTCTATATAAATAACTGAAATAACTGTTGATGATGATGATGATTGCACCAGCCTCCCCAGCTGTATATGTATCTGCATCCAGATCTATCTCAGTCACAATTATGTTTGCACATCCTTACTGTGCTCAACCTATGGTTGCCTGCCACTCCATTCGTAAAAAGTGAAAATTCTATGATGTGACAAAATCTGCATACTTTTATTTGGACATGTATTTTTCATGCTCATAAAACAGACGTATGTCCAACAGTACACAAGTCCCACAGTTGTCATTTAGAGGGAAAATCTGTTTTGCGAATAATGGAAAAATAATGAGTGTTGCTATAGGACGTGGGTTTGTATTGTTTATATGGTACATAGCAAAAAGACAGTTGTTCTCAGTGCTATCCTTAATACTGCATATTTGTGTGTATATAGCAAAATGAAAACATGAGGTATTGGTTCATATTTTGATCGACATTTAAGCCTGCATCCCAGCGCCAAGAGTAATTATATTTAGCTTGACATACTTGGTTGTGAAACATAGTTCAAAGACTTAACTGATTTGCTTGTTACAGATCCACAGTTCTGCGTCATCGCTGCTAACAAGTACGAAAGTATTCTACTAATACATATACAAATTATATTGTTGCTTACTAGTCCTATTCAGTATGTGAAAACATACAGGGCCTGTTTCATTAAGACTTGCAGACCTTAAAAACACATGTAAATCGGGCATACTCACATCCGTACTCAACTAGAAGCCGATCTAAAGAAACGTCTCTTGTTGATTACGGGTGTAGGAATGCTCTACATAAACTGCGTTTGCCGTATTGAGACAGATACAACACGCTGCAGGATATGTACAATACATAAGTGCAATATAAAGTCCCAGAAGAACACACACAACAAAAAGTATTTAACTGATAGTCATTCAGAAAAAGACATTGAAATAAACAACCATGTCTTTTTCTTTTCTTTCCTCACCAAATACACTTATTGAGTTGTTCTCAATGCATACTGTATATAAAATTACTTTTTACAGTTATTCCTATTTGCAAACACAAGTTATACATACATGTCCACTATCACTCGGCACTTACACCTGCCCTCTAGCTGGTGCAAATAATAGGTCTGAAAAATACATACACTAGAGATGCCCGAAGCTTGTACCGGATGCTGCTGCATGTGCTTGTCCTTGGCACGCCCTTACAGTACATTGACTATGTGCATTCCATTCTGCCCATGAAATAGTTGCCTGAAGTGTCCTTTGCGTTCAAAGATGAATTTGACCTACTTGCGTTCACTGGTGTATAGTCCGTCTCTGGGCATGCATAGTGCAATTTTATGCAAAATCTGCATTTATGTTCCTTAACGAACTAGGTACACAGATTCTATAATTGTCTCTCAGGAGAAACAGCAAAAGTTTGTACAGAATGTAGAAAAAATCGTATTCTGCTATTCCTGCTTCATCAAGGTGGTGTATGCAGAGTTTCAGTCCGCAAAAAGGAAACTGATTACTGATGGAACACTGTTATTACATGCCAAGCTTTCAAAATGAATACCATCCAACATAGCAAAGAGCAGACTGGGAGGATGATTAAGGTACGATATCCTAACAAACTCAGATTGGAATTAAATAAACAGCAGTTCAATGAAAATTAAAAGAATTGAATGACAAGAATTAAAAAATAAGAGTAGAAAATAGTTCAAGAAGGGAACAACAAAAAAAAAAAACGAGAATTAGTTTATTAGTATGTGAATTCCAACAGATAAGACAGATTGCCAGTTTTGTCTGCTAACAAGACATTTTGGGATTAAATGATGAAAAAGGATGTCATGTATTTTGCCATGTTTTAGTTTCCTTGCTTGCATGGTTATAAGCTTGTGAGCAGGGCCTTCTCACCTCTTTGTCTGTTTTACCCAGTTTGTTTATTAGTTTATTATGTTTGTCCCCAATTGTAAAAGCGCTACGGAATATGTTGGCGCTATATAAATAAATGATGATGATGATGATGGTATTGTTTGCCACAGGTTTTGAAGTCTTATACAAACAGTTCACTTCTTCTAATATGCTTATTATTGTATGACCTATACATTTGATTTCACATATTATGTGAAATATCCATATACACTGTGTTCCTAAACTCTCATTGAGACCCTGTAAAGCTAACGTATCCGAGGTATAAATCCTGTCTGCTCGATTTACCTCTGTGCCCACCCCAGAGCAGAGGTGGGATATGGTCAACAATTATTTCTCTAAGAATGAAAAGTACATTCTTTTGTTTATTTAATTGTCTGGAAACTAAGTTATCCATAGAAAATAGTCTTGTGGTAGTTTTGTGATGTGACATATTCTTTTGGTGTTGCTTTTTAACATACTGTAGGAATGTACACAATGGGCCTGATTCATTAAGGATAGAAAGGAAAAAAGGAGTAAGTTTTCTCCTGGACAAACCATGTTGCAATGCAAGGGCTGTAAATTAGTTTATTTTGCCCTTAAGTTAAACACTGGCTGTTTTTTTTCATGTAGCACACAAATACTTGATAGCTTTATTTGTACACTTAAATTTAAAGTTGATCTATGACATACCATTCCCCAACTATAAATTTGCCATCACATTTTAAATTTACCTCCCCCTCCAATACAACATGGTTTTGCAAAAGTGCAAAGTTACTCCTTTTTTTGCTTTACTTTCCTTAATGACTCAGGCCCAATATAGTTAAAAGTGTACAAGATGCGGCATTTGATTATTTATTGTTTTGATGTGAGAATGGGAAATATGTGTCCAAGAGAGCCACCTAATACATGCCACACACCACTGGCAGCAAAAGCACCCTTTTTGACATATTTCAATCATATGAATGTCTCAAAGGAGAAATTTGTCCCGAGGTCAGATTATGTGAGTGTTTACTAAGGGCTTTTGACCAATTTGTAGCTCATCATTGATATTGCTTGAATAAAAAAAGGGTTCTGAAGGTTCCGTGATTGATCAAAAGAGACCAGATTTTGAAATTATGCTCTAAACTCCAGGGGGTAAATGTATCAAGCTGTGAGTTTCCTGCAGGTTTGCAAAGTAGATATGTTCCCTATAGCAACCAATCAGATTCTAGTTATCATTTATTTAGTACATTCTACAAAATGACAGCTAGAATCTGATTGGTTGCTATAGGCAACATCTACACTTTTCAAACCCGCTGGAAACTTGCAGCTTGGTACATTTACCTCCAGGTCTTGTGTGCAAGAGTACAAACAGAACAGTACAGACTAGATCCCTATGCAAAGGCAAAGAAAATATCAGGTAAACAATGGAAATAGTAATAGAGGCAAGAATAGTCAGAAGCAATGCAAAAATAAGGGCAGGCGGTTTATAGAATCATTGCAGTCACAAACCATGACAACCGATAAAAACATTTTAAGTTGGCTAAGATGCATTGGAACACCTGAGTCTGCCACTGTTTCTATTCCAGCATGTGTACCCAATCCTGACACCCTTATCCTAGACATAGCCTTGGTGAGTGTGAGAAGACAAACCCAAGATTAACTCCAACTTGTCTCTGAAACTATGCCGAGTCCGATTTAACCAGACTAATATGTACCTGTGGAGGCATTATTGTTTTCACGAAAACTAGATACATTTTGCTTTTAGGATATAGTCATAAGTTTCCCCTAGTGTTTTTCAAAATATATTGTGCCCCATTAATGTGATCGTTGTCATGTACGCACTAATATCTTAAAGTAACTAAGGGAAGCTTTGTTATTATGCAAAGAAAAACATTGTTCATTATTATGCAGCAACTACAATATAATTTAGGATTATTCCTATTAATTGTAAAACTTTTAGTGATTTTGAATCATTTAGAAATCTTCTTTTTACAATGATACTTTGAAAGCATCTTATGTAACAATCAATTTCTCCTTTTAAAATTAATTCTACAATATACACAAATATTCCTTAAAAGGAATTATGTTATCAGACACATCAAGAGCTGAAGCTGTAAATTAATTATGTTTAACAGCATCAACAGTGAAACACAATATATCTACAGGAATATGATTGGGTCTAGAGCGTATACAACACTTTTAGAGTCTGTAAATCTTTGAATTTCTCCCCTCACATATATAATACAGACCATCCACACTGGCTGGAAAAGTTCAGAAGTTTCTGACATAATATAATGATAACAACTACATAGGAACAAAATATAAAATCCTGGTAGTATACAAACAAAGGTAAAGTCCTGGGTTTAAATCCTGCAACATAAATATATATATAATACAAAATACAATAAATACACATGTATGATACCAAGGTTCCACGACTATATAAAAGCACAAGGACCCAGGCTTTTAGACAGGTCATGGATTTTACAGTAGGGAGTATGTTATATCTTATAATACCCATGTTGAACACGCCTGAAAAGAGCTACACATTAACATATATAAAGACATATACACACCTGTTGTGAAGTATAACATAGTCAGAAAAGATTAAAATAAAATATGAATATAATTGGGTACTCACCTTAACATTAATGGCTTTAACATGTATTGTATACCAATGCCCCCTAGGGGGGGGGGTAGCTTGGATGAATCTACATCAAAGGCCTTGAATATTTGGTGACGTTTGGTGTCACCTGTCATTCTGTATCTGGGGAGTGAACATTTTAGAGACATGGAGTTTCCCAGTATCAGAAGATTAAATAAGCATGACAAGACAAGGGTAATAGGCAAATTGTGGCTTCAAAAATAACAGCGCTATGATCCTCATGATTTAATTTACTAAAATTCACATTAAGGCAATATTGTTCATAATTTAAATTCAAACTGTCTGTTGCATATTTTTATAATCAGGACAAATAGGTAAATTAAATGTTGATCTTAGAGAATAATATAATAGCAAATATTTAGAGATTAAGTATTGTTAAGATAATTAATATTTTAGAGGGATGTTTTATGTCTACACTTAGGTAATTTTCTATCCTGTTGATTGCCTGTACTATTATGATTCAGTTATGTTCTAGCAGAAACTTAAATTTCTATTAGCATACACCCACCCTCTTCTAGTCACCTCACAGGATAGGAGGACTGGATTGAAGAATCAGGTATATAAGGTCACTGCATGTTTAAAAAACATATTCCTGGAGACAACTGTGTTGGGAAATATATCCATGTTTCTGCATCCTCCTGCAACAGATAGAAAATTTATTTTTAAATAAACTGCATAATATTACTGTATGTTATTTTGTTATTTTATTTTGTGTATCTTAACTATTCATTTGCTTAAGACACACATTTGTTAATAAAGCTTGGTCATATACAGGGTGGGACATAAAGATCTCCCACATTTTGAAAGGGTATAAAAAATGAGTGAAACTATTTAGGAAAACATTGTATTTATTTCTGAAAAGAACATAAAAAACAGTTTTGTTTAAATGGGTTTTAAAAATCATATCAGACAAAAGGTGGCCGTCGTTGGCAATACATTGCTGAAGACGTTCCCAGAATTTCTCCATCACTTTCCGGGACATAGTAGGTGGAATGGTTTCGATTTCCTGTCTGATCCTTTCCTTCAAATCCTCAAGAGATCGAGGATGATGTTTCAAAGGAAAAAAGCCACATGGGCTTAAATCTGGTGACCATGCTGGCCAGCCCACTTCACCCCTTAAAGAGATCAAGCACCTTGGTAACATTTCCCTCAACACTCCAAGCGAACATTGTGCTGTGTAAGCTGTGGCCCTGTCCTGTTGAAACCACACATGTTCTGTATCCACATTGTCCAGGTTGGTGTGTAGAAAGGTCTCCAACATTTCAACATACCGGTCAGAGGTCACAGTTACTGTTGCAACATCTTCCTCAAAAATATACAGGCCGATCACACCAAAGTCAGCAACTGCACACCAAACAGTTACGCAAGGAGAGTGGAGTGGTCATTCTTGGAGATCATAAGGGTTATGTTCAGCCCAATAGCAAATATTCTGCTTACATACGGCTCCACTGATATGGAAGTGAGCCTCATCGCTACTCAGAAGAACGGATGCATCAGGAACCTGTTCAAGAATTTTCTCACATAGGGCTCTGCGCTTTATATAATCTCCCTCACTTAATTCTTGAACGAAAATCATTTTGTAAGGATGTAATTTTAAATCGGCATGTAAAATTCTCCACAAACTCCGACATAATATCCCCAGTTCCATGGCATACTCATGAGCGGAACACCTTGGTGATTGCCGAATGGATGCTCTTACTGCTTCCACATTTTCTGGTGTTCTAACTGTCCTAAATTAGAAATCCATAGCAAAATTGTTGTCCGATCTGGTACAGTTGCATTTTGATCTAGCGCAAAACATTTAACATAGTAAACATAGGGCCTGATTTATCTTCGGAAAAACTTCTGTTGTGTATTTTGTGTTAAATTACTCTGTGCATGAACAGAAACGGACCGTGCATTAACGAGTGCAATTGCATGCAACTCAACTGTGAATGTAAACAACACTTATGACTGCCCACAACTTGAAGGGTGAAACGGGAGATGGAAGGGGCAGATTAACGCATGTCCAAGTAGAGTAAAGTAATTCCCATGCACATATGGGTGATTCAAGTTTCAGACGTATGCAGAAGTATGCTTGTTTTTAATGTAAGGTTTACACCTGCTCCAGGGCAAGTGTAACTGATGAATGATAGTGATGACCATTCACAGCATTCACTCTCGCAATCTAATTGGATGACTGACAATTCACCTGCAAACCTGACACCACTCATCTTAGCAAACAACTTTATAAGCTCATGGCAAGTGAAAGTGACTGTGCTATTTTGTTTAAAAAAAAAAGGAAGATAAAAAAAAATGCTGACTGCTTCGATAAATGTGCTGGTGAAACTTTTCTAATTTCTCAATACATAAACAATGAGCAAGAGAACGAGGCTGCAGACAGGGCCGGATTAAGGGGGGGGGGCACAGGGGGCAAGTGCCTCGGGCCCCCCTCTCTCTTAGGGGGGCCCCCCGGACCAGGTGTGGCTCTTTTTGCTGCCCCCAAATGTCAGCATACAAGGGGCAGCACATGGTTCCGAGTGTAAGTGCTCTGTCGGCACTATCAGCACAAGTAAAGATTTTGCTTTTTTTTTGAGCCTTCAGGGCTTCCGTAGCTGCCGTGTAGATGACAGTGTGAGGAGGAGCAGAGAAGAGCTGCCCTGCCTGTCAGGCATAAGCTAAGTTAAGATCTGTGTGTGTGTGTGTGTGTGTGTGTGTGTGTGTGTGGACAGTGTATATATTGTGTGTGTGTGGACAGTGTATATATTGTGTGTGTGTGGACTGTGTGTGTGTGTGGACAGTGTATATATTGTGTGTGTGTGGACAGTGTATATATTGTGTGTGTTAGTATATATATTGTGTGAGTGTGTGGGCAGTGTATATATTGTGTGTGAGTGTGTATGTGTGTGGATTGTGTATATATATTGTGTGTGTGTGTATTGTGTGTGTGTGTGTGTCTGTGTGTGTGTGTGTTAGTATATATATTGTGTGTGTGTGTGGGGGCAGTGCATATATTCTGTGTGTGTTAGTATATATATTGTGTATGTGTGTGTGTGTGTGTGTGTGTGTGTGTGTGTGGGCAGTGTATGTATTGTGTGTGTGTGTGGGCAGTGTATATATTGTGTGTGTGTGGGCAGTGTATATATTGTGTGTGTGTGTGGGGGCAGAGTATATATTGTGTGTGTGTGTGGGGGCAGTGTATATATTGTGTGTGTGTGTGTGGGCAGAGTATATATTGTGTGTGTGTGTGGGGGCAGTGTATATATTGTGTGTGTGTGGGCAGTGTATATATATTGTGTGTGTGTGTGTGTGTGTGTGTGTGTGTGGGCAGTGTATATAGTGTGTGTGTGTGGGCAGTGTATATATATCGTGTGTGTTTGTGTGGGCAGTGTATATATTGTGTGTGTGGGCAGTGTATATATTGTGTGTGTATGTGTGTGGGCAGTGTATATATTTTGTGTGTGTGTGTGGGCAGTATATAAACTATAGTATGTAAGTGTGGGGGGCCAGTATATAAATATAGTGTGCGTGGGGGCAGTATGTTAATATATGTAAGGGAAGGGGGGTTCTTAATATAGTGTGGGAAGTAGGCTATTTAATGGTGGAGTGCAGGTGGGGGCTAATTATTTAATGAGTGCTATTTTATTTGTGATGGTGGGGCAATTTTATTTAATATCGGGTCCTATTAATTTAAGATGAGGTGGTTTGGGGCTATTAATTGAATATGGGACTAATTTTGGGAAGGAGGGCTATTTATTAATTGTAATTGTAAATATGAATTATTTAATGCCAGTGATAGTTGTGGGAAATGGTTATATTAAACGTAAATGGTATTTAATTTATTGCCAGGCTGTTTGGTGTGGAGTGAAATAAGTTTATTTATTAAATGTGTGCACTATTAATTTAATGTCGGGGCTGCTTGGGGAAAATAGTTATATTATTAAATGTGAATAGTATTAATTTTATTTAATTTAAAATTTGGGGCTGGTTGCAGGGAGGGAGGCCTAATTATTAAAGGGGGTGCTATTGATTTATTAACAGGACTGTTTGGGGACTCCTAAAGTTTATGTACCCTTTTGCCTTTTTTTTTTTCAAAATAGGGCCCCGACATCCCAGAATCTACACAAACAGCAACTGAGCTTAAGACACCAGCAGCCACAGGTGGTGAAAAGTGACAAGAGCAGGTAGGAGAGAGCAGGACCATCTTCCGAATGTCCTCAATATGGTGGGACAGTCCAGAATGTGGGTGACTGTCTCCAGGGCCGGTGCCAGGGTCCATGGCGCCCTAGGCAAAATCGGCGCCCTCTCCCCCGCAAAAATCGGCGCCCTCCTCCCCCCTCACCCCGTCTTTTCTTACCTTGTCTCACCACCGCCGCCTCTCTGCTCCGTCTCCTCCCCTCCACTCACTGACACTAGTGAGTGGAGGGGAGGAGACGTTGCAGAGAGGCGGCGGTGGTGAGCAATAGCCTCTCCCCCCTCCATCTGAATGCTGTGCGGCGGCCGTGACAGGTATGGTCAGCGGTCGCCGCACAGTTTTAAAATTAATTTCCAGTTCTCCAGGCGCCCTTCAGAGCCCGGCGCCCTAGGCAAGTGCCTAACCTTGCCTAATGGGAGCGCCGGGCCTGACTGTCTCACTTAGTCAGAATTTGGTCTGACTGCAAGGGCAGTTGGGAGGTATGTCCTACTTCACACTTTTATGCTGTGATGGCAGAGCTGCATGCAACTAACAGTAGTGCACACAGCATTGCCTGATTATTTGTCTAAAATGAAGACCATATTACACAATAGGGAGCCCCCCTGTATTAAGTGCCCCGGGCCCCCCAGAACCTTAATCCAGCTCTGGCTGCAGAGCTCTGCAGAGCTCTGCATGATATATCTATCTATCTATCTATCTATCTATCTATCTGTCTGTCTATCTATCTAAGGTGTAGGCTTCAGAAATAGTTTCTTTATTAAATGTGTCTTTTCCTACGACAAAGCAAAGATTGCTATTTACATGTGCCTGACTTAATGGGCCTAATAAGTGTTTGTTACAAAGCAATCCCCACACAATATATCTCTGCATGTGCCTCCAAAATGCAGTCCTTTGCCTTGCACTGTGTTCACACTAAAATGAATGTTTCAGATAATTTCTATTAATGTATCACCTCCGAACCTTCCAGAGGTAGAAAATTATGAGAATAAACTACACCCATAGAGCAAACATGTAACAATTAGATATGTTCACTGACCCCTGTGTTTTGGTTTTGTATCTGGATTAAGTTTGTGTTTTAGTTTTGGTTACAGCAAAACCACCCTCGCGTGTTTTGATTTTGGATCTGTATTTTTTTTAAAAAAAGCTAACATATGCTAAAATCACATAATTTTGGTCTTTTTTGTTCTTACATTATTTTTAACCTCAATAACACTAATTTGCAGTCATTTTCAGTCAATTTTCAACACCTCACAGGTCACAATATTATTTTCATCCACTTTCGGACAAAGACAGCATTGATGGTGAACCCAGTGAAAAATAAAGTATGTGGTCACATGTACGAGAGAGAAGCAATTGAAAGGATGATTGAAAACAAACTTCAGAACTTATAGCACATGTAGGTAACACTGATACACAGCTGTAGCTGAAAGGAAAAGTGGTGCAAGATAGAATTATCCTTTGGACCCTCCCACCCATCCTTATAATGGATCTTAAAAAGGAAATGCACACTTTAACAAACCAAGCACTTCAGTAACAAGGGGTGGCACTTTTGTGGCTGAAGTGCTTGGTTTGTTTGGGTGCCCCACAAAACAAGGTACCAATGGGCTTAAGGCAGCTAAGGTAACAGTGCTGTCAATAAACTCTGCAGTGGCAAGATGTTGTTGTCATCATCTTCAGCCTCATCCTCACCCTCATCAGTGTGTACATGATCCTAACACAATATTAACACAATATTAATTCAACCCCGCAGGAAACCACCATTACAGAAGTCTCTGTAACATAGATGTCAAAAACAGAAATGTAAAAAAAAGCTTTTACTTTTTTAAAGAAAACAACAATTCTTTAATAAAGGTGAAACTTTACTGTAGAAAAACATAAAATTGCCAACATGTAATTTTATCCAAATATTAATAAGCATTCCAGAATCAGCTAGCTTTTTTCTCTCAGGTAGATCCCAGCACCTGCAATCTACATTGTCATCATTCTCACCTTCATCATCATCACTCAATACTAATTATTCCCGGCTGGAATCCACCATTACAGAAGTCTCTACCATATACAGATGGAAGCTACCCAGCTATTCCGGCACTCGTGCCTGCAGCAGTTACACCATCGTGTCTACTGAGTCCTGACACCCATGACTCCTCCAGTGCCTCCGGTGCCTCGTGTCTCCTGAGTCCTGACACCCGTGACTCTTGCAGTGCCTTGTGTCTCCTGAGTCCTGACACCTGTGACTCCCCCGGTGCCTCGTGTCTCCTGAGTCCTGACACCCATGACTCCTCTGGTGCCTTTCACCTGCCTCTCCGGCCTGATGCTTGGATTCATAAGAGACTTGAACTTGGGGCGTGGCTTAATCACCATTCCGGACAGTTGCAACTTGGAAGAGCTACCTGCCTTTAATTGGAAAAAGCCCATTTACCCGTGCTCTCCAAGTGCTATTTAGACGCTGCTGGATTTGGGGATTTGGAGGGGATATAGCCCCCGCTACAGAGAGCGCTCGCGCCATTTACCACCCGGCGCAAATCGCTTCCCCGCAAGCCATATGGCCTAAAACAGCTCGGCCCTCCTGAAGTAATAGCCTCCTGGACGGTAAACATATAGCAGCAGCACCGCTGCAGAGAAAACATCTTAAGCGCTCATCATACCTGTCACGGAGCTGTGGGTGGCTGAGCCGAGGTCACGACGTGGGCGGTACCCCTATGGAATAGAGTAAGTCCACAATCTCCATCAATCTTTAGGGAGGACTTGATCTCCAGCGCACCAGTGAACACTTTAATCCGGCTGTGACAGGGAATTTGCCTCACTCGCCAATAATATAACTTCCGGAAGTTACGGCCGCCATTACCTTTATCTCTTCCAGCCTCATCTAACCAGACCACCTCCCAGAGGGCACCGCGAGCTCAGTGACCACATCTGGAACCAGCCCAGCTCCCCTGACACAACGGCGGTAACTGAGTGCCTGGCAATCTGGTGGTCTTTGACTGTAGTGAAGGTACAGACTTCCACCTGGTGCTGACTGTGACTGTACCTGGCTGCGCTGTAACTTCACCTGACTGCAGGTCTGTGTTTATCCCCTTTAAGCTCTCACTTGCTCGTCTCTCCTATTGCTGTACTGGGACATAGAATATCTCCAGATCTAGCTATACTGCCACCTTGTGGTCATACTAGATTCTAAGCTTTAACTTTTAAAGGGAGCTTCTGCATAAATTCGAGAGTGCTTCTCCAGTATAACGTGCTAATAACTGAGAAGGCAACTCTCTTGGAGACAACAGCAGTAACAACTATTGACAGTTTGAGACGTCTGGAGCATCTGTCGGAAGAGTATCCCGACTAATGTCCTACAACTGTAAGTTGTAAATTATGTCATCTTAACTCTAAACATAGTGGAGGTGGAGGAAGCGTCATGCTTTGATGTTCTAAAACAAAATGTTGAATATTTTTCTGTTCAGATTGGGAAACTAATTGCAATCCTGCACAACAAATTTCTATAGGTTTTGATCTCTACATAAACCTAGAAACGTCTGGTGGAACTTTTCTCCCACCAATATGTCTCACAAAAATAAAAAAATGAGCAATACTCCTAAACATACCATTATTAAGGTGCTAAAAAAAGGCCAGTGGCCGCTCTAAAGCATTACCCTTAGATTGTACGCTCCTCTGAGCAGGGCCATCTCTCCTCCTGTTTCCACCACTTCTAACTCTGCTCTCCAGCTACTTACCCCTCCTCCTCGAGGGTCCTCCACCCCATGTCCACTCTCGCTCCCTCCTCCCCCCTGGGGGTCTTCCTGTCTTCCGCGCCCTCCTTCTTGGGCCCCGTCATTTGCGGATCCTCCCTCCCCCTTCTCTGCTCTCTCTAGCTGTGCATTGACGTTATTAAGTTACTGTGCTTACTGTTTACTGTACTGTGCTGTCTCCCATTGTATTGTAATTTGTTTGTCCCTGTACGGTGCTACGGACACTTTGTGGTGCCTTATAAATAAAAATTAATAATAATAAAAATAATAATTACCGGATGCAGCTAACCTGGGTTCAGTCTCAGACGACAACTCATCACCTGAGACCGCACTTACTCCCAATGATGTGATTGCTAAAGTCACAAAAACAATTCAGTCAGAAATGAGAGCAATTGTCTCGGAACTTCGTTCGGAAATATCGGACCTGGGATCTTGAACGGACGCTGTAGAAAATCAACTAGATACAGTCTCTAAGCATCAACAAACAACAGATACCGAGATAGCTGACCTGCAAACAGAATTTAACTCCTTTAAAGATCAAATAGAAGATCTAGAGAACCGTAACAGACGCAACAATATCCGGATTAAAAATATTCCAGAATCCGTTTCTGCAGAAGCTCTACCTGACTACTTTGAGGGTTTATTCCTACAAATGATACCAGACCTTTCAAAAGAACAACTTATCTTGGACAGAGCGCATAGAGCCCTACATCCAAAATCAAGTTCAGATCAACCTCCTCGAGACATAATTATAAGATTTCATTATTTCAAGACCAAAGAGAGAGTAATGGCTTCCTCTAGAAACGTGCAGTCAATCCCGTATTCTGGTTCGCATTTGCAATTATATCAAGATTTGGCTCCCTCCACCTTGAAAAAACATAGAGATCTTATTAACATAACGAAAATCCTATGCAATCATTCCATCAAGTACAAGTGGGGCTTCCTGTTCCAGTTGATCGTTTCCAAAGATGGTAGGAACCACTCAGTGAGAACTCCGGATCAAGGCCTTGATTTACTCAGACGATTTAGACTTATCCAGGACTCTGAAGCTTCCGCTTCAACTTCTACATCTCAGCAGAAAAACCCGGCTCCGCCAACGTCCTGGCAGCAAGCATGATTTATTCATGCTATCTAACTCCAGTCTCTTTTTCTCACTCTGATGGACTTTGTTATGAGGTTTGAGAAGTTTTTTTTGCTTTAACTATGACTCTTACTGTAGATATACATTTGTATTGAGGTTTTATGCAGGTTCTTTGCATATGCCCTCATCCGAAGGAATGCTAGTTATTACGTCCTTGTAAATATTCTAGAATATGTTACCAGCTACAGTCTCACAATATTTAGAATCCTACTTACATAGTCCCGCTCAGTAGAACTTGGACCTATTCCAAATCGGAGTGCCCCCCCCCAAAATATGGACATGGAGTTTCTCTCTCTTTTTCTTTATTTGTGTCTTTAATAGTTAACCTGTACTGTGGCTTAACCGGATACTATTCGAACCAGCTCTTAGTCCTGGTGCAAACTTGTAAAATGTTTATATTTGAATTGTTTTGATGTATGACCTACTTGTTATTTACGTGATGTTATTTATAGCATTTTGACTTGTTATATGTTTGAGTTGTTTCCCTGCACCCATGCCTCTATTACTAGCAGACTTGTGCTCCAAATATGCGCTATATACAAATTCTGTCTACACTCTTTCATCTTCCTTCCATGGCGCTCCTCCCCCCGCTAACTCTCACACCTCCACTTCCAAAGAGATGGTGGTACGCAACACACCATTTCTCTTTTCTACAAGTCCTGCATCTCACGTCGAGATCAGAACCGCCTTGTTTTTCCTTTCCCTTCTTCCTCATGTGTCTCCCCCTCACCACACCCAACTACTATTTTTGAATAGAGACTCCGGCCTTTCTTATAGTGTAGAATATCCCTCACGCTTCCATCCACCATGAACTTCAAAATTTTATCACTTAATGTCAACGGCCTCAATTCACCAAACAAACGCACAATTGCCTCACAGTATTTCAAGCGGAAGAACCCAGACCTAATTTTTCTGCAAGAAACGCATATCAAAGTCCCGCACCCTACACTGGCCTCTAAATCATATCCGCACGCTTTTTACTCTTCTGCAGATGCTAAGCGCAGAGGTTCAGCAATTCTAATTCACAACAGAGTCCCGCTGTCTATAGACTCCCAGACATCTGACTCTCTTGGTAGGTACATCATCCTTAGAGGCACCCTAAACCAACATCCCATAACTCTGGCTTCAGTATATGCTCCAAACGTGCAGCAGGGAAACTTCTATGCAGACTTTTTTCGACAGCTATCCTCACATGCAGGAGGTATGATTATCATTGGAGGGGATTTTAATACTATAATAGACCCAGTACTGGATAGATCCAGTCAAACACATATATCTGTGGGCCATGTCGGGGAATCTAATAAGCTGAAATCCCAACTGAAATCATTCAACTTGTATGATGCTTTGCGAGTGTTATATCCTTCTTCCAGAGCTTACACTCATTACTCAGCACCTCATGACCTATACTCAAGAATAGATTATTTTTTTGTTGACCATTTGACAACTCAGAGGTTGGGAGATGTTCGGGTCCTCCCGGTGTCCTGGTCTGATCATGATGCGGTCGAGCTGATTCTGCGCTTGCCTCATTTCCCTCAGTCATGCCCAAAATGGCGTCTAGATGAGTCTATATTTCCCAAGCTATCTCTGATTACATCTCCCATAATGCTTTCCCAGACATATCGCAATCTGTCCTTTGGGAAACCCATAAGGCCACTCATCAAATTGACAGCACAGCAGAGGCGGAAAGAAAGAGAGCATATTCAGGAACTAGAACATCAGATACAATTAACTGCAACTCGCCACCAAACTAATCCTAAAAAACGTTTATACTCCAAGCTCCTTTCTCTCAAAGGGCAACTAAATCAAATATTATCTAAGCGAGCAGCTAAAACTCTTCTATGGGTCCAGCAGAAATACTATGAAAAAGGAGATAAGGCGGATACGATCTTGGCTCACAAACTCCGTGCCCGACGTACTCGAAATAGAATAATGTCGGTGAAGGATGCCGCGGGGTCCCTACTCTTTGACCCTCAAAAGATAGCGCAGCGCTTTAGGGATTACTACGCCTCGCTATATAACTTGCGTCCCACATTAGATGACCCAGCCCAGCTTAAAGCAAATATTAAAAACTATCTTCATTCTTGCCGATTACCTAAACTCACTAGAGCACAATTAGCATCCCTCAATGCAGATATTACGTCAGAGGAAGTCTCTGACGCTATCAAAACTTTAAAGCGTCAGTCTGCCCCAGGCCAAGATGGATTTTCTGCTATTTATTACAAAAAATTCTCCCGCCAGCTAGTACCCATGCTCACGGGATTGATGGGATCGATTATGGAAGGAAGCAAATTTGATGGTGCCACCACCAGAGCAGGGATTGTGGTGATACCCAAACCGGACAGAGACCCCACTGAGGTGGGTAGTTACAGACCCGTATCACTTCTTAATGTAGATTTAAAGCTTTTCGCTAAAATACTTGCCAATAGATTGGGTCGTGTACTCCCCTCATTGGTCCACCCTGATCAAGTGGGTTTTGAAGACAGGCCTCAGATAACACCAGAAGAATAATAGATTTAATTCACTTGGCTAATCGCACGTCTCTCCCTGCTCTGGTGGTCGCTTTAGATGCTGAGAGAGCTTTTGATAGAGTGGCCTGGCCCTTCATGCAGCAAACCTTAGTGAGCATGGGGATCCAGGGAGCTTTTTGTAAGTAATTCTCTGCATTATACCATAACCCCACAGCCTCGGTTTTAGCTAATGGTCTCACCTCCTCTCCCTTTAGTATAAATAATGGCACCCGCCAAGGTTGTCCTTTATCCGCTCTACTTTTCGCTTTAATTATGGAACACTTGGCAGCAAGGATTAGAAATAATCCGGACATCACAGGCATCCCCACAAATACTAGGGACCATAAGATAGCATTATATGCGGATGATGTCATACTTACCCTCTCTAGGCCACATATTTCCCTGCCCAGCCTTTTTAATGAAATTGCGTCCTATAGCTCACTCTCGAATTATAAAATAAATGCCGATAAATCGGAAATCTTAGACTTAAACGTTCCTCAGCACATTATTCAATCGCTTAAGGCCATTTTAATTTTAGATGACAACATAGTAAGATTAAATATTTGGGAATCAATTTAACTAAAAGTTACCCCTCATTATATGCAGCTAATTTTCCCAGACTCCTCAACACAATTAGAAATGACCTATCCCAATGAAATAAATTTCACATTTCATGGATTGGCCGTATGGCCTCTATCAAAAGAATGTTTTACCTAGATTATTGTATGTATGGCAGACTCTCCCAATTCAGGTTCCCTCACATATCCTTAAGCATCTACAGCAGATGATTTCCAAATTTGTTTGGGCAGGTCGTAAGCCTAGGGTACGAATGCGTGTCCTCTTTAAGCACCAGACTGCTGGAGGCCTAGGACTCCCAAACATATTAAAGTATTATCAAGTTACACATATGTCCCAATGTATTCTCTGGCATTCCCCTCCTTATAATAGAGTGTGGACTCATATTGAATCAGATATACTACAGTTATACTCCCCATACTCCTTGCTTTGGATCTCACCCCAACATAGGACAAGGCGCCTAGCACAACTTCCCACAGCCCATTTTTCTGTTTCAATCTGGGACTAAGTGACTAGATCCTATAAAATGTTATCTGAATACCCGCTTCTTGTCCTGCTTTGGAACAATAAAAAATTTGAACCTGGCCTAGATCACAAAACATTTCATCACTGGACCTCTCACAACCTGCTCTGTGCCTGGGATCTGGCTCCAATGAGGGTGATCCCTACATTTTCAGAATTGCAAAATAGACTAGGTGTGCCGTGAATTTTCTTTTATCAATATTTACAGCTTAGGCATTTTTATCGATCCCTAAGAACTCCTCCCCCGTCAGATAGATGTTCACCCTTAGAGTCTCTATGTCGTACATCAATCGTTACTGAAGGCTTAATACTCACTGTCTACCAGCTGATCAATGGCTTTGGTCAGCTGGATAAAGAACCGCACAAACTGGCTTGGGAGCGGGACACTGGGGAGACCCTGACATCAAAAGAATGGTCAAAGATTAGAATTAATGTAGCTAAGACATCAATTTCGGTGAGAATAAAGGAAAATTCATGTAAAATTTATTACAGGTGGTATTTAATCCCCTCCCATCTACATACTATCTTTCCTGCTTCCAGTGATCGATGTTGGAGGGGTTGCGGACTGCGGGGTACCCTGTTGCACGTTTGGTGGAGTTGCACTAGACTGCAATTTTACTGGCAGCAAATTCATAAGCTGATTGAATCTGTGACACAGGTTAAGATGCCTGATTCCCCTCTTTACTCCCTTCTACCCAGACGGCTTCCTGACGTCACCCGACCTGTACAAAAACTCATTGGTCATATGGTAAATGCAGCTAAATGTCTGATTGCCGCTCACTGGAAAAATATTGCCCCCCCCCCTCGCTCTCAGCTACCATTAGTAAAATTTGGTCAATTTACAGAATGGAAAGCATTACAGCTGTTCTCAAAGATAAACCAGAGAATTTCCAAAACACATGGGGCTAGATTTACTAAGCTGCGGGTTTGAAAAAGTGGGGATGTTGCCTATAGCAACCAATCAGATTCTAACTATCATTTTGTAGAAGATACTAAATAAATGAAAGCTAGAATCTGATTGGTTGCTATAGGCAACATCCCCTCTTTTTCAAACCCGCAGCTTAGTAAATCTAGCCCATGGTCTCCTTGGACAAGCCATTTCAATGCTGAACCCCCATTAACAACCGTTTGACACTTATCCGCTCCCATAAACTATGATCATTAGAGGCTAGAAATGTCTTGTACTTTTAAATGGTAGTCACAGACAATCTGATTACACCTCCTTATAGCCAAGTTTATCACTATTTTTCTTCTTTGCCACCTGATATAAGAAACAATAAGTGATAAACTCCCCCCCTCCTCTTTCTCTTCCCCTAATCCCTCTTTCCTCATTGTTTGTCTTCCCCCTTTCCCCATACAACAAAAATAAAAACAACCCTCGCTTCTTTACAGAAACATGCCAATTTTCTTTGTGCTGTACATGCTCCCATTTATATGCATGTCTGTTATTTAAAGTGAATTGTTTCATATATTTGTCATATGATGTCTCATTTTCCCACCTGTGTTGTTTTGAAAAACTACAATAAAAATTTACTTTTCAAAAAAAAGAGACTTGAACATATTGGGCCATTATTGAGTCATTGAGGAGAACAAAGCATAAAAAATGAATCTGGGCAAAACCATGTTGCATTGGAGGGGGAGGTACATTTAAAATGTGGGGACAGATTTATAGTTGGGGTAGGGCATCTCCTAGATCAACTTTAAATTTCAGTGTAAAAATAAAGTATTTGTGTGCTAGAAAAACGGCCAGTATTTAACTTATGTGCAAAATAGTAAACTAATTTCCACCCTTGCATTGTAACATGGTTTGTCCCGGAGAACATTTGCTCCTTTTTGTCATGGGCACTAGGTAAGAGGATGCTAAAGGAAAGTCTATGACTAGCAGCAACTGGTTATGGATTAGACAATATGAACACGAGGATCTTGATGGACGTGAAGACATGAGGAAAGTCAGTGGTCTGCGTACAGCAAGTTGTACCACTGCTATAGTGAGAGGAGTTGTCCAGGAATAGATAGGAGGTAGTGAAGTCAGTGGTCTGCGTACAGCAAGTTGTACCACTGCTTGTAGTGATGGGACTGGTTCCAGGTGCAAGTAGGTAACGGGGAAGTCAGTGGTCTGCATACAGCAAGTTGCACCACTGCTTATAGTGAGGAAACTTATAACTGGTGCCAATAGGAAACTGGGAGTCAGTGGTCTGCGTTCAGCAAGTTGTACCACTGCTATAGGTGAGGATAGGCACTAGTGTAGATGAGTGGAACATAGAAGGTAACACGGAGAGCACAAGGAACTTGCTCCCAAATGGTATATACAATACAATAGCAAATGACAAGCGCTGCTTGAGAGATACAAAGTCACTACTGGGATCCAGGTCAAAAGAGGCAAAGTCAATAGCATCTATATCTTCTTAAGATAGAGAACTCCGTAGATGAGCAGGACACAGTCCAAGCGGATATGCAATAAACTAGTAAAGTCAATAGGAGGTAAGCATACCGCGATTCAGTTGAGCAGGCTGTCACGAGAGAAACACAGGGATAGCTGAGCGGCTGAACGCCGACACGAGTAGAGACCACAGGAGAGTGGTAGCGGTAATCCGTGTCTGTGTAGCACACAGGCAGAGAACTTGACACGAGTGGAGCAATGATGATTCTTGCAGAAATCAGCAGGAACTGAAGACACGGTGAAACACAGGAGAGTTGAAGCGGTCTGGAAACCGGCAATGCAATAGTCAGGAATCAGCTGGGACTGAAGACACGATGAAACACAGGACAGTTGAAGCGGTCTGGAAACCGGCAATGCAATAGTCAGGAATCAGCTGGAACTGAAGACACGATGAAACACAGGAGAGTTGAAGCGGTCTGGAAACCGGCAATGCAATAGTCAGGAATCAGCTGGAACTGAAGACACGATGAAACACAGGAGAGTTGAAGCAGTCTGGAAACCGGCAAAGCAATAGTGAGGAATCAGTTGGAACTGAAGACACGAGGGGAAACACAGGAACACCTTCAGAGACTCACAGGGAATGAGACTCCAAGATCAGGCAAGAGGTAATGACCACAGGTGCTTTAAAAAGGGAGTGTTGCCTGATCAGCCAATTAACTAAAAGCAATAGGTCTGAAGGGTTCATAGAGGCTGCGCATGCGCAGACCATCAGGATGGCGGACGGCCACGGTTCCTAATAACAGAAGAAGAGGCACTCACGGTCTGGTGAGTGACACTTTTTTGCCTTACTTTCCTTAATGACTCAGACCCATTAAATGTAATTTATATAGAAAATAAATCTGCAATACTAATATGAAAGCAATTAACCAAATAACATGCAAATATATAATTCATTAGTCTCTGCACAATAAGAAAGGAAAAAATGGCACACTCACGAATTAACAGGTTTTCTGATTGCTGGGACAACAGGAATAATGGGACACTTCTCAATATGAAATTGACTTACAAAGTAAACAAATCTGTTTGATTTAAAGAACATTTTAAACATGCTACTGGTTCCCACAGAACCCCTTCCAGTGAGGTCAGACTTAGAATGTCTGTGAAAATGCAAATTTGTTTTTTATGACCTCTTTCAAACACATTTCAAGTCAGGGTTTATTTACACTGGTCTATCTTCTTACAAGAATGTCCTACAGAGATGATAATACCTCCACACAACAGGTCATAAGTTTACCTTAATTTGCATACCAAAATGACTCCTGTAATTATGATATTTGAGAAAATGTGACATTTCCTGTGTCCTTAAAAATCTTCATTCAAACTCATCCCAGCTGCTCAGTCACCCGGTTGAGATGTACTGATATATTACAGAATCACCAAGAATTGAGGGGTCTGTTTTTGGATATTATTGACATTGATATAACCTTAGAGAGAGATTTCAAAAGCTTTAGCTTTCACAACCCATGCCATAAATTGGCATTGGGTACTCATCTGTAAATATGTATCTGGAATTATCTATCTATAAATACCTCATACATACTGTCGAAGTCAGCAAATTGGATAAAAGTCATTTCAATTAATATAGAGCAAACTTGGTTGTCTTTGTCTGAAATTATGCGTAGAGCACTCTACGGCGTGGAAGGGCGTATCCAGCCGCAACATGCAATAACAGGTTTTACGCTTTTACACACATTCACACGAACACACACATTTGTAGTTAGTACACATTAATTGTAGTTGCAACACATAGTTATTTATGTCGAAATATAGCAGTATTTATGTTTAATATTATAAGTTATATGCATATTAGTGAAATCAAAGGTTCAGGTCACAGGAACTATGTCATGTTTAGTATCATTTTGATTCCCTATTCATCAGCAGTTGTCTGGTTCATTCACCGAAGAGATCGCACAATGCATACTCTAGTTAGCGATGTTAGGGTATAAATGTTTAAAGTGATACAGACTGTAAAATGCAAATAGACTAGTTAAAAAACTGGATTATTGGCGGGGGAAATTGGAGCACAACCCCTGGAGAGATGACCCCTCATTTGGATATTTTGGCTTGAACTGGCCTATGACCTGCAGTACACTGGAACTTCCTGAAACCTAGACCAATAGAAGCAAGCCACATCATCTGCATTGTTTTACTGTATTCACTGACTGCATATAAGCAGGGGCTCTGGACCTAGTGACCAGTCATCTTTGATCACAGCCTTCAGACCTGAATGACTGTTCACTCGTTCCAGAGTGCCTGCGATAAGTAACAGCTGTACTTGTTTTATTTCGCATTGTTATTCTGCTACTTTTGGCTATTAAATTACTTTGTGCTTTCAAACCACACATCGGGATTTGACAATCGTTATTGGATAGCGGCAAAATGTGCATAACAGTACAGCAGAAGAGTTTAGAAACCAACTCAAAGTGATAAAGTAATTTAGTCTTACCTACTTGGTTATAACCCATGTTTGGACACACGAAGCTAATACTGTGAGTTAATTCACATACACATATTTGCATTTTTATATGACTAGTAATTAGCTTGCATATGACATAAAAGGTTTTTTGTTAAAAGAGAATAGTGTAGTTTGATGAGATAAGGTTTAGAAAGAGTTAATATGCACTAATTAATTGTCATGAAAAATGAGTGTTTAGGAGTAATAAGGTGAATTATGGTAATTGAGGAATTGAATGCATGTGCGTTCAGATGTGAATTAGAAGTAAACAAGCATGTAGTAAAATAAGGTGTAATTGCTCCAAAATCACATAGAAAAGCATATACAAATGCAATGACACTTGCATTACATTTTATGTCACATGAGTTACTACCATATTTATCTATGAATGTATTCGTCATGTGTAGTTTGTCTTTGAATACGGACATGGGTTTCCATGTGTTACATGCCTCTTAAGAAATATGTTAATACGCAAATTACGTTCACATTGTGTTCGCCGGCAAATCTGCCCATTAATGCTCTTGCGAACATTGTGTGGACACGAGAATTTAACGGTTACCAATTGCTGATTCATTTTTACAAATATCAGTATTTCCACAGTTCGGAGAACTGAATGTACATTTTCCGTTACAATTTTACAAGCATTTCTGATAACATGGGCAGGTGACTGTTTGAAAGGCAAATTGTGATAATTGTGTGAAGTGGTCAAAGCTTCTTTTGTTAATAATCAAGTGGATCACTATCAGGAGGTAGAACAGTGCAATGCAGGCAGTGTCGGACTGGGCATGAAGGGCGCACCCGGGGACTGCAATGCTAGTGGCCCGCCAAAGGGGGTGTGTCCAGCCATCAAAGAGGCGAGACCAGACACTAGAGGGGAAGTGGACAGCCCACGAAGGAGATCAGCACCATAGTGTAGTATATAAAGAATGCAGTGTGTATATGAAGATTACACAGTCTTGACCTGCCCCTTAGATTGGGCATAACAGTCACCAAAAATCGGGATTGTGCCACTAGAATCAGAACATTTGACAGACTGTCCTACCTGTTAATGTCACTTTCACCACCTGTGGCTGCTGGTTTCTTTAGTTGCGACTTGTCTGGATTCTGGAATGTTGGGGGCCCTATTTGGGAAAAAATATGGGTACATTTAGAAAATTCCAACCATCCCCGGCGTTAAATCAATAGGACCCACAATTAATATATAGGCCTTCCCCCAGCCCTAACATTAAAGTAATAGTATTCCCATTTAATAAATAAACCTATTTAGCTCCCTGCAGACAGCCCCAGCAATTAATTAATAGCATTGACGTATAATAAATATGCCTATTTCTCGCAACCGTCACTGCCATTAAATAATTCATATTCATATTTAATAAATAGACCCCTTCACACTCTGCTATGCTGCTTTGGCCCCCCTTCACAATCTTCCATGCTGCTTTGGCCCCCCTTCACACTCTGCCATGCTACTTTTGCCCCCCTTCACACTTTGCCATGCTGCTTTGGCCACACTTCACACTGTGCCATGCTGCATTGGACCCCCTTCACACTCTGGCATGCTGCTTTGGCCCCCCTTCACACTTTGAAATGCTGCTTGAGCCCCCCTTTACTCTCTGCCATGCTGCTTTGGCCCCCCTTCACTCTCTGCCATGCTGCTTTGGCCCCCTTAAATCTCTGTCATGCAGTTTTGGTCCCTTTTCAGTCTCTGCCATGCTGCCTTTGCCCCTTCTCACTCTATGCCATGCTGCCTTTGCCTCTTCACTCTCCGCTATGCTGTCTGTGCTCCCCCTGCACTCGCTGCCATGCTGCCTCTACTCCCCCTTGCTTCCGTTCTTGCACTTACCTTTTCTATCGGCTTCTTTCTTCTCTTCTTCTGTCTTCTCTCTGCTTGCCGACTCCTCTCTGCGCTGCTTCTCACTGAACATCGGGAGTGATGATGTCACGCCCGACATTCAGTGCGAACGAAGCAGAGAGGAGTCGGACAGTGCCACAGTCACGTGAGTATTTTTTTTTTTCAATTTTTTTTTTTTCAAAGTTACCTGCTCCCCCCACCAATGTAGAGGGGAGGGTATAGCCCAGCCCTCCGGTGGCTCAGTCCAACCCTGAATGCAGATGTGCTTCCACCATTTTCTGTTCATACGTATGTTGCTGAATTGTTTGTCTCTTCATTCTCATTCTCATTCTCAAAAAAATAACTACATCATTTCCAGAAGAAAATGTTTTTTGATTGTTAATAGATTTTGTCTTTCACTGGAAGGTAGTTTGCTGAATTTCAATCTTACATTGATTAACATTGACATTAAGTTGTTGTAAACACCCTGGCACATTTTCTATCTGACATATTTTTCTTTTTGCTGTATGAAATGACTTAAGAGTTTGTGTAAGCATTTCTCGGCAATGTGCAACCATTGACTTTCAGATGCAGATATTTGCCCATTTTCCACTTTAGTATTTTAACAAACATATTGCTTTGATGTGACAATGCATTGCCTATGTATTTCTACACTTAAATAGGTAATGACACAAAGAACAAGTATAGAAAATAACTTTGTCATGAAATGGCAATAGTGTTGTAGTTAAGGTGTAAAATATTTAAATGAAAAAAATGTAAAATATAATTTATCCATAGTTTATAATTAATGTAATATTTCACACTTTTTCTGTTAAAGGCCATTTTAAGGCTGTAAATGATAAAGATTACACCCATCCATTATACTTGATTGTGCTGTTTACTTTTAACTATTGAATGGACAGGGCTAAAAACTTGCAAATCTTGTACTTTAGATACAGTTGATTGTGCTATTTTGCTAAATGAATTGTACTACATCTATAGGATTGATTTTGCAGTATAAAGAGTGATACCTTTTTTCCTGTTTTTTAGTACTTTAATGTTATTTAAGAGATTCTGTAACCAGAGTGTATGCGATTCTTTACTTCTACTCAATGTTATACAAATATGTGTATATATGCAGCCTCTTACTAACCTGACTCAGCTAACTTGTGCAATATGACATAATTGGGGAGAATATACATGAAGATAAAATCAAATACTTAGAACTTAGTATTGAGTTTTACCTATTCTACAACTTAAGGACTAAGGCAAAAATATATTTTGTTATCCCAGTACATAGTAAATATTATATAAAAAATGTTTTCTGTTTGCACAGAATATGTTTTGCTAGTTAAAACTGAAGAGGCACACATATTTCATACAAAGGAAGACTTTAATGTGGATCAAAGTTGAGCACACAAGGTGTTTATTTAATTCCTGGAAAATTCAGGTGTTGACATTTTCTTACTGAAATCTGGTTTACTTGGACTTAACGCACCTCAGAGAACACAACACATTTTGCACTACATAATCCTTCATAAAAAATTCAACTTTCATTCTAATGTGACTCACACTAAACTTGAGTGTGTTTGACAATGAATTGAACTTGGGCAGACTATAGGCACTGAATTATTCAGAAGATAATACAGAAAAGAGGATAAGGGGATAAGCTTCTATGTTTCTTTTAGCCAGTGTTAGCATCCACAAGAATAAATGTATTTACAATTGTGTAGAATATGAAAAAAAGATTTGCTTTAAGAAATGATTTTTAGCTTACTATATATGTATTTTTTTTTTAAATTCAAGCAAATATTTCTTGAAAAATATAAAATCATTTAAACTCATCATTTATTAATGCATCTTTTATTTGACAGAAATGTGATCACCTGGTTTGCATTAAAATTTTGAATTAAAAAATATAAAATGCAGTTTGATTATATTTGTGATTCTCAAACGTTATTAAGTCTGACTTCTTCATAACTTTTATCTGATTAATAGCTATTATTTATTTTCCCAAAAAAAGATTGAATGTAAATATTGTCTGCAAAATTATGAGTTTTCATCTTATTATATATGATTATTTAGTAAGTGAAATGCAATGAACCATATCATTACTATTCCATTAAATAAATATATAGAAATGTAGTACTTTGTGTGAAAACAATAGAGCCATTATCACTACATATATTTATCTTGAGGCCTCACTAAGTCATAATCACAATATCACTATCACTCAAGCCGTCAGAGGGTACCCATCATGTACTGTATAATATATATTTAGTCCTGTCCTCCTCATAGACCTGTAAAGCTACGTGAATAAAGTATGTGTTCTTTATAATAATAGCATGAACACTTCAATAGTTTTACTATTGCATGGGCAGGGCTAATACTGTGCATCCCTCAGAGATGTTCAATTGTACTATTTAAATTATGCTCCATCTATAGGACTGATTTACCAAAATAATGTGCAATGTTTTTACTGTACTCTATCAAATCATATCATGCCGTTTAGAAGATGCTGTACCTAAAGTATATGCAAGTCTTCACTTCCATTTAGTGCTATATGGTTAAGTGTACGTATGTAGACTCTTAATAACTTGGCTCTGCTAATTTCCAAAATGTGAAGTTGTTAGGGCTAATCTATGAATATACTCAGATTAGGCATATACAATACCATATGGCAAATCTTTGCTATTTCTATTGCTTGTTGCAACTGGATCTATACATTTTTATTTCTGAAACACAGAGACATAGAATTTGAAGACATAAATGAACTATTTTATTTAGTAGTCTTTCCATTTATGTGTCTTTCGTTATTGTGGGGATTTTAATCCTAAATACTCAAAACTATCTGCACCTTATTATCTAAATTCACTCCAAATCCACCAACTTCATAGTTCTTTATCCACATTAAACCCTGATAAAAATAGAATGCAAAAACACAATAACCTAGTCAAGGTTAGCTAAAAAAATTAATGTACGAACTTCATCATGAGTCATGACTGCTACTGAAGTCCCAGCTGTTTCTATTAGCTAACTCTCACCTCTAAATTTGTGGCTTCCTACTTGCCACAGATATTACCTAGTTATGCACACTCCTAAGGCAACCCATTGTGACAGGGGTTACATGTACTTTATCTTTATACTTCACACACTGTAGTACTCTCTCTTCCACACACTTGACCAAAATCACCATCAATCTATTGTGCTGTTCCCTTTTACATACCCCATAAACAATATCACACTGACCTGGGGGTCTTTAATCCAATCCAGGTAAATGGCTGCAGCAAATTGTCCACTTATATCAGAGTCTCTATAGGTCAGCCAATGGGAATAATAAGTACACTCACATTTTCTTCCCCTGACCACTGCCAACTCGGCCCTAGTCACCAAAAAAACCATTGATGCATTCAATTCTGAATGATCATAGTGTACCCACTGGCTATCAATGCTAACAATAAAAGTCCTTTGCAATATGCAACAACAACAAGTAAAATATGCATTACCTTTACACACAATTACACACAATTTGCATAATGAGTACTGGAGACGCATTGATGCATTTACTCACATTGCAATAAACATATTAGTATACATACAACTTATATCATATCATATTAGTATTACATACAAATTATAGCATCTACATTTAAATGAACGAAAAGGACTAAACAGTTAATAGATTAGGATGAGTTTGAATCAAGATTATTGTCAATAAGTTGTATTTATATAATTTATTGTATAATTAATATTCAAAATAAACAACTCTGGTGGGAAGTTTTGGGATAGGTAAAATTTATTTTTAGAACTGTTGTGTTATCTTGAATTTAGTATCATGGAATGATGTGTTTTATGTATCTTGTCCATCACCTTTTAACCCTGGGGCCCTTATTGCATAGTGCATGAATCACCAAATAATCAAATGGCTAGATAGAGTACATACACTTATCTGGTCAGGTTTGATTATAATATTCAGAAGGGTTCATGCTGTTTTTTATAATTCTGTTTTATAGGACACTGTACTTTCCTTATTCTCTCTCTCCCCCCTCTCTCTCTCTCTCTTTCTCGAGCCACAGGCAGATGACTTGACTCACATGCAGTAGAAAAATGAAAAAACTGATCTTGAAATTGGGTGAGGATAAATAAACTCCACTTGAGGGGGAGTCCTGGAATTTGACAAGTCCTGGAATTTGACATTGAAGCTAGATTGTCCCTTGACAACTCAACCAAAATATAAGAAGTGTCACTAGCTTCTTAAAAATAAATAAGGCACCAATGTCAGATGGCTTCCTCGATCTTTGCTAAAAGTAAAATTGCACCACTTTTGATGCCATAGTTAGCAAAACTGTTTAATTCCATCCTAGATGGAGAAGCATGCGCTAGCACAATGCTGGAATACATGATGAACCTACAGGCTAATTATGTCTTATATGGAGGCTTCTAACTTGAAAACAATGATAACAATTCAGGCGCCTTATCTATGAACCTGCTGACACACATACATAAACTTCTAAAGATAAATTTAAATTTTAAATGGTGAGCCATAGCTATTAAATACCTTAAGGATACAAAAATCAAATTTACCAACTTAAAATAAAAGAATATGTAAATCTTTAGTTCTTTGGCAACACTTAGTGGTTTGGCCGAATAATTCTTTTAATATGAGCCTACTTCCTAAACTGACCTGTTCCATGCACTCCCATTCAAAGTCCCTATTATAGTCCTTATTCTACATCTAAAGTGACTGACAGACTATATATGGCTTGACAAATTGTCAGACTTGAATTGTCAGATTTCATCAGATGTTTATATTTTGGAATGTCCATGTAGACTATGATATGTAGGGAAAACCAAGAGATGTGTAAAACTCTACATACAAAAACATGTGAGAAATATTAGGAACAATGCATATTTTATAGCAGGGGTGTCCAACCTTTTAGCTTCCCTGGGCCACATTGGAAGACGACGAGTTGGTTTGGGCCACACATAAGATATACTAACAATAACGATAGCTGATCATCCAAAAAATCAAAGATCCAGTATTAGGATATGCCACCTGAGGAACCACTAGCTCACAGCTCCATGACACCTTGGAGCACCTGGTGATCTACCTGCTCCAGTGGATTCATTGTAGACTTAATAAAGCAATAAGAAATTCTCAAGACCTATACATTATACTAGTGGGCAAACTCAGACACCTCCCCATCACTTTGTCTCAGTTTATCCACCAATATGAGGAAGAATTTCCTAAGTACAAATCCTAGTGGGAGGAGATTTTAACAGTGTATCAAACAACAATTGCAATGGATATTGATATCCTTCATTCTCCATCTGTACATTTGCATTGCAGCCTCAGTGAATTGTTCCTTTTCAAATAGGAGAACATCACTGAGATTACACAAAGAATTCAAGATTTTCAAAAACACAATAGCTCTTCTGAAACCTTGCAGTCGATTATTTGCAGGGGCAGGCTGGGCTGAGGGCAGGGGGGCATCTGTTCCCCAGGCCAGTCCCATAGTAGGCTATATTGGGCTGGGTCACTGGGCCACCTACATTTTTTTTCCCTTTAAAATATACTGCTAAGTCGAGTCTTGCCCCTCGGGCTAAACTTTGCCAGCATTCCCCTGATTATTTGGTAGGCTTGCAAAGGCTAAAATACATGGTACCTTTGCGAGACTGGCTGAATCACAGAATAAGACTGACATAAATATATTAATTTGGTCGCTTTTCACTCTCAAGGGTCAGCTCAATCAAGTATTATCCAGCAAATTGGTCAGAGCACTGCAATGGCTTCAACAGATGTTTAATGAGAGGTGAGAAAGGGCAGACACACTCCTAGCTCTTAATGTCAAGAAAAGCATATCTTTAGTGTGCCAGAAAAATACTGATAAAAGACAGAAATAATTGCATTTTGTGCATTCAAAATATAATAGGTAACTGCTTTTGGTAATATTGCACCTCTCTATACAATTTAAACCCTTTAATATCTAATCCAATAAAACTTTAGGTCAAGTACCCATAAGCTGGTGTTTTAATGTACATATCTCAAATGATATATATCCAATGAGGAAAACATTTGTTAGAATACATTCTCTCATGCTGGATAGGTTGTTCAGTTCCACCTTACAGGGCTCAAAATTTGATTTTGTCACCATTCAGGCTGAGATTGTAGTCATTTACAAGCCAGATGCTGTTACCAATGCCTGCATTAACCATCGACCCATATTGCTGCATAACATCAATCTAAATCTGTCTGCCAAGATCTTGGTGAATAGACTTGGCATAGTCATCTTCTATGTAGTGCATCCTAAACAAGTGGGCTTCATCCCTGGGCAACAAGCTTTAGAACACTGACCTATGGAACCAATAAACAAGCCTTGCCTGCTATAGTGTTTGCCTTAGATGTAGAAAATGTATTTGCTAAAATAGTCTTGACCTTTATACAACAAACCCTAGCCATCATTGGAATTTAGGGCAACTTACTCAGAGGTATTGACGAATAAAATTTCTAATGGATTCGTAGAGTCATGGTGATCAAAATGGATGTCATTCTGTGGTTTTTGTACCTCTTTTAGACACATCTGTTGCTGATCCTTCCTAAGACACCTAAGAGCAATTTGCTCCAAAAACCCACAATCTGCATGCATATACAACCATCTACAGCCAGTTGCTAGCACACAAACCAACATCAAAAGAACATAGTGATGATCCTGGATCCCAAAGTGTGGGCAACAATCTGAGCTAATATTGTATAAAGTTCAATTTGTGTTTGCATCAAAGAAAATGCTTATAAAATAATCTGTATATGGTACTTTGTAAATTTTTCCAAATACGACCAGTCTATGTTGGAGATTATGTTGTCAGGAAGGCACATTGTCCCACACCTGGGGGTAAATGTATCAAGTTGAGAGATTCTAGCTATCATTTATTTAGTACATTCTAAAAAATTATAACTAGAATCTGATGGGTTGCTATAGGCAACATCTCCACTTTTCAAACCCGCCGGAAAACTCTCAGCTTGGTACATTTACCCCCTGGTGGAGTTGTCCTAACATAGTCTCATTGGGGAAATGCATACACAATCTAATTGAAAAAATGACTAGGATAGCTCTGCCTCAATCCACTTCCTTCTCTTTAATCTCCAAATCATCCTGGGAGTACAAGAATATCTAAACATGTTCAGAAACTAAAATAGTATATTTTAAACACAATCTAATATCTAATACCAAATCACTTCTCACTTTGTATAAAAAAAAAATCCACCCTCTTCATCTTATGTCATTAATAAAGTCTGGCAAGTTGAGTACATCACAAGTGTTTGATACACCAAACAGTTTCCTAAGCATCTGGGCTGCCTGGTCCACACACTATTGTGCCCCCATTCTCTTCAATTTGGCTTACAACATAACTTACAGGGTAATCTATAATAATATACAGTAGGTGACTTCAACACACTCAGCACGCCCTTTTACCCCTCTATTTTGTTGTCCTCTTCCAATTCTCTCTACCCCTCATCCCACAATAAACCAGTTACTTATCTCCATATAACACTCCCGCATTTCCTGAGCTTATTTGTTTTTAATTGAAATTTGAATACAAACATTTTTTGGAATAAAGTACGGAAATGTTTATCCTAAATGTATTGCACATATGTTATATCCACAGGGTCTGCACAGTGCACCTCTTCAAGTTTTTCCTGGTGCTAAGCCAATGCATGTCACAGAGCAGTGGCCCAAAGCAGAGTACTTTCAGACTTTTTTACATGTTCACAGTCAGTACGGCATGAGGGTGCATCTGTAAGTCAGAATCTTTATAATTTATTATTATTAAAATATTGGTCAACTTCATATTTATATTTTATTTCTACTGAAATTGGTTAATTCATATAATTAGGAAAACAAAGGATTTTGTACCAATGGAGCAGTTAAATTCCAATGCTGCAAATTTAATCTAGTCGCATGTTGCTTATAAAAGGTCAGAAGAAAGCAAAAGTTTATAAAAGGTTTTGCTGAATATCCCCACTCCACATTTGGTTGCATAATTTTGCAGTTTTCATATATTTCACTGGTGGAATGTGTCATGTGCAGCATCTCCATATAGTAAGATATATAGTAAGGTATACATCATTAAATATCACTAAATAAAACTCATGGTTTCAGAATTTACATTTTGATTTCATTCTGAAATGCATTTCCAAAAGGTTAAGCAATATGATTTATTTCAGTATAATACATTTTATTTATATTTTACCTATTTTTTTTTTTACAATCAAATGCAGTGTAAACATATTACAGCCCATATATTTTTTTTTTTACTATAATTGCAAAGTAATGTTTGCTGAATGTATATGCATAGTATATGCATAACATACAGTATATGTAGGGTTTAATAAATACATGCAACATATATATATAGTTACAATATATGCAACATTTCACTGTGATCTATATTATTTGTCAAATGAGTGAAATTACAGTTTCCCTTGATATTGAGTTGGAGATTTGCATTCTAGGCTGATATTTCTCTTGGGTTTGAAATATCCTATGATGACAGTCCCATAACCCCAAACCTTGTTAAGCGCAGTTTGAGTCCTATGGGCCCAATGCTTTGATTGCTTCCCTAGTAGGAGGTTCATTGCTTTTTCCATCCGGTATTATTACTGACGGTCTAATTGTATCTATTAGGTTGTTCAGTTTCACAGTGGATTGATGAGAAAATGGTGAAAAATGGTAAAAACTATAGGGTCTCTGAATTGAAGAATGAAGTGATGGCCAAACTAGAGTAATTTGTAAGATTAAATCTAAACTGTCATGTGTGTTACAGTAACAAGATAAAATGAAGATGGTACCAATTTTGTGTCATTGTTTTGGCAACAGGGAGCAAGTTCTCCTCCAGGAAGCAGCAGTGTAGTAGTTTAAAAGTTTGTTGTCCTCTCATCGGGATACAGTAACTTTAAATGAACAAAAAGTATGCAGTTTTCTTTTTCCTGATGTTTTTTCTTAGTAGTGCATATTTGCAGCTGACAAAATGCTTCATTTTTTTAACATGTACCTTTTCTCAGAACATATACATAGAGTTTATTTATTTTTTGGGGAGCTGATACTCAGCCTGCTATTATGTCCAAATATAGTACAAAATAGAGGAACGAACACAGAAAAAGACTCATTATTTTTTAGATGGCTTCACTTATTCCTTAGGGATCCTATAGATTCTTCTTAGCAGCAGCTCATTCCAGCACTGATTAAGTGGGAAATGCACAGCATCTCAAAGGTCAAACCTATAATCAGCTGCCCTGAGGGCTAGACATAGAAAACTTCTTAATCCAAGTTGACTTTATTGGAAATCTATAACAAGTTGCAGAAGGCACAAGCTATTATCTAACACATATACTCAAGCAATTAAAGTTTTAGTTGCCTCTTTTGATAGGTATTTGTGCCAGAAAAACGATATTCCTATTCATGTAGCTTTACAGTAAATTAATTTACTTTCCAACTGCTACTCTTGTGTAAAAAGGCCCTAAACCAAAATATAGTATGAATATGAGCATTTTGTAAGTACAAGGATTCAGTGATTTTTTATTTTATTTTCATACTTTATCACAGTTGGACAATTTTAACTGTTTTGAATTAAATTGCTGTTTTTGTGACTGCTATGGCAAAATGCACCTTAATGGATTCATACATGTAAGAAGATTAGCAATTCCATTCACAAAACACACTCATAGTTATAGCTAACACATAGGCATACTATCACAGACCCCTATCTGATTGGTACCGACACACAAAGCTAAATAACAAGAGTGAAAGAGGAGGTCACATAGGGTTTGTGGGCATCCAGGAAAGTATCTGGTTAAATCCATTATTATTTTATAGTAGCCATTTAGTTTTCCACTGTCATGGTTGTCATTATTGCATATGGGGTACTTCACTTGGTGTGTTCATGTGACTAGCTCACACACAGCCAAGAATGCTCAATTTGCCACAAAGATCTGTGCAAACAGTTTTATTTTACTAGGAATGTTCACAGACCCCAGCGTTTTGGTTTTGGAGCTGCATTAACTTAGTGTTTATTTTTGCCAAAACTGCCCTCATGAGTTTTTGGGTTTGTATTTTTTTAAAAAAATTGCTAAAAAATTAAAAAATAACATAAGTTGGCTCTTTTTTTTGTTCCTACATTATTATTAACCTGAATAACATGCATTTTCAGTCATTTCCAGTCAATTTAGACCACCTCAAATTTCACAATATTATTTTCATCCAGGTTAGGCCAAAGACTGTAGCGAGCTGGATGGTTACCAAGCTACAGAGCAACAGCACAAACATGCGGCAGTTTATAGCACATGTATGAAACATTGCCACACAGAAGTGGCAGAAAAGAAAAGTGGTGCCAGATGCAATTGTCTTTGGGCCCTCCCACCCACTCTTATGTTGGATATTAAAAAGGACATGTACAGTTTAACAAACCAAGCACTTCAGTGACAAGGAGTGCCACTTTTTTGCTACCAATGGGCTTAAGGCAGCTAAGCTAACAGTGCTGTCAATGAACTGTCAACAGACTGCAGTGAGCTGGCTGGTTACTAACTGGCACAAACACATGGCAGTTTATATCACATGTATGAAACATTGCCACACAACAGTGGCAGAAAAGAAAATTGGTGGAAGTTGGAATTGTTATTGGGACCTCTCTCCCACCCGTATGTTGGAATGACAGAATATGATTGATGAGTAGCAGACTAGACAAGGTTATAAAGTTGACAATATAATGACATTGACAGTATTATTAGGACAACAATTGAAATGTAGACAGTATTTATTAGGTTGACAATTGAAATGTAGACAGTACTATCCCTAACTCTAACCCTGTCCCTAACCTTGTCCCTAGTCCTATCCCTAACTCTGTCCCTGTCCCTATTCCTAACCCTTTCCTTGTCTCTATCCCTATCCCTGTCCCTAACCTTGTCCCTATCCCTGTCCCTATCCACATTCCTAGACCTGTACCTATTCCTATCCCTATCCCTGTCCCTTTCCCTAACCCTGTCCCTATCCCTGGCCCTATCCATGTCCCTAGATCTGTCATTATCAGTACACCTGTCATTATCCGTATGCCTGTCCCACATCCCTAGCCCTATAATAATACTGTCAACATTTGAATAGTCTACCTAATCATACTCTCCACCATGTGAATTGGCGACCTAATAATTCTGCTGACACCTGAAATGTCGACTGTTATACAAGCTGATAGACCAAGGCCAAAATGTCAAACAGTCCAAAATGGAGTTGTCCTTGGAAATATGTAAAAAAGACATGTACCGTACAACAAACCAAGGACTTTTGTGGCTGAAGTGCTTAGTTTGTTTGGCCCCCCACAAAACAAGATAACAATGAGCTTATGACAGCTAAGCTAACAGTGCTGTCAATGAACTCTGCAGTGGCAACATGTTGTTGTCATCACCCTTACCCTCATACTCACCCATCAGTGTGTACATCATCCTCACACAATATCAATTCTTCCCTGCTGGAATCCACCATTACAGAAGTCTCTGTACTTTGAAGTATTTGCTGGTAAAGTCCTTCCTCATGGAATTTGTAGTTCATTTTGATGAACATCATCTTTTCCACATTTTTAGGAAGTAGTCTTCTACACCGATCACTGACAAGGTTCTAGGCTGTGCTGAAAACTTATTCTGAGTACACACTGGAGGATGGACAGCTTAGGTATTGCATGGGTCTCCAAATTGCCTTTTTTTCCTCCCAGTATGTAAAGGGACTGTCTGACATTTCTACCTGTAAACTGTCATTAAAATAATCCTCCACCATTCTTTGGATGTTGATAGTAGGATCAGGTGGAGTAAGGACAGAGGTGTCATGATTTTTGGTAAATTCTTTTAGACGGGACCAGATGTCAAATTGTTGTGCTGACACATCTGCATCATCCCTGGGTCTTTTAGAAAAGTTAAGTTTTTTCCTAGCAGCAGTTGCCTGAAAAACTGAAGAAGGAGACGTTATCCAGTCATGTAACACTTGAGCTGTCAACTTGATCACAAGGAGCTCACTGCATCTCTTGAGATCTGGGTCAGTTGGAAACAAAGAGAAAACATAGCTCTTAAACCTAGGATCAAGCACAGTAGCCAAAATGTAGTGATCCAATTTCAAGATTATGATAATTCTTACATCCAGGCGAAGAGAATAAAGTACTTGATGTACAAGTCCGGTATACTAAGCAGATTTGCTTTGTTTCGTCTCCTCCTTCAATTTCTCAAGCTGCTTTTCCGAAAGTCTAAATAGGGAAATCACTTGACTCAGTGTCTGAACTCACTTCACAGGTGACTACTTCGAATGGTTTCAACACCTTGCACAACACGGAAAATATTCTCCAATGCTCTGGACTAAAGTACATTTCCCCTGCTTTCCCAATGTCATGGCTTGTGGAGTAAATGTGAATGGCTTTTAACTGTTCCTCCATCCTTTGAAACATATAAAGGGTGGAATTCCACCTTATTATAACCTCTTGCTTCAGTTGGTGACAGGCAAATTAAATTGTTCTTGCAGCCTCTGCAATCTCCTACATGGTGTTGCTGAATACCGAAAATATCCCAAAATTTTTCGGGCCACAGACAGCATCTACTGCTTGTACCTCATTTTAAAAAAGCTCTGTGCCACCAAGTTGATTGTGTGAGCAAAACAGGGAATGTGATGGAATTCACCCAGCTGTAATGCTCTCACAATATTGGTGACATTGTCAGAAATCCCATATCCTGAGGAGAGTCCAAGCGGGATAAGCTATGTTGAAATGACATCCCTTAGTTTTTCTAACAGGTTGTCAGACGCAGGGCCTGATCAACCACTAGGCTGATCAGTCTGCAGCCTGGGGCGCTGGGTCCCGGGGGGTGCGGCACTGTGGGTATTTTTTTTTTTTTTAAAAAATGTAAATTTTTTTTTTTGTTTACATTTTTTTTTCTTCATTCATTTTTTTTTCGGGGTGGGGGAGGGGGGTCGCCACGGGGGGTCGCCGCGGGGGGATGGAGGGCTCGACGTTTAAAAGCATTGGTGGTCAGTGGTTAGCAACACACAGCCAATCGCCAGGCTGCCTGTTGCTGTGCAGCAGACAGGAAGCAGGACGTCTTCACTTCCTATCTGCTGATCTGAGGAGAGGAGCGAGGCTGGCACAATTACAGGTAAGTGAAGGGGGGAACTGCCCTGCATATCTATAGGGGGGGAGGGGAACTGCCCTGCATATCTATAGGGAGGGGGGGAACTGCCCTGCATATCTATAGGGAGGGGGGAACTGCCCTGCATATCTATAGGGAGGGGAGGGGAACTGCCCTGCATATCTATAGGGAGGGGGGGGAACTGCCCTGCATATCTATAGGGAGGAGGGGGGGAACTGCCCTGCATATCTATAGGGAGGGGGGGGAACTGCCCTTCATATCTATAGGGAGGGGGGGGAACTGCCCTGCATATCTATAGGGAGGGGGGAACTGCCCTGCATATCTATAGGGAGGAGGGGGAACTGCCCTGCATATCTATAGGGAGGGGGGAACTGCCCTGCATATCTATAAGGAGGGGGGGAACTGCCCTGCATATCTATAGGGAGGGGGAGAACTGCCCTGCATATCTGTAGGGAGGGGGAACTGCCCTGCATATCTATAGGAAGGGGGGGGAAACTACCCTGCATATCTATAGGAGGGGGGGAACTACCCTGCATATCTATAGGGAGGGGGGGGAACTACACTGCATATCTATAGAGAGGGGGGGGTAACTACCCTGCATATCTATAGGGAGGGGGGGACTACCCTGCATATTAATAGGGAGGGAGAGGGGGGACTGTCATGCATATGTATAGGGAGGGAGAGGGGGACTGTCATACAAATCTATAGGGTGGGAGGGGGGGCTGCCATGAAAATCTATAGGGAGGTAGAGAGGTTGATATGTATGAAGGAGGGCAGAGGAGGGGGGCTGATATATGTGACTGGGGGAGTTTTGATGTGACGGGGGGGATAGCTAGCTAGCAGAGTGGAGGTAAGGAAAACAGCTGCAAGGGGGATGGATGCAGGGTGGGAGGTAAAGAAAATGGCTGCAACAGGGGTTAAGGAAAATGGCTGTGGGGGGGGTTGTGGTTAAGGAAAATGGCTGCAGGGGGTATTTAAAAAATAGAGCAGCTTTGGGGGGCAGAATCTCATGATTGTGTGGTGGTCACATGGGTGGTCTCAGCAATCACTAGAATACTAAATATTAGTGAGATGGGGCTGGTAGAGGTTTGTATTTGATTGACAACAAATATTCAGATATTGCTTATATATGCCTGTCCAATGGGATACTTTTAGCTGGCCATAATGGAGTGTTTTGTTTTAACTAAAGGGCCTAATCATTCAGGGTTTGCATTATAATACATTTTTGCATTTTCAAAAAAGGACGCCAACTTTCCAGAAGCCAGCGAGAGGATAACAAAGTTGCAAGAGAGAAGAGCAAGGACAGGTAAGAGACAATGGCACAATCTGTCTAAATTTGAATGCTAGAGAATACACCTGAACATTCATATTCAGGAGTGTTCCTATACACCTATATATTCGGAGGAGGGAGGGGGGGGGAGGGGCGCTGCGGCCGTATTAGCCTAGGGCGGCCAGAACCCTTAATCAGGCCCTGGTCAGACGTATGCCTCTTAGTGAAGCCAGTGATACACAGAGTAGCCTGCCTCTTAAAGATCTGGCATTATTTGTTAGATGCTGATGCTGAAGGCAATTCAGCAACCCAGTGGGCTGTCACAGTCATATAATCTTAAATTTCACAAGTTCTGCTTGTCCACATATCTGTGGTTAAGTGCACAGTGGGTAAAATGGCATTTTATAACCCAATAATTAGTTTTTTTCTAACCTCCTGGTACAGGTGAGGAATTGCTTGCCTAGTAAAATGGTGTCAAGATGGAATTTGGTAACGGGCACATGGGACCTCAATTAACTGTCTAAAACCTGCTGCATTAATTGTAGATATTGGATGCAGATCTAATACTAGCATAGTCGCCATTGCGCCTGTGATCCGCTGTGCAACTGGGTGACAGCTGTCATACTTGCTTCCTCTAGCGAAGGATTGTTTTTCAGTCAATTGTCAAATATTGGTCTGCTTCGGGGATGAATATCAACCCCCAGCAGATGCAGCAGCAGCATTGGGCCTAACGCTCAAGAATTCTTCAGAGGAATCCTAGACAGGGGAGGAGTCATCTAATCTTAGCCACTTGGATGCAGAACTAACGGCAATCACGATTTAGGATATTGATGAGGAAAGTATTGTTGGTGTAGATTGCAGGTGCTGAGATCTAGCTGAGAGAAGAGAGCTAGCTGATGCTGGACTGTTTGTTGTTAACTTTTTAGCATAAGTTTCTGATATTCCCAAAAGCTTGCATTGAAATCACTTCAAAAATTGTGTAACATGGATGAGGTTCCTAGATGGTTAAGGTCCTTACCTCTACTGACTGTGGCTTTACAAATGCTACAAATGGTTACACAACTGTTGTCAGGATTTAAATAAAAATAATTCCACACATTAGAGGAGGATTTTTTGGTTTTATGCCCAGGCATTGCAATGGCCTTCTTCTTATCACTTGCAAGAGTTGCTTTCACTGGTGCAGGACGTACACAAACAACATCATTATTTATCAATATCCTCATTAGCGCCGTCATCAGCTACACAAATATCCCCCTCATCCTGTTGCAAATCCAAAGTGGCATCCTCAATTTCTATATCACAGCTACACTTGGGCTGATCATCCACACACTGGACACTGGAAAGTGAAAAGAACCCTGCTACCCCTGTTTCTGTGTGAGCAATGGCACTGGAGACTGGAGAGTGACAAGAATGCTGCTACCCCTCCTGTTTCTATGAGAACAATGGCCCTGGAGACTGAAGAGTGACAAAAACGCTGCTACCCCTCCTGTTTCTCTGTGAGCAATGATACTGGAGACTGGAGAGTGACAAGAACACTACTACCCCTCCTGTTTCTCTGTGAGCATTGGCACTGGAGACTAGAGAGTAACAAGAATACTGCTACCCCTCCTGTTTCTCTGTGAGCAATGGCACTGGAGAATGGAGAGTGACAAGAACACTGCCACCCCTCCTATTTCTGTATGAACAAAGGCATTCAGTAATGGCACTGAAGACTGGAGAGTGACAAGAATGTTGCTACCCCACTTGTGTTTGTGTGAACAATGGCGCTGGGTCTCTGGTGGAGGGAGGTACTTATGGAATCCAAAACCCGAGAGATTCGATGACGCGACAATGACATTTTGTCTCAAAGTATAGATAAACTACCATAGCCTAAAGAGATGCCTATTATATGTTCCAGGTGCACTTTATTCAATTAAGTGCATTTCTAGGCTCATTTCAACCAGTGTAATAAAACTTTCAAACATAGAAAAGTTACATATGCAATAAAAAGGACTCATTGCACACACTTGTGATTAAAGACATAAATTGACATAAACTTTTCAGTATTTTTGGATAGAATAGAAAAAATAAACTAATGTATGGGTATCATTTTTGCGCTTTCTTTGATACCCCACTAAACTAAGTATTACTCTCTTGTCCTGCTGTGAAAGAGTTCTTCCTGATGGCATCCATCTTTGAGAAGCCTTTTGTGAGATGGGCAGTGGCCATCTTTGAAAAGCCTATCTGTATGACTGGTGGTGGCCATTCTGGAGAACTAAACTACCTCACCCAGAATGCATTGGGAATGGAGAGATGTGTTTTAAATGTGGTGCAAAAAGGAAAGGGAGGAGACTGTGTAAAAGATGCCAGACAGATAAGCAGAAGGAGAAACAGAGAGAATTGGAAAATATAAGTTAAAAGAAACTACAGAAATGGAACAGAGCTAAAACTGGGTACACACTACAGAATTTTCCACCAGCTTTTTATGCCGATCGATTTTACATGCGATCGATGGTCCGATCGCTCAGTCCATGGACTGCATACACACTAGCCTTGTTTTACACGATAAAGGGAAGAGCGGCCGTCCCGTTAGCGACTTTTTACAGCCATGTTGTCGTGAGCAATGATTTTAATTTTGTGCACACTGAATCAACATTTGCGGGGCATGTAACGATATACCAAAGACATTAGCATAAAGGGGCAGAGCTTTCACTATAGTTAACACCCAAAGCTGCATAAAAAGAAAAGGCAACACTGTCTCTTTATTATTCCTATAAAATAGAAATTTATTACCATAAACAAAATTTAGAAAAAACATTTAACTTGTAAAGTGCAATGCAATAATTATTCCCTAATAATACAATTCCTTCATATGTAATGGAATGCTTCATTCTCTGCGGGTATCATCGCTGATTGGTCCACAGCAGAAACGAACGCCCATGTCTGAGTGTATAAAATGACAGGAGCCTTTCAGGCGCCGAGGAGCCTGAAAAGATGGTGAGTGAGGGGAAGGTGTTGGTTGCGGGTGAGGAAAGGGTGTCAGTGGGGGTTGCAGCAATGGAGATGGAGACAGAGTCAGAGATGGTGCTGGAAGGGACAAAATTTTTTGAAAAAGTTAAGGTGGGGGATGGAGATGCTCAAGAAGAGCAAAGAGCAAAGCCATTGAGCCCAAGAGAGGTTTAGATGATGGTAAAAGTACTGGACCAGTACGACTACGACATTAAAAAAAAGGACAGTAGCACGTGTACTGTACCTGTTTGAAGGACTTTATTTCATTCCAGTTTCACATGAAGCAATGTAAACGCCTAATTCGTAACATAGATTTTTTTTTTGTCAGAACGAAGAATTAATGGTGAAAAGGCCTGTTTAGATACCACTGATACCACTAATGTAACACCTGCTATCAAACAAGAAAAAATTTATGTTGAATCCCAGGATATGAAAGAAGTTATACGCAAAGGTATTTCAGTGAACATGTATAGACAACTAAATGCTTTGGGCACATACCTGTACCGTTATAATTAACCAAAATGGTGCCTGTTTTCCAGAATATATGAAGGTTAAGCCCACTATTATTGCGATTGCACCACAGGGACCACTACATAAACTGATCTCGATCAGTGTGCAAGGTGAGCAAATGAGAGTATTTCTGGTGTTGGACATAAATTACAGATATAGAAGTTTAATGGTAAACATTATTTATTTCATTGTTTCATAGGTAAAGAAATCAAAGGGATTAGAAACCCAAGCGACAACAAGAATTTTTTTTAAAATATTGAAAAAAAAATTGTTCAAATGTGTATGCTGTTTGCAACTGTTCTACCACAAACCAGTAGCACCTTTAAAGTGTAATATTATTTTTTTCACTTGTCATATTCTGCAATAAAAATGTTTATACTTTTTTTTACTGCAATAAAACTGTTGCATGAACACTGTGTCGTTTATTCTGGGTATTTTACAAATATTAGTTAATAAAGGTTAATATGACTTTACAAGTTTAATAGGTTAATAGGTGAATAGGTTCCCAACATAGATGCAAAGGGTAATAACACACTTGCTTTACACAAGTGTAATGGTCTGCAAACAGACAGGTGCAATACACATCTATACAAAACACAAGTCTTTGATGTGCGGATACCGCACCATGTGGGACATCATGTGGTACAGGCATCACAAATTTACATACACACGCCCCTCAGGTCGAGGAAGTATCGGAGAAATGTCGTGAATCGGTCCGAAATCTATACACACTACACAGCGTAAAGGAGATTGGAATGAAATTATTGAACGGTACGACGAAACAAATGAGGCAACAATCGTCCATTTGGGCAGACTTTCGACTATCGTGTCACTATACACACTGGCCCGACTTTCGAAAGAGCGGTCGTATGTCGGCTGGTTGAACCGATTATTGGACAAAAGCCCTGTAGTGTGTACCCAGCTTTAGATTTATGACAGAGTAAACAAGAGAGAGAAATGGAAAGCTGAGAAACAGAGACTGAATTTAGAAGCTGTATAACTTGAAACGACTGTCAGTGTGGTTGGTAAAACAATGTCAATTATTGCTTGCAAAAGTATTGTGACCTATGAGATGCCCTACATTGACATCAAATGACTTGAAATTAGTGTTATTGAGGTTAATAATAATGTAGAAACAAAAAGCAAAATTATGTAATTTTAGCATATTTTAGCAATTTTTCTAAAAATTCCAAAAACAAAACACACAAGGGTTTTATTGACAAAACCAAAACACGAAGCTAATCCAGATCCAAAACCAAAACCACTTCACGGGGGTCAGTGAGCATCTCTAGTTTATACTAAACTAAATATGTCCACCATGCTCTATTTCACCTTCTGCATCAGATTGCCATGTAATAAAGCTGGATCTCTAACAGAGCAGATAAAGGGTAAAACGACAGCTTGGCTTTTGTTGTATTTTATATGTAGGAGTTTACAATTGGAAGCTTCAAAAACAAAAATTGAGAATGCTTGTGCTCTATTGGAGGTTAACTATCTCAAAAAATGTTCTGTGTCTTTCACAATATGTGATTACGGAAGATAAGTTGTTAATTTTATAATTCTGCTCAAAAGTTACAAATTCATGTTTCTGTCAAGTGTTTCTTATGCACATTTTAAACATAAAGATTGTTTAAATGTATCCTCCTGCTTATTTTAATTGCTTTGATTTTGCATTGATATGCAATATGGTCCGCCCAGGGAGCTTCAAAGTATATGCCTACTTTACAGCCTTTGGAGATGCCTAGGTTTGTGGGAAGGTGTGACTCTAATAGTGGTCTATTTATTAAGATATTGCAGTGTCACTATGCATCATTGAAAATCGCAGCAATTTATAACAAAATACGGCTGTAATTTACCATGAAAGGGCTGCTCTGGGAGTCCATGCAAAGTCCCCACTCCACAGCAAATTCTTTTTACTGTTTACAGGCAGTCTAACGCTGCTGGTGAATGGAAGAAGTGCTGTGCGCTTGTGCATAGCACTTCCACGGATGAGAGATCCAGTAGTGGCTTCAGCTGGTTCCCATGGAAAATAACAAGTAACATCATCCTGAGGTAGAATTAGTTTACTGTGAAAAGAAACGCTCTTTGCAACTTAATAAATTGAAGAACTTTGCAGTCTCCATATTGATATATTGTGTCTGCCTTCAGAAAAGTTAAATGGTTTATGACAGGAGAAAGCTATGATTTCTCCTGCGTTGAACCATCATAAATTATACAATGGCCATTTTCTGGGAAAACTACTGTTTTCTCTGTTTGTAGGGCTGATCTCACCTTAGTAAATAGATCCCTTAATGTGCAAAAGTGCAAACATCATATCAAAAGTAAAACATTCTACCCCCGCTTTCTTTAAAATAAGCATTTTGAGTTTAATAACATCCTACTAAGTTTAGCCTCTTTAAGGCAAAAAGGAATCATGAGAGGGAAGCGATATCTGAACTGCCTCTGTAACATGTAGCACTTTTGTGTGTCTGATTTTTTTTTGTTTTACATTGATTGAAGTGCGTCTAGAATTGCACTTCTCTGCTGAAGTGCAACTGGAAGTTGTAAAATACATATCATTAAAGTATAAGAGGAGACCCAACCTCTGTGAGCTCCGAACTGATGCAAAATTCAAAATTTAATTTATGCAGCACTGAAATGACAGTGTATCTTTTTTTCAAAGCAAATAATGAGCTATTTCCACCTCTTTATCTCTTTTAAATGATCTCATTCAACAGAAATGAAATTCAACTTTTTCAGTGCGCTGTAAAACCAAGTGCACGTTCCTCATGCTCCATACTTAGCAAGGAACACCCTTGCTCTACCCAACTACATCCATCAGTCTGTGCAAACGTCTGCCACTCTGCCATCGTGCTCATCAAACCAATGAACAGAGATGACAGAAAGTGCACCCATGCGAATAAAAGGTGCATGACATCACCAAAAGCTTCTTTGAGCACTGTAAATGAGATCTAAATGATGTTGTGTTAGATTTACAGGACCTAATGCTGAGCTGGATGTATGCCTGTTTGATGAACATGTGCATTGCGCATGCCCAAAAAGAGAGCTTTCACATATGTGTGCATGCAGGGTTGTGCACCAACATTAGTAGAGCTGGAACAGGGAAAGGAAGGGGCGGTCTAACATTGGCCAAGTAAGGACCTGTTTAGGCAAATGCGGCGAGGCAGACTAGCATGGAGGTTCATATACCACTGTCAGAAGCCGAATCTTTTGCACCCACTATAGAGTAGATGCAAATACACACTGATGATGATAACGGTAAACCACACTAGCTTGCCACTTCTGAATGGCTGATTGCAAATTCACCTCTGAAGCTGTTAGATGTTTTACACATTATTAATGCATTTATTATGGGATTTTTTGTGGGTGTATTTTTAAAAATGTTTTTTTCTACTTTCATTTGTACGCAAGATGGAAAATTGTATCTGTTGTATTATATCAAGCCTAATATTGATTGTGAATCACATGAATAAAACAGAAAGTTTTCAAACAGCATTTGGGGTGTGTAGACTTTGCCATACCACATGGCAAACTACCGCACTGAATAGTCAATAAAAAACAGAGGCTTTTAAAGACAAGATAGCTCAAGCCACAAGCTGTGTGTGCTATCTCATCTGTCAGAAAGGGTAAGGAATAAATAATTAAAGAATGAAAGAAAACAGGAACTTTCCCTTACATTTTCTTACCTTCCCTAATGGGCCAGTATTCTCATTTGGGCCCAGAAAAAGATCAGGTCCCTGCACTTTAAGTGCCTGTGTTCACATGGGCTCAAGTGCATACTTGCACTTGTAGTGCCACAAGGTTGTCCTCATAAGTTATAAAGGACTAATGCCCCAGAAACAAATGAATGAACAACGCCCCATAATGAATAAAGTTAATTCCCCATATTAAATAAATAAATATTGCCCTGTAATGAATAAATGGTTAATGCCCCCATATTAAATAAACAAATAACACCCTGTAATAAATACATAATGGCCCTATAATCAATAAATAGTTAATGCCAGCATAATTCATAATATTTTTTTGCCCTCAGAAATATTTAATAAATACTTCCCCTATAGTAAATACTTAAGTAAAATCTTCTTTCTTTCTCGGTACTACATATTCCAATGGGAAGGTGGTAATCCATAAAGATAAATGAAAAACCTATATGAAACAGATGAACTGCTTCTGAGAAACACTCAAACAATTAAACTTCGGTAAGTCCGGACAGTTATTTTCTGGAAATCCAATCAGGAGTGGTCCCTTACCCCTCTTTTGATTGGCTGTACTGTGTAAGATATCGATGAGGATTTGTTTTAATTGCAAACAGGCATTGGGTGTAGCTTGATGTAGCATGATTGGTTTGGATCTAAAAATCTGATGTGTGGGGATTTTCAGTTCGAGCAATAAACCACAATTTAGTATATTTCACTAAATGAAACAGATGAATATTTTGATATTATATTAATTTATTAAGAAGCAAGGTCATTGAGTGAATAAAAACATTATGCTTCGTTAATTCAACCTTTTTTATGCGCACACAGTTCTATTTTATCTTAGGTGCTTTGTTCCTGAAAACATTATAGGTCCTTTTGTATTATATTTTTCTACAAATATATAGCTTGTGGTGATGGACATTTTTTCACCTGTGGACATTATAGACTTACAAATTGTGAACAAGTAGACGGACTACTGCTGAGAGGAATCTGTATCTGGGCATACTTGAAAGTGAATGAAATTTTTGTTCCATCAACAAACACTTGTGTGTTATATTGCAATAACAACAATGGAAATGTAATTGTATGTTTTAGGTTGCCTATACTAGGGCATCCATATGTTTTGTAACAATGTTTTAAGTTCGCTGCTGTCCATGTATCCCCACATTTTTTTTCTCAGCAGTATATATTTCTTACCTTTTGCCTTAACTTTTGAACAAAAAAGGAACAGTTTTTTTCTGTTTTCAGGGGGCAATATTAATTAATTATTTTTCTGAATGGGGCATACATATTTAATAGTTATTTAAATGGCCTAGTAATATTTATTAGTTATGTATGGAAGCGTAAATATTTATTATTTATATAAAAAGGGCACAATATTTATCAAGGGGGCAAAACTTGTAGTGCAAACTTCTGGCACTGCAAGTGACTGTGCTGAGATAAATAAAATGTGTACTGAGGCACTATTTTAATAGTAAACCCTGCTAACAGAATTGTATGTGCAATGAGGCACCATTTTCAAGTAAACACTGCTGAGAGTGTATAGGACATGGAAATATTTGACTGCAGGCCATATGTGATACTACTGATCCCAACCAGGAGATTATCTGCAACTTAAAGACAATGTGCAGGAGGAGGGGAGCTAAATCTGCCATGTTACATTATCGGACTTATGCAACATAAGAACTGCGCAGGCAGATATAAGGAGATGTACTTATTTATATTGCTGTTATAGCTCATGTACTGTGCTGGAATGAAGAGAAGTGTATATAAAGAGTTTGTGATAGAGATGGGTTGGCACCCAACTTATTGTCACTTTTATTGCACCTGTGTCAACACTTTATAGACATTACTGAAAAACCTGCACGTGTGGGGACACTTTGGTTACTTATGCCCAGTGGTCAAAGTGAAAACTTAGAAGTGGCGGTATGAAAAAGTGTAAGTGAATGGAATTTGATACCCCAGAAAATACAACACTTTTCCTAAGCATTGGACTGTGTTGGATGTTCTAGGTGTTGTAATGGACGATACTACTTACTTCTTACAAAGACAACTCCGAATTAAAATGAGACCTCTATCCCTCTTCCACAACTAATCCATGTTTCCACCTTAATTATCCTCAGCACACTGAGGACATTTATGTACAATACCCATAAGCTTCCAAAGAATTATAGCACTAACCAGCTTATATTTGCAATGCATTTGTACCGTTCTCCTGTTTCTTCAGCGTCTTATTGAAATATAGTGAAAATTGAAATTTATACCATACATTTTATATTTATTCTGAAGTATTAGCTTCATCATGAAAAACTGTATAATTATAGAGGAAATTCAACTTTTCATTATAAATAAGGACAATCACAATCAAGCCAACCGCATTATCAATCATCACGTTTGCCTAATTATACTGGATCAGTAAGAAACACTAGAAATCACCTGTTCCAATAACCTCACCAACCAATCACTAAGGAAAAATTCCAGGACACACCCCCTATCAATTAAACACTCAGGTATATAGGAATGCCCCCTTTCCCAAGTACAAGTCACATATTCCCAGAGGAAGCCCAATCAATCAGGTGAAATGCGTCGGTACTGACTACATACTCAATTTCTGCACAGACTGCATCTATTGTCATGCTGTATTTTATCTCTTGCGGACACCAAAATTGTCGCTACAAATATCGCCACATGAGCATGTGAAATGAGGTTTGTCTGTGACAGCAACCAACACTTTTCAGCAACTACTATAAGCATTCTACTCAATTCTAGCACTCACAGAAGCAAACAGAAGAGACTGGATCATCAAAAACAACCCTGTATAGAGGGGGTAAGTCTTTTACTACTCATGCTGTTACCATCTTTGCTTTATAGAGTTACACTACAAGAACTTTTACTGATTTCACTTGCTATTTCCATCTGTAATGTGGATTAACATGAATTTCACTTGGGGGGGACATTATTGTGAACTGAGCCACTAGGACTATTACACAAAAGAAGGCACCCTATTCCATTCTTGACTTTGTATCCAATTTGTTAAACAAAAACGCAAATTACAGTGGAATAACCATATTTAAGCATATTATCATTGGTTTACATAAGTTGCTTGCCAAATGTGAAATCAAATGTACATAATTGTGTTCCTAAATGGTTTATGACTATTATTGATGTTTATGTATTAGATTTTCAACTTCCTTTTCCAATATGCAAGCTTCAGTGCACTAATTGATACATAACTGTTTTATATTATTTACTATAATAAATTGACAAAGGGATATATTCTTATATTACTAAATACTGATGACATAGACAACCTGTCAACAGACAATGTTATATAAATTCATATTTTCACATACAGATGGCTCGTTGTTGTTATTGCAAATCACTCTCACACGTTCTCTTGCTACCTCTTATTGAAGTACCAGAATGTACTCATATAATTACTAATGGAATTTGATAGTTTTACAATGATGTAGGAGAAGTGGTGGTATCGCACACCAGCATATGCCAGCTCACTTCGACCACTGCTTTTGCCCACACCCAAGAGTTAGCTATGATAGAAAAAGTACAGCTAAGGAGGTGCATTACCTACCCATGCATCTCAATACCATACACCATGACATGGGGTTAAATGCAAAAGCACACATATAATTTAAACAAACAAACATGAATCCTTCCCTTTTATGGTCTACAACTGTCATTGCATACTAAATATATAATTTTAAGGGAAGAGTTTTTAGTGGTTAGTTATAAAGGGAACTCCTGATTTTATTTGGCTTGGTGGATGGATCCCCACCAAAGTACTGATATTGGATAGCGTGGATAGTGAGGGAATTTCGTAAGGTCCTTAAGTAAAGTGGAAACCCATTTGAAGTCCCATTACATTTTGGTGTGAGAGCTGCTAAGCAGGGTACCTTATCTCTCAAGATTACAATTATCAAAAGTTTGGGTGTTACAAATAATAGATGATAGTAATATATAACAAAGCTTCAAAATTGCTTTGTGGACATGTGGTCTCATAACACAACGTAATAAAAACAAATGGATTCAGAGTGTTCTTTCATAGTAATTTTGTTATGTTGGTTGTTTTACATGGTGACTATTTTCAAGCATAGTGACAATATGATTCACAAGCCATCATGTACATATGGGAATAAAATGTGGTCCCCAATTGTAAATGTGTCTATTTGTCCTCTTAATACATGCACATGCATAAATGCATACCCACATTCCACATTGGGAAATACGACATAAAAACACTCTGCACATACTGTTGCAGGATTGTTCAAAAAAATGTAACACTCTTTTGGGTTGAATGTAAAAAGCTAGGTGACTGTAAATAGGAAGTGTGTAAGTGTTTCTTTCCTTTAAGTCTTGATGGTGCCTCCACCTGAACCTGATTCCATCTCTGAACTGTGTTTCTGGAATGTGAACATGGGGATCAATTCAGTAGAATCCCTGTCCCATACCAGTACTGGCCACGCTTCAAAGGACACGAAACATTATAATAATGTAATCAACACCCTATTTGTATGATACTCATTTAATATAGGCTGGTTAAGTTAATAAAATATTAAGGGCTTATTATAAATAATTAGGTATCACTTACAGAGGGATATACAACAAGCAAAATAGATGTAGATGGCTACTCAGGATTGTTCCACCATAAATTAATTGTACTTAATAGCTTACTGTCTCTACTCCATCACACTGCATATTCCTCAGTAGAGCACATAAGTATTTCTTTATAACTCATTAGGAATTATTAAAAAGTATACATTACTAGCAACTAATAAATACAGTATAAACTAAGTTCTAAAACAATAGTATAACATACTCATAAGTTATTAATTGCACTGCATCACACACGTTACAACTATGAGAAGGCCTCCAATTTGCTAATAGCAAGGACGTTGGCAAGGACGTTGGTGCACATCAGAAGATAATTATTTATAAAACATTGGCAGTTAAATGCTGGTAGAAACCACTGTTCCTGAAAGGGATGCAGTCATATTAGTGACAGTCAAATATGACTATGAGCTGACAGTTTGACAGATTTTCAGTCATGTTTTTGAAGATAGCGTGAATGCGTTATAATTTTATTAGCTTGCAAAAAGATTTACTCAGTAACTTAGTCCTTTCTATAATAAGGAGAACTTGTGTGATCCTGAGTTACAAATACTGGGAGTTTTATATATGCATGTTGTAGTGTTTAATTGAAAACTGGCAACTTAGCTGATTTTATTACTGTCCTTTCTATACTTCAGTCAGTAAAGTTGGTAAGCGCTGTTCACAATTATATTTATCCTTATACACAGTACAAAGCTTCTCTGTCCTCACTGACACTGCTCATCTTCAGTTCCCCTCACATCAACTGTCAACTGACAACTACTGAGCTCTGCATACTCAATAACTGTCTCCTGGTTCATGCCATCTCGTTCCTCTGCTTCTCCACCAAAGCATGTTGGGAGAATTAAATCAGGACCGCCTTTGCATCATGTGTCACAATCATACAGTTTAATGCCTGTAACGCTTTTATTACGACGGTGGAAGGGCACCTATAAATGTGTAAAGGCACTTAAGGCATGCCCAGAAGGTTCAACAGGCGAAAGCCTGACCACTGCACTCAGCATACTTTTGTTGGACCATGAGTGTATGCACCACAAGATCCCAATATGATATTTGCACTGCAGGGCTGCTTGTTTGCAGCTTTGGAAATTACTTTACTGAATTATAGCGGTAGATGGAAAAGAAAAAAAACAAACTGACTTCTGAAATGAACCAAAGTCTGTGACTGTGTGTGTGTTAGGGCATTTAAACTCTAAGCTCCAATGGGGCAGCTACTGATGTAAATGACAAATATTCTCTGCACAAAACTGTGGAATTGATGGTGGTATATAAATAAATAAATGATGATGATGATGGCTCAAATGATTATTTGTTTACCAGGACATTTGAGGACATATTCCAAATTATTAAACATAATACTTTAAGAGCAAAGAGACACTCAATTGCAATGTGTGGTCTGATTTAAGGAATTCCTGTTCCAACATGATAATAGCATATTATTAAAAAAAATAAAAAATACAATTCCTATAACTTTTTAAAAAATTAAATGCCTTGTTAAACTGTGTTAATCACAGTCTAAAAAGCTGTATACAAATTATTTGCAAGTAAAAGACACCACAAGGACATGCAATGCAAGTGTCTCAAATATTTGAAATTAGATACTATAAAGATGTAAGGAAGCAATTTACAAAACTCAGAAGGATCCAAATAAATCTCATTCATTCAAAGGTCACTAGTTAGTGTTTGCCACCAAACAGCATTTCTAGACTTCTCAGTGTGAATCTATTTATATGACAGTTTTTATCCTATTGCTGTCAGATGAATTGTAAGCCACATTTACCTGTAAGTGCCCCAGACGAGCTCCTGATGTCTAATCTTTTTATTGATCCTACTAGCTAGTTTCTGAAGCCATTGATTTTTCTTGCTGTAGGTTTATGGCCTTGACTCCTTAATGTTTATTTAGACTGGCCTCTATAAATTGCTTCTGGTACTAAGGGCTTGGAAGGCAGCGGGAGGTCAGGGGAGCATGTATACCTGTTCATAAATATAAATCATAGCTTTCGTTCATCATTGATGTTTGTGAACTCTGTTTGCAAGGTGAATAGAAAGGAAACCATTGTAAGAAGAAAAAAAAAACATTATCAAACCCCCTAGGTGTTTATTGCCTGCTAGCAATTCAATTTTCAACATTCTCACAGAGCAGTGTCTATTATTATGATTTTTATTAACACACAACCTTTTCATGAGCACATAACAATAAAATAAGATCAATTTCTGGATATATTTAAACATGTTTTTTTTTTTAAAAAAAATTACATGACCATTTGGGTCCTCATTTAGGGTTAGGCGCAACACAAAAAGGTGCATGTAGTAAAAAATAATGGACAGCTTTACTTTTACAATGCAATTTAGAGTTGAGCTAGGGCATGACCCCTACCAACATTAAATTTGTTTGCACATTTCAAATTTTCTCCCCCTGCAGTGTAATATAGTTTTGCAAAGGTGCAAATTTGCTCCTTTTTTACTTTGCTCCTTTTCTATTACTGTTTCCTACTTTTTTACCCCCTTCCCCAGAGTACTATATATTCTACTCTTATCTATCTTCTTTTCCTGTTTTGGATCTACAGGATTCTGTCCTAAACCTTTTGTTGTCTTGCTTGACCATGGCATCTAAATGATCCTTCTACCATGCAGTGACTCATTTCCAGCTATAAACTTTCAGTCCTGCCACAATGCAGCACAGCCAAGTGTGTTATTTTCTGGCAAGTATGAAAAGAGTAATTTAAAATTTAGCACCGGAAGGGACTGAGCAAACATTAATGAAAAGTTGTAAAATGTAAACCATTTTAGCAAATATATGGATACTGAAAAACTGACTACTGAAGAGACCAAATCAAATTCCAAAACAACAAGCAAGATGTAACCTCTTAAATACATAGTTAGCAAGAGGCAGTGCTATGAAATATGTTGTTGTAACACACCATTAACCATTATAACAGAGGGAAAAGATTTTACATTTATGCAAATTAAGTTTGATAACACCCAAACCCTAAGTGGTATCCACCCATGTGTGCTAAGGGAATTAAGATCAGTAATAGATATTATAAGGTGCGTTCGTAACTGGTAACCAGTGGAAAACAGTTGTGGTAACAAATCACTCAGACGTAAGTTATTTGTAAAAAAAATAAAGTGATTCATCCTCTGTATTCAGAAATATATATGATCGCGAGCATGGAGAATCATAAGTTTTTGATTGAAAAATATACAGTTCAGACTTAAAGACAATACAATACACAATGAAATATAAATCATACTTTATAGCACAATGCAAGACATATGGAATAAGATATAACATCCTACACTATACATCAAGTACTGCACTATTTATTTATCGCTTTAAAAAAGACAACTGTTTCAACAAATAGCAATGGGTGTGAGGGGAGGAGGTTAGGTAGGGGATAAGAGTAAGGGAGGGTAATCACACACCTGAAGCTTCATTGACAGACAGACATATAAGACAAGACATTCAACAAAGTTCAATTTGTGTGATGGGGAAGGGAAGAAGTGTTTGTGAGGGGGTATCACAGGCCCAAGATTTTATTGAATACAGACATATATAGAGAGGAGGGGTAAAATGATAGGTGTTTAGACCTCTTCTTCCTCGGGATTGTCGATGGTGAAATAGTTTCTTAGCAGGCTGTGAATCAGCCTGCAACAGTTGCGAACAGACATGTTTTCCATTTTTAAAATTATAGAAGTCCTGGCAGGCATTAAAGTGTCCTAAACACAGTTCACTAGTGCCAGGCCTCTTGGATTGCTCTAAAAGGGCAGGGAAAAAAAAACGAGACATGGAGTTGCCTGCAAAGCGTGTGTTTGCATGTGAGGGTTTATTCTGGGCATTTTCGACATTCAACGACTGCATGTAGAACATTGCGGCAGCTACACAAATAATGTCATCTGCCATGCAACCAACTGATGCAAGCCCATAAAAATTAAGTAAAACAATTAAACAGCAAAAAAATTAATGTAAGGTGCAAGAGTTAAAAATGTTCAAACACCTCTCACACACTAAATTTGAAATGTTAGACAGCATGCATCATGGTAAGTGAAGTGGCTATAACAAGAATATGTCATTAGATGGACAGAGGCATCAGTCGATATTTAGACAAGTAGATACCCAATTGTAAAGTGCTATGTAATTTGCTATTGCTATATAAATAAATGTTAATGATGATAGATGAAAGTGGCCTGCACCTATACTAAAAAACTTCAAAGACTATGCACACAATATATTTGGAACAAAATAGGGCATCAAAAATAGACACTGATGCTACAGAAACAGGAAGAGGTTATTGGATGGCCAATGGTATGAATGAATAGCATTAGACATTTATAAAAGTAAATAGATGAAGGTGGCCTGCAAACATACTAAAAAAATTCAAAGACTAGTACTATGCACTTCTCAATGGGCAGAACATTCATCGGAGACCATGAACGGAAGTTACGAATACCTTATGCAGTTTGAGATTACATTTTTATTAGTAGCTTAAGATATTTTAATGACTTTAGGGTGTTTTGTGGTTGTTGAATTCAAAGATGAAAGTATTTCTTTTTTAATTGGCTCTAGTTCTTGAGATAATGGATACCCTCATTTAATAAGGAGCTGTCATGATCTGCCTCCTGCATCTTCTGTCTGCCAAGACCTATGTTGGACTTTTGCATTTATATACACCCAGCTTGCAGTACCACTGTTCCACGAAAAGGGGCCACTATGGTACTTAAAATGCTCTCCTACCTGCCAGAGCTAAGCTCGTTACTCCAGGATGCATAGCACCTGTCCCTGGCCTATAATAGCCTGTCTGTCCCAGCAGCCTTTTCCAGTTCATCTGTTGCTTTTGCTGCTGCTGGTTTTCCTGTGTATGTATCCTGATTGATTTTTTGATTTTGACCTCTGCTTGGCACCTTGTTTTGCACCTTATCTTATGACCCAGACCCGGCTTTGTTGTGACTTCTCTTCTGCCTTCTCCCTGGTATCGTGGTGGACCATGTGGCTTTGACCACTGGCATGTTTGACCCCCTGATTTACTGTGTCTGTATTACATTGCATCACTAGCAATATAGCACCTACAGTCTGTGGCATATTCAGCTCATGTGTCTGCAGTTGTTACACCTCTGTGGCTGATCCAGTCTCTTGGCTGTCTGCCTACCTAGACCCCCGAGTACTCTGCCCTATGACTCATGCCCTGTGACTTACTCTGCCCTGTGATTCATTCATGCCTCCAGAGTCCAAGAAACCCGCGGTCCTGGCATCTGTGACTCACCCAGTGCATCATGCCTCTCGAGTAACCTGCAGTCCATGACACCTGTGACTCATCCGGTGCCTAATGCCTCCATAGTAAATCGGGTATACTGACACCCGTGGCTTCTCCGGCTTCTTAACTCTGCCTCTTTGAACTATATTACTATTGACCTTCCTCTTTATCTGTGACTTCCTGAGTAATACTTGTTATAATTGCCATACTCTGCTGACTTGGATTTGATGCATTACCATTTATTGCATCTGTAACCTGTGTAACCCTTGTAATAATAAACCACTTTCTCCTACATTCTCTTAGTGGTTTTCATAATGGGAATACTGACAGGAACTTAGCCCACGTGCATATGGGAATCTCCCAGAACATTCTGGAAGGTGAAACACGCGAATATTCTAGGTGTTCACTCTGTGAAAATTCTAGAATATTCCACCTCCGTATATAAGTGATCGGCTACCCAACCAGCAGTCAGTTGACAGTTGGCAGTTGAGCAGTTCGCGTTGTCAATTGTGTTTTTCTTGTTTCTCGTCCATGAAATATATATGTATACATGTAATTAGTATTAGTATTAGTAATTAGTCAAGCTGTATACGGTGTGGTTGTAATGAAAATTTGTATATACAGAGGAGAAATGAAATGAATTATAAAGAAAAACACTGTCCTTCTGGATCTTGATGAATATTTTGGTCCACTGATTAGAGAAGGAGATAGGACTGTATTCAAGAGATCAAGGAATCTGAAAGAAAGATTGGCACCAAGCCTATATCAAGGCGAGAATTTATCCATTTTACCCAACAATTGTCTTCGTATTAGTAAGTGGTTGAGGCGATCTAATGGTTTTTTCAAATGTGGGAAATTGAAGTGTATAACATGCATTTTGTAGAACATAAATGCTCAGTCCGAATGCACTCGGTCTAGATTTGCAAGGACCTAGCAAGGCGAGGAGTCTAACAGCCCCCCGGTTTTCGCCAAGAACCACCGCAAGGTGGGATGGATTTAGCTGCTAGGGCACTGCAGGTCGTGGTCCTTGGTTTGGACCCTAGACGCAAGTGACATAGATGAAACTGACAATACAAGGAATGGAACTAGATACCTTTGAGAGGGCCATGGTATTCACTGGTGAGCAGGTAAGGACAAGCAGAACGGAGCAGGCGGAGTGCTGGATGCGGATTGATGGTACACAAGGTGGATGACAGGTGAGTGGTCTTACAGTCAAGCTGGTTGGTACACAGTTCTGAAGGCCGTGGGGCAATAAAGTAAACAGGAGGATGGTCTGATATACTAGCCGAGTCGGTACACTGTTCAGATGGCTGAGGTGCAATGGTGTAAGCAGGAGAGTAATTGGTTAAACAAGTCGGTACAGAGTTCAGATACGGAGACCTCATGGAGGAGTAATGCAGGAATCGAAGCAGAAATGCCAAAGCAGACAGCCACAAAGAGCTCCGGGAACACAAGGGTATTCAGAAGGATAACCTGTTGATCTGACCCAGGTATGATGTCAGATCCTCCCTTTATTTTGTATTCCCTGCCACAGGGCCACATGATGTTCCAACAGTGAATCACATGTGTTCCTAATCGCAACCCAGGCTAGCAACTGACAGGTGCTGGAGAGAATACAGGTGAGTGCTCTTACAAGCATTTTAGATTGCCAATCCACGCTTGTTGTCTATTTAATCAATTGTAAATGTGGTATCCAGTATGTAGGACGTACAATTAGGTCTGTAGGAACCAGATTTAAGGAACATTGCCGAAATATATTGAATAATGTTAAGACCCACAGCCTTTCTACACATGTAAATATTTGTCAAAAGGGCAAATTAGAGGGCCTTAAAATTAGGGCCATTGAACAAATTATGCCCACCAAGAGAGGAGGCGACAGGTTTAATTTGCTTAATAAAAGGGAAGCTTATTAGATCTTTAGGCTTAAGACGTTGGTACCTCATGGTTTGAATGAATCTATGGAACTCATTCACATTTAATTGTTATATTTGTTTGTTGTTATGATGTACATTTTGGAGTCACATTATATATATATTTCTTTTTGATTAGTTTTTGTAGTCACGGACTACATCTTATGTATACTAATTTTTTATATTGATTATTTCATTTTAAATTCTAAAATAAAAAATAAATTAAAAAAAAAAACCTTTCTTTGTCTGAATTTTTTTTTTCTGGATTTATATATATTTTTGATCCAACCATTACTAGGGATGATGATCCTTTTATGTTTTTATTACTTTTTTTTTTTTTGCATATCTGTTGGTTCAGAACGAATTTAAGGGGTTGTTCTATTATTATATTAATAGAATGATATTTAGGATTGGTATTATGTTTGTTTTATTATTAACTTGTATTTTTTGTTTGTCATATTAACCAAGTGTTGTTAAAATTTAGATTAATTCGTTATTATATATATATATATATATATATATATATCCTTTTTCCCCCCTTTTTAATCTAATTGTTTTAACATGGACAATTGAGGGAACTGCTTGCCATTCTGCAAACCATGTCAGTTACAAGTGTTTATACTTACTTGAATGGAGACCTCAATTGATTTTCAGCTGCAGATTATATGATGGGCAGTGGGCTGATTGGAGGAGTCTGATCATGTGACTCTGCCGCTGCTCTTTAAAACAGTGCACATTAATGGACTAGTATTCAGGCCTCTGATAAAATGGCTACATATTAGCCGAGAAACGCGTCAGTCTTTTTTATATATTGGTGGACATTGATGTGTCATATACCCCAGGGTAAATATATTCCTTCTTTATACTTACCAGACGATCGCTGCTTTTTCCATATCCTGTTGTAGACGTGGTGGAAAAGACGTGGTTGGAGAGACGCTGTGATTTCCTGTTATTTCTGCTAGGCTACCTAAGTTGCTTGTTTGCTCTACGGCTCTGATTTGGATGTGTCCGAGTGCTCTAGGTCTATTCATTCTCCCTATACTATATCAGACTCACACTTAGAGGCATATTCAATTGACGGCAGGATCACCGAAAATCCCGCGCTCAAAAAATGTTACCGTTATTACGGTAATCCTGCGTGGGTAGCTGAAATCCAGAGAGATATTACCGTATTAACAGTAATATTTTTTGAGTGCGGGATTTTCGGCGATCCCGTCGTCAATTGAATATGCCCCTTAGAGGTGTCAAAAAGGGAGTTACCAACATAAGAACACTCTGAACGGGACATTTATCTGACATAATCCTGAGCATTTGTTTGATGTTACACGCAGCTGTGATACGCGGATATTGCAACGGAGGAGTCCTTTCAACAATAGTTACATAGTATTGTTTGTAGTCACACACGGTTGTGACACATGAAAGTTTTAACACAGGAGATTCTCTGCAATAAGTTTGTCAGCAGTGGCCACTGCCTAAAGAATCTTTTTAATTTTATGGATTTTTATCTATAGTTTATTTAATTGCCCTTATTACATTACTGGGGTTGTATACAATACAATGTTCAATATATGAATTTTTTGTCATCAATTCTCCACCTTGGTTTAATGTTGTTTTTAAAGGTGAACTTTAATAAATCATTATATCTGTGTTTCAAGCTTTGTGCTCTCTTCTGTTTTTTATTTTGTATATACAGAGTGCTTCAAGTAAGAATAAAGTCAATTGGTTGACAGGGAAAAAAATTATTCTTCCACCATTCCATATTAAACTGTGACTAATGAAACTATTTGTTAAAGCCTTGGACAAAGTCAATGTCGATGTCAATTGCTTCAATTACAGATTGTAGATCGTTATTTGTACATAGCTGTGGTGCACCATCAGGAGTGTGTTGTCATGGTGAAGTGTCTTGGCTGTTGTCCATAGGGGATGGGTGTGGTGGTCAGAGCGTGGACCGTAGAGCCGGTTTGTTCCTTGTGTGCCAAACTAGGGGTAAGTTGGTAAAGCCATAAGTACAGAATTCGTATGGTATGGACAGCTGAGATATACAAGAGAGAGTGGGTTGTCAGTGTAGAGACACAAGTAGACAGGAAGAGTTCATTGAAAGTGTGATGGTATGGACTACCAGCAGTAAGGTTGTAAAATATAAGGACGGATCGCATTGATAAGCAAGTTTGTTGAGGTGGTGACAGAGTCGGATAGAAAAGGAGGATATAATGGTAGAAGTTTAAATGATATTTTAAATAAACAGATGGAGGTAGTGGGTATAGTGTAATAAGAAAGGGTAGGAATAAATTAGGGGAGGCAAGGAAGGAGAGGAGAAAGGTGTTAGGTTAGAGTGAACAGTTTGCAATCATATTTATCGGAAGATATGAAAAGGGGTTTAAACAGGACCAAGGTGTAGAAAGGACATTGGGAAAGCAAGAGGATTTACAGACTGAGAACAGAGTAAAGAAATGAGGTAGCAAATGCAATAATAATTATAAAACAAAGAGTAATGAAAGTAGGGAAGAAATATAAAGAGGAAAAAGGAAAAGAAGAAAAATAGGAAAAGCGATATAATAAAAGTTTAACACAAAATGTACATTAATATAAATACATGAAGAATTATTAATAAAAAAATTATTATTATAATAAAGAAAATAATAAAATATAAAACTTGAACTTTTAAAAAAAATACAAAAATACAAAAAAATGTATAAAAAAAAAGTGAAAAGATTAAAAAATTATGAGCATGATGAAAAATTCAAGAATAAATATAAATATTCTAAAACATTCTACGAACTCATAGATAGCAATAACTATGTCCTCACAAATAGTTAAATACATGGCTAAGCAACATTCCATTCAACCAATATACGCATAAAAGAAACTGCACACAGTGCACCACTTACCTAAACATTGCCCAAGATATGATTACTAGATTCAAAGAGAGAAGTTATGACTCCCCTACTCTAACAGAAGCCAAAACTAGAGCTGCACAAATTGTCAGGACCGACTTAATTAAAATTACAAGCAAAACTACTTCTACCTCAATACAACCCAAAGATGACACCATCCGAATTATTACCCAGTACAACAAAAACATACTCTAGTCACACTGAAACATCCTAGAACTATATAGGACCTCTGCTACAAGAAAACCCTACATAACACATAGAAACCTATGAAATCTTCTAGAACACAGTCATCTTAAAAACTACAAAACTGTTACAATCAAGGCAAATACACTGAACCCTAAAGGATGCAAAAACGGTAAAAAAATAAAAATCATGCAACATCAAAACTATCCAAAAATGTAACACTTTTAACTCCACAACCACTGGAGAAACACTCCAAATCAGGAAAAGTATCAACTGTAAATCCACAAACGTTGTCTACCTCATTACATGTCCCTGTAACTTACAATATGCAGGACGCACAGGGAGACCCCTAAAGATAAGAATGCTAGAACAAATGATATCCAAATAACAACAGCACAAAATCTAGTTGAACACTTTCAAACAGCACACAATAGTAAAATTGATAACTTCCAATTCATGGGAATAGACACAATGGAATCCCCCGAACAGAAAGGCGACATACAGAAGACATTGACAAGATTAGAGACCAAATGGATACATTAATTGAAAACACTAACACCAAATGGTCCAATTACTGAGATAGACATTTGGACTCTTAGTTATGGATCACAAGCCAGCCCTAGCTAGATGAAAACCCAAGTACCTGGGAGGTGAAAGCATCTGATTTTAATTGCATTTTAATGGTGTTTAAAGCATATAGGTCAGTGTAGGACCTGCATACAATGAGGTACTCTTGACGCTGGAATGCAAGCTTAAATGTTTTGATCTAAATATAAACTAATACCTGATGATGTTTTTGGTAGATCCACACGTATATGCAGTGTTTAGGATATCACTGGCAACAGCTGTATTTTTGTCATGTATTTCATGTGTTTACTATTGTAAGATTTGAGACAATTTCAATGTGATTTGTAAGACATTAGATTTTTTTGCATTTTTATGTTTTTCAATAGGGTACTAATTATCTAAAAAATTGTAGCCAATCTAGCGAAACCAATGTCATATTCAGAATCCACAACACAAAGTTACCCCTAAATCACTCTTATGATTGGCAGTAAAATGAGTATTTACCAGTGTAATATATATGTTATTTGTTTTTTTGTTTATTGAATTTATACAGGTGGGTTGCAGCATTTTTTGTTTGTCAATCATTTCTATCTAGGCGCCATATCAGGGGTTGTTGTGTTTTACTGTTGGATTATGTTATTTTAGTGAAGTGTAAGAAATATATAAAACAGACAGCTCAGGTAGGTCAATAGTGTGCCTTCCCACACAAGTAAGTATGTATAACTCACATTAATGCAGATTTGGTTGTCAAAAATATCTGCCATGACAAGACAATGCAATTGAAACTGGATATACTGAGAAATTAAGAGACATAATTTGGCACTGGCAAGAATATATGTATAGATGGAAATATGATGGCTGACCATTTATGCTATGTAATGGAGTTAGAGAACCGTATTGACTGGTTAATTATTTTTTTAATTGCATCAGAGAAAGCAAATACAAAGAGTTACAAAATCCTTCATTGAGATGAAACAGGACACAAGACCTCAACTATGGATAACAGAATTACTAGACATTTAAAAGATGATGAGAGGGCACAGTGTTAAATATGCTAAGACAAGATGGCATTGTCCTTGTGCATACGCAACTTTCAATGACTAAGCACTTCAATGACAGGGGCTGTTACTTTTGTGGCTGAAGTGCTTTATTTGTTTGTGTCCCCACAAAAGCCAACATTTTGGTTGTTGAACTGGAGAATAGATAGGGATGTTCACAAATGAATCATAGGTATTTCAATAACAGTGATCACTAGTCATCTTCCTCACATGACAATGTTATCATTGCCCTCATCATCAACTTCATCAAAGATGCCTACATCAATTACATTTTTATTTAAATAAAAAGAGTATACACCAAGTAGGTAACTGTTAGGCAGCATGTGTGACTCATTGGAGAGGGTCAACAGCAATACATTGGAGAGGATAAACAGTCAGCAAGAGGTCATTAGAAAATGTAAATAACTGTTAATTACTATAAATGATAATATGGGAGCAAAAATGGCTCAAAATCACATAATTTTACCAATTTTTTACAATTTTAATTAAATCCAAACACAAAACCAAAACCTAAACCTTTCATGATTTTGGGGTAAAACCTGTAACAAAACCAAAACATGAAGACGTTTTAGAACCAAAACCACATGCAAAACACAGGATCAGTGCATACCTCTAGAAAATAGTGTAAAAAAGTATTTCAGATGCTGTAAAAAAAAAGCCCAATCTGTTCAGAAATAAACCTCAAAAAGCTTACAGATAACCAAAATGTGAACATTGGTCTTGTGATGAAGGAGAGAAAGCCCTACAGTCTAATAGTGATTGAGTAGAAATAACTTTTTTTAACACTTTGATCTTTTTACTTGCTAGAATTTTGTATTTTATTAACATACTCCTTCTTTTGTGATGTACACTGATTTTGTTTTATTAAACTTTTGTTGGATATTTTTCTTGTGGAAATATTACACTTTATTTATTATTGTTTATATTGTGCCACCATATTGCGCAATACTGTAGAGAGAATCTTTGTTACTCATAGCTGTGTAAAATACACTGAAGAACCAATGAAATGACCCTGCCTGATTAGCTGAACTTAGATGCAGAGGGCTCTAATGAGAAAGATTTGCTAGGTAGTTGCCTAGACACCAACAGTAGAAGACAACAGTAGAAGACAAAGACGTTGGTTGCTGTTGCTTGGCAGCCAACTTAGAGCAAAGCAGTGCCCACAGCTGCTTGAGAGGTCATGGATGCATTTTCCATTACTTGGCAACAAGCTTGGCTGCCAGCAGCACCTGCCACTTCTATTAACAGAATGGATGCAATTAACACAACAAATCACATGACTTACAGAAACAAATTAGCATAAGGCATGGCAGGGATAAGTGATGAATATGGAGAGTGGACAGACAAGGGTCATAGGGTAGAGGGTGCTGTCCCTGAGAGTTTATATTCTAAAGGGAGGGTAATGAGACACAATTGGAGCAAATGGGACAATAAGCATAGTGGGGTCTACAAGACTCCACAGATCGGGATACCATCCTCATGATGCACTGCATTAGCTGCTAATAACACCTCACTTTGTGAAGTCAGTGGTGCAGAAAACACATACAAAAGACTACTGAGCAGTGTAAGTAGGGGATATGGTTATATAAATCATCCTTCACCATGTTCTTAACGAACAAATGAGTGCATGTATGGTGCCAACCTAAAAAAAACAGAGTTCCTGTTTCCAACAGTGAAGGATTTTCCTGGCAGGTTTAATTGTAGTCATTCCCTGAAAAGACAAGGTCTATGCTAATAGTTACATAATGGCTCTGAGTGGTCATCTTTATCCACTATTGCAGCAGGTCTTTCTGTACTCTAAAGGTGTCTTCCACAGTGATTCCCCACCCACAGAGCATGTGTGGTCTCCTATTGGTTTAATGAGCATCAGACTAATGATATCCATGCGTCACGGCCTGCTCAGCTCCGAAATACCAACCCAATTGATCATTTATGAAATATTTCATAAACGTTTCATGGAACAACGTTTGAGAAAGTGTTTTAAACAACCAGGCATCATTTCTGTGACTTTCATAAGAGTGGATGACTCTTCATCCCTCCTGCACAATGGTAGACATTGGTAGACTCAATTCCTGGTGCATATAGGCTCTACTGGCTGCACACTGTGGCCCAATGCCTTACTAAGTTATTTTATATTGGTGTTTCCATTTTTTCCAATACCTGGAGATGTTCCAAGGCAAATTGTGTGTTTTTACAATTGACTGATAGGTTCAAAAAAATATTTGTGTTCACTTTTTATCAACGTCAGTCAATATCTAAACATAAAAATACCCAAGCAATACATTTACATTTCAACTGATGAGTTTTTTTACAATCCACTGACTGGCACAAAAACATTTTTTTCTCCACTTATTATTAGCACTATCTAAGAATAGCTATGAAAATATTGGCAATAGGGAAGGTAGAGATCTTGAAACAGAATATTATTTCAGTGGGATTAGTAAACATACAGTGAATAATAGTATAGAATATTAGCTTTTGTTTTATATCTAGTTATGTCCTAATTCCGTAAACACACTCCTACTGTACTCAATCAAGTTAGTGATATTTAGTATGTATTTTTTGTGTGCATGTACAGTCCAAAAATATTTGTGCATGTCCAACTCTTGGGGGTATATTTACTAAACTAAACTGCGGGTTTGAAAAAGTGGAGATGTTGCCTATAGCAACCAATCAGATTCTAGCTGTCATTTTGTAGAATGTAGTAAATAAATGATAGCTAGAATCTGATTGGTTGCTAAAGGAAACATCTCCACTTTTTCAAACCCTCGGTTTAGTAATTATAGCCCTAGATGAGCTCGTATGTGCATTTCAGTCAGTGGGAAACATACAGGGTCTGATTCATGCTCAAACAAATTGTTTTAAAAAATAACACAGAACTTGAGCATTGTTCTGATCATATGGAAATCAAAGTGAACCTGAAAATGCGTTTCCATTTGAATCTGGGTGTAAGTATACGTACAAGTGTATGTACAATATAAGGTGACATCAGAACGCATACAAAAAAATATTATATTATAAAATAAATTAACAGCTATTAATAGTATAATCATTAATATGAACATGGATTTTCAAAGACAAAAAGTTTTTTACATTCAATGCATAAATCAAGATTCTTTGTGTACTATATATACAATGCGTTTTTATCTATCTTACTTTGTTCATTTTGTCATTGACTACATTCTCCACAAGCTTACTGGACCTGATTCATTAAGGAAAGTAAGGCAAATATATGAGTACGTTTTCTCCTGGACAAACCATGTTACAATGCAAGGGTTGGAAATTAGTTTATTATTTTGCACATAAGATAAATTTTGGCTGTTTAATCATGTAGCACACAAATACTTGATAGCTTAATTGGTACACTGACATTTAAAGTTGATCTAAAACATGCCTTACCCCAACTATACATTTGCCATCACATTTTAAATTTGCTTCTCCCTCCAATGGAGCATAGTTTTATCATGGTGCAAAGTTACAATTTTTTTTTTACTTTACATTTGTTAATAAATCAGGACTATTGTGTGTACATGTTAGACATACAACATGGTCTATGCTAACTAGTGGCATGCATATGTGTAGTTTTTAAAACAAAAACTATGCCATGTCAGTCATCCCTATCAGTCGGCACTTACACCCGCCCTGTAGCTGGTACTAATGATACGGCTGAAACCAAGCATACTTACGATAAACCCAGGACTTGAGTCGGCCACATCTGTGTGGAAGCGCCCTCAGCACACCATTTCTGTACATTACCTATGTTAGTCCACCCCTTCCCTCCCCTGTTCCGCCCCTCAAGTTATAGGCTTTTGCAAGTGTCATTTGAGTTCTGACATGAATTGCATGCAATTGTATTCATTGGTGCAATGTCTGTTTCTGAGCATGCGCAGAGCTTTTTAATGCAGGTGTAACTACTGACTGATAGTGATGACTGTCATGGCATAGTTTTTGTTTGGAAAAATACATGTACGCATGCCACAAGATAGCATCAGAACATGTATGGAACTAAGATAGACCACAAAACCGCATTGTATGTACAGTTCGCATTAAGAACATCTTTATTTATGTATTTAATGTAAAACTATAATACTGTTTAGAGTATAATATAATGTTTTAATGTATTCTGATGTGAATTTATATTGCACATATGCTTGTGCGTATACTGCACTCTGTTCTGTCTGTTAACATATGGCACATAATGTTTAGGCAGAGCGTATTTCCACCTATATTTCAATCGAAATGCATTTTGAGATCTGCTTGGATTTTAATATGGGTGGAAATACATTCAAGTTCCGCTTTCATTTTTCACCACACTTTGCATGCAAGTTGCATTCTGACTTGAATCAAGCCCAGTATGTTAATGAAGAATGTGCCAATGCAAAGAGACAGCTAGATCAGGTTAGCTAGAGGCAGACTTGCAGTTGCGGAGAGGGCGACAGGTATTTTGAGAGAAAATGATCAAGGGAACAGGTTGAGGTGTGAGATTAAGATATGAGTGCAGATACTTTCTCCCTGGTTGTGGGGAAAAAAGAAATGAGATGAGAATGGGGAGGGCAGAAGAAGTTGGGTGAGGCATGTAGTGTGTGGCATGAGGAAATATACTGTTGAATGGTGACTATATTGTCTGTGTTGTGAGGGAGATAGGGAAAGCTGATGTAGGTGAACAAAGAAGTAAGTTGAAGGTGGCAAAGAGGTGTCAGGGGTTAGAGGACTGGGTGAATCTTAGAGAAGTGAAGTAGGATGCTTGGCGAGTAAAAGGACAGTGTTGTAAGATAATACCATGAATTAATAGTGAAGGAAGTCAGTGGCAAGATTTGCTCCAGTGACGCTCAGCGGTGTTATCAAACTGTTGAAGGTAACAGATCTGTTTCATGTGCCATGGTTTTGAGTTTGAGATTGCCAAAGACTGTATGTGGTGGTTTGTGCTGCTTTATCTAAGACTCAAGTGAGTGTGCTGCTGTAAAAGGAGGCAGCCAGAAAAGGGCATTATAGGGTAGTTATAGGACAAAGGCGTAGTTTTAGTGAAGATGAGAAGTGGGTCTGGTTGGGAGCATTTAAGTGTTGTTTTTCACATGAGGATATGGGGGGAGCATGAGGTGAAGTGAAGTGAGACTGAAGGAAAAGAGGTTGTGGCCAAAGAAGAATACAGGAAGGCTGAGTTGGAGAAGCTAAATATGGAGCAGAAAAGAAAGTCAATGGAATGTCCTTCATAGCCAGTGGGAGGTAAAATCCACTGGGAGATTCCAACGGCTTAAGTGAAAAGAAAATTTGTGGCAGCAGAGACAGCAGGGTTTTCATTGGAAAAGTTGAAATCACCTAGTATTGTAATAGGTGTGTCAAAGGATAGGAAATATGTAAAACAGGCAGCAGAGTTATCAATAATTTAATAATCTAGGGCCTGATTCATTAAGGATCTTATATGAAGAGGTATCTTATTTCAGTCTCCTGGACAAAACCATGTTACAATGCAAGGGGTGAAACCTAGTTTTCTGTTTTGCACATAAGTTAAATACTGTTTTTTCATATAGCACACAAATAACAACTTTCAATTTCAGTGTACAAATAAGCTATCATGTATTTGTGTGCTACATGAAAAAACTGTCAGTATTTAACTTATGTGCAAAACAGAATACTAGTTTGCAACCCTTGCATTGTAACATGGTTTTGTCCAGGAGACTGAAATAAGATATCTCTTCATTTAAGATCCTTAATGAATCAGGCCCCTGGACCTGAAAGCATGCAGAAAGTAGGATGCTATTATACCTACTTGTCTGTCTCTGATTTTTGGCGTATGGCTGATTAAGAGAGTTCCCTGTAGGAGAAAGCTGCATGAGTACTAATGTCTGAGGTCGCAAACCTAATCATTGCAAAGTGGCTGATGAATTTCTGCCATTTCATCTTGAATGTCTTCTCGCCAACTCAAACTTAATCTTTCAAAAACTGAATTAATAATATTCCCACCCAAAAACAGAAGCTTCCTGCCTGACATTTCTAATTCTGTTGATATCATAACCATAAATCCCACCCCTCAAGCTCGTTGCCTAGGTGTAATCCTTGATTCACAACTGTCGTTTATTCCCCACATCAACTCTATATCTAAATCATGTTACATACACCTAAACAACATTTCCAGAATATGCATATATCTGACACAAGACACCGCAAAAACATTAATTCATGCACTCATCATCTCCCGCATCGACTATTGCAATTCCCTCCTTACTGGTCTTCCCAAAGTCAGACTTGAACCCCTACAATCTATTTTGCACGCAGCGGCTACATTGATTTTCCTTGCAAACCGTTATTCCTCTGCTGAGCCACTCTCTCAGTCTCTACATTGACTGCCTGTATTTCAACGAATCAAATATAAAAGTCTTCTATTAACATATAAGGCCATCAACAAAATTGCACCGACATACATTTCCTCACTTGTCTCAAACTATCTCCCAACTCGACACCTCCGTTCTGCACAAGATCTACGTCTCTCTTCCACTGTCACTCACCGGACTGTGAGTGCCATTTCTCCTGTGTTCAGGAACCGTGGCCGTCCGCCATCCCGAGGGTCTGCACATGTGCAGCCCTTATGAAACCTTCAGTACCTGTTGCTTTTAATTAATTGGAAGATCAGGCAACCCTCCCTATTGAAACCACCTGTGATCATTACCTAGTTGCCTGATCTTGGAGTCTCATTCCCCATGAGCCTCTGAAGGTGTTCCTGTGTTTCCTCGTGTATTCAGCTCCAGCTGATTCCTATCTGCTACTGCTGTCGGATCTCAGACCGTCTCAACTCTCCTGTGTTCAGTGTGTCTGCTCTCCGCTGCCTCCGTCACTACTGCCGGGTTCCAGACCGTCTCAACTCTCCTGTGTTCATCGTGTCAGCTCTCCACTGATTCCTATCTGCTACTGCTGCCGGATTCCGGACCATCTCTACTCTCCTGTGTTCAGCGGGTCTCCCCTCCGCTGCCTTCGCTACTATTGCCGGATTCCAGACCGCCTCTACTCTCCTGTGTTCAGCGTGTCTCCCCTCCGCTGTCTCCGCTACTACTGCCGGATACCAGACAGCCTCAACTCTCCCGTGTTCATCATGTTTCCAGTTTTACTTACTACTGCTTCCTGAGTATTGCTCCTTTGATACCGGTTACCTTTCGTGCGCTGCACCAACCTGATTACCGCTTCCATCCTCCAGTGGTCTCTCCTCCTGCCGGAGTTCAGCCGTTCAGGTATCCCTGCACTTCTCCTTGACAGCCTGCTCTCCTGAACTGCGGTATGCAGACTTTCCATTGACTTTGCTATTGTATTGCATATCCGTTTGGACTGTGTTGTGTTCATCTCCGGAGTCTTCCATCTACTGAAGCTATTGTTACTATTGACTTTGTTTCCTATTACCTGGATCTCTATAGTGACTTTGTATACTTCAAGCAGCGCTTGTCAGTTATTATTGTATTGTGGTTATCATCGTGGGATCAAGTTCCGTGTGCCCACCGTGTATCCTCTGTATTCCATTCATCTCCTCGTGCCCCTCCTCACATATATATAGCAATGGTACAACTTGCTGAACGCAGACCACTGACTCCTGTTTCCCATTGGCACCAGTTTCAAGTATCCTCTCACATAAGCAGTGGTACAACTTGCTGTACGCAGACCACTGACTTCCACGTTACCTACTTGCACCTGGAACCCATTCCTTCCCTATAGACAGTGGTACAACTTGCTATACGCAGACAAGTGACTTTCACTACCTCCTCTCTACTCCTGGACATTCCTCCTCACTATAGCAGTGGTACAACTTGCTGTACGCAGACCACTGACTCTCCTCACGTTTACTTGTCCATCTGGTTCCTCGTGTTCATACATCTAAGTCATTACCAGTTGCTGCTAGTCATAGACTTTCCTTGAGCATTCTCTCACCATCTGCTGATTCTCCTGTTCCGTTGTCACCCTGCTACCAGAGGACCATAGTACCAGCTATATTACTCTGGTAAGAACATCATCTGGTGATATCCTGGGCGAAGACTCCTAGTGCACGTGACAGTAAGATCAGGCCATGACAGACCCAGGATCGGAACCTACAGCTAAAGAGATGCTGCAGTATCTGGTTACCCGTATTGAACAACAGGATGTTCGCCAACAACAATTGCTGCAATGTTGCCAGGCGTTAGCCTCCCAAAGAACTTCTGCGCAAAATATCACAGCTACTGTTGATGCTCCTGTGCCTTCATCCATCTCCCCAGTGCCATCCCAGGTGTCTACTGCTTCCACGCTACACCTGCCTACTCCTTCAAAATATGATGGAGACCCCAAAACATGCAGGGGTTTTCTAAATCAATGCTCAGTTCATTTTGAGCTTCAACCTCACAATTTTTCTACTCATCGTTCCAGAGTGGCCTATTGTCACGGGCACTAGGAGTCTTTGCCCAGGATATCACCAGATGATGTACTTACCAGAGTAATATAGCTGGTACTATGGTTCTCTGGTAGCAGGGTGACAACGGAACAGGAGAATCATCAGATGGTGAGAGAATGCTCAAAGAAAGTCTATGACTAGCTGCAACTGGTAATGAGTAGATGAATGTACACGAGGAACCAGATGGACAAGTAAACGTGAGAAGAGTCAGTGGTCTGCATACAGCAAGTTGTACCACTGCTATAGTGAGGAGGAATGTCCAGGAGTAGCGAGGAGGTAGTGAGAGTCAGTGGTCTGCGTATAGCAAGTTGTACCACTGTCTATAGTGAAGGAATGGATTCCAGGTGCAAGTAGGTAACGTGGAAGTCATTGGTCTGCGTATAGCAAGTTGTACCACTGCTTATGTGAGAGGATACTAGAAACTGGTGTCACAGGGAAACAGGAGTCAGTGGTCTGCGTCAGCAAGTTGTACCACTGCTATATATATGTGAGGAGGGACACGAGGAGATGAATGTAATGCAGAGGATACACGGGGCGCACGGAACTTGATTCCAGCTTCGCAACATTGCCCGCATTCGGCCCTTCCTCTCCCAGGATGCCACCAAATCTCTCGTCCACTCTCTGATTATCTCCCGCTTGGACTACTGCAACCTTCTCCTTATCGGCCTCCCCCTCTCTCATCTCGCTCCCCTTAGATCTGTACTTAACGCCGCTGCTAGGCTTATTTTCCTCTCTCGCCGTTCCACCTCTGTATCCCCACTCTACCGAGCCCTTCACTGGCTCCCCTTCCCCTACAGAATCCTTTTCAAGCTCCTCACTCTGACTTACAAGGCCCTCGCCAACTCCACTGCTCCCTATATCTCTAACCTTATCTCTATTCACACTCCCTCCCGCTCACTGCGATCGTCCAACGATTGTCGCCTCTCTTCCCCTCTGATTACCTCCTCTCACGCACGTATCCAAGACTTCTCCCGCGCCGCTCCCCTCCATTGGAACAAGCTCCCCCGCTCCATCAGAACTTCCCCTAATCTGTCCTCTTTCAAACGAACATTAAAAACCCACCTTTTCCTTAAAGCCTTCCAGTCTCATGCCTAAACTCCCACCGGTCGGCTACCTCTCTTTCTCATCCCTTCTTCCCTTCTCCCCCTTCCTCGACTCCATCTCCGTTTCTCCCGTCTCTCCATCTCATCCATGTGTCTGTCTGTCTTCCCCTCCCTTTAGATTGTTCGCTCCTTTGAGCAGGGCTCTCCTACCTTCTGTTTCCATCACTTTTAACTGCGCTCTCCAGCTACTCAGCTCACCTCCTCTCAGTCCCTCTGCTCTCTGTCTCCTCTCGTTTCTCTCCGCTCCCCTCAGTGACTCTCAACCTGTCATCCGTGCCCACCCTCTTGGGCCATAGTTACCTGCCTATACTCACTTTTCCCCTCCCTCCCTCTCTTTCATGCTGTGCCTGAGCCCCCAGAGTTATAGTGCTTACTGTTACTTGTACTGTGCTGTTTCACCTTGTACTGTGCCATTGTTTGTCCTTGTACGGCGCTACGGATACTTTGTGGCGCCCTATAAATAAAAATTAATAATAATAAAAATCCCACGATGATATCTACAATACAATAATAACTGACAAGCGCTGCTTGAAGAATACAAAGTCACTAGAGCGATCCAGGTAATAGAACACAAAGTCAATAGTCACAATAACTTCAGTAGATAGAAGACTCCGGAGATGAACACAACACAGTCCAGACGGATATGCAATACAAAAGCAAAGTCAATGGAAGGTATGCATACCGCGGTTCAGGAGAGCAGGCTGTCAGTGAGACGTGCAGGGATACCTGAACGGCTGAACGCCGGCAGGAGGAGAAACCACTGGAGGATGGAAGCGGTAATCAGGTTGGTGCAGCGCACGGCAGGTAACCAGTATCAACGGAGCAATACTCAGGAAACAGTAGTAAGTAAAACTGGAAACATGATGAACACGGCAGAGTTGAGGCTGTCTGGTATCCGGCAGTAGTAGCGGAGGCAGCGGAGGGAAGACACGCTGAACCCAAGAGATTAGAGGCGGTCTGGAATCCGGTAGTAGAAGCAAATATGAATCAGTGGAGAGCTGACACGATGAACACAGGAGAGTTGAGGCGGACAGGAATCCGGCAGCAGTAGCAGATAGGAATCAGCTGAGTGCAGGCACAATGAACACAGGAGAGTTTAGGCGGTACGGAATCCGGCAGCAGTAGCAGATAGGAATCAGCTGAGTGCAGGCACGATGAACATAGGAGAGTTGAAGTAGTCTGCAAACCACAAACGTAGTAGACGGGAATCAGCTGGAGCTGAATACACGAGGAAACACAGGAACACCTTCAGAGGCTCATGGGGAATGAGACTCCAAGATCAGGCAACCAGGTAATGAACACAGGTGGTTTAAATAGGGAGGGTTGCCTGATCATTCAATCAATTAAAAGCAACAGGTACTGAAGGTTTAATAAGGGCTGCACATGCGCAGACCCTCAGGATGGCGGACGGCCACGGTTCCTGAACACAGGAGAAATGGCACTCACAGTCCGGTGAGTGACAGTACCCCCCTTTTAAAGGTGGGCACAGAACACCTGGAACAGGGTTTGTCCGGAAACTTGGAATAAAACTTCTTAAGAAGAGCTGGAGCGTTGAGATCTTCTGCTTTAATCCATGACCGCTCTTCAGGACCAAAGCCCTTCCAATGAACGAGGAAACAAAGAACTCCTCGCGAAATTTTTGCATCCAATATGTGAGTAATCTCAAAGTCCTCCTCTTGATGAACTTGAACTGGCCAAGGTGCTGAAGGAGGGAACGAGAAACGGTTGATGATAAGGGGTTTGAGCAAAGACACATGGAAGGCATTGGAAATACAAAGGTTCTTAGGTAGTAGAAGTTTGAAACAAACTGGATTTATCACTTGAATGATCCTATATGGACCAATAAAACGAGGAGCGAACTTTATAGATGGGACCTTCAAACGAATATTTTTGGTTGATAACCATACACGATCTCCGATTTTAAGTGGTGGAATAGCCCGTCTCTTTCTATCTGCAAAAGACTTATATCTGGCAGATGTCTTCTTTAAACAGATTTTGACCTGACACCAAATATTTTTGAAGGTCTGACAAACAGTCTCTACAGCAGGAACTTGGGTGGGAGGAAGGGCAGGAAATTCCGGAAAAGACGGATGGTGACCGTAAACCACAAAGAATGGAGTTTTAGAAGATGATTCATGATACATGTTGTTATGAGCGAATTCAGCCCATGGAAGCAAATCTACCCAGTTGTCTTGGTTGGCTGAAGAGAACATCCTTATAAAAGTCTCAAGATCTTGATTGACCCTCTCGGTTTGTCCATTTAAATGAGGATGGTAGGAGGATGAGAGTGATAATCGGATACTCAAGGTCTTACAGAGGGCCCGCCAGAATCTGGAAACGAATTGTACTCCTCTCTCTGAAACAATCTCGGAAGGACATCCATGAATACGGAAGATTTCTTTGATGAAATAATCAGCCAGAGTAGATGAAGAAGGTAAACCGGTCAAAGGAACGAAATGTGCCATCTTCGAAAATCTGTCCACCACTACCCAAATAGTATTGCACTTTTTACTAGGAGGAAGATCAGTAACAAAGTCCATACTAATATGGGTCCACGGCTTGGAAGGAATGGGTAGTGGTTGAAGCAAACCCGCTGGAGTTCTGCGGGGAGTCTTGAACTGGGAACACAATTCACAAGCAGCCACAAAATCTTTGACATCTCTCCTCATAAAAGGCCACCAGTAACTTCGAGAAAGAATTTCAAAAGTCTTGCGTTCACCAGAATGTCCAGAAAAACGAGAAGAGTGAAACCACGAAAGGATTTTCTTCCTAAGAGCAGGAGGCACGAGGGTTCTCCCAAATGGTAGCACCTTAGTGGAAGAAGCAGCCAGAGAAACACATTTGGGGTCTAATATAGAGTGGTTGGGACCATCTTCAACGTCTGAGGACGTCACAAAAGCTCGAGATAGGGCGTCTGCTTTTTTATTTTTCGCAGCTGGTTTGAAGGTTATGATTAGTTCAAAACGAGAAAAGAAAAGAGACCATCTTGCTTGACGAGGATTCAAACATTGAGCAGACTGTAAATATGACAAATTTTTATGATCAGTAAAAATTGTCACAGGATGACGAGCTCTTTCCAACAAATATCTCCATTCCTCTTATGCTACTTTTATAGCCAGCAACTCCTTGTCCCCGATGGTATAATTCTTCTCCGCAGGCAGAAGACCCCGAGAGTAAAAGGCACAAGGATGGAATTTTTGTTGCTCCGGACTTTGGGAGAGAATAGCTCCTAAACCAACATTAGAGGCATCTACCTCTAGGAAGAAGGGAAGCGTCACATCAGGCTGTCGAAGAACAGGAGCGGAGGAGAAGGATTCTTTGAGAAACTGGAAGGCTTGAAGGGCCTCAGAAGACCATTGTTTAGTATTGGCCCCTTTACGAGTTAGGGCCACAATAGGAGATGCAATCGAGGAAAAATCTTGAATGCAGCGTCTATAGTAATTGGCAAAACCTAAAAAACGCTGAATTGCACGAAGAGTAGTTGGCTGAGGCCAATGTAATACAGCATTCACCTTTTCTGGATCCATCTGAAGACCAACTCTGGAAACAATATATCCCAGAAATGGAATCTGGGGCAACTCGAATGAACATTTTTCTAACTTGCAGAATAATGAATTTTTCCGGAGTCTGGAAAGGACCTCTGCCACATGTTGATGATGAGAAGGCAGGTCCTGCGAAAAGATCAATGTGTCGTCCAGATAGACGACGACACAAACATATAACAGGTCCCGGAAGATCTCATTAATGAAACCCTGGAAAACAGCGGGGACGTTACATAACCCGAAGGGCATTACTAAATATTCATAATGCCCGTCTCTGGTGTTGAAAGCTGTCTTCCATTTGTCATCGGACCTGATTCAAATTAAATTGTAGGCACCACGAAGATCCAACTTGGTAAAGATCCGGGCTCCCTTGATACGATCAAATAACTCAGTAATTAATGGAATGGGATACCGATTTTTGATAGTTATGGCGTTAAGTCCACGGAAATCTATGCAAGGACGTAATGACCCATCCTTCTTTTTTACGAAGAAAAACCCTGCTCCAGCGGGAGAGGTAGAAGGTCGAATAAATCCTCGCTGGAGATTCTCTTTGATGTACTCAGATGTAGCTTGAGTTTCAGGTAACGAAAGTGGATACACACGAACCCTGGGAGGAGTCTTGCCAGGTTGAAGATCAATCGGACAGTCCCACGAACGATGAGGAGGAAGACGTTCAGATTGAATTTTATCAAATACATCGGCAAAAGAAGCATACTGAGGAGGAAGTCCCGGTGAACAAGGTGAAATGGAGGATTGCTGTATTTTGAGAGGAACGACTTGAGAGAGGCAACGATGATGACATTCAGGCCCCCAAGACGTAACTTGAGGAGTGTGCCAGTCAATCTGGGGAGAATGACGTTGAAGCCATGGAAGGCCTAATACAATCGGACTGGTAGTAACAGAAAGAATTAAAAATGAAATTTCTTCCTGATGTAATACACCAATTTGAAGGGTTACTGGAGATGTACTCTGGGTGATGAGACCATTAATAATGCGTGATCCATCGATAGGAGTCACAGTAATAGGTATTTTCAAAGTAATCACTGGTAGGGACCATTGATTCACGAGGGATTTAGAAATAAAATTTCCTGCAGCTCCAGAGTCAATAAGTGCTTGGGACTTGAACGATTTGGTAGCATAGGAAACCGTAACATCAAAAGCACAAACTTTTAATTTCGTAGAACATTGATAGGACTCCAGGGACCCTAACTTCACCTCTCCAGAACTGGTTAGGGCCTGGCATTTCCCGATTTTTTAGGGCATGAATTGAGCATATGAGAAGAATCAGCACAATAGATACAAAGTCTATTTTTTACTCTTTGGTCCCTCTCCTCTGAAGTTAATTTGGAGCGACCTATCTCCATATGTACTACCGGAGATGAAACTTGGCGAACTTGAGGACTTGAGCGAAGAGGTGCTTTATATGAAGTTGTTTTTTCAGACTCTCTTTCACGAAATCTCATGTCTACACGATGGCAAAGAGAAATCAAATCTTCTAGAGAAGTAGGTACCTGTTGCTTTTAATTAATTGGATGATCAGGCATCCCTCCCTCTGAAGGTGTTCCTTTGTTTCCTCGTGTATTCAGCTACAGCTGATTCCTATCTGCTACTGCTGTCGGATCTCAGACCGTCTCAACTCTCCTGTGTTCATCGTGTCTGCACTCAGCTGATTCCTATCTGCTACTGCTGCCGGATTCCAGACCGCCTCAACTCTCCTGTGTTCAGCGTGTCTGCTCTCCGCTGCCTCCGTCACTACTGCCGGGTTCCAGACTGTCTCAACTCTCCTGTGTTCATCGTGTCAGCTCTCCACTGATTCCTATCTGCTACTGCTGCCGGATTCCAGACCGTCTCTACTCTCCTGTGTTCAGCGTGTCTCCCCTCCGCTGCCTTCGCTACTACTGCCGGATTCCAGACCGCCTCTACTCTCCTGTGTTCAGCGTGTCTCCCCTCCGCTGCCTCCGCTACTACTGCCAGATACCAGACAGCCTCAACTCTCCCGTGTTCATCATGTTTCCAGTTTTACTTACTACTGCTTCCTGAGTATTGCTCCTTTGATACCGGTTACCTTTCGTGCGCTGCACCAACCTGATTACCGCTTCCATCCTCCAGTGGTCTCTCCTCCTGCCGGTGTTCAGCCGTTCAGGTATCCCTGCACTTCTCCTTGACAGCCTGCTCTCCTGAACCGCGGTATGCAGACTTTTCATTGACTTTGCTATTGTATTGCATATCCGTTTGGACTGTGTTGTGTTCATCTCCAGAGTCTTCCATCTACTGAAGCTATTGTTACTATTGACTTTGTTTCCTATTACCTGGATCTCTATAGTGACTTTGTATACTTCAAGCAGCGCTTGTCAGTTATTATTGTATTGTGGTTATCATCGTGGGATCAAGTTCCATGTGCCCCCCGTGTATCCTCTGTATTCCATTCATCTCCTCGTGCCCCTCCTCACATATATATTGCAGTGGTACAACTTGCTGAACGCAGACCACTGACTCCTGTTTCCCATTGGCACCAGTTTCAAGTATCCTCTCACATAAGCAGTGGTACAACTTGCTGTACGCAGACCACTGACTTCCCCGTTACCTACTTGCACCTGGAACCCATTCCTTCACTGTAGACAGTGGTACAACTTGCTATACGCAGACCACTGACTTTCACTACCTCCTCTCTACTCCTGGACATTCCTCCTCACTATAGCAGTGGTACAACTTGCTGTACGCAGACCACTGACTCTCCTCACATTTACTTGTCCATCTGGTTCCTCGTGTTCATACATCTAAGTCATTACCAGTTGCTGCTAGTCATAGACTTTTCTTGAGCATTCTCTCACCACCTGCTGATTCTCCTGTTCCGTTGTCACCCTGCTACCAGAGGACCATAGTACCAGCTATATTACTCTGGTAAGAACATCATCTGGTGATATCCTGGGCAAAGACTCCTAGTGCCCGTGACATTCACTCTCATCACATCCTCCCATTCTCGTTTACAGGATTTTTTCCAGGCTGCACCCACTTTGTGGAATTCCCTCCCACGCACAGTAAGACTTTCCTCTAGTCTTCAAACTTTCAAGCGTTCACTGAAAACCCACCTCTTCAGACAAAAGTTATTATATTCCTTAACCACCATCTTAATTTCCCTAGATTACCCTTTTATCATCCTCTACACTGCTAACGCAAGACAACAACCCTCTGACCAACATTGCAACACACACAGCCCACTCAGTACTTTAACCTTTGTATTCTAGCTGGTCCATTGTGCAATATGATGTAGCACATGCCCTTGTGTTTCAAACTTCCATTGTCCTATAGATTGTAAGCTTGCGAGCAGGGTTCTCTTACCTCTCTGTATGTATTACCCAGTATTGTGTTATTAATGTTTGTTCCCAATTGTAAAGCACTACAGAATTTGCATGGCGCTATATAAATAATTGTTGATGATGATGGATGGATGAGAGTTTGTTACAAACAGATATTGCATTTTAGAATTTGCAGAACAAAAGTGATTGTTGGGGAGAGATGTGGATGATGTTTGAGGGATTGGAAGAATGCATGTGGCTGGGAAATTTTAGTGTGTAAAGAGGAGTGTGAGCCTATAGTGCTAATTGGGAGGTGTGTTTCTGCTTTTATAGGTCAAGAAGTGAGTTATCTGCAGGGAGCTGAACAGTTCATAGGTGCAAGCAAGTAAGGAGGGAAGCAGGGATGTGTAAATAATGATGAGAGGAGACATTTGATTCAAGAGATAGAAGAGGAGTTTGCAGAGAAATGTGCCTACAGTGAGTAGGAGAGATAAAGTAATTTGAGTATGTTCATCTTGGAATGTTGATTAATTAGTTGAGGTAAGTTTTGCGACAATGGGTAGGAACAAATGATCAAAGTAGTACAGGGCAGTGGATGCAACGGATGTCCTTTCTCACTGCCCTGGCTGGGACACGGCATCTGCAATATATTGAATTTTAGTTGTGAAAATATGATTTTGTTAGAGGTAAGGCATAAAGCTCAACTTATGTGCAGCTTTCTGTAACTGCCATCTGCATAGCAGTTCTTTATGCTCAATGCACTGTGATTGGTCTTATTCTTCAGTAAGCCTTTATAATGCTCAGAATTTTTGAGTATCCCATGGAAATATTCAGCAAAAATCAAATTCTTAAAAAAAGCTGGCTTTGAATCAGTTCAGTCCTACATCAACTTGAAAAGAATGGAGAAAAATATATTTTTAACTTTCTTCTGTAATCTTGAAAGTAAATGTTAAAATAGCAGTTGATTCAAGCACCAGAAGGCTGTATCATATTTTTATTATTTTCGTTTGCATGTTGAATTCACTAAAACTGATTTTAAGCTTTTAACATCACCAGAACTGTTTATTTCATGACAATTATCTCCATGCAAAGAAAGACAAGTTTTTGGCGTTGAGGGAGAATAATAATTGCTTCATATGTCTGACATGTACACACAATATGCTTGTGGAGAATGTAGTCAATCACCTAAGAAAATGTGAAAATCTAGCATATCAGCTCTTATGGAGTGCAGTCTGCCAATTTATTTTTCACCATCTGGTTTCTTCTTCGCCTCTCCTTCTAAATCTTTTAAAATTATTTGGTATGATATTTTTCTGAAATATTCACTCACCACTTTTGGTTTCCAAAGAAAAACATATTGGGTGAGAACAAGGTACAGATAAAATGTCTAGGGAGTTTGCTGGGATACAGCCAAAAAAGCACTAGCTAGACATATAGAATTTCTATTATTTCATATTAGTAAAATGTCTAACACTGGAATGTGCACAGTTAGGTGACTTTTATTAAGTGGGTTTTTACTTAAACAGGGACCAGTAAGCAGTTTCTTACCTCAAATTAGGATTTTATCACTACAAGAATAATAAAACATATATACATTTTAGCATTATAAAAGATTACTGAAATATAGGGCCTCATTCATTCAGGAAAGTAAAGCAAAAAAAGGAGTAACTTTACACCTTGGCAAAACCATGTTGCATTGGAGGAGGATGTAAATTATAAAATGTGATGGCAGATTTATAGTTGGCTATCAAGTATTTGTGTGCTACATTATAAAACAGCCAGTATTTGTTTTGTGTGCAAAATAATAAGCTAATTTGCACTCCTTACATTGTAATATGATGTGTACTTGAGAAAACTTACTTCTTTTTTTACCTTACTTTACTTAATGAATCAGGCCCATATTGCTCAAAACCATGGTATAAATTATTTTATTTTACAGACCACAAGGTATGATGGAAAAATGTACAAAAGTAGAGTCACCTAATTCTGATATACAATAGTTTTCAATTATTTAGCCATCACAAATTATTTTAGTATTATTTTAGATACAGTGCTATTCACAACAGTAATAACAAACAAAAAAACTAGAGATGGTCACTGACCCCCGTGTTTTGGTTTTGGATTCGGTTTTGGATCTGGATTACCGTCGTGTTTTGGTTTTGGTTTTGGTTTTGCAAAACCGCCATTGTGTGTTTTGGTTTTGGTTTTGGTTTTGTTTGGTTTTGTTTTGCTATTTTTTTGGAAAATCCATGTTTTTGGGCCTAAATTAACCCAATTTAGTGCTCCAACTGTTTTAGAGACAAGTAATCTAATTGTTGAGGTAATAAATCATCCAAAAAAACAGTTTAATTCTTCGTTGGTAGGCCTATTCTACACACAAAACAGATTGTCTTCCTCTCCATCTATGCATATTGGCAATGCAGCCATCGTCTTTGAATGTATATTACACCCTACACTTATAGTTAAATATGTAAAGAAATGGAAAAAGCCAGTTTGGTTTCTGTCTCTCAAGGCCCCCCTCCACTTGTATAAAATACCAAAAAATTCAGCCATTATAGACTGTACAATATTAATTGACATGGAGAAAGCCAGTTTGGTTTCTGTCTCTCTAGGCCCCCCTCCACTTGTATAAAATACTAAAAAATTCAGCCATTATAGACTGTACAATATTAATTGACATGGAGAAAGACAGTTTGGGGTCACTCTGTCTCTCTAGGCCCCCCTCCACTTGTATAAAATACCAAAAAATTCAGCCATTATAGACTGTACAATATTAATTGACATGGAAAAAGCCAGTTTGGTTTCTGTCTCTCTAGGCCCCCCTCCACTTGTATAAAATACCCAAAAATTCAGCCATTATAGACTGTACAATATTATGAAAAATGGACAAAGCCAGTTTAGGGTCACTCTGTCTATGACACCCTACCCTTAAGGATAAATTGCCCTAACAGCAGCCTTTCAAGATGGTATGTGATATGGAAATGCCACAAGTCCCTTTCCTCTTTGGGGGTAGATTGCACCCTACACTTACATAGAAAGTTTTAAAAAGATGTTATCGGCATCATCTTCAGCTTAATCCTCACCCTCATCAGTGTGTACGTCATCATCACAGACTATCAATTCATCGCCGCTTGAATCCGCCATTAGAGAACAGTCAGTGCTTGGATGTCTTGGATGGTGAAGGCCTTCCTCGTGGAAGATGTAGTTCATTTTTATAAACATCATTTTCTCCACATTTTTGGGAAGTAACCTTCTACGGCGATCACTGACTAAGTTCCCGGCTGTGCTGAACACTCGTTCAGAGTACACACTGGAGGGTGGGCAGCTTAGGTATTGCAAAGCAAGTTTGTACATGGGTTTCCAAATGGCCTGCTTTTCTTCCCAGTAAGGAAAGGGACTGTCTGACATTTCCATATCAACTACCTCTTGAAAGTAATCCTCCACCATCCTTTGCATGTTTATACTCATATTGGATGGAGTTATGGGCAAAGTGACACATTTTTTTGAAAAATCCTTCAAACCAGCCCAGATGTTAAATTGTTCTGGTCTGCCCCCTCTGTCTTCCCTGCTTCTTTTTTGGAAATTTAATTTTTTACGAGCAACAGCTTGAGAAAGTGAAGGAGGACACGTCGTCAAGCCGAGACCCAGTTCAGCGGCCAACTTGCTGAGCAATAGCTCCTTGCAAAAGTTCACATCTCGCTCATTTACAAGTAAAGACTCAATGTAGGTTTTAAACCTTGGATAAAGCACAGTGGCCAAAACGTACTAATCCGAGTTCAAGATCTTAATAACTCGAGGATCATTGTGAAGCGAATTAAGTACTTGATCGACAAGGCCAACATACTTTGCTGAATTGCTTGCTTTCAGCTCCTCCTTCATTTTCTCAAGCTGCTTTTCCAATAGTCTAATTAAAGGAATGACTTGGCTCAAACTAGCAGAGTCTGCACTGACCTCACATGTCACAACTTCAAATGGTTTCAGCACCTTGCACAGCACTGAAAGGATTCCCCACTGTGCAAGAGTGAAATACATCCCCCCTCCTTTCCCAATGTCATGACTTGTGCAATATGCTTGGATGGCTTTGCGCTGTTCCTCCATCCTCTGAAGCATGTACAGGGTGGAATTCCACCGAGTTACCACCTCTTGCTTAAGTTGGTGGCAGGGCAAGTTAAACTGCTCTTGGAGCTGCTGTAATCTCCTACATGCTGTGGCTGAATGCCTGAAATGGCCTGAAATTTTACGGGCCACCGAAAGCATCTCCTGCACCTCACGGTTATTTCGTAGGAAGCTCTGCACCACCAAGTTGATGGTGTGAGCAAAACAGGGAATATGTTGGAAATCACCCAGCTGTAATGCTCGCACTATATTGTTGGCGTTATCTGAAATGACATACCCTGGGGAGAGTCCGAGTGGTATAAGCCATGCATCAATCACATCTCTCAGTTTGCGTAACAAATCATCAGCCGTATGCCTGTTAGTGAAGCCGAAGATACAAAGAGTGGCCTGCCTGTGACAAATGTTACGTAGTGGTGTACATGCTGCTGCTGTTCCTGCTGGTGAAGGTGAATGACCAACCCAGTGGGCTGTCACAGTCATATAGTCTTTGGTTTGGCCACTTCCACTTGTCCACATATCTGTGGTTAAGTGAACAGTGGGCAGAATGGCATTTTTCAGCGCAATCTCTACATTTTTACACACTTTTTGGTATAGTTGTGGAATAGCTTTACGGGAGAAATGGTGTCGCGATGGAATTCTGTAACGCGGACACAAAACCTCAATTAACTGTGAAAAACCAGCTGCGTTTATTGTGGAGATTGGACGCAGATCTAACACTAACATTGCAGCCATGGCGTCTGTGATTCGCTTGGCGACTGGGTGACTGCTGTCATATTTGCTTCCCCTCGCAAATGATTGTTTCACAGTTAATTGCTGAAATGTAGGACTGCTCATTTTATTAACCTGCCTCTGGGATGACGATTCACCCCCAGCAGCAGCAACAGCAGCAGCAGCAGGACTAACGCTTTCTTCAGAGGAATCAATAATAGTGCCGGAGTCATCCAGCCTTAAGTGGGATGCCGGGCTAACTCCGAGCGCTACTGAGGATATTGATGAGGATGGTGTGGTAGGTGTATTTTGTAGCCGTCGGTATGTCGGTGAGCGGAGGGTCTTAGCTGATGAGGGAGTGCTTGTATTCTTTTGGGAAGAACTTTCAGCTTTTCCCAACACTTTGCCATGAACTCTCGTTAAATGGCGTAACATAGACGAGGTTCCAAGATGGTTAAGGTCCCTCCCTCGACTGACTGTGGCTTCACATACACTACAAATGGCTATACAATTGTTGTCTGGATTTGGGTAGAAATAATTCCACACATAAGAAGTGGATTTTTTTGTTTTATGCCCAGGCATGACAATGGCCTTTTTCTTGTCACGTGCCAGAACTGCTGCCACTGGTGCAGGACTTACACAAACAACCTCATCCTCATCAACATCCTCATTAGCGCCCACGTCGCCTACACAAATCTCCCCCTCATCCTCTTCTAATTCCAAAGTGGCATCCTCAATTTGGGTATCACCGGCTACACTCGGGCTATTAAGGCACACATCAGCAGAATGCTCACGATTAGACATCCCACTGTTGGATGGACTCTCCACAGGGATTGTTGTCATTTGTGAATCAGAGCAAATATTCTCCTGTAATGCCTCACTGTTATCTTGCAGCTCGGCTTTGACGCGTAACAGTAGTTGTGCACCAATTGTAGGCTGGGTAACTTTTTGGGATCTGCCACTAATAGCCAAAGGTGAAGGCCTCATTCTCTCTTTGCCACTGCGTGTGTAGAATGGCATGCTTGCAATTTTTTTTTTATCGTCACTTAACTTTTGCTCAGTTACACTTCTTTTTCGCTTCAATACAGTAAATTTTTTTTTGGTTTTTGTTTTTTGCACTAATTTGAAAACACTCTGTTGTTTGACATCGCCTTGGCCAGATGACGTACTGGGAACACTAACATCAGGACTGGTGACAGAACCTGGTTGCTCATTCAGATCATATGTGGACTACTTTGAATCCATTCTGAGCGCAAACCACTGGGGAGTGCTAAAAATTATTTAGTAGATACTGCTGACAGTTATGACTTTTGACAGCCAGAAATATTAATGCACAATTAGGGAGGACACCCCAAAAGCACTGAGGAGTGCTAAAAATTATTTAGTAGATACTGCTGACAGATATGACTTTTGACAGCCAGAAATATTAATGCACAATTAGGGAGGACACCCCAAAAGTACTGAGGAGTGCTAAAAATTATTTAGTAGATACTGCTGACAGATATGACTTTTGACAGCCAGAAATATTAATGCACAATTAGGGAGGACACCCCAAAAGCACTGAGGAGTGCTAAAAATTATTTAGTAGATACTGCTGACAGATATGACTTTTGACAGCCAGAAATATTAATGCACAATTAGGGAGGACACCCCAAAAGCACTGAGGTGTGCTAAAAATTATTTAGTAGATACTGCTGACAGAAATGACTTTTGACAGCCAGAAATATTAATGCACAATTAGGGAGGACACCCCAAAAGCACTGAGGAGTGCTAAAAATTATTTAGTAGATACTGCTGACAGATATGACTTTTGACAGCCAGAAATATTAATGCACAATTAGGGAGGACACCCCAAAAGCACTGAGGAGTGCTAAAAATTATTTAGTAGATACTGCTGACAGATATGACTTTTGACAGCCAGAAATATTAATGCACAATTAGGGAGGACACCCCAAAAGCACTGAGGAGTGCTAAAAATTATTTAGTAGATACTGCTGACAGATATGACTTTTGACAGCCAGAAATATTAATGCACAATTAGGGAGGACACCCCAAAAGCACTGAGGAGTGCTAAAAATTATTTAGTAGATACTGCTGACAGATATGACTTTTGACAGCCAGAAATATTTATGCACAATTATGGGGGACACCCCAAAAGCGCTGAGGAGTGCCAAATATGAAGAAAAAATAATAAACCTCTATCCTCCTCTCTGCACTAGCGATTTTGGTTAGAGCAATTGCAAGAACAATATTGTATTCTCTGTCCCTGCTCTAATTAGCCTATGACTACACCCTGCTCTCTCCCTCTGTCAAATGGCGATGGATTGCTGTGGAGGCGTGTATTTATAAAGTTGAAGTATCGTGAGAACCGAGCCCCGAGATCCGACGACGTCACAATGACGTTCGGCCTCGATTTGGATTCGGAATGGGCGGGAGAGTACCGAGCTGCTCAGCTCGGTACTCGGATACCCAAAGTTTGGGTGGGTTCGGTTCTCGGAGAACCGGACCCGCCCATCTCTAAAAAAACCATAAAATTAACACAACTATTTTGCAAAAGACAATATTCTGTACCTACAAAATATAGAAGGGGATGTTTATTAATTTTTGCTTTAGATTGTGTCATTTACCACACCAAAAATGATGTACCTATTTAACGCCTATTCACAACTATCATTTATTCCCCACATCAACTCTATATCTAAATCATATTACATTCATCTAAAAATCACTTCTAGAATACGCACATATCTCACACAAAACCTTAGTTCGGGTACTCATCATCTCCCGCATCGACTTTTGCAATTCCCTCCTTACTGGTCTTCCCAAAATCAGATTTGAATCCCTACAATCTATTTTGCACGCAGCGGATAGATTGATTTTCTTTGCAAACCGTTCTTCCTCTGCTGAGCCACTTTGTCAGTCTCTACATTGGTTGCCTGTATTTCAACGAATCCAATATAAAATTCTTCTACTAACATACAAGGCCGTCATCAAAATTGCACAGACAAACATCTCCTCACGTGTCTCAAAATATCTCCCAACTCGACACCTCCATTCTGCACATGATCTGCATCTCTCTTCCACTCTCATCACATTCTCCCATCCCGGTTACAGGACTTTTTTCGGGCTGCACCGAATTCGCTCCCTCGCACAGTAAGACTTTCCACTAGTCTTCAAACCTTCAAGCATTCTCTGAAAACCCACCTCTTCAGGCAAGCTTATTATATTTCTCAATAAGCATCTTAATCTCCCTAGGTTATCCTATTACCAACCTCTACACAGCTAACACAAGACAGCAACCCTCTGACCAACATTGCTCTGTGACTGATCATACAGACCACTCAATACTTTTACCTTTGCATTCTAGCTGGTCCAATGTGCAATATGGTGTAGCACATGCCCTTGTGTTTCAAACTCCTATTGTCCCATAGATTATAAGCTTGCGAGCAGGGTTCTCTTACCTCTCTCTCTGTATGTATTATTGTTTGATTAATGTTTGCTCCCAATTGCAAAGCGCTACGGAAGTTGCTGGCGCTATATAAATAAATGTTGATGATGATGATGATGATATATATAGCAGTGCTCCGAAACCTTTTCTCACCCTTGGCAAACCTAAGACTTTCCCAGAATTCTATGGCACTCCAAAAGAAAAATTATACAAAATAGCAGGAATTACAAAGTGCATATACAGAAATTACATTTAATTGTTATTTTTTTATGTGATAAATTTAACATCGCAGCTAATAACATTTTTTTTTCTTACAACTAATATTAACTATGTTAGCTTATAACTATAATTAATATTAACTACAACTAATGTGATACCTGTGCTTGTTTTAATGAAAACAATAGTTTCAGCTCAATATTTAAATTCAACACAATAGTATTCAGCTCAATATTTAACAGAGCAATTTCTTTGTCAAGAACCTTCTACATATTCTACAGCTAGCATAAATACAGTACATTCTAATTAGCTAGACACCAGATTATTTGTGCAGTATAAAGTAAAAGTCATGGTTCTCAAAAACAATAATATTCTATGTTGATTATTTTAACAGTGCCTAAATGATGATGATGATGATGATGATGAACTTCATGGGTAATTTCAGGCTGAACCCTATTTATGTGAACTTTGATAAGTGCACTAGTTTCATTGTACAATGTGAAATGTTCTATTGGAAGTGATTGCAGACGTCCCTGTTCCAAAGAGCTAGCACTTTAAACCTGAGGACAGATAGAGCTTCTGTTTGACGATGTTGTTGTGCTGTCGGTTTACAGTTAATGTGGGAGAGAAAGGAAGAGACTGCTGGAGGGAAGAGATGGCGGAGATCACTGGTTAAAAGAGAGAACGTTATATGAACATAGCCTCACCAAATCAGGATAACCACAGCAAATAACAGGAAAGGGGCAGTGCTAGCTCCATACCCCAGGAAACTATAAGTAGGGATGAGGGCAGGACTTCTGGGTACAGTGGGAGGGGAAGTTAGGAAAGGAACATACGTGTGAGAGAGGAGGGGCAGCAATTTACGAGTGTCTCAGACTCTCAGGCAGTACCTAAAGTAAGGGAGAGAGAGACCTGAGCTTGACACACGTGTAACGCACAACCCGTGACCTGCAAAAAAACCTGCAACTTGAAAAAAGGACAAGCCCAATCCTGCTTGTTTTAAGCGGAATTGTCAACTATGGCAGCAACAGTAGCGGAGAGATTAGCAACAGGCTTGCGGGACTGTCATACGTACGCAATACATTTCATCATCATCATCATCATCACCATTTATTTATATAGTGCCACTGGTTCCACAGCACTGTACAGAGAACTCATTCACATCAGTCCCTGCCCCATTGGAGCTTACAGTCTAAATTCCCTAACATACATACAGACACAGACAGACAGACAGACAGAGAGAGAGACTAGGGTCAATTTTGATAGCAGCCAATCAACCTATTAGTATGTTTATAAGTGTCAACCCGTAACATAATAATAATAATAATAATAATAATAATAATAATAATAATTATAAAAATAATAATAATGAACTTTTTATTTCACTAAATTATGTTACAAAGAAAACATATGGAACAAATGGTGAAAATATTTCCTTAAGGCAAGGTCTTCCAGTTAACCGTAGTATGACGTATGTACAGGCATAGATCTTGTGCTTTTTCTCCTGTTGGAGACATTGCGCTGCTGGACACTTAGCAACATCTCGTGGCACAACCGTGCACCACGGCACACTGGTTCAGGAGCACTGATATATAGAACCTATTTAAGAAACATTGAAAGTGTCTTTAGGAAAACCGAATGACATTATAAAAGTCATCAGCATTGTCCTAGGTAAACATATATTTTCATTTTGCTGAACCTTGTGTTTGTTTTCAGGGTGATATGAATCTGACTGCCATTGCATAAATAGATGCAGGATAGGACAGATGCATTGGAAGAGAGGGGGATTTAAAAACATGGGACAGTAGAGGAATGGCCAGGAGGAGAGAGTATATAGAAGAGTAGAAGCAGTCGGAATGTTGAGCCATTGGTGGGGTAAGGAATGTAGGGTGGAAAGGGTCTAGCCAAGCAGTGGGGTGAAAAGCTATGGGTACAAAGGCACTAAGATTAGTGGTAAAAACAAATACAAAACAATAACCCTGAGGCGCTGAATACGGCAGTAGCTAAAAGACAACAAGTGCAAGGGGTCTGCAATCCCCAAAAAATACAAAAATGAAAGAAAAATATGCACTGGTGGTCAAATAACCACAAAAAGAACTAAGAGCTGTGGATATCATGTACAATTTATTAAAACATATATTAAAACCATCACATGTATAGCAAATATATTAAAAAAAAAATCACATATGGTATATTACCAGAATAAAATAATATCATATAAGGGAGAAACCACTCTATATCATCATTATCATCACTATTTATTTATATAGCGCCACTGATTCCGCAGCGCTGTACAGAGAACTCATTCACATCAGTCCCTGCCCCATTGGAGCTTACAGTCTAAATTCCCTGACATACACACACAGACAGACAGACAGACAGACAGAGAGAGACTATGGTCAATTTTGTTGGCAGCCAATTAATCTACTAGTATGTTTTTTTTGGAGTGTGGGAGGAAACCAGAGGAAACCCACGCAAACATGGGGAGAATATACAAGCTCCACACAGATAAGGCCATGGTCGGGAATTGAACTTATGACCCCAGTGCTTGGGAGGCAGAAGTGCTAACAACTTAGCCACCATATAATAAACATATACATGTATCAATTCAGTGATACATCAATAACTTCCTGCATATTAGCTGGAATATAAGAAAATGACCCTATAAACAGATGGCCATAAAGAGGCAGATGCAATAGAATTGAAAAAATGGAAATTTTCTAAATATACAATATGATATACAGGAGCGATGTAAGGAGAAACAGATAGTGCCTGTTGGATTGATGTAAAGAATCTTTTCTGGGTCCGCAGTAACACCTAGCTACGTGGGACAGTCTTACCGGACCAGTGTTTAAGCAAATAGTGCCTGTTATGGAATTGCCGAATCTCCAGATTCTGCATAGTGCCCAGCTATGTGGGTAAAGTACAGTCTTACCAGACGACTCAGCTCATGGTCCACCTCACCACGCTATCACACTGGGACGCTCAGCCGACTGGCTCCGTGGAGCCTAGATCAGACTGAGGAGTAGTAGAGTTAACGCTCCCTTGGGAAACAGAAGCAATATGTAGAAGTTCGGATAAAATGACAATCTGCCTCTATAGTGATTTGAGAGTAGATAGAGGTAGATGAACAAAGTTCTTGTATGGAGTGGTAAGGAATCCCAAATAGAGAAAATTTAAGAGTACCTGACGCGTTTCATTCCCATGGGCATCTTTCTCAGAGACATGGGTCAGTGGTGGCTAAGGTCAGTGGTGGTGAAAGTGAAGAATCAAGCATTCTCGGGAGAGGAATGCCCAGCAAAGTGGTGGTGGTATGAGGAGACAAGTAGATAGTGGTAGCCAGTGCAGAAGTAGTGAAAAGAGTCAATATTTTGAGTATGGGGATCCTTCTCAGAATTTGGTTGTGGTGGGCTGTGGTATCACCCACCTTAACTTTGGAGAGAATGTAGTGGTGGTTAGGAACTTGGTAAAACACTGGAAGCACTTTTGTCAGGCCTGGGTCCAGCAAACCCCTTCCGCAAAAAATGAAACATTGTTCTGATGGACTAAAGGTAGCAATATGCAGGCAAAATGGAAAGTTTTCCATTTTACAATTGCATTGCATTTCAACCTCATTATAGCCTTGCTACAATTTCCAAAAAACCCTAAATGATTTAACTTTTTCCTTGGAACATTTATAAAACTACTATACTGCCATTTAAATATCATGGTTGTGATATAAATCAGTGTGATTTTATGGATAATATCCATATCATCTGTCTTCACACAGAGTTCCCAATCAACTTTGGTGTTTCCTTCGAAGACACATGTATTGCTTATCTATGAATTGTTTATGGTCTCAACATGTATGCAATGTTTTTATTCTCTTGCTTTAAAAATAAGATAAAGAATTGCTTAAGCCAACATTTAATCCCTCAACCAATTAGCCTACTACCAAATTTAGATGAAGAAGACAACTGCCAAAATAATATTTAACAATTTCCTACTTGGATAATGTGTTTCCAACCATTTAAAAAAAATGTTGCTGATAAATTTATATTAAAATTAATTTGTGATTACCTCAATTGTTTAATGGGTCATTATCTAGTTGTATAATACTTGTCTTGAACAAGAAAGATATGTCCCCTCTGAATTCAGGAAAGCAATGAGTTGCACATTATCACGAGCAAATGTGTGAATTGGCCCAAAGAAATCACTAACTGGCTGACTCATTACAGTCTACATCCTCTTCCTGGCTGGCTAAACTGCTTAAAAGACCCAAAAGGGTTGATACAGTCATCCAATGCTTATTTGACCTTATGGAGACTGGTTTTAGAGCTATATGAAGAACACATGTTGCTCTACTCTCTTTCTCTCTCCGGAATGCTGACATGGTGTAGGGTGGTAAAGGTTTGGCCAAGTGGATTGTGAAGTGTTAACCAACTTTGCTACTTTCTGCATCTGCCAAAATCAGAAAGAAATTGATTAGGAGGTTAGAATTTGAGTTTGGTTCAGCAAACAGGTTTGGTAATCATAGTGACTGGGAAAGGACACTGCTGAGATCTAAAAAGTTTGCAGTGTAGTGAACCCAATGGTATTTATCGCACATTTTGTGTCCTGTGTGTTTTATATACTTATATAATAAAATAGGTATGGTGGATGGCTCACACTATTTTAGGCGGGGAGGGATATGACCCTGATACACCTCTTTGGTATTATAGTAATCTGCAGGAACTGCAGAAATTATCTAGGGGTAATTTTTGGCGTGAGTATGGTGTGTCTGCATTGAGCCATATTTACTCTCGCAGAGTCCATAAATCTTTTATCTTTTGCCCAGCTATGACAGGAAATTGGCCTTCCCAGTCCTGTATTCTTCTGCCACCTGCAGCCGCAGCCTGCTATTAGCTTCCAATTTGATGACTCTCCTCTGCAATTCTCAGTCTCCCCAATTAAACAACTATTGTTTACAGATGTAGGAGATGAGAAATTTCCACACTTCACTCTGAACTTAATTCTGAATTTGCTCTCAATGGACTACTTAGACTTAAATCTAAATGGGAGGTTCATTTAGGCCCGATCTCTGATGAGGACTTATCTCAATATTTATGAGCCGACGGGGATGCCACATCTTGCATAGATTTCAACAAATTCATTTATATGCACTTCACTTAACGTAACTTAAGCTGGTTACTCTATCTCGAATGGGTGGAGGACAGAATACTGATTGCCTGAAAAGTGGCTCTCATGACAGTGCATTTTGGCACGTTATGGAATTGTCCAGCAGTTCAGTGACTTTGGTCAGAGGTGTGGAAATGTGTGCTTGACACAGTGCCTGGTGCTCCTCCCCTCAACACTATGGTCTGTCAGTTTGATACTTTATTTGAAGATAAACTCACTAAGAAACTAGAAATATACTTTTAATCTTTTGAGGCTAACAAAGGTTATTATTGCTCAGTCCTGGCTTGCCGCTGACACACCTGATTTCCATGAGCCATGAACTATATATATATACACCAGTAGAAATGCCAAACACAAGTATCATTAGATATGGTCGCATTGGTATAACTCGAGATAAAGAATACGTCCTGGTGGTCCAGAAGTTTGTTTATCTCAAGACCAGAAATGCCATGTAGTTCTTCTTCTGGCTTCTGGTTAGCCTGGCTCTGTGCTTCTTTACCTAATTCTACATATCTAAAAAAATAGAAAGAATATAATAGAATAGAATTTCACAGCAGATAAGAACCACTTGGCCCATCTAGTCTGCAGAATTTTTTACCTATGGTAACCTAAACCCCTATTTGATCCTTTAATCTTTGTAAGGATATCCTTTTGTCTATCCCAAGCATGTTTAAATTGCTCTACTGTACTAGCCTCAACCACCTCTGATGGGAGGCTATTCCTCTTATCTACTACCCTTTCTGTGAAGTAGTTTTTCCTCAGAATTTCCTCGGAACCTACTTCTCTTCCATTTCAGTGCATGTCCTCGTGTTGTAATACTTCTCTTCCTTGGAAGAATGTTTCCATCGTGTACCTTGTTAAAAGCCTTAATATATTTGAAAATTTCTATCATGTCCCCACATTCCCTTTTCTGCTCCAAACTGTGCATATTAAGATCGTTTAGTCTTTCCATGTACGTTTTGTGCTGTAGGCCATGCACAATTTTGTTTTCCCTTCTTTGTACAGTCTCTAATGTATTTATATCCTTCTGGAGATATGGCCTCCAGAATTGTACACATTATTCTAGATGAGGCCGTTATACAGTGGCATTATTCTTTCTTTCTTTTTGCTACTGATTCCTCTCTCTATGCAACCAAGCATCTGACTTGCCTTTCTCATTACTTTGGTACATTGCTTATCTGCCTTTAAATCACCTAAAATAGTGATTCCTATATCACATTCCTCCTCAGTAGTTTCCATTATAAAGCCATTAAAACTATATTTAACCTTTGGGTTTTTGAGACCCAAGTGCATGATTTTGCATTTTTTGGCATCAAACTGTAGTTGCCACTCCTCTATTCTACCTAGATCTATTATTTGTTTTACCGCTCCTAGGAGTATATTTGCTAAACTGCGGGTTTGAAAAAGTGGAGATGTTGCCTATAGCAACCAATCCGATTTTAACTATCATTTTGTAGAATGTACTAAATAAATGACAGCTAGAATCTGATTGGCAACATCTCCACTTTTTCAAATCTGCAGTTTAGTAAACATACCTCCTGGTGTGTCTACCCTGTTGCATATCTTTGTATCATCTGCAAAAAGGTATAATTTCCCTTCAATACCATTTGTAAAGTCACCAATAAAGATATTAAAAAGCACTGGTCCCAGTACAGATCCTTAAGGTACTCCACTGGTAACCTTTCCCTCCTCTGAATGCACTCCATTTACTATAACACACAATTCCAATCTTTTGAGTTTATTTAACAATCTGCGATGTGGGACAATATATAGACATATAGACATATATGTCTTAGAATCTACTAAAGTGAAAACGAAATAACCCTTTGCACTTCATATTGAATTGATTGCCACATTTGCTATAATCTGCTTAGACTTGTTGTCAATATGAAATCTTTTCTTGTATAAGCTCCTTTTGCTGACTGATTATTTATACTTGTTTGTTAGTGTATTCCATGCCATGCCATTCTATTTCTTAATGGGAAATTGGATACCTTATGGTCTACCTGGTTAGTTTGAAGCTAGCTTGGTTTGCATATGTCTGTGTCTATTGTTCTTTTCTGTATGTTTTGTTTCTTTTGTGCGAATAAATCTCAATTAAATAATATTTGATAATAAAAGTTGTCAAGGAAAGGACAACTAGTGAACAATGGACAGGGTCATGGGTGCCCAAGGCTCATTGATGCACGTGGGGAGCAAAGACTAGCCTGTTTCGTCCAATAGCACAAATTGCTTAAAAAGTTAATGCTGCTAAAATAGAAAGGTGTTGAAACACATAGTGCTTCTCAGCTTGCTCTGCAAAGGAGCTGAATAACCATAGATTAGTCAAAGTGTCCATGCTAACCCCTGTCCGCTGCTGAAAGTGCCTACAATGGGCATGTGAGCATCATAACTGGACCATGGAGCAATGGAAGAAGTTGGCCTTGTGCGTGTGCGTCGTTTCCCTTGGGAAGAGATGGCACCAGGATGCACTATGGTAATAAGGACAGCTAGTGGATCTGCTGGGAAACTTTTGGTCCTTGCATTCATGTGGATGTTTCTTTGACACGTACCACCTACCTAAACATTGTTGCAGATCAACTACTCCCCTTCATGACAATTGTATTTCCTGATGGCAGTGGCATCTGTCAGCAGGGTAATGTGCCCTGGCACACTACAAACATTGTTCAAGAATGGTTTGAGGATCATGACAAAGATTGCAAGGTATTACCTTGGCCTCAAAATTCCACAGATCTTAAACCCATCAAGCATCTGTGGGATGTGCTGAAAAAACAAGTCAGAACCATGGAGGCCCCACCTTGGAACTTACAGGACTTAAAGGATCTGCTGCTAACATCTTGGTGCCAGATACCACAGAAAACCTTCAGAAGTCTAGGGGAGTCCATGCCTCGACTTCTAAGTCTGTATACTTAACTTCTGCTTCCAGGCAGCTTGATGCAACTGGAACCACAGTTGCAAAATTTATTTAGTAGTTAAAAGTCCATGGAACTGTAGCCAACCTCCCTGGGCGTCGTTGTAAGAGGAAAATTGACCCCAGATCAAACAGAAGGATAGTAAGAATGATAGAACAGATCCAAAAATACAAGCTAAACTCCAAGGTCAAGGTACATATGTGTCTAATCGCTCCATCCGATGCTTTTTGAGTGTCAGTGGGCACCATGGAAGAAGACCAAAGAGGACTCCACTTTTGAAAGAACAACATCAAAAAAGCCAGACTGGAAATTGTTAAAATGCATATTGACACGGTGGTAGTCATTATACCGGTGTTTGGAATCCCGACAACTGGTATAACGTCAAAAATTACACTAATTCCGATATATAAAATACACACTTACTATAATGAAGAAAGAGCAAAGTCCGATAACACTCCTGCATGGCTGCTATCCATTCCGATACCAGGAAATGACGGTGCATCAAATTGATATCACTTCTAATGTAGATAATCATATTTTCGTTTTTAAAGTGGCATCGCCAGATTTAGGATTCGGGTTAGGGTTAGGATTAGGGTTAGGGTCCTGCCATTGCTGCTCTGAAGCAAAAAAATCCCACTGTCTTCATTAGAGTTGACGTCAATTTGAAGCGCTGCCATTTTCAGGTAGCGGAATGTATAGCAGGTGTGCAGGTTTGTTATCGGATATGTGCTTTATCTTCATTATAGTAAATTCGCATTTTATATATATTGGAATTAGTGCAATCCGAATTATTTTGTCATTATACTGGTTGTCTGGATTCCAAGCACCGGTATAACGTACCCAACCCTATTGACAAGCCACAATGCTTCAGGAACAAAGTCCTTTGGACAGAAAAGTCTAAACTGGAGCTTTCTGGCAAGCCACATCAGCTGTAAGTCTACAGATAAAAAAAATTAAGCTTTCAAAGAAAAGAACACCATACCTACTGTGAAACATGGGAGAGGTTCGATTATGTTTTGGGGCTGCTTTGCTGCATCTGGTACAGGGTGCTTTGAATCTGTGCAGGGCACAATAAAATATCAAGACTATCAAGGCATTCTGCAGTATAACATATTGCCCAGTTTCAGAAAGATCTGTCTCAATAGCAGGTCATGGGTCCTCCAGCAGGATAATGACCCAAAACTCACAGATAAAAGCACCCAAGAATGTATAAGAAAAAAACATTGGACTATTCTAAAATGGCCTTCTATGAGCCCTGATCTGAATCCTATCGAGCATCTATGGAAAGAGCTGAAAGATGCAGTCTGTAGAATGCACCATTCAAACCTGAGACTACTGGAGCAGTTTGCTCAGTAAGAGTGGGCCAAACTACCTGTTGACAGGTGCAGAAGTCTCATTGAGAGCTACAGAAATTGCTTAATTGCAGTGATTGCCACTAAAGGTTGTGCAACAAAATATTATTAACTGTCCCATCCTTTTTGTCCATGTCATGTACATTTGTTTTATTATTTCAAATATTATGTTGCATGCAAAGACTGATTTCTATTAAATATAGAATAAACAATGATGGATGCCAATCACTTTTGCCAGTTTCAAATTATTTCAAAGAAAAATATGGGTTCTTCTTTTTTCATGGAAGGATGCCAAAAAAAATTTCCCCATCTGTACACTTTTGCACAGGGCGCAAGTAAAGATTTGTGCTCATCACCACATACCTAGATGCAGGGTTGCAGAGGCATCTCCTGAGACCATATGGTAAGTGTGTGCACTTTGATGTGTGCTGGGCAGACAACCCAAGTACAATGTTATAAAGCCAAAGCAGTGCGAATCGGGTACACTTTATAAATTACTTACCATGTATCTAGTGGTTGCAGCACCTTTTAGATTGTAAGCTTATTTAAACAGGGCCATGTTTTCCTTCTATTTCATGTCATTTAACACAATTTTTTTTATTATGATCGCCTCAATGTAATATGTTGACACTTTATAAAATTAAGGATAATATAATATAATTTTAAGGATTTCTTTCCTTATGAAATAATTTATACTGCCAAGAACTTTTAATTGTCGCAGAGACACAGCAGGTGTAGTGATGCTGCACGTAAATAACATCTTCACTCTTTAGAAGAGAGAGTAATGCTTCTGTAATGTGCTAAGAACATATGCTAATCAGACACACTCTTCAGGCACAAATGAGATAATGTGCTTATTGTTTAGACACTGGAATTGTTCATTACAAAATGACACAGTGTTTGCCAATTTTGTCTTCATTATAAATGTAAATATTAACTGGCGATATGCAAAAGAATACAAAAAGTCAACAGCAATTAATTGGCTTCTGCAGTAATTAGCAACTGTAAGGCAAACACTTAGGAGCTGATATAATTGTCTGCATTAGGAATACACCTCCTGTACAGTTCTAATTAGCAATTTAAACAGTTCAGAAATTATATGCCTCATGCCTATAGACTCCCTGAAGTACTGTTCATTAATGAAAAAAATTGCTTGGAAATGTCATTTCCATTGTCTTCCTCAAAGTGCTCAAAGACTGTGTGGTACTGAATAGCACAAAGCTGCTGTGTATAGACTGACACAATTGGAATTAAGTCACAATTATTTTGTCAGCAACTATATTGTTATGTAAAGAAACTATTTTATCAATAAAACAGGATGGTTGCCTGGACTAGTTGTTCATAGTTTAAAATATGCAACAGTGTTAAAGGTATTAAACAGAAACATTTAACAAATATTAAAACTAATAAATATCACAATACATCTTATATGTTTATATATATTAGAGATGGCTACTATATTGTTCTAATCTCCTTATCTTCAATTAGGGCTGTGCTACATGAGATCTTTGGAATATGCAGTATTTGAACCCAGACAAATGTGGCATTCTGAAACTCTGAAGCACCCATGTAAACGGGATATAGAACGAGAAATGCTGTTTCCCTGGCAGATGATGATCACTTGAGTGCTTTAGCTAATAAAGGTTTCACATTTCAAATTGACCTCTCAATCTCCAATCGCTGCTTGCTCAATCTGTGGGGGCTCAGAGTCCATTGCATGTTTGCCTTTGGTTTAGTAGTATTTTAAATTGCCATGAGGGGCATCATGAAAGCTGTGCATATATGGGTGTCAGTGCATTGGGACCAAGAACTGGGGTACTTGAGCACATCACTTCTCCACCAAGATTCTTTGAGGATACATCAAATGAAACCAGGCAAGTGTTACAGAGGCTCTATAGCACCTATGGAGATTTCTGCCACTTCTGTTATAGGTATTGCTCCATGTGATGCTGGTACCAAGGGACACTTTGACAGGAGGTAACAAATCTGGGTTCAAAGTAAACAAGCAGCCAAAGAAAGGCCAAGACCGGTTGACACCAGATAGTTTGCTGCTACTGTATAGCATCTTTCCTTTTACTGTATAGTAAACTGGAGTCTCAAAGTGAGCGGAGTCTTGTAAAGATGCAGCATTTTTAGACTTAATACATACACTCTGATCATTCTTTATGGTTTTGCGCTATGGAATGCAGACTATATACTGTGCAATAATTAATTCAGCCCCCTGTGCCTTCAGGTTCCAATGTTGGAGGTCCACCATTTGCTTTGGCAATACCTGAGCCCACATATAAACAGGAATAAGGATTATAAAAGCTGTTGATTTTTTATAAAATTTATATACCACACAGCCTAGTTAAGTACCACAAATAACTGACTTGTTTAATTTCAGGAGTTTATACACCTTCTCTGTGAGCACTGCTTTCCTCCAGTGCAAGATTAATTCTCCTCCCATCTTCTGATTTCACTGGTCAACGAAGATAAGCTACTTTGAGGCCTGTCTGGAAATCTGAATAATATCAGCAATAAATAATTATCTGTCATTTAATTAACATATTGCACTATTTTGGTCTATACTTTCTCTTTATTGACTTGAGACATTTGAAGTTGAATTGCTGACATCATAGATATGCACATTTGGAATTATTTGGGGTACACAGCCATTTTCATGTATAATACTACACTAGGCCCCCTTCTTTGTTGCATTAGTTTTACAGATTTAATACCTGCTGGCAAGAGGGAATGCTAATTTGGTATATATCAGAAGAACCTGATGTTAATTTGACCTTGCTTCTCTCTTCTGCCGTGACCTCAGATTGTTTACTGGACTCTGCTTTTGTACACTCCCTGCCCATGAACATGGATTGTTTACTGGACTATGCTCTGTAAGCTGCCTGCTGCTTACTTCGTATCGCCTATTTTTCCTATTGCTTCCAATCATGATCTGTCTATGTTTAATCCCACAATAACCAGAGATATTAAGCCCCTACTACTACAAATCAAGTCCTGGGAGCAACCGAGCATTCATAAGTATTTCATTCTCAACGTGAAAGAAGGCTGCTATAGGTGACCTCATGAAGCGGTTCTATGGTTCTCATCAGCTCAACTGGGTATTGTCCTATCAGTGTTATCACTGCTAGCTCATTACTACATAAATAATCATCTTTAATTTATGCTTCATTATCACAAGCATTGATTTTTTTCTTGCCTGCATCAATACATATCTCTGTATCAGTCAGTATCTGATGTCTGATGTCTACATCTCTGTAATATTGATGACCAGCTCAAACACAGGTTAAACCTGCAGACATTTGCTAATGATACATTTGAAAGGCTTGTAGTCAATATGTTATTTTCTTGCTGCATATAACTTAATGATTACTCTAACAAGAATATAATAGGCATAATATTGCTATTTCCACAATTATCCATGCTAGCAACATTTGTTTCCTCATCATTTACCATTGCTTTGGATTTTTTCAATAAATGTTGTGCTTATTACATAGTCATTGATAACTTCTATTTACTCATGCAATAGCTTAAGCACATCTAGTTTTCAATTCCATCTAGTTGGAAGATCACATAACAGACAATGTTGTTGTAGCATATTATTATAACATTTAGCATTGTGAAAGTGTCTTTTGCACTTACAATCTGCTTAAAGTTACACTGATTTTCATTGACATTGTAATATGACATTGATACTCTCTGAGACATATGGAGAGTTTATTTTAGAGACTTTAGAAATCCACACAATTTTCAACTTTTGATGATTTTACTCAATAATTTATTGTGATGTCATACAACGGAGCAAATTACTTTTCATAAGGAAACATGCCATCTAAAAGTTTTCAAGTTTTATTCAGAAAGTTTGGGTTGCAAAGTCCAAGTGGAGAACACTAATTTTCGGGAACCCAACTTAGTAAACAGGGAGTGTGGTTGAAAATTCACAGCTGTAAACCTGTTTCACTGTAAAATGTTATATCGGCATATATCAATCTGAATTCATATTTTAGTAAGAGGAACAATAATGTTTTTACTGGATACACTGTATCTCAGTTTAATAAGAGGGCATCCTAGTCAGGGCCGGATTAAGGGAATGGAGGCCCCTGGGCTAAGGGCGCCTCCATTCCCCCGTGAGGCCCCCAATGTGAGCCACCCGCCGCCCCCCCGTACCCCGTGAGGGCCCCCCAAGCGCTTACCTGTCACTGTAGTCCTCCGTCCCCGGCGCGCTGTAAGCTCCTTACTGAGGAGATCTCGCGAGATCTCCTCAGTAAGCAGATCACTGAGCGCCGGGGACGGAGGACTACAGTGACAGTGCTCAGCAGCATTTATCGGGCTGGGGGCGCCCCCGCCCCCGGACCGATCAATAATGCTGCTGAGGACTTTGAAGGGCCCCATGGATGCCCGAGGCTCCTGGGCTATAGCCCAGTTAGACCTCGGGTTAATCCGGCCCTGATCCTAGTGTACAGAAGGAGCAAAGAAGCACTGTGTTGCACTAGAAAACTTTACTAACATAGGCATTTAATCAAACAGACTAGGCAACCTAGAGTGAAGGGACAAGGTTGGGACAAAGCAAATAAGTGAATGCCAAATCAGAGAGACCTGCCAGCTTGCAGGAATCCCTACAACTAACATTCAGGGGTTTAACTAAGATTTTGGGGTCACATAGCAAATTTTTGAAGGTGCCCTCAATGTTTCTACCACCCTTTTTCTTCCATACATGTTTCATCATCATCATCATCATCTATTTATTTATATAGCATCACTAATTCCGCAGTGCTGTACAGAGAACTCATTCACGTCAGTCGCTGCCCTATTGGAGCTTACAATCTAAATCCCCTAACATACACACACACAGACCGAGAGAGGCTAAGGGCAATTTAATAGCAAAAATTTTACTCAATAATTTATTGTGATGTCATACAACGGAGCAAATTACTTTTCATTATTATAAGTAAATAAGGAAACATGCCATCTAAAAGTTTTCAAGTTTTATTCAGAAAGTTTGGGTTGCAAAGTCCAAGTGGAAAACACTAATTTTCGGGAACCCAACTTAGTAAACAGGGAGTGTGGTTGAAAATTCACAGCTGTAAACCTGTTTCACTGTAAAATGTTATATCGGCATATATCAATCTGAATTCATATTTTAGTAAGAGGAACAATAATGTTTTTACTGGATACACTGTATCTCAGTTTAATAAGAGGGCATCCGAGTCATGGCCGGATTAAGGGAATGGAGGCCCCTGGGCTAAGGGCGCCTCCATTCCCCCGTGAGGCCCCCAATGTGAGCCACCCGCCGCCCCCCCGTACCCCGTGAGGGCCCCCCCCAAGCGCTTACCTGTCACTGTAGTCCTCCGTCCCCGGCGCGCTGTAAGCTCCTTACTGAGGAGATCTCGCGAGAGTTCACTCGCGAGATCTCCTCAGTAAGCAGATCACTGAGCGCCGGGGACGGAGGACTACAGTGACAGTGCTCAGCAGCATTTATCAGGCTGGGGGCGCCCCCGCCCCCGGACCGATCAATAATGCTGCTGAGGACTTTGAAGGGCACCATGGATGCCCGAGGCTCCTGGGCTATAGCCCAGTTAGACCTCGGGTTAATCCGGCCCTGATCCTAGTGTACAGAAGGAGCAAAGAAGCACTGTGTTGCACTAGAAAACTTTACTAACATAGGCATTTAATCAAACAGACTAGGCAACCTAGAGTGAAGGGACAAGGTTGGGACAAAGCAAATAAGTGAATGCCAAATCAGAGAGACCTGCCAGCTTGCAGGAATCCCTACAACTAACATTCAGGGGTGTAACTAAGATTTTGGGGTCACATAGCAAATTTTTGAAGGTGCCCTCAATGTTTCTACCACCCTTTTTCTTCCATACATGTTTCATCATCATCATCATCTATTTATTTATATAGCATCACTAATTCCGCAGTGCTGTACAGAGAACTCATTCACGTCAGTCGCTGCCCTATTGGAGCTTACAATCTAAATCCCCTAACATACACACACACAGACCGAGAGAGGCTAAGGGCAATTTAATAGCAAAAATTTTACTCAATAATTTATTGTGATGTCATACAACGGAGCAAATTACTTTTCATTATTATAAGTAAATAAGGAAACATGCCATCTAAAAGTTTTCAAGTTTTATTCAGAAAGTTTGGGTTGCAAAGTCCAAGTGGAAAACACTAATTTTCGGGAACCCAACTTAGTAAACAGGGAGTGTGGTTGAAAATTCACAGCTGTAAACCTGTTTCACTGTAAAATGTTATATCGGCATATATCAATCTGAATTCATATTTTAGTAAGAGGAACAATAATGTTTTTACTGGATACACTGTATCTCAGTTTAATAAGAGGGCATCCGAGTCATGGCCGGATTAAGGGAATGGAGGCCCCTGGGCTAAGGGCGCCTCCATTCCCCCGTGAGGCCCCCAATGTGAGCCACCCGCCGCCCCCCCGTACCCCGTGAGGGCCCCCCCCAAGCGCTTACCTGTCACTGTAGTCCTCCGTCCCCGGCGCGCTGTAAGCTCCTTACTGAGGAGATCTCACGAGAGTTCACTCGCGAGATCTCCTCAGTAAGCAGATCACTGAGCGCCGGGGACGGAGGACTACAGTGACAGTGCTCAGCAGCATTTATCAGGCTGGGGGCGCCCCCGCCCCCGGACCGATCAATAATGCTGCTGAGGACTTTGAAGGGCACCATGGATGCCCGAGGCTCCTGGGCTATAGCCCAGTTAGACCTCGGGTTAATCCGGCCCTGATCCTAGTGTACAGAAGGAGCAAAGAAGCACTGTGTTGCACTAGAAAACTTTACTAACATAGGCATTTAATCAAACAGACTAGGCAACCTAGAGTGAAGGGACAAGGTTGGGACAAAGCAAATAAGTGAATGCCAAATCAGAGAGACCTGCCAGCTTGCAGGAATCCCTACAACTAACATTCAGGGGTGTAACTAAGATTTTGGGGTCACATAGCAAATTTTTGAAGGTGCCCTCAATGTTTCTACCACCCTTTTTCTTCCATACATGTTTCATCATCATCATCATCTATTTATTTATATAGCATCACTAATTCCGCAGTGCTGTACAGAGAACTCATTCACGTCAGTCGCTGCCCTATTGGAGCTTACAATCTAAATCCCCTAACATACACACACACAGACCGAGAGAGGCTAAGGGCAATTTAATAGCAAAAATTTTACTCAATAATTTATTGTGATGTCATACAACGGAGCAAATTACTTTTCATTATTATAAGTAAATAAGGAAACATGCCATCTAAAAGTTTTCAAGTTTTATTCAGAAAGTTTGGGTTGCAAAGTCCAAGTGGAAAACACTAATTTTCGGGAACCCAACTTAGTAAACAGGGAGTGTGGTTGAAAATTCACAGCTGTAAACCTGTTTCACTGTAAAATGTTATATCGGCATATATCAATCTGAATTCATATTTTAGTAAGAGGAACAATAATGTTTTTACTGGATACACTGTATCTCAGTTTAATAAGAGGGCATCCGAGTCATGGCCGGATTAAGGGAATGGAGGCCCCTGGGCTAAGGGCGCCTCCATTCCCCCGTGAGGCCCCCAATGTGAGCCACCCGCCGCCCCCCCGTACCCCGTGAGGGCCCCCCCAAGCGCTTACCTGTCACTGTAGTCCTCCGTCCCCGGCGCGCTGTAAGCTCCTTACTGAGGAGATCTCGCGAGAGTTCACTCGCGAGATCTCCTCAGTAAGCAGATCACTGAGCGCCGGGGACGGAGGACTACAGTGACAGTGCTCAGCAGCATTTATCAGGCTGGGGGCGCCCCCGCCCCCGGACCGATCAATAATGCTGCTGAGGACTTTGAAGGGCACCATGGATGCCCGAGGCTCCTGGGCTATAGCCCAGTTAGACCTCGGGTTAATCCGGCCCTGATCCTAGTGTACAGAAGGAGCAAAGAAGCACTGTGTTGCACTAGAAAACTTTACTAACATAGGCATTTAATCAAACAGACTAGGCAACCTAGAGTGAAGGGACAAGGTTGGGACAAAGCAAATAAGTGAATGCCAAATCAGAGAGACCTGCCAGCTTGCAGGAATCCCTACAACTAACATTCAGGGGTGTAACTAAGATTTTGGGGTCACATAGCAAATTTTTGAAGGTGCCCTCAATGTTTCTACCACCCTTTTTCTTCCATACATGTTTCATCATCATCATCATCTATTTATTTATATAGCATCACTAATTCCGCAGTGCTGTACAGAGAACTCATTCACGTCAGTCGCTGCCCTATTGGAGCTTACAATCTAAATCCCCTAACATACACACACACAGACCGAGAGAGGCTAAGGGCAATTTAATAGCAAAAATTTTACTCAATAATTTATTGTGATGTCATACAACGGAGCAAATTACTTTTCATTATTATAAGTAAATAAGGAAACATGCCATCTAAAAGTTTTCAAGTTTTATTCAGAAAGTTTGGGTTGCAAAGTCCAAGTGGAAAACACTAATTTTCGGGAACCCAACTTAGTAAACAGGGAGTGTGGTTGAAAATTCACAGCTGTAAACCTGTTTCACTGTAAAATGTTATATCGGCATATATCAATCTGAATTCATATTTTAGTAAGAGGAACAATAATGTTTTTACTGGATACACTGTATCTCAGTTTAATAAGAGGGCATCCGAGTCATGGCCGGATTAAGGGAATGGAGGCCCCTGGGCTAAGGGCGCCTCCATTCCCCCGTGAGGCCCCCAATGTGAGCCACCCGCCGCCCCCCCGTACCCCGTGAGGGCCCCCCCCAAGCGCTTACCTGTCACTGTAGTCCTCCGTCCCCGGCGCGCTGTAAGCTCCTTACTGAGGAGATCTCGCGAGAGTTCACTCGCGAGATCTCCTCAGTAAGCAGATCACTGAGCGCCGGGGACGGAGGACTACAGTGACAGTGCTCAGCAGCATTTATCAGGCTGGGGGCGCCCCCGCCCCCGGACCGATCAATAATGCTGCTGAGGACTTTGAAGGGCACCATGGATGCCCGAGGCTCCTGGGCTATAGCCCAGTTAGACCTCGGGTTAATCCGGCCCTGATCCTAGTGTACAGAAGGAGCAAAGAAGCACTGTGTTGCACTAGAAAACTTTACTAACATAGGCATTTAATCAAACAGACTAGGCAACCTAGAGTGAAGGGACAAGGTTGGGACAAAGCAAATAAGTGAATGCCAAATCAGAGAGACCTGCCAGCTTGCAGGAATCCCTACAACTAACATTCAGGGGTGTAACTAAGATTTTGGGGTCACATAGCAAATTTTTGAAGGTGCCCTCAATGTTTCTACCACCCTTTTTCTTCCATACATGTTTCATCATCATCATCATCTATTTATTTATATAGCATCACTAATTCCGCAGTGCTGTACAGAGAACTCATTCACGTCAGTCGCTGCCCTATTGGAGCTTACAATCTAAATCCCCTAACATACACACACACAGACCGAGAGAGGCTAAGGGCAATTTAATAGCAAAAATTTTACTCAATAATTTATTGTGATGTCATACAACGGAGCAAATTACTTTTCATTATTATAAGTAAATAAGGAAACATGCCATCTAAAAGTTTTCAAGTTTTATTCAGAAAGTTTGGGTTGCAAAGTCCAAGTGGAAAACACTAATTTTCGGGAACCCAACTTAGTAAACAGGGAGTGTGGTTGAAAATTCACAGCTGTAAACCTGTTTCACTGTAAAATGTTATATCGGCATATATCAATCTGAATTCATATTTTAGTAAGAGGAACAATAATGTTTTTACTGGATACACTGTATCTCAGTTTAATAAGAGGGCATCCGAGTCATGGCCGGATTAAGGGAATGGAGGCCCCTGGGCTAAGGGCGCCTCCATTCCCCCGTGAGGCCCCCAATGTGAGCCACCCGCCGCCCCCCCGTACCCCGTGAGGGCCCCCCCCAAGCGCTTACCTGTCACTGTAGTCCTCCGTCCCCGGCGCGCTGTAAGCTCCTTACTGAGGAGATCTCACGAGAGTTCACTCGCGAGATCTCCTCAGTAAGCAGATCACTGAGCGCCGGGGACGGAGGACTACAGTGACAGTGCTCAGCAGCATTTATCAGGCTGGGGGCGCCCCCGCCCCCGGACCGATCAATAATGCTGCTGAGGACTTTGAAGGGCACCATGGATGCCCGAGGCTCCTGGGCTATAGCCCAGTTAGACCTCGGGTTAATCCGGCCCTGATCCTAGTGTACAGAAGGAGCAAAGAAGCACTGTGTTGCACTAGAAAACTTTACTAACATAGGCATTTAATCAAACAGACTAGGCAACCTAGAGTGAAGGGACAAGGTTGGGACAAAGCAAATAAGTGAATGCCAAATCAGAGAGACCTGCCAGCTTGCAGGAATCCCTACAACTAACATTCAGGGGTGTAACTAAGATTTTGGGGTCACATAGCAAATTTTTGAAGGTGCCCTCAATGTTTCTACCACCCTTTTTCTTCCATACATGTTTCATCATCATCATCATCTATTTATTTATATAGCATCACTAATTCCGCAGTGCTGTACAGAGAACTCATTCACGTCAGTCGCTGCCCTATTGGAGCTTACAATCTAAATCCCCTAACATACACACACACAGACCGAGAGAGGCTAAGGGCAATTTAATAGCAAAAATTTTACTCAATAATTTATTGTGATGTCATACAACGGAGCAAATTACTTTTCATTATTATAAGTAAATAAGGAAACATGCCATCTAAAAGTTTTCAAGTTTTATTCAGAAAGTTTGGGTTGCAAAGTCCAAGTGGAAAACACTAATTTTCGGGAACCCAACTTAGTAAACAGGGAGTGTGGTTGAAAATTCACAGCTGTAAACCTGTTTCACTGTAAAATGTTATATCGGCATATATCAATCTGAATTCATATTTTAGTAAGAGGAACAATAATGTTTTTACTGGATACACTGTATCTCAGTTTAATAAGAGGGCATCCGAGTCATGGCCGGATTAAGGGAATGGAGGCCCCTGGGCTAAGGGCGCCTCCATTCCCCCGTGAGGCCCCCAATGTGAGCCACCCGCCGCCCCCCCGTACCCCGTGAGGGCCCCCCCAAGCGCTTACCTGTCACTGTAGTCCTCCGTCCCCGGCGCGCTGTAAGCTCCTTACTGAGGAGATCTCGCGAGAGTTCACTCGCGAGATCTCCTCAGTAAGCAGATCACTGAGCGCCGGGGACGGAGGACTACAGTGACAGTGCTCAGCAGCATTTATCAGGCTGGGGGCGCCCCCGCCCCCGGACCGATCAATAATGCTGCTGAGGACTTTGAAGGGCACCATGGATGCCCGAGGCTCCTGGGCTATAGCCCAGTTAGACCTCGGGTTAATCCGGCCCTGATCCTAGTGTACAGAAGGAGCAAAGAAGCACTGTGTTGCACTAGAAAACTTTACTAACATAGGCATTTAATCAAACAGACTAGGCAACCTAGAGTGAAGGGACAAGGTTGGGACAAAGCAAATAAGTGAATGCCAAATCAGAGAGACCTGCCAGCTTGCAGGAATCCCTACAACTAACATTCAGGGGTGTAACTAAGATTTTGGGGTCACATAGCAAATTTTTGAAGGTGCCCTCAATGTTTCTACCACCCTTTTTCTTCCATACATGTTTCATCATCATCATCATCTATTTATTTATATAGCATCACTAATTCCGCAGTGCTGTACAGAGAACTCATTCACGTCAGTCGCTGCCCTATTGGAGCTTACAATCTAAATCCCCTAACATACACACACACAGACCGAGAGAGGCTAAGGGCAATTTAATAGCAAAAATTTTACTCAATAATTTATTGTGATGTCATACAACGGAGCAAATTACTTTTCATTATTATAAGTAAATAAGGAAACATGCCATCTAAAAGTTTTCAAGTTTTATTCAGAAAGTTTGGGTTGCAAAGTCCAAGTGGAAAACACTAATTTTCGGGAACCCAACTTAGTAAACAGGGAGTGTGGTTGAAAATTCACAGCTGTAAACCTGTTTCACTGTAAAATGTTATATCGGCATATATCAATCTGAATTCATATTTTAGTAAGAGGAACAATAATGTTTTTACTGGATACACTGTATCTCAGTTTAATAAGAGGGCATCCGAGTCATGGCCGGATTAAGGGAATGGAGGCCCCTGGGCTAAGGGCGCCTCCATTCCCCCGTGAGGCCCCCAATGTGAGCCACCCGCCGCCCCCCCGTACCCCGTGAGGGCCCCCCCCAAGCGCTTACCTGTCACTGTAGTCCTCCGTCCCCGGCGCGCTGTAAGCTCCTTACTGAGGAGATCTCGCGAGAGTTCACTCGCGAGATCTCCTCAGTAAGCAGATCACTGAGCGCCGGGGACGGAGGACTACAGTGACAGTGCTCAGCAGCATTTATCAGGCTGGGGGCGCCCCCGCCCCCGGACCGATCAATAATGCTGCTGAGGACTTTGAAGGGCACCATGGATGCCCGAGGCTCCTGGGCTATAGCCCAGTTAGACCTCGGGTTAATCCGGCCCTGATCCTAGTGTACAGAAGGAGCAAAGAAGCACTGTGTTGCACTAGAAAACTTTACTAACATAGGCATTTAATCAAACAGACTAGGCAACCTAGAGTGAAGGGACAAGGTTGGGACAAAGCAAATAAGTGAATGCCAAATCAGAGAGACCTGCCAGCTTGCAGGAATCCCTACAACTAACATTCAGGGGTGTAACTAAGATTTTGGGGTCACATAGCAAATTTTTGAAGGTGCCCTCAATGTTTCTACCACCCTTTTTCTTCCATACATGTTTCATCATCATCATCATCTATTTATTTATATAGCATCACTAATTCCGCAGTGCTGTACAGAGAACTCATTCACGTCAGTCGCTGCCCTATTGGAGCTTACAATCTAAATCCCCTAACATACACACACACAGACCGAGAGAGGCTAAGGGCAATTTAATAGCAGCCAATTAACCTACCAGTATGTTTTTGGAGTGTCGGAGGAAACCAGAGCACTGGGAGGAAACCAACACAAACACGGGGAGAACATACAAACTCCACAGAAATAAGTCCATTGTCGGGAATCAAACTCATGACCCCCGTGCTGTGAGGCAGAAGTGTTAGCCACTAAGCCACCGTGCTATGAAGAGGCTACCTTACTGTAATGACTTCATGGGCTAGGTGACATTAATATGTTGGTATCTGTCCATCATGTTTTCCTGGTAGTGATAAAAAGTGCACTAAAAGTGAGTGAATTTCATAAAAATAAATTATAATTTTTTTTTTTAGAAAAAAAGAGATTCAAGTCAATTTTATTTGTATTCACCTTACTGAGATTCAAATAACCATAAACTAATGTTTAATTAACACTTTTTTCTGTTCTAGCTATGTTTTCAGAGATTTTAGTTTAGTTTAGTTCTGTTTCAATGATATAAATAATTTCAGAGTTGAACCAGCGGAATACAAGAGAAAGTTTGCTTTGCAGAGCTTTATGTAAACATTTGTATCTTAGATGCACCTTATCTATAGAAATCTAAAAAAACAACTTCTATATATTTCCCGCTTTTTTCTGTTCAAAGTCCTCCTAAAATTTCTATAAGTCATAACTATACTGATGTTAATTGCGCACCTTCTCTGAAGCTCAAAAGTGTTTAAAAAATATCTTAGAAATGTCATTTTTTTGTACATGCTGCAGGTTTGGCCCAGAGAAATGTCACCCAACCCATGCCCACTTTTACCTAGAAAATTTGAAAATATTGTACAAGCCGCAAAGGTAAAACTTTTTAAAACATATAACTGTACAAAATGTGTAAAAGTATTTATGGTGGGAGTAAAGTAATGCAAATAAAGACAAAACTGAGCTCTTTTGTGTGGGTTAAGAATAAATTTATTCTGTGTGACACTCGTTTATTTTTGCATGAGTACATGGGAGAGAGGGGCATTTTTTATTTTATATATTGTATTATTTTATTTTATATTTATTAATATTAGTAGTAGTAGTAGTATTCGTAGTATTTTTACTACTACTACTACTACTACTACTACTACAACTACTAATACTACTACTAATAATGATAATAATAATAATAATAACAATAAAAACTTTTTAGAACTGTGGTTGCTGTGGGACCTCATCCCTGTGACCCTATACTAAAGCATTGTAAGAATACATGTAATCGTGATCTGATGCTAATATATGTAACTCAGCAAGAAAAGCATTTGTTTTTTTTATTTGTATTCCCTAATGCCCATACATTAAAAGATACTTACCTGCCTATCATACCAGAAGAATTTTTCTCAACCAAATAGGCAACAGTTTTCTGATACTATTCCTATATGTTTGAATGCATAGGGAGACCCAATTATATCCTGGCTCATTTAAAGATCAGCAACAAATTGGGAGAACAGTGATTAATGTTTTTCAACAAGGAGTGTTGAAATCTATCATAGACAGAATTTATAGACACTGACTTATGATTAATTTATGTTGTTTTATAAATATATATATATATATATATATATATATATATATATATTAGTTGTTGATACTTTTATGCAGAGTATAATATTGTTGGCAGATTCCTTTTTTATTATCTTTCTTTTTTTATTAATAATTTAATATCTTTTATGTTTTTTACTCTATATATGTACTTATTAGTATGTATTGTTTATCTATTGTGTATTTATACATCCCATATTACTTACACAGTACTTACAGCTTCTGCGCCTGGATTTATTCATGCATTTTATTGGGTAACTAAAAGACACACACTAACACATCTAGGGATGCGAAGGCTGATATTGTCTTCTTTATTGCCTACAAGCCATTTTGTGTATTTCAGTATTTCACGACTAGATGGTTATTCACCTTGAGCCATGTATACTCTTAGTAGATACTTACTATTTCAAATTATTTTGTTCCTAAGTAAAGTTACTTCTTTAAACTAGTATCATCATCATTATTTATTTATAAGGTGCCCGAGTTTCCGAAGCACTGTACATCAAGGACACAGCAATACAAAATAAATACATACAGAGATAATACATAAATACAACAATTAGCATACATAAACAGGAATACACATAGCTAATTGTCACGAATACGCTCCCAACTGCCGTGACTTCACACACAATTTCAACCTGCAGTCTCTCTCTACCTATCACACATGTTATAGACTACTGAAGCGCCCCCACACAGAGCTCAACCCCCCACACACTTCAGGTTTGCCACCACCTATTGAATACAGGCAATAGGACCTCAATCTACTGTCCCACACTGGCACACAAGGCTTCTAGCTGTTCACAGACTAGCAAGACCCACACCAGCGAACAAAGGGTTAGCTTTTCACACCTCCAGACTGTTACACAAATGTAAATGCAAGCACACACTAAGCTTGTTAATCAAATGTATCAAACAAATCCCACACTGACAATCAAAGGTTTAATTTGGTCGAGCTATTTCTTCTTAACAGATTAATGGATTTGTTAGAGTATCACGGACGCAACATATTATATTATAGACTTAATATACAAAAGTACAGCACATTCAGATATAAAAAATAATTAATAAACAATGAATAGATTGACATAACATACACAAACAAACACAGTTTAAAAAATAAAGAATTTGATTCAGAGCGTAGCTTACAGATAAGTGGTATATTCTGGTCAAGGGAAAGTGGCTTGGAAGATGGACAGCTTATCAATGTGAATTGATTTCCCAAAAAGTCTGACAATTTGCTCTACCTGGTGTTAGCCTTTTAAAGACACTTCCACACCTCTTTCTACCCCCAGGGGGTTGTGGCATGTGAAACTTTTTTCAATCACCATTTGCATGTTGCCGGATTTACTAACCAATTCTACTATGTGGCCTAACTATTCTGTGGAGCATCACACAGATCCAAATTTATTATTAATAAATCTCATATGAATTGGTCCATATTTTGATATCAAATACGCCCAGATACAGTGTAATCGTAGAGCTTAAACTTATTTCCTCAACTTCTCTGTGGGGCAGAATTCTGAATTTGACATATGATTTGCCCTTCATCATGCTATGGAGGAATATGTGGTTGATCACTACTTTTGTTGATTTTAAGTGGCATATTTTAAAACTGAATTCTATTTGTCTATATAAAGTATAGCCAAGTTAGCAGATGCGATCCAGATACCATGCTGAGCGGTTACTAAAAGTCTATTCAGGTGTCAAACTTCATCCCAGGCCAGGCTATATCTCCCATCAGGGGCTCTTTGAAGCTGCCACATCTTCCACACGCCTATCTTCTCACATTGTGAAAACCATCAAATCAAACTTTCTGTCTTCACATTATACACTTTAATACCTCAATTTATCAATGGATTCATTTAGTATAACATATTTAGACTGCAGTTATGGTTTTTCCCTTATTCCCCACAATTATGTGATGGGTTAACTCTTACAAATAACTGTAAGTTCTCTCTGTTCACGGCACTAATATAATAAAAAGAAAATGTTAAAAGATATACACACACACAATATGGTCTTACAAGATATAAAGAGTAGGGAGGACTCTGCCTATTGAGAACTTACATTCTAGAGGGAGGGGGGAGACAGAAGGAGTCTCTCTTCTGATCTCAATAAATGAGTGCTAGAGTGACTAATAAGTACAGTCATGGTAAAAAGTTGTGAGAATTACACAAATATTATTTTTCACAAAGTCAGTTGCCCTTATTATGGCAATTTGCATATACTCCAGAATGTCATGAAGAGTGATCAGATGAATTGCAATTAATTTGAAAGTCCATCTTTGCCATGGCAATGTACTTTATCCCCAAACAACATTTCCATTGCATTTCACCTTGCTACAAGATGACCAGCTGACATCAAGACAGTGATTCTCTTGTTAACACAGGTGAGAGTGTTAACGATGATAATGATGAAGATCACTCTGTCATGCAGATTGAGTTAGATTAACAGACTGGAAGCTTTAAAAGGAGGGTGGTTCTTGAAATCATTGTTCTTCCTCTGTTAACCATGGTTATCTGCAAGGAAACACGTGCAGTTATCATTGCTTTGCACAAAAAGGGCTTCGCAGGCAAAGATTTTACTGCTAGTAATATTGTATCTAATCAAACATTTATTGGATCATCAAGAACTTCAAGCAGCTAGCTTTAATAGTTGTGAAGAAGGCTTCAGGGCACCCAAGAATGTCCGGCAAGCGTCAGGACCGTCTCCTAAAGTTGATTCAGCTGTGGGATCGGGGCACCACCAGTGCAGAGCATCTGCATGCACAGTGAGGTGAAGACTTTTGGAGGATGGCCTGATGTCATGAAGGCCACCAAAGAAGCCACTGCTCTTCAGGAAAAACATCAGGGACAAATTGATATTCTGCATACGGTACAGGGATTAGACTGCTGAGGACTGGGGAAATGTCATTTTCTCTGATGAATCCCCTTTCAGATTATTTGGAGCATCTGGAAAAACACTTGTCCAGAGAAGGGAAGGTGAGTGTTACAATCAGTCCTGAGTCATGCCAACAGTAATGCATCCTGAGACCATTCATGTGTGGGGTTGCTTTTCAGTCATGGAGTGGGCTCACTCACAATTTTGCCTAAGAACACAGCCGTGACTATAGAATGGTAGCAAAACAACCTCCAAGAGCAACTTCTCTCAATGATCTAAGAACAGTTTGGTGACAAACAATGCCTTTTCCAGCATGATAGAGCACCTGTGCTCGGAAATCAAAACATCTAAATTACACTCAGTGACCCCTTTATTAGGTGCACCTTTTTAGTACTGGGTAGGACTCCCTTTTGCCCCCAGAACACCCTGAATTCTTTGTGGCAAGGATTCAGCAAGGTGTTGGAAACAGTCCTTTGATATCCTGGTCCATGATCACACAGCAGCATCATGTAGTGATCACTGCAGATTTGTCATCTGCACATTTATGCTGCGATTTCCACCACATCTCAAATGTGCTCTATTGGATTGAAATCTGGTCACTGTAGAGGTCATTGGAGTACACTCAACTCACTCCCTTGTTTGTGAAACCAACTTGAGATAACGGGCTAGATTTACTAAGCTGCGGGTTTGAAAAAGTGGGGATGTTGCCTATCGCAACCAATCAGATTCTATCTTTCATTTATTTAGTACATTCTACAAAATGATAGCTAGAATCTGATTGGTTGCTATAGGCAACATCCCCACTTTTTCAAACCCGCAGCTTAGTAAATCTAGCCCAACGTGTGCTTTGTGAGATGGCACATTATTCTGCTTGAAGTAGCCATTAGAAGATAGGTAGTCTGCTGCCATAAAGAGATGCACATGGTCAGCAACAATACTCAGGTAGGCTGTGGCATTTATATTATGGTCAATTGGTTTGAAGGAATCTAATTTGTGCCAAGAAACATTCTCTACACCATTACACCACCACTAGCAGCCTGCACAGTTATTATAATTATTATTATAGATAGCACAGAAATAAGAGTATACTTAGGCGCTCCACTAAGTACAGCCTAGATATGTGACTGTGAACCCCACTATAAATTCACAATATTACAATATTTACAGAACAATAGTCACATACATTTGGCGCTTTCTTTAACACTCAATCAGTTTATACAAGTTTTCACCTTATATGGGGAAACGTATCAATCCATTCAATGTATATTCTTTCTTCAGTATATTTCAAACATGTAAAGAAAACATACAAACAAACATCGTGCGGATGGTAGACACAAAATGTACAATTCTCAACCGTCACCCACAATAAATTTAAATGTACACGGTGGTATGTATTTATAATGAAAATCCAATAGGTGTCATTGATCTTCAGAGAAAAACCCCTTAAGGGTATATGCTTACGAGACAAAACTCGAACATGCACTTCAAACAGCTGTCTTTAATCCGATTAATCCCTTCTCAGAAACGGTAACCACCCTTTACGTTCCCTCAGCACATGTAATGGAGAGTTGAAACCAGAAAGGACATCTCGTGTGATACAGTTTAAAATTTATTGCAACAAAATAATAAAAGTTCATTCCTCAACCAGGAATGATTAAAACAAATAAAAACTCGTACCAGAGACTAAGCTCCCACAATCACATAACAGGTTCTTTGATAAAGATGATACATCAAAGTTACACAACATCCGTCACCTGTGACTGTGTGATCATGCTCCGGTTTCTTCCGATATAACCAACGCGTTTTGACCCTTTAACGGGGGTCTTTATCAAGGTACAAATGCATCCATAATACAAACAACTTTAAATAGTCCATGCGTAGAGATCATGCCGATCTTCAAGCAGCCCGATTGGTCCTTCTCCCGTGACTCTTTACATCGCTCCTACTTCTAACCTCACTTCGAGGCTTGGCTGTCAATAACTTTATCATTCCATTCCAATGTAACGTCTTAGCATTCATAGAGATATTCCGTTATACTCCGGATATCGTTAAGTTCCAAAACGGATATGTAACAACAGAAATACTTAAATTAATGAAACCAGACTAAATCTGACCATCAAAATAACCCATCCACCAATGTCTTAACTGTCACATCTAGATGGAATCATATAATTACCTTTATCCTTACATAATATAGACATTCAGGACAACCTCATTTTACTATAAAACCTTATTGATACAATCGTGTACATCTACTCATTTTTCACAATGTCATAATATTCACATTGCAGTGATGTTCAACATCCGTAAATCAACTAAACCCAATGTGAATATGAATCAAAATACTTTTTGCAAGCTGCCATACATGACCATTCGGCCATTAGCAAAAAGTATGTGTGAAATCACACTTCACATTAAAAACAGCTCTAACAAAGGGCTAAATTTATAAAGCCTTGAATGTATCACCTTTCTGGCAAAAATATTGGGTAAAAACAGATAATAGAACCTACAAATGTTCCTCATCTAGACATCTCAACTCCATACTGGACATGGGATAGATGACAATAGATCATGGTAATACGACCCACTTTCAATTCGTATATTCTACCTTTTACTATAAAATATCCATATTGTTGAATTTCTATTATGAACCAGAACATTCTATTTCTAATACTATAAAAACCACTTAATTTCAAAGTCAGAGTTTAAACCTGTGGGTACTAATGCCTGTAGTGTATATATCCATTGCATTTCAGCTTTGGCTAAAGTCCCTCCCAATTCCCTATTCTTCCATGACGTTTCGATCATTTGTATGCCCCAAAAGGCTTGTATATGTTGGGGCTTGCATAAATGAACAATTCATTTCATATCCGTTTTGGAACTTAACGATCTCCGGATGCTTGAAGATCGGCATGATCTCTACGCATGGACTATTTAAAGTTGTTTGTATTATGGATGCATTTGTACCTTGATAAAGACCCCCGTTAAAGGGTCAAAACGCGTTGGCTATATCGGAAGAAACCGGAGCATGATCACACAATCACAGGTGACGGATGTTGTGTAACTTTGCTGTATCATCTTTATCAAAGAACCTGTTATGTGATTGTGGGAGCTTAGTCTCTGGTACGAGTTTTTATTTGTTTTAATCATTCCTGGTTGAGGAATGAACTTTTATTATTTTGCTGCAATAAATTTTAAACTGTATCACACGAGATGTCATTTCTGGTTTCAACTCTCCATTACATGTGCTGAGGGAACGTAAAGGGTGGTTACCGTTTCTGAGAAAGGATTAATCGGATTAAAGACAGCTGTTTGAAGTGCATGTTCGAGTTTTGTCTCGTAAGCATATACCCTTAAGGGGTTTTTCTCTGAAGATCAATGACACCTATTGGATTTTCATTATAAATACATACCACCGTGTACATTTAAATTTATTGTGAGTGACGGTTGAGAATTGTACATTTTGTGTCTACCATCCGCACGATGTTTGTTTGTATGTTTTCTTTACATGTTTGAAATATACTGAAGAAAGAATATACATCGAATGGATTGATACGTTTCCCCATATAAGGTGAAAACTTGTATAAACTGATTGAGTGTTAAAGAAAGCGCCAAATGTATGTGACTATTGTTCTGTAAATAATTATTATTATCATTTATTAATATGACCCCACAAAATGTCCGTATTTCCATTCAAGACATTTACAGTAGTATACAATAAATGGACAGTAACAATCCATAGCACATTACATAATATATTACAAACAAAAGAATACAAAGACCAGGCTTACTGATTAAATAAATTATACACAAATAACTTGGTAATGCAGATCAAATTATTATAGGAAAATGAATGAGAGTGATGTTAATGTTCAACATGAAGTAAGCCTGGGCTACAGAAGACAACGCTAGAGAAGCAAGTACAGAGGGTGATGGAATAATTAATAAAAGGAGGACACAAGGAACGAGGGCCCTGCTCATGAGATCTTACTTCCCAAAGGGAAGGAGAAGAACAGTTGTCACAAGGCAGGTTGAATCCATTTATTCATGTTGTTTATGCAAAATTTTGACCCTACCATCTGCCTGTTACAGTAGAAATCGAGATTCATCAGGCCAGGCAACATTTTTCCAATCTTCAACTGTTCAGTATTGGTGAGCCTGTGTTCACTGTAGCCCCAACTTCCTGTTCTTAACTGACAGGAACCGTGTGGTCTTCTGCTGCTATAGTCCATCAACTTTAAGGCTAGACATGCTGTGCATTCAGACATGCTCTGCTGTTTGTCTGATCATTCACATTCATAAGGTATTTTCACCCCATAACTGCTTACTGGTTATTTTTTTGTTTTATGCACCATTCTCTGTAAACTGTAAAGAGTGAAAATCCCAGAATATCAGCAGTGTCTGAGATACTTAATCCACCACATCACAAACATAGTTCCACAGCCATAGTTAATTAGATCATATTTGTTCCCCATTCTGGTCAGTGGTTGAACTACCATTGGTGTTGCTGTGCACTAGGACCCATTTAGATAATGGGGCCCACAGCATGGCAGATGCATATGGTCAGGGCCCCCAGTTCCCTCCTCCCCACCTCCCTGCACTGGGGTCCACAGCTCGCTAGTTCCGCCTCTGATTCTGTTGTTCGGTCTGAATACCAATTGAATCTCTTAACCATGTCTGCATCATTTTATGCACTTAGTTCCTGCCACATGATTGTTTTATTAAATATTTGCATTAACGAGCAGGTGTACAGGTGTGTTGTGGCTAGTCAACAAACACTCTCCCCACTTCCTTCTTTACACTTTTCTAATGTGTTTTTTTTAATGAAATAGCGCACCTAGAATATATTTGAAATTTGTTTATCAGTCCGAGTAAAGCATTTATGCAACATAACTTAGAATATGGAGGCTAAAATGGATAACTTTTCATTTAATTGGAAATACTTGACATCTGTGGATAGAATCATTTATTAATACTTTCATGCATTATAATACATTTTATTTTCAATGTTATAGCTTATGCACTATGAAGAGAGATGTGTAATTGCATAATGACCATAGCACGTAATGTGTGTGTTTCATTTAAACAGCATGATGTCCAAGCGAAATGTAACCTAATTGGGAAATTTCTGTTTTAGTAAGGTTAAAGATTCATAATCTAGTTGATTAAATTCCTGACATCCAATTTATGCATGATCTCTTCTCATTTCTTAGTAAAAAATAAGACTAAACTTATAATGTTTCTCTTGGTCTCAACTAATTGTGGAAGACAAAAGAAGAAATGTGTTAATGAGTTTTATAGATGGACTTCGTTATCTGCATGAATAATTGAAAGCTTTACTTGAGCATAAATTTCTGATGCAGAAAAATGATCATTACCGTGACAGACACTTTTGCAAAGGCAATTGCTTTATTCTGTTCATGAATTAATTATGATTAGAATAAAAATTTATGTAGAGACAAACAAATTGTCTTAACATGTTCAACCTCTTTTCTGATAAAGGGCTTCGATTTCATAGGATTGTGTATAGCTTTAGTTTGATTTCTTCTTTCTATTCATATTTATCTTAAATTACAATATTGATGCTACAGCATTTAACAAATGATCTGGTTCACATTGCTGAACTTGGTTTATTAGTTAAGTTACTATCACACTTTTCTGTTGTATTTTGGGACAGCCAGTGAAATGCAAAATAAGCACAGAATGTGCAACAGTTTACTCTTTGTTTAAATTATATTGCATTATATTTTTCATTTCAAGCAATTTGGTTTTAACAAAGATTAAATAGGAATTGTTATGTCCTTCTAGTCGCTATCAATGAAAATTGTCTGCTGCAATTTGTGTGGTTCCAACGCACAAAGAGATTTAACAGCAAGATGCAACAGACAACAATTCAATAAATAAAGTACAGCTGATACATATGGAAGCGCTCTGGATCCAGCATACAATTCATTCAATCTTGAATTCGGTGGTCAAGTAGACTGTATAGTGGTCCCAGAGCTTGGTTTAGATACAGTTTGTGATAGATAAAAAAAACAGTAGTGATGTCTTGGCATATTTCCATAGATTCAGGATTCAGGTCATTCCAGTATAATGCAGGTCATAAGTCGATTCAAACAATGCCCTCCAAAGGTGGGGGTCCACTCTCCAACAGCTGCATACGTGTCTTTCCTCCGAAAAGCTGGTTTAATTGGTCTATTTGCATTACACGCACAATATCCTTCTGATCATTATTCCTCTATAATCCATAACTTGCATACACAAGATACGACTGTTTAGCAGATAGTAACGGATGTCTGATGGTGAAAAGTGGGTCAGAATGACACTAAACATGATATGTTTCCTATACCCAGAACCTTAGATAATAACAAAGTAGTTTTAACATTATTGTATTTAACTATTAAATATATTACACTATAAAAGACTGTGTGTTGGAACTTTATTAAGGTGAACTATTTACAAGTGTATGTGTGGGTGTAAGTGTATGCAGAAGTGTTCGCATGTGTTGTTGCTAAATACGCCATTCCACGCCGTAGCGTGCTATTCGCATATTTTCAAATAAAGTGAAATTAAATTGATGGTTATTAATTGAAAGAACTTCACCCAATTATTTGACTTCCACAGTTCCACCCTTTGATAGTGCACAAAATTATCACCTAATTATACTTTCTAAAACAGGATTGTAATGCAGTTCTTTGTTAACCATGATACCTGTACTTCTCATCACCATTGCAATCTCATTTTCAGTATTTACCTCAGTAGAACGTTTTCAACACTTCAACACAGTAAGAACACATCTGACACAGAAACCAATTACTAAGATGACACCAAATATAAGAATAAGGAGCTTACCTATACTAGCAACAATTTCCTGTCCCCTAGACCTGAGAACCATTTTGCAGGATTCAATCATAAAAACCATCCTGCTACTTTTTTTCCTATCTCATACAGCGAAAATTATGGCTCTTCCGAAACTCTGATAATTTTAATTGTAAGATTTCGTCCATTTTCCGGTCAATAACTTCTTTGAGGTTGTCTGTATTATTAGCAATGTAAGTGCACGATTTGACACCTAATTGGGTGGCTAACGTCACACAATATCCACCAGTAATAGATGTGAGATAATTTAACACCAGTCTATGTTGCGCTTACTCCTTTTTATAAGCTTGTAGCTCCTTACCTGTATACCTGAAAGTGTCATCCTACATCTCTGTTATATTGTCTATCAATTTAGCCAGATCTTGAAAATCCTGGTGGGGTCTAATGGAATCATTATTTGAAAACCTGTAGTTTCACTAATTAACTTGGTAGCTACAGGTTTTTTACCGGGAATCATATTTCTTTTGCCACAATGTTCATACTGTGTGTGTATGTATGGAGGTGATGTAGTTCTATGGATATCAATCATTTCATCATGTGTAAAGGTTATAACCTCGATAACCAATTTATTTAGAAAACCTAAACCCTTGGAACTCAGAGTTAACCAGGAGTAGGCCTTTCTTACACAAACACAATACACATCATCTGGGAGGACATACGGTACAGTATACCGATACAGTACAATCATTGATAAAGTTATATAAAGTTTTGACAAAACTTCCCATGCCTATTGTCTCCATCTGTTCAAGACAAGTTTCGGCATGGATAACATTTTGACAATAACCTAGAGGAACTTTCCCAACGAATACACTCCTATGTTTGTTCATATGCTCCAATCTATGATGTCCATCACTTTTCCTGGTTATTGGTGATCTTGAGAGTCTCCCATCAATACCGGTGTGGCGAATTATATCTCCCGTCTATGGAACCCCCTTCCCGTAATTCGAGGACCTCAGAGATGTTTAATGGGAATGGTACTAGTCCTACATTATGTTGTCCCTGAGGCACATGAGAGCACACCCAGCACTCAGTTTGATTTAAGTACTTACCCACTGCGGAGTGATAATTATCTAGCGTATGCCAGCTCAAATCCAGATTACTATTGGACTGGCATCACTGGATGCACTTCTCTTCAACTAGGGAGTCACAGTACTTACAGATACAATATTCCTCAGACAATAGCCCCTCACACTGTCTCCAAGTTCCAGAGCTGACAGATCTTTTCATCACCCCTGAACTGAGTTTGGCAACAGACTGTATTGATTGTTCTAACAACTTTTCCTCCAACTTCACTTCATCAGTATCATTACTGGACCCTTTCTCCGTAATCTGTCCTCCATTCCAACAATAGAATGTCCTAAAAAGAATAAAAATGAGAAAAATCCTGGAACACAAAGAGTATAAAAACTGCCACTCTATTGCTGGGATAATAGTCTGTACAAGGTCCTTGGCTCAGATGTCAGTAGCTGCAGTCTTTAGGTGTCCTGGAATAGGTTCACAAGTGACAGATCTGTGTTGTCGGTCTCAGTTTTGTCTTGTACCTTCTCCGGATTGTTGACTTTCCTACAGTGAGTTGAATGGACCCAAGTGTTTCTTTCTGCTACTTTCAGAGATGTGAACAGTCATCAACACTTGGTACGGGTCTTCCCAATGGTCTGATAAACAACCTGGGCATAAGAAATTGCGGATCATATCATATTCCCCAGCTTCAACATCACGAGAGTTTGTTTCTGGCATACCAGGTGACAGTAATTTGACTTTCTGTTGTTGTTTCAGCTGTCTACTCATTTTTATGAGATATTGCATCACTTCATTATTGCACTTTAAATCATCCTGTGGACCTATGATCAAAGGGGGACAGATTAAGAGGGGGTCTGGGAGTGGTTCTGATGCTATGGAGGACTAGTGGCAAAGCTTCGGCCATGCAAATCCAGTTTGAGCCATTATCTTACTCAGTTTGTTGTTAATGGTACAGTTTATCCTTTCCACCTTACCACTGGCTTATGGTCAGTAAGTAGTATGAAGTATGCTATCAATTACCATAAGTTTACACGTTTGGAAAGATATCACCAGTAAAATAAGTACCCCTGTAACTTTCTATAATTCTAGGGATATCATATCTGCATACAAATTCCTTAACAATTTTCTTAGCAGTAAAAACAGTAGTATTAGTGGCAGCTAGAAATGCCTCTACCCAATTAGAAAACACATCTGTACAAACTAATACATATTTGAGATTCCAGCAATGTGGCAATTGGATGAAGTCAATTTGTATTACCTGAAAAGATCCGTCTGTAGGAGGGATATGGGAGGGCTCAGTTGGTATTTTTTCTCAAACATGTAAGAAAAGACATTGCCTTCTTACCGGCTTGAGAAGAAAAGCCTGGTGCACACCAGTATGCTCTAACCAGCTTACACATACCTTCATTACCCAGATGAGTCAGACCATGTGCTGCCTCAGCCAGGCCTGGGTATTATGTCCTGGGAGCCACGGGCTTACCTTGTCCATCTCTCCAGAGTACTCTTGACCACATCCCTTCACCTTCAAGACCACCTTTTCCTGTAGGGAACACAAATCTTGCATTTCAATTAATTTCTGTGTTTTTGTCATCTGAAAAACCATAATTTTGTCAGTTGATACATTTACAGATAACCCTGCTGCCCATTTGGCAGCTTCATCTGCCCTGCTATTGCCCACTGATAACAGGTCTTCTTCGTATGTGTGAGCTTTGCATTTGATGATGGCTACTGCCTATCGCTGTCAAGAGTCCTTTTATGTGATGTGAATGTGCTACTGGTGTGCCTGCCGCTGTCATAAAATTTCTTAGATGCCAAAGGAGCCCGAAATCATGCACTACCCCGTAGGCGTACCTAGAGTCAGTGTATATATTAGCTGATTTTGGGCTGAGTGAGGTGGGCCAAGGGGTTCAGCTTCTATAACATCCTCAACATCTACAACAGCATAACCGGTACATAGTTCTCCTGTGTCTGTCTGTCTGTCTGTCTATGACAACTCCCATCCGTGTAAAATGTAAAATCTACATTTTCTATGGGTGTGTCACATATGTCAGTATGAAGTCTAGTTCAGCTATTCCATACAATCATGTGTATCGGTATAAGTGCAAAATTCACCTCTAGCCTGAGTCACCTCTCCTTCCACCCTTTGTGCATCTCGAGGCACATATGGTAGATATGTAGCTGCATTTAAAGTATTGGACAGTTTTATGGTGATATGTTCAGGTGCCATCAGAGATAGTTCCCACTTTGTGAACCTTGTTGAAGAGACATGTCTGGTTTGAGCTGAATTTAACAGAGCAGATACTGCATGAGGTATATAGACAGTTGAATCATGTCCTAATACTACGTCTTCACTCTTACTTACCAGAAGAGCAGTTGCTGCTATACTTCTTAAACACGGTGGGAGTGATTTTGCCACAGTATCCAGTTGTGCAGTGTAGTATGCTACCGGTCTGCTAGCATCACCATGTTTCTGTGTGAAGACACTTGCTGCACAACCATCAGCCTCTGTACAATACAACTAAAATGGCTTTTCATAATCCAGTATTCCCAAAGCAGGTGCCTTAGTCAAACTCTCTTTAAGGTTAAAGAATGCCTGCTCTGACTTTTCTTTATGTGTAACATGCTCAGGGTTTGAGAATGAGACTAATTCCTGCAATGGTAATGGTAGAATAGAAAAACCTGGAATCTATGATCTACAATATCCATACATCCCCAAGAAGGTAGGGATCTGATGTTGACTCTGCGGCAGGGTCATGTTTTGTATTGCTTGTATTTTGTCCGTTGTCAGGTGTGTTAACCCCTGGGTTAGACAGTGTCCCAAGTGTTTAACTTTGGTCTGGCATGTCTGTAATTTATCCCTTGCAACCTTGTGTCCTGTTTGAGAGAGATGGAGCAACAACAGTTTAGTATCATGCACAGATGACATAAACGAATTAGAACATAGCAATAAATCATCTACATATTGAATTACAACAGACCCATTGCTTGGTTGAAAGGATTGCAAACAGTCATGTAAGGCACGGGAGATTTCCCTGTCTGTGAGGCAGGTCAGCTCCAGAGCAGACGAGGTTGGTAAGTGCATTCCTATGTGCGGCCCAGGCAACAGTCCTATCCTAAGACAACCTACCACTACCACAACCACAACCAACAGACAGGAGTAATCTACAATAAGGAGAGAGGAGGCACTCGCTGAAGAATCATCACTCAAGGAAAGACAGATAGACTCTTAGTCATTCTTATGGACTACACTAGATTTTAAATATTCAATTTTAGGCCCTTCACAATAATTAAAACTTATTTTCAAATATTATGAACCTATTTCAACTCCTGTAAAACCAGGATCATTATGTTAACAAAGTCTTGCATAAAATATAAAGCAATGATATATCCCAAAACACCTCACATAGTGCAGGGAGTCAATTCTAAACCAATTTTCCTTCATCTGAATTATATCCTATGAATTTGTAGAGACCTGTTTAATTACATTTTGAGCCTGATAAGGCTATTTGGTTATAAAAAATGTTTTTAGATAATCTGATACTATTTTTACTTGCGGTTATTCGTAATATTACTTGATCCAACATGTTCCTTCTTAACAAAGGAGCTGGCTGCACATGAAAAGTTTGTGAGAACCAGTTACCAGAAATTTTGTCATGGTAAAAAAAGCAAACAATTGATTGAGCAAACAATATAATGTTACTGCATAAAAATTTAGTTTGTAACTGTGAACAAGTAGCTTAATTATGTTTGTTTTTCTTTCCAAAGTTTAACAACTTAACTCCAAATAATTATGTAAAAAATTGAATGCCTTTTTTTCTAATTTTCCTAAAATCAGAGCAACCGCCCACGTTGGGAGAACCACAGAGGGAGTGGGAGGATGAGTCACCAGGGACGCCAACCTCCTCTCCACCTAGTGTTCCTGCACATTGATCAGTGTTCCTCCTGGAGGGAATGCACCAAAATGGCCTAGACATGAAACAGCTCCTAACTATGATTGCTACAACCCTCCAGGAAATGAAGGTCCAGTAGGTAACAAGAGAAACATCAGCCGCAATGGATACGACTCCTGACAGGCCTATATGTGTATCTGTGCTGGTCTGGCTTATTCACAATAACCATTACTATGTATTAGACTGCCAGTTCCATCCCCTTTTCTGCCTCATCAAATTAAAAGGGATGCAAGTATCAAGTCTGCATGTGTATGTAGGTGTATGTCATTGGGCATCAATTCCCCTGTGTTTCACATCTCCACAAAATCTCTATAGCCAGCACAGATATTATGCAGATCAGTGCATATCAGCTAAGTTAATTGATGCTAACCTAAATCAACTCCAACATGGCAATAATGCTATGAAGAACTGTTATGCTTTTCTGTGTTGAAATCTGTTTTCTTTAAAGGGCTAGGATTTTTGGGGTCCTACTCTTCTAAAATCAACCTTACATAAACTGTGCCTTGGTCTAGTTGCTATGGCTGCTTTGGCTTCTTAGAGTAAGGGGAACAAGTGTTACACAGGTGCACTATGGATGTGATATAGTTGTCAAAGTAAGATATATTATTGCAAATTACTTTATAAACTGCATTCCCAGGCACAGATAATGCAGATGATTAAGGAAGATTTTTAGTTACATATTAGGGCCCCAGAGACTACAGAGTGTATATACTGACCAAACCATCTGCCACATGCCACATTGTGTATAGTTTGGGAGTCATTGTATTTTGGGTCCCTGAAACCAGATATGTCTCCAAAATGAGTAAAATAATTAAATAACTATAAAACTGCATGAAAAGTGTCTCTAGCCTACTTAACCCATTGTCATTTGCTATTTTAATGCAGTGAAGTATTTATGCTATACTGCATATTTATGTAATACCACTAGATTGACAAGAACAATACATTTCCACAATTTATTGCTTATTTAATGTAAGTAAAGCCCAATGACATAGAATTTGGAGACTGAAAGGATTTTATGGTGCATACTTTCAGGAGGACAGTGAATTTAAGTATATTGTCAGTGTCATGATCATCATTATTATCATCCTTATCATCATCATTATCATTTACAGATGATACAACATAACCGTGACTTCCATCAGTTGCCAGCCAATCCCAAATGGTATGTGTCAAAAGTTGGCTTGTGAGGTCACAATCCCAAACTCAGTTTTAAAAAAAAATCCCTGGTGTTGTGGTTGATAAAGCAGAACTCTAATAAAGATGCTTTTAAATAGGGTGGTGATCCAAAATTACACTTCCCAGACCTGGAGACAGAAAGGGTGGGAGAGAAGGCCTCTTACTTTCTCTATGATGCCCCGAATTCTCCCTCAACTCTTCTTCTCTTAGTAGTACACAATATTCTTCTATTCTATACTCACTGTTCCTCCTCTGTGTTGCTGTTATTTATCATTACTCAGGTACAGTCTCTTGATTTCTTGACAACTTTGCTGCCTAGCTCACATCTTTCTTATTCTTTTCCCTACCAACTCTAATACTTGATGAATTTAACATTCCCATTGACGACGCCATTATCTCTGCCGCCACAACACTTCTTTTGTAAACTTCCTCCTTTGGTCTCAAGTGGACTTTATATCCCACACACTGTAAGGGAATACTTCTTTGATTTCATCTTCTTCAGTTCTATCTCTAGCTTCTTCAACTCGGCCTTCCCACTCTCCAAAAACTACCTTCTTTCCTTCAACTTCACTTTACCACATGCTCCCCCTTTACTAACATACATATATAAAGCAACACCATAATGGCTCTCACCCCAACCACTTCTCATCTTTAGCAAAACTACTCCTCTTTCCTATAACCAGCCTGTCTTGCCCTAACCTTTGAGCTTCTTTCTATCATAACACATCCACTTTAATCCTAGACAAGGCAGCTAAAACCACAACACACAGGGTCTCAGGTAGAGTTGGATGCCCTCCTGCCCCTCAGCCCAGCCTGCCCCTGAAAGGAATGTTGCCACATAGGTCAAGTGGAGTAAAGACATGTTCAAGTACTTGCTGCTTACATAGAGATCAAGACAGCCGGAGATATGACTGTAAGGAGGTGTATCTGTTATGTCTGCTCATATTCCTGATGATAAAAAAGAGTTAAATAAATAAATTTACAACAAGCCGTGTGCTCCCAGCAATAGCATTCATTGCCTAGCAAACTTACTTCTCTGTGTCCCACTTCTGCATTCACATTTTGGGAGGTATCCATATAGAGGGGACGACAAGCACTAATCTTACACATTGGCCCACTCATTTCTTAAAACGCCCGTGGTCCCAACATGCATATGGAAAGAAATGATACTCACTACAGTTTATAATGGTGATCTACTGTACTGTAGATTAAAATATTAGAAATACACATTTTCATCAGCATTCTGTTTCTTTTAATCTCAGATAACTTATTTTTAAAGTTATAATTATTATTAATATATAGGTGGCCCCAGGGCTCTTCTGTTGCCACCACATGTAAGTGACAATTGTTTTTATTTGCACTCTCAATTCAAATAAATTATTATTATAGAGCAATAGATTGCTATAGGTTACATAGAATCTATTAGTTAGTTAACATATATGTGATGAAATGTAGTATATATAATGACTGATTGTTATTTTCTGAATTTATGTATCACACTGTGAATATTTTATGTAACCTTTCAAAGTGTATTTGGTTAACTGACCTGAGTCTGACCTAGGCAAGTGTCAATGGTCTTTTAAAAGTAGCCAGGCCCAGAGACAGATAAACTCTCTGAGTAGTTTGTGTATGTAGAGGAGTTAGACTTAGCCAGGCAGAAAGAGCAGAGGTGATAGATTCTCTGAGGTGCCCAAACACCTCAGTGATAGATAATTTAATTTTGAGAACAGTGATTGCAATAACAAAATGACACAAGTCTAACACTCCACACTCAACAATTGCTTCTCAAACAAGTCCCATCTTGGATCTGTTTTCCTTAAACTTTGGCATTGGGATTGGTTTTGTCATAACATCTGCCAACATATTGTCAGCCTCACAATAAGTAAGCAGATTCACATTTTGCTCCACTAGGCCAGAAACATCAACATGTTTGGTTCTAGCGTTTATCTTTTTAATTGCAAGCTGATTATCCTCAAACAATACTGTCTGTTAAGGTACTGGCTCTCCAAAATCCTGTAATAGCTGACTTAACCAAACAACATATTGACTGGCATAGGTCGCTGATATGTATTTGGCTTCTATTGATGATAGAGCAATGTACATTTGCTTTTTAATGGACCATGAGATTGGACTGCTCCCAAGTTTGAACAAGTAGCCACTTGTTGACTTCCAATTCACTGTAATCACCTGCCCAATCTGAATTTACAGATTCTGTTAATTCAAACTGCCTTTCGCTTGAACACTTGAACGATAATGAAGAATCAAACACTGAGGACACCTACAAATAAAATCCGAATTGTGCAAAAAATGATTTAAATATAAACAGGCTTACCTGAAAACCGACACTGCAGATCAATGGGACCAGCATGCTGACAGCAAGTTATTTTGAATGGACAGCTGTTCGGCAGTACAATTTTACGTCATGGCGACATCTATAGATGTTAATTTAAAGCGTCAATGTCGGGTTAAGTGTTTAAAGACTTAACCTGCAGGGTCCCAACATTGCCGCTTTAAATTAACGTTCATTGAGGTCTCGATGACGTTAAACTGTACTGCCGAACAGCTGTCCATTCGGAATTACTTGCTGTCAGCATGCTGGTCCCATCAGTGATCTGCAGCGTCTGTTTTCAGGTAAGATTTTATTTGTAGGTGTCCTTGTTGTCGGATTTGTGGTTATTGTTAAAACGATTACCGCTTTCGCTGTCTATAACATGTTCAAGCCATGTGTGTGTTTAAGGCAATGCATGACTATCTTAATTGCTTTCTAATCTCTTTACTTCAGTTTACTCACACATCTGCAAAGATAAGACAGCTTTTCATATATATGGCTGTGTAATAGTTGCAACACACAAAAGTGCTTCCCCCTTCCTGCTTGTCTATACTGTTCATTACTTTGTATTGTAGGAAATAATCTTCTCCTTAAAAACTGATTGAGAATTGTACTGATTTTAGCAGGCTAATTGAGTAGAAAACTTCCATCTTCTTCTCGATGTATGTGGAATCTTAGTTAAGTATGTCACCTATCCCAGATCCTTAGTACTAAAGTCTGAGTTTAGAACTTCACTTAGCTTTATAATTTCTTCTTTTTCTCCATGGGCAATAATCAAGTCATCATTTAAGAGCAGACACATACATTTCGCATACTCAACTTCGAGTATACATATGTATCTGTCTTACTTCGTGTGAACTCTTGTTCTAATAAAAATTAATTTTACAGTTTCCTGCTTTTTTGGTACTCTGTTTAGCAACGGGCGCAAAAGTGGTATCATAAACTTCACCATATTTTGGAGAATATCCCTTTGCCACTAATCTTTCCTTAAATCGATGAACCTTACCTTCAGAGTCACATTTGGTTTCAAAAACCCATTTGCTTCTAATCGCATGTTTCCTTGAAGGTAGCTCTGTAATTTCCCATATCTGGAGCTGTTTGAGAGACTCCAATTTTGATTCATTAAGACACTCATAGCAAACTTATTGTGTGCTCTTTTTTAAAATGAATTCAATTTGGTTGTACGCACATCCGTATTAAACTCAAGTGGATCTGAAGAAACATCTTTGTTGAATACAGGTCTAGGTAAGCTCTGCTCTGACAGACACAATACACTATAGCGCACAAGAGGACCTAAGGAACCTAGGAACTAAGTATGAGGTTTCTATACCCGTGGGGATCTCAATTACTGCCGTACTACAAACATCAACGGAGGTGGCAATTACAGGTGTATCGCTTCCCGTTGAAAGTTCCAATATGACTGTTTCACACCGTCTGGCAAGATACCAACAAGCCTTTCTTTTATAGCAAGGAGAAATAGAGGTCCTGTGTCAATTATATATCTGGGCATTAACTAAGGCTGCATTTCTGTCTCTCTTGAGAGTGGGATCAAATTTCTCAGATATATTATGTATTTTTAAGTGTTTGTTAAGGAATTTTTTCTATGAGACACATAATGTTATTGATGTTTTTAATGTGATATTTTCGATTATTTGATTCCAAAATAAATGGTTTACATTATCCACAGTTCACACGTATTTTGTAGTTATACAATCACTGTTGCACGTTTTCTAGTATAATACCTTCAATGAGGGCTGTAGACCTCTTGCAATTAGTGTTATATAACTGCAGCCATATCAACCGCCATAAGGGAATTTTTTCTTTATAGACACAATACACTGCAGGATACCTACTGTCACGGGCACTAGGAGTCTTTACCCAGGGATCACCAGGTGATAGGCTTACCAGAGCAGTATAGATGGTAATATGGTACTCTGGTAGCAGGGTGATCACGGAACAGGAAATAGCAGATGATGGAGATGCTCAGGAAAGTCTATGACTAGCAGCACTGGTAATATGGATGTAGAAATACACGAGGAACTGTATGGACAAAGGACACGTGAAGGTAGTCAGTGGTCTGCGGTAGCAAGTTGTACCACTGCTATAGTGAGGAGGAATGTCCAACAGAAACGAGGAGGTGATGAGAGTCAGCGGTCTGCGGATAGCAAGTTGTACCGCTGTCTGAGTGAAGGAATGGAATCCACGTGGAGGTATCCGGGGAGTCAGTGGTCTGCGTTAGCAAGTTGTACCACTGCTATGTGAGAGGATACTGGAACAGGTGACACATGAAACAGGGATCAGTGGTCTGCCACTAGCAAGTTGTACCACTGAATATATATGTGAGGAGGAGCACGGGGAGAGACTGCAATACAGGGGATACACGGGCACCTTAAACTTGATCCACAATAACATGCACAATATATTAATGACTGAACAGCACTGCAATAATAGAAAGTCACTTGAGGAAATCCGGCACCAGATAACACAGTCAATGATGGCAATAGTCTCAGCGGATAGTAAACTCCAGAGGAGAACAAACTCAGTCCAGCAAGATATGCAATACACCAGCACAGTCAATGAGAAGTATGCATACCGTGGTTCAGAAGCAGGCTGTCAGACAGGAGTGCAGAGATACCTGAACGGCTAGAGGCCGGCAGGATGCGAAGTCCCTGGAGGGGTGAAGCGGTAATCAAGTAGGTGCAGCGCACAGGTAGGTAGACCAGCAGGGGAACAAATACTCAGGAAGCAGTAGTATGTAGGACTGGACTCCTGGAGGACCCTGAAGAGTAGCGATGATCTAGATGAGATGAAAACAGTGAGGCGCAGATCCGATGCAGACTGGCGAGTAGAGACCAGCGGGAACACGGAGAAGCACGGAGAGTGGGTCAGCTGTTGTAGGACGAGTAGAACTGAGAAGTAGCAGCAGCAGGACTCTGCAGATACACGGAGGTAGCGGATGGCAACCAGCAGGTGCAGCAACGATGAAACACGGGAGAGCAGAGCTGAGCTGGAACTGTTGAGCACGGAGAGTAGCGGATAGGAATCAGTTGTAGCAGTCTCGAGGAAACACGGGAGAGATGAGATGAGCTGAAGACTGAAGCGCACGGAGGCAGCGGATAGGAATCAGCCAAACAGTCACGATGAAACACAGGCGAGTTGAAGTAGATTGAAGACTGTAGTGCACGGAGGCAGCGGATAGGAATCAGCTAACAGTTATGATGGCACACAGGTGAGTTGAAGTAGATTGAAGACTGTAGTGCACGGAGGCAACGGATAGGAATCAGCTAACAGTCACGATGATACACAGGAGGATTGAAGTGGCTTGAAGACTGTAGTGCACGGAGGCAGTGGATAGGAATCAGCTAACAGTCACGATGATACACAGGAGGGTTGAAGTGGTTAGGAAGACTGTAGTGCACGGAGGCAGCGGATAGGAATCAGCTAACAGTCACGATGATACACAGGAGGGTTGAAGTGGTTAGGAAACCACAGGAGTAGAAGTGGTCTGGAAACCACAGGGGTAGAAGTGGTTTGGAAACCACAGGAATCAGCAGCGCTGAATACACGAGGAAACACCTTCAGAGGCTCATGGGACTGAGACTCCAAGATCAGGCCCCGTGGTATTGACCACAGGTGCTTAATATAGGGAGTGTTGCCTGATCTGCCAATTAAGTTAAAGGAACAGGTACTGAAGGGTTTGAAAGGGCTGCGCATGCGCAGACCCTCAGGATGGAGGACGGCCACGGTTCCTAAATATACGGGAAGAAGCACTCACAGTCCGGTGAGTGACACCTACAATACATATGTGAGATATAAAATCCCAGCGGATGTACAGCGAAGATTCCTCCGAGGGTAGTTAAGGTACAGCCAGGTCTGGTACACAATAGTAGATGTTCGTCACGCCAAAAGATGATCCAGTAGAGTAATCAGGGCCAACCGGGTCTAGTACACTGTAGCAGAAGCCTGTCATGTCAAAGGATAATCCAATAGAGTAGTCTGATCAAGCCAGGTCAGGTATACTAGGAGGTCACAGGAGATGCAGGAAGGAACACAAGGAGCAGATACAGGGAGCCAGGAGTCAGGAGTGTAACCTGTTGCTCTGACACAGGGCTTGTGTCAGAGTGCAGTTTAAATACAGAGGACAGGCGGAGTTTTGAATTCCCCACCGGGGGTCACATGAACGGCGCTGCGTGAGGTTTGGGGAGCAGGTGAGTATAACACCTATGTTTCCAAATCAGATTTGACCTGGGAGAGAAAGTTAGGGTAGTTAGCTTGGAAGAACTGGCTGTATTGCTTGGTAATATGGATGCCTTACTATTTAAGTTTCTTTTGGTACCATTTGAAGGGGAATTTTTGGATGAGGTTTGTTTTAATGGTGTCTGTGAGGTAGAAGTCAACAGTTTCTATCTTTTGAGGGCTAATTTTATATCCTGTAATACGGCCATAAGTGTCAATGTCTGCAAGTAGCAGAGGCAAGAAAACAGATGGGTCCAATAGAGTCAGAATTAGGTTGTCTGCAAATATGGAGATTTTATGTTCTGATTTTCCCACCTTGATCCCCAGGACGATGCTATTGGAGCAATCATAATATAAAAGGGGATAAACCGCTCTTCCTACATGGTTATGTAAAATGCTGCCTTAGATGGAAATACCTTGTGAAAAGGGGGGATCCCTTCCCCTATAGAGACAAATAAGTTAAAATGGTATAACCTGGCATAAAAGTGGAATATGAAACTGATGAAAAAGATACAACAAAATGTATTAAAATTATATAATATCTCAAATGATCCGGACAAACAATAACCTATAATAGCAGGACATAAAAAACATATAGACAAGAGAAAAACTCCTTGGTTAGTGTATAGATAAAAAAAATAGTCCACTAAAAAATTCCACACTAGATATACTCTTCCAGGAAAAGGATAGGTGGGTAAAAAGTAAGGTCAGTCATATATCAAAAAGAAGGAGATCCTGCATTGCACAAATATGTTCACAGAGAGGGATAATAAAACTCAGTCACTCACTCAGGTATCCTGGTGAAAATCCGCTATGTGGTCTCCGGGTAATTCCTCTGTGAGACACCACAAGTCCCTATTTCCGCAGTCTTGCTTTAATGCTCCCGATATCCTCTTCAGTGCACACCAAGGTCCAAGCTGTTAAATGTAACGTGGTCCGGAAGGGAAGTTATGGCAAGTCAGCTGATATCTTCTGCCGCACGGTCCGCGCATGCGCTATTGGCAGATGGAAATGAAGCGCTAAGACAGCTAGATATGAAATGTGATAGAAGAAATTAATGAATGAATGGATGAAAAGATAAAATTACCTACGCGTGTCGCTCGTGAGGAGCTTCCTCAGGGATGTTATTAAAAAAGAGTGTCCTGCCTTTTATGGAGGAGTATATTCAATGATTGGTTACATTAACTCAATGGGCATTTTCTTTATTTCACATATCAAAGCACAGTTCCAATAGAGGCCCGATAGAATAGTAGTAATGTGTCTTTTTTTGTGGGCTATCTTGTTGAAGTGCAAGAAACAGATCCATATACGAATAAACAATCACAATCCCTAATTATATATGAACAAAGGTTATATAAAGAGGATAAAAAGACCAAAAAACTAAAAAATAAACCAAAATGAAATAAATTAATAATAAATAAATAAAAATAAATAAATAAAAATATACTTATAAAATGAAAATAAAAAGAAAATATATGAACAACAAACCAGAAAAGTAGGGAAAATTAATAAATGAAAATCTAACAAATTTACAAGAATGTGTTAAGCTCAAAGTCCACATTTAAACCTTGCGGTACCAAGGTTTTCAATTTAAAGATCCACCTGGTTAGTTCTTGGGAGATCAATCTGATAAAATCCCCTCCCCGCCAGGGTTTCCTTACCTTCTTTATTTCAATAAACCTAAGGCCAGAGGGATCATGATCATGGTAGTGTTACGATCTTGATGCCTTAGTCAGTATTAGCACAGGCTTACCTAGGGCGCGGAGTCTAACGGCCTTCCGGTCTTCACCAAGAACCACCGCAAGGTAGTGTGGGCTTAGCTGCCGAAGAACCGCAGGTCGCGGCCCCCAGATTAGCCTACTGACGTAAGGGAGAAAGTTCTAAGTGATGGCAGGCAGACAAGAAAATAGACAATGCGGTGCAAGTACAGGCACTAACCGTGAATTCCAGGCGTAGTAGGTCTGGAACAGTAACCGGTAGATGCACGGAGGCAATGGGTGCGTGGCAGGATCCAGAGAATAGTCGGTAACACAGCCGGGTCGGTACACAGAAGGTAACAGGTATACGGTGCCAGAGGGAGATCCAGAGAATAGTCGGTCACACAGCCGGGTCGGTACACAGGAGGTATCAGGTATACGGTGCCAGAGGGAGATCCAGAGAATAGTCGGTCACACAGCCGGGTCGGTACACAGGAGGTATCAGGTATACGGTGCCAGAGGGAGATCCAGAGAATAGTCGGTCACACAGCCGGGTCGGTACACAGAAGGTATCAGGTATGTACACAGGAGTAGGAGGAATAGAGGGGTTAACAGGGAGCAGGATCACAGGAGTCAGGACACAGGAACTGTAGCCAGGAACAGGAAACACATTGCTCTGACACAGGCAGCGTGTCAGAGCAGGGAAGATATAGGAGTTTGAATTCCCCGCCCAGGAGTCACATGATCAGCAGCAGAGAGAAGCAGGAAGTGCGGCAGCGCTAACAGAAGCAGCGCTGAAGACATGGACACCGCTGTCAGCTCCCGCTGACAGCGCAGCGGAACGGGGACAAGGTAAGTTCCTAACAGTATCCCCCCCTTCAGGGGTGGCCTCCGGACAACCTATAAGGCTTTAGAGGGAACTTGGTATGGAATTTCTTCAACAACTCGGAGCATGAAGGTCTCGTGCAGGAATCCAAGAACGCTCTTCAGGACCGTAACCTTTCCAGTCAACCAGGAACTGCAAGGAACCTCTGGAAATCCGAGAATCCAGAATCTCCTTCACCTCAAATTCCTGATCTGGTGCAGAAATAGCAGCAGGAGGTCTTCTTGAAGAGAAGAATTTGTTAACAACAAGTGGTTTGAGAAGGGAAATGTGAAAGACATTGGGAATCCTCAAGGTAGGGGGTAATTTTAATCTAAAGGCCACCGGATTAATGACCTCAATGATCTTGAAGGGACCGATAAATCGGGGAGTGAATTTCCTAGAAGGAACCAACAGGCGAAGATTCTTTGTAGACAACCACACTTTGTCACCAGGAGTGAGTAGTGGAGACGGTCTTCTTCTTTTGTCAAATGCTTTTTTACTGATGGCAGAGGTGTGAAGTAATTTGCGTTTGATAAGATCCCACCTAGACGAGAAGTCCGATAGAAGGGAATCCACTGCAGGAACCCCAGAAGCGGTTAACTCTTTGAAGGGTGGAACTTTAGGATGAAATCCCTGAAGAGCAAAAAAGGGAGAAATGGAGGTAGAGTCGTGTGAATTATTATTGTGGGCGAATTCTGCCCAAGGTAATAAATCAACCCAATCATCATGTTTAGCTGAAATGAAACATCTGAGGAATTTCTCCAATTCTTGATTCGTCCTTTCCGTGAGACCATTACTTTGCGGATGATATGCAGAAGAGAAATTTAACTTAATTCCACAAAGACGAGAAAAGGCCCTCCAAAATCTTGCCACAAACTGAGTTCCTCGATCAGAAACGATAATATCTGGACAGCCGTGTAGGCGGAAAATTTCTTTAATGAAGAGTTGAGCCAGAACAGGAGCAGAAGGGAGACCTTTTAATGCCACAAAATGAGCGGCTCGGGAAAGGCGATCGGTGACCACCCACACTACTGAGAACCCTCTGGAGGAGGGTAAATCTGTGATAAAATCCATGGAGAGATGACTCCAAGGTCGATCCGGAATTGGCAGAGGCTGCAGCAGACCGTATGGAGCCTGACGAGGAACTTTATTCTGAGCGCAAGTGGAACACGCCGTAACAAACTGTCGAACGTCCGAACGGATAGCCAGGCCACCAATAACTACGGGAGATAAATTCCAAGGTCTTCTTTATACCGGCATGACCAGAAAAACGGGAGGCATGAGCCCATTTAAGGAGTTTAGTTTGGAGATGTGGAGGAACCAAAGTCTTCCCGTGAGGAATGATCACCCGAGTAGGGGTAGTAGCCAAAATACATTCTGGATCTAGAATAGACCTAACACTCTCTTCTTCGGTATCCATAGAATCAAAGGAACGAGAGAGGGCATCAGCCTTCTTGTTCTTGGACCCTGGTCTGAAGGTAATGATCATATTGAATCGTGAAAAAAATAACGACCATCTGGCCTGACGGGGATTGAGGCAGGATGCAGTTTGTAGATAAAGCAGGTTCTTGTGATCCGTAAAAATAGTAACAGGAAATCTGGCTCCCTCCAAATGATGTCTCCAGGCCTCCAAGGCCAATTTGATAGCAAGTAGTTCTCTGTCTCCAATGCCGTAGTTTTTTTCGGTGGATGAGAATTTACAAGAAAAGAAACCACAGGGAGAAAACTTTCCAGTAGAATTCTTCTGAGACAAAATAGCTCCTACTCCAGTGGAGGATGCGTCAACTTCGAGAAAAAAGGGGAAGGAAGAATCTGGCTGTTGAAGAATAGGTGCCGATATGAAGGCTTCTTTAAGATACTTGAAGGCCTCTACCGCCTCTGGTGGCCAGGTCTTAGCGTTGGCAGATTTCTTGGTCAGGGAAGTGATGGGAGCAATAACAGACGAAAACCCTTTAATAAAGTGGCGGTAATAATTAGAGAATCCAATAAACCGCTGGATGGCCTTAAGTCCAACCGGTTGGGGCCAATCAGAAATCGCCTTTAATTTCTCAGGGTCCATACGTAATCCGGAGCCAGAAACCACGTGACCAAGAAAAGGAAGATGCGTTTTTTCAAAGACACACTTGTCCACATTACAGTACAGATGATGCGACCGAAGGCGTTGAAGAATCAAGGAGACATGATGGCGATGAGTAATAATATCAGGTGAAAAAATAAGAATATCGTCAAGGTAGATGACAACAAATTGATACAGGAAATCCTGAAAGACTTCGTTAATAAAATTTTGAAAAACCGCAGGAGCGTTACAAAGTCCAAATGGCATGACAAGATACTCAAAATGCCCATCGTGCGTATTGAACGCCGTCTTCCATTCATCCCCTTGTTTAATACGGATAAGGTTGTAGGCCCCTTTCAAATCCAGCTTAGAAAAAATTGAAGCTCCCTTGATCCTATCAAAGAGTTCAGAGATTAATGGTAAGGGGTACCTATTCTTTTTCGTTATGGCGTTGAGGCCACGGTAGTCTATGCAAGGACGCAATCCGCCGTCCTTCTTTTTTACGAAAAAGAACCCTGCTCCTGCTGGTGACGAGGATTTCCGGATAAAACCCCTGTTTAGATTCTCCTTAATATATAGGGACATGGCCTCTGATTCGGGTAGAGATAATGGAAATACCCGTCCTCTAGGTGGTATCTTATCCGGCAACAATTCAATGGAGCAATCCCAAGGTCTATGAGGGGGTAACTTGGAAGCCTCCTTTTCACAAAAGACATCAGAAAACGAATGATATTGAGGAGGAATACCGGAGGGTGTTGGGAGACAGCCCATAGCGGGTCTATGAATCCTGGGAAGACATCGGGAATGACACTCTGAACCCCATGCAAGAACTTCCGGTTTCTGCCAATCTAAAGTGGGGGAGTGAAGTCTGAGCCAAGGTAGGCCTAAGATCAACGGGTTGATAGCCTTTGGAATGACTAAGAAGGAGATTTCCTCAGTGTGCAAGGCTCCAATGCGTAGAGACATGTTAACAGTTCTGTTCTTAATGGATCCTCCAATGATACGACTGCCATCTATAGCTGTAATGGCAATAGGTGGATCTAAGGATTGCCTAGGCAATGATAACCGCTCTACAATGTCAGCTCGTAAAAAGTTCCCCGCTGCACCGGAGTCAATAAGCGCTGGAAGAGACAATTGTTTATCAGTATATTGCAGAATAACTTGGATAGAAAAACTAGAATCCATAGGAGAGAGAATGTTCATACCTAACTTAGTCTCTCCGTCATCAGTTAGGTCCGATCGTTTCCCGGGCGCTTCCCACATTGACTCAGGACATGACCGGGTTCCCCGCAATAAAGGCATAAACGATTCTTGAACCGCCTCTCTCTTTCCTCCTGGGATAAACGTGCTCTTCCCAACTGCATAGGCTCTTCCTCCGGTGTAATAGGACTTTGGAAGCGAGGAGCCAAACGGAAGGTAGATCGACGGGAACTCTCTCTTTCCTGAGTGCGTTCACGGAAACGTATATCAATCTGGTTACAGAGAGAGATCAAAGCATCCAGGTTAGTGGGTAACTCTCGGGCTGCTAGCTCGTCCTTAATACGATCGGACAAGCCTTGCCAAAAGGTGGCCACTAAAGCTTCATTGTTCCAATGAAGTTCGGCCGCCATAGTGCGAAATTGAAGAGCATACTGGCCCAGAGTAAGGGTACCCTGGCGCAGACGGAGGAGTCCAGAAGCTGCACTGGAGACTCGTCCGGGTTCATCAAAGATGCGTCTGAAGGTTTCCAAGAAAGTGGCACAATTATGGAGAATGGGGTCATCATGTTCCCAGAGAGGAGAAGCCCAGGCAAGCGCTTGACCAGACAATAAGGAAATAATATAGGCGACTTTAGTTTTCTGTGTGGGAAAGTTCCCGGGCAAAAGTTCGAATTGAATAGCACACTGGTTCAAGAAGCCTCGGCATTCCTTAGGATCCCCATTGAACTTGGGTGGGTTAGGTATGCGGAGTTGAGAGGTGGTGGGGGCAGATACAGATGAACCGCTTGGAGCGGGGGCAGGCTGTGGGGCCGGAGCAGGTGGAGGATTAGGAGCTGCCACCTGAGCTGCTTGGAGCGTATCCAACCTGTTAGACAGAGTCTGCAGAATCTGTAATAACTGTTCTTGATTTTTCCCCTGTTCCTCAACCTGAGCCGCTAAGTTATCCAGTAGTACTCTCGCAGTGGGATTCCCTGTCGCTTCCATCAGTTAGATAAAGGTCAGAGCAAACTGTTACGATCTTGATGCCTTAGTCAGTATTAGCACAGGCTTACCTAGGGCGCGGAGTCTAACGGCCTTCCGGTCTTCACCAAGAACCACCGCAAGGTAGTGTGGGCTTAGCTGCCGAAGAACCGCAGGTCGCGGCCCCCAGATTAGCCTACTGACGTAAGGGAGAAAGTTCTAAGTGATGGCAGGCAGACAAGAAAATAGACAATGCGGTGCAAGTACAGGCACTAACCGTGAATTCCAGGCGTAGTAGGTCTGGAACAGTAACCGGTAGATGCACGGAGGCAATGGGTGCGTGGCAGGATCCAGAGAATAGTCGGTAACACAGCCGGGTCGGTACACAGAAGGTAACAGGTATACGGTGCCAGAGGGAGATCCAGAGAATAGTCGGTCACACAGCCGGGTCGGTACACAGGAGGTATCAGGTATACGGTGCCAGAGGGAGATCCAGAGAATAGTCGGTCACACAGCCGGGTCGGTACACAGGAGGTATCAGGTATACGGTGCCAGAGGGAGATCCAGAGAATAGTCGGTCACACAGCCGGGTCGGTACACAGGAGGTATCAGGTATGTACACAGGAGTAGGAGGAATAGAGGGGTTAACAGGGAGCAGGATCACAGGAGTCAGGACACAGGAACTGTAGCCAGGAACAGGAAACACATTGCTCTGACACAGGCAGCGTGTCAGAGCAGGGAAGATATAGGAGTTTGAATTCCCCGCCCAGGAGTCACATGATCAGCAGCAGAGAGAAGCAGGAAGTGCGGCAGCGCTAACAGAAGCAGCGCTGAAGACATGGACACCGCTGTCAGCTCCCGCTGACAGCGCAGCGGAACGGGGGCAAGGTAAGTTCCTAACAGTTAGTGAAGAAAATGATCAGGAACGCTATGTGCGGTCAGTTTATTCTTAATATTTCTAAGGTGCTCCTGAATTCTGGTAATTAATTTTCTGATTGTCCTACCGACATATTGTTTTCCACAAGGGCATTCCAACAGGCAAATAATTCCTGTTGTATCGCAAGACAATCTGTCCTTAATTTTATAGATCACATTGGTAGCATTAGAATTGAAAGACACTACAGGTTTGGTATCCCTATATCTACTTGTCTTACACGCAGTGCACAGGTTACAATAAAAGAAACCGTGTGCATTCTCATTTAACCATGTACTTTTTTCATCTCCCCATTTGGTGGTATAGTGCTCTTGATCAACTTGTTCCTCAGATTGTCTGCCTTTTTGTAAATAAATTTTGGCTTGGATAGGAGAATGGTTCTTAATATATCATCACCAAGAAGAACTCCCCAATGTTTCTTAATGATTTTTTCTACCTTATATGAATTACTGCTAAATCTAGTGTTAAAGGGAATGTCTATTACACTCTTTTCTTACTTGTCACTTTCCTTATTTCCTAGGAGTGCTTCCCTTTCAGTGTCCTTAATTTCCAAGCAGGCCTTATCTATCAAACCTTTATCATAGTTCCTCTCTAAAAATCTCTGTTTGAGAATGGTAGTCTGCTCGTCATAATGTCCTATATATGAGCAATTACGTCTCAGTCTAGTGAACTGATGTTTCGGTATGTTTTTTAACCAGTTTCCATGATGTTCACTTGTAGTGGGTATATATGAGTTGCAGTCCCCAGGTTTTTAAACAAGTCTTTGTCTCCAATTTATTATTATGAACAAAGATTTCCAGATCCAAAAATTCTACCTTGGTAGTACTAATCTGAGAAGTAAAGTGAATATTCAAATCGTTGGTATTGATGTAGTCAACGAATAGAGTCAAGTCTTGTGAAGTTTCTGTCAATATACATAGGACATCGTCAATGTAGCGCCACCATGTGTGTAAATGGCTGACAAAGGAATTATTGTTCCAAATTGTGTTATTCTCCCAGTGGGCCATGAACAGGTTTGCGTAACTGGGCGCAAACTTAGCGAAGCTAAGCTGCCTATAACATGACCTACTGGACCAAAAGTTATTATGGTGTAACACAAACTGGATACTTTCGAGCAGAAAGAGGATTTGTTCTTGGGGAAGTTCAAATAAAAGAAAAATGTTGTCCGGCACTCAGAAACAATCAGAATTTAAAAATCACTGTGTCAGCATAAACATAAAGGAGAATTTTGTGCACAATATAGCTATATTGGGGTTAAGCTCACCTGCCGGTGTCAAGACATCTCTTGTAGATGAGTCCCTAAACTAGTGATACAAATTTACATTCAGGGTGTTCCATTTAAAGTCTTCCCTTGAACCTCCATCTTATAAAGCCTGCAGCACCTGTAGGGAGTGGTCAACTCCCAAAAAACCAACTAGAAAATAGTGAAAGAAAAAAAGGGGGCGCGCTTCTTTAAATTAATGAAATGTGTACAAGTGTATAAAATCATTTGAGACGGCAGCCAAGGACAAATAAGACCAATGTGCAAGTGCAAATAAAAGAAAAATGTTGTCTGGCGCTCAGAAACAAACAGAATTTAAAAATCATTGTGTCAGCATAAACATAAAGGAGAATTTTGTGCACAATATAGCTATATTGGGGTTAAGCTCACCTGCCGGCATCAAGGCAGGTAAGGCCCCCTTTTTTTCTTTCAGAAGTGTTTATGTAGTTTGGGGAGATTTTATATAACTGGCAATCTTGGGTTCTTAATAGGAAGAAAGTTTTATTCGTTCTTGTTTATAATGCCTGAAGACGCTGCTCCAGCCTAATCTTGGGTTCTTAATAGTAAGAAAGTTATATTCATTCTTGTTTGTAATGCCTAAAGACGCTGCTCCATCCAATGCTATTGGAAAAGATTTTTCGATCAATAATGCAAAAATGAAAGGTGAGAGCGGTCAGCCTTGTCATGTACCGTTAGAAAAGGAGATTTGTATAAAGCTAACAGACCACTTAAGGATGTACCAGCGAAGCCCAGATGGTTGCTTATGTATATGAATACGAGTGCACAAGGTCAATGACCAGTCTCATATTGTCCAAGGACTGGCAGCCAAGGATAAACCCAACCTAATTCGGATGGACAAGGGAAGGGAGGAGAAAATTCAGTCTGTTTGGTTCAATTTTTGTGTAAATTTTCAGGTGTACATTGAGTAATGATTTTGGTTTATACTTTCTAGCAGGAGGTGGGAACTCTACTTAGTTTAGGTATGACAATTATAGTGGCCAAAGTCGTTGATGTGTCAAACAAAGTTCAAGTCAAAATGATATTTAAAGAATTCGTCATGGAGGAGCTAATGGGGAAGATGAGTACATTGGTCAGTTTTTTGTAATATTGGGGGGTGAGACCGTCAGGACCAGGGGTAGAAGACGATTTCAGCAACGTCGATACTGTCTCCTCCTACATGATGTCAGATCAGCGTTTGAAAGATGTGGTAAGGGAGTGAGGATAAAAACAAGGTGGTCTCAGCTTCAAGAGAGTCAGCAGAAGCCAGAGCATCAGGGAGATAGTACAATGCTTTGTAATAGTCATGGAAGTTGTAAACCAACGGGCATGGTGTATGGTGTTACAACCCCATAATCTAATCCATACCTGAACTGCACTTTTTAGCCATGTTGTTATCAGGCAGTATCAGTGATGTATCTATAACATCTCCTTGAAAAAGTATGTTATGTGCGTATTGTCGCTAACCAATAACGATTGTCGAACCTCGATTTGTGATTCCAAAGCACAAAGATTTATTCGTAATAAGTAGAATAATATGCTCAAGCGAAGTAATAATAAATACAGCCGTTACTTATCGCAGGCGCTCTGGATCCAGTGCAGTCATTCAATCCTGAAGTCTGGGGGCAAGATGTCTGCACTCTGGATCACAAGCTGCTGCTTATATACACAATCAAATACAGTAATACAATGAAGATGGTATAGCTTGCATCTATTGGTCCAGATCTCAGGAATGTCCAAGGGGTTGTCAATCATTGGCTGGTTCATCCTAAGGAATCCAAAGGAGGGGGTCATCTCTGCAGGGGGTATGCTCTGCTCTTCCCGCCAGGATTCCTTAGTCTTAAGTAGTTCATAATTCCCTATCATTCATAACTTGTGTATGCACTCTGCGATTCCCTCGCAGAGTGAACCAAACAGTAGGATATGTAACAAGGTTCATTATGATACCACTCATGATGTGATTCCTTCAACCTGTTCCGTGTATTTCACTAATATGCATGTAACTCTGATATAACATATAAATACTACTATATTTCGACATAACTGACTATGTGTTGCAACTACCATTAATGTGTACTATTTTATAAGTATGCGTGTTTATGCGAATGTATGGTAAAAGACCAATTACTGTTGCTGCCACGTGTAGAGGATGCGTACGCCCTTTCACGCCGTAGTGTGCCCTTGTACGTCGATGCGTACCGTACGCATCTTTTCAGACAGCGACAACCAAGTTTTGCTAGACTTTAATTGAAATGCCTTTATCCAATTTGCTGACTTCGACAAGTACTTCAGGGGTTAAATTCCACCTCCACAGGAGCTGAGTGAATTAAGCTTCCATTGTTATACTGTTTGCTCCCTATTGTCCACAAGTGAGCTATCAGCCAGCCAGGAGCCGGACCCACCAGGGTTCATCTGAGTGAAGACACCTGGGGAGGTTGTGGAGGGGGCTGGATAGTGTAAGCAGCCGACCAATCGAGACCTTTTGCAACTCCCCTAGGCAGGCAGTTCCCAAGGTGGGTTAGAAGGTGATAAAAGAGGCTACCCTGGGAGCTGGAGACATGTGTGACTAACTTTTGGCCAAGAGGTGATGCTGTGGCAGAGATGCGCTGTGGAACATATCTCACTGGATTTATTTGAACTGATTTCCTCACTTGTTGAACCTGCTATCGTTACGGGGCCAGTTAATTCTGTTCTGCAGATTAAATCGTACTTCTATTTTTCCTCTAATATCGTGTCTGAGTGATTTGGGAACCACGTATCTTCACAGAATTCGTCTGTGATCAGACACTGATTGATTACTGTGTGTATTTTTAATTTCAGTGATCATCCATTGATCCTTTTTCTAGCGGACTTTGTTGGCTTTATAGCCTTATTAGCAACCAAAAAGCACAACAACCCCTAATGTGGCGGGAAAAAAAATATATACAATTGCTAAAGTTAGAGACAAGAAGACATCAAACTTTTAATTATGAAATTAGTAAAAATATATAATTTGTAATTATAACACAGAAGGTCAAGCTGCTGCACAAGCAGAGGTGGCTGCAACCACCTACAAACACACAGTAACCAAAAATGGATGTGTAGCGCTAAAGACCTGACTGTTCAATTAAAAAATGATATCACGAATAATCAATGTGCGTATTTATTACAATCAATACATCATAAAACTAACCTAAAATATGCCAGTATTATTAGCAACAAGTAGAAAACTACCCCGCATTCAGTAAATCACAGTGCACTGTGATATAATTGACATATACAATTAGCGTAGCTCGTAAATGATAGGAACAACACAATGCCACTAATACAATCAGTGTGGCGCTTGTCCAAATAAAAAAAACAATGATATTGTAGTAAAAAATAGAGCTAACAGAGTAGTTCCAAGAATGTATAATTAAACAATTGCTAGCAGTTGCCACCGATATCCATATTAATTTGTGTTAAATCACATCCCAGTGGATAATAATATCCTGCTATTGGTATAAAGCTTTATACAGTCTGGAATATAGCAAAGATGATATGAAGCTGACAATCGAGCTTTAGAAATATGTGTTCAGAGACACAATAAGGGCTCGATCATGCCCTATATGGATATTAGTAAACAGTTCCGTTATGAGCATTAGATGTATAATGTACTCACTGTCTCTGGCCGTGATCAAGAGAAATTAACAAAGCTGTTCCATATGACCTGTTTCCGGTCTGAAAATTGCTCTATTGAGTGCTGTATTAATGATCTGGTATAGATAATAAATGTACTTTGTCCCGAGAACGCATAGAACTCCTACAGACAATGGGGTATATTTAAGAAATAACGGTAGTGCACTATCGTGCACTTACCGTGTAAATTAGTTCACGATGTCTCCTACTCAAATTTATTAAAGGTGCATCGCAGCAGATATCATGGATAATTGCTGCTTTGCACTCCTTATCATTTTTGCGAGCAGTCACCATACAACAGTATGGTGACTGCTCTGGCCGCAATCTAACAAGTCCCGAAGCTGGCGTACATTATCAAAATTGAAGAAATCCAATGCTGTCAGCTCTGCTCCGAAAGAGCAGAGCGGGACAGCGCATGTGTGGAGGGATCACATGATCCCTCCCTGTCAATCAGCGCTCTCTCTCTGCAACGATAGTTGCAGAGACAGAGAGGGTATCTTTGTGCTCATGTCCAGTTCTTGGAACTGCACATGCGCAATTGAAGAATGAAAAGAACGAGGAGAAGACCCGGAGACAGCGCTTCCAAAGAGGGGGGTAAGTATGTTTTTTTACATCACAGAAAAAGCAGTTTTTCGGAACTGCTGTTTCTGTGCAGGGTTGTACATAAATGTGAGAAATAGTTCAATCCTTATCATTGCGATAAAGATTGAAAACTACTTTTCACTTTATGTGAATATTGATAAATGTGCCCCAATATCTCCAATATCTCGATCTTTCACAGAGTGCTGTCAAATCTGTGCATGACAGTGGATTGTGGTCAATGGGAAGAGCGTTATCCGCGGCTCACAGCTCTGTGTGAGACCCACCAGGTGCACGGCTCCTATTGATTCCCCGGATGTCACTCGGGCTGAGCAGAGATAGTTTGCTGGAAATGTAAATCACGCCAGGACACTCTCCTCAATCAGATCAAACACACATGGACTGTGTCGGTTCCCACAATGCTCACAAGGATCTACAGTGGCAATGATAGTGTGAACCCAATAAAAAAAAGGCATAGTAGGTAGATCAAATAAAAGAGGGCAACTAAGTAGTTAGCCCTACACCCCTAAGGCGTTTCATTAAAAAAATGTAACTTCATCAGAGGGAGTATTCAGAACCTAAGGCTTTATAGCCTTATCATAAAAATTTTGTTGTGATATTTTAGAAAGTATTTTCTGCTCTGCAGGCTAGAATTGTGTTTACTTTGAACTTAAATGTGTTGATCAGGACCAAGAGAGCCGAAAGGGGTGTTGTTTGTGTTGGGACAATAGAGAAGCAAACCTTTCCTCGAGAGAGGTATTCTCCTTAGCAGCCAGTTTCTTAGCATCTGAAGCTTTATTTATCAAGCTGACTATAACAGTAGCCTTCTGGATTTCCCACAGGACGCCTGTGGCATTGAATTCAGTACATTCCATGATTGCATCCTTAATCTCGTGATAGATCAACGGAGACAACCGAAGAGGGTCATCAAGCCGCCACTGATGAGATAATTTAATCAAGCAATAAATTATATAAACTCTTGCGTGATCTGTCCACATAAGAGGAGGTATCCCGGCTTCAATAACTGTTTGTATGAGAGACTGAGAGTCAAAGATCATATCAACATGAGTGTACCTGCGATGTGGGACCGAATAGCGTGCAGACTTTAGCATCCATATTTTTAAGAACACTGGAACACAGTCCTGCACTCTTAATGCTGATTCTGCAAAGGATGTACTATCCTTGTTTGCTTTTTCTTTCTTCCGATTAAATTCCTCCACAAGTATTCCTTTATCATGCTCCAATTTGAGTTCAACATCTGGTCTGGAATCAAGTGCTAATACAATTGTTTAATTACCGTATAGACACCACAGAGCAGTAGGGCGCTATATGAAAGTATTTTATTCCTTCTTTACAATGTAGATGCTATACTATCTCTAAAATACAGTTTATACAATCCTGCAAGTGCTGGCCTTTAAGCAATTTAGTCTGTTACAAATTTCTATTTAATATAGCTTATTGTTTAAATTTGCTCTCTTGTACACTTTCTGCAGTACATCTAACATTTCTTTTCATAGTTACATACATGCACTATATCATACTTGCCTACTTTTGAAGGCAGCTATCCGGGAGGAGGGGGTCCGTTGAGGGGGGCGTGGCCACGCGCACTGCACCATTAGGCCCCGCTCTTGGCAATCTTAGACAATTTTGTTCAATAGCAGAAGGGGGTGGGGAGCCGATGACGCGTTTAGCCTCACCCTCATCCTCTTCAACAACAGAGAAGGCTGGATCTGGAATATTTGCCTGCTTTCTCAGGAGTCCGGGAGAGCTCCCAAAAATTCGGGAGTCTCCCAGACATTCCAGGAGAGTAGGCAACTATGCACTATATGGTCATTATTTATACTAAGGGGAATTGTACTCTGGTATTTCTGGTCTTTCTCAGTCCATTCCTATGACTTGCTCAGGTTTAGTCTCTTGCACACATTTCCACATACATTCTCTTATAAGTAGCATCAATACTAAAAAATTCTATGTGTGATATTTCTGGTTAGTCAGACTTATTATGAACTTGCCAGGGATGCTTTTTAATCTATATCAGACTCTGGCAGTGATCTTTATTTTAAGTTAATTTTCTGGATGGACAGATTGATGGATGGATGGGACCTAATATCCAGAAATATGTTGCAAAAAAATCCAAGACAGAAAAGTAAATAATCAGGAGTATGACCTAGGTGAATATATGAGGGTATTTTTGAGTCCTGCTATCAAAAACAGTGGTATAGCTGGCCATATACAGTGCACAAGCTAATATGGCCTAGCTCAAAAGTCACCATCTACATGTCCAATATTAGTAAAAAGGAGCTTATGATTGGGGGCACATGTTGGCCTACAAGAAATTTACTTTGATAAAAGTAATAATTTCATTCCTGCAGCCAATGAGCTTTAAGAAAAAAGTATAAAATATTTTATTAACAAAATAAATGCTAGCATTGTGATAAAATTAGAAACAGAACAGTTGATTTTATAAACAGTGAACAGTAGGCTGTGTTACAATTTAAATGTCCTATTAAAATTGGATGAAGTAGTATATAGCAACGCAGCAGGGGAGACAGAGTGAAAGCACTCCTGTATACTAACAATGAAAAGTCGCTTTGTGAGTTTTGGATTCGGACAACTGAAGCATAGACACTGATCTATCACCCCTTTCTGCATACTGAAATGTCATCATCTTGCTGCTTTACAGTTTATTGTAATTGCTGTTTATGTTATTATATATGCCTTGTCTCGTCTCTGGTAACCACCTCTCACTCCTGCCAACAAGACTTCTGCCGTGCTGCTCCCCACTTATGGAATTCCCTACCACGATCAATCAGACTTTCCTCCAGCCTTCAAATCTTTACACGCTCTTTGAAAACCTATTTTTTTTTTAGAAATGGCCGTATCCTCGATAACAATTTTCACAAAAATGCACCCTCACATCTGTCCCTATCTCCACTCTGAGCTGTTCCTCTTGTGTCAGCTGTGCCCTCTTCCACTTACAATGTAAGCTCTCTAATGAGCAGGATTCTTCATACCCTTTGTTTTCATGTGTGTGTTTATTCTGTCTACCTTGTATGTCCCTGTTTTATGTATGTATTGTTTTCTCTACTGTACGGCACTGCGGAGCACTGTGGCGCCTTACAAATCTAAGATAATAGTAATAATAATAATAATATAGGCAATCTATAGTCCATTGAGATCCCAAGTCTGCGAATGGGGGTTTTAAGAATTGAGGAATTTCTTTGTTTAACAATACTGATTAGGAAAATATGTTCTTAGAATTAACTTTTCCATTGTTGCTCTCATATCTCTCCTCATCTTACAGACAATATAATTGCAATAAAAAATAAATCAAATGAAATAATAAAAATAATATAAGATAAAACAATGTTAATATATTTCATGCAAATATATTGGCTTCATCTAAAAATACTATTGACAACTTAAACTCTGTGATGGCCTCTTTTTCACTTGGCCAATTTCCACATATGTTTTGGCCACTAAAAAATCAGTTTTAACCATAATTATAAGAAAAACATGATTTTTTAAATCTTCTTGGTATGTATAAAGCGTACATGTTGTTGACTATACAATACATTTTGGTGACCCTACTTGTACCAAAATATGGAAAAATAAAAACATTTCCAAAATTCAAAGATAAAAATTTTTCTCTCATCCTTAAAAAGAGGTATTACAAAATATATTTATTTTTATGCTACCAGCTATTATTGCAAATTATTAAGCAATCTATAATTGGTTTAATCACATAGGTGTGATCATAGCCCTGTTTTTTCAACTATTAAGCCAAACTATCGAAGTTAAGATAAAGATCTATGGAGGATTAACAAGTGTCTTTTAGCTAGATTTGAAATGAAATCCACAGAACAAGAGAGACAAAAACAGCATTCTCCTTAAAAAAATTGCCTCTTTTTTTCGACTTCACTATTTAAATTTAACGTTTTTCTGTATTACTAATCCTTTTATTTTAAAATATAATGTCAAAACTTCCACAATTAAATAAATAATTGTCGCATACTTCTACTAAGCATAAATAATGCTTAGTAGAAGTACTATAAACTGACCTAAAAGTTAAATAACACAGAGGACTGATAGCATGGAAAGAGCAGCCTGAGAGACACAATAAGCAGCAATTGTTAACAAAAGACAGGTAAAGTGAAGCTGACAGAGGATTATAACTAGAAACAGATTTGAGGGAGAAGTAACTCAGAAGTGACACCAAGAGAGATGAATGTTGACAGAAAAGAAAAAACAAGAGAAGAGAGTGAGAGTAAGAGATGAAAAGTGGGTCACAAAATGGGTGTTATTTATGTTTAAAAAGCTGTCTGTAAAAATAGCATATTTATGTCTATATGTTGAGTTGTATGCATCTTTAGATCTGTGAAAATCTGTGCAGTTTGACACCAGTAGCATCTCTGCCCAGTTTACATCTGGCATACTTCACAGACACTTGCAAACATGTCTTTATTCAATTGTCTTTTATGCAACAAACATATTCGCTATTAGGAATCAATGAAAACACAAGAAGCCAATTGAAAATTGTTCACTAAACCTGTCCATGATCACCTGCAAAGGTTACGGCTATCTCAGGTGTATATATATCTTTTTCCTGGTCTGCACCTGTTCTCAATTCCTAAGTTCCTCCCCCTGAATAAAGATAAGCTATTCAAATTGGAATATGTCCCTCCCTGCATCAGACACATAGTTGTGGTAGATAAATATAAGAAAATGTACTGAATCATATAGCAGTTATACCTTATTGAGAAACATAAGAGAAGATCCTATGGTCTTATCATTGTGTGACACTCAGTGACTGTATTTACTGTGTTTCACCTGGTTTCTCAATTCCATTACAGCCAATTAATGTTTGGGGGATTTTCCACCACCCCCACATTTTACCTATTTTGCCACTGCTTTTCCTTTGTGGCAAATACTCTAGCCCCGATTCTCAGGCTAGTTCTGTTTTTCCACTTTTTGGTTATTTACTCTCCTCCCCTTCCTTCCCTCCATCCCCACTTATGGCTCTTTCCTGACTGTTTACCTCCATAAAATCTTCCTCTCCACTGCATAAATAATGGTTAAATTTCTTTCTCTGAATGTCAGGGACCTCATTTCCCCCAATAAATGCAGATTAGCTCTCATCACCTTTCATAAATGTAGGACATATTTTGATGCTCTCCAGGAGACCCACTTTTCCTTCTGGACCCCCTTATCCCACATTTCAAGGCCCTATATTCCCAATCTCCTACTCTGCTAACGGCCCATTTAAAAGGAATGGAGTCTCCATCCTGTTCAGTGTAGGAGTGCAATTCACCCTCTACACTAAAGTGAAAGACAATTCGGGCTGCTACCTTATTCTGGTCAGACTCCTACAGGAGAGGTAGTCTCTCTATATGTCCCCAAATCCCGCCAGGTATCCTTTATTAAAAGAGGGTTTGAGGAAGTGTCTAAGGTACGTCAGAGCCATCTGGTCATACTGGAAGACTTCAATTAAACTTTGGGTTCACTTTGGACCCCAAAGTATATATATCTCAGACCCCCCTGCTCATCTAGCACAAATGCTTTGGTGGGCCCTTCTCTTGCATTCCGTCAGTTATTGGAGAAACATGAACTTTATGATCTATGGCGGGTCAATTCTCCAGGTGCTAGGTAGTACACTTATCATTCAGCGGTCCACAGTTCCTATTCAAGGATCGACCTGATTCTGACTGATAAATGGACATAGCGGATCGGTGAAAATCTCGCCTATTACTTGGTCGGACCATGCATTTGTTGAGTGGTCCTGGATCCTCCAACAATCTAGGTTTTCCCCTAGACCTCTACTCCTCGCTGCCTTGTACAATAATGTAATGAGCAGAGATAGCTTTCCAGCAGAAATGCTGCACGCACAGATCATTATTATCCTGAAGCCCGGTAAGGACCACTTGCCTTACTCAACAGTAATTTAAAGATCTTCGCTAAACTTATAGCCACCAGGTTGAAATAATTTCTCCCTCACCTTATCCATCCAGACCAAGTGGGATTTATACCTGGTTGCCAGGCTTCAGATAATACCAGGCATATTTTAAATGTCATAGAATTAATACAGGACTCTGCAGCAGAACTAATCTTGGTGTCTCTAGATGCTTAAAAAGCCTTTGATATGCAACACTGGCTATATATGAAGGAAATGCTAGTCAAATTTGGCTTACAGGGTGTGACAGACCCGGGCCTTATATTGAGAATATCCTGCCAACCCGGTCTGTCCTCAGTGGGCCAACTGAACAACCATGGCCCACTCTGTTATTAAATGCCGCCCGGTGGCCAGATCTGTTATTGCTGTGGTGTCCAGAGAGGGAGGGGAGAGGCAGCTCACAGGAAGTGGGAATCAGCTGTGGACCCTGTGACATCAAAAAGTAGTGGAACGGGTTAAAAAGAGGAGGGTCAGGACCTTATCTAAAATCAGGAGGGGGTCTCTCCCTGTTTGCTAACTATTGTTCTAGCAAGTCTGCAACACAGTCCGAATGGCACCATCACCGCAGGAGGGAGACCACTGATGTCATGCACTATTTCCACCCTTGTTACCACCCAAACTCTCCACACCACCAATCAGAAGAGGACAATGAGTGGGGGGTTGTGGAAGGGACAAAAGGGGAGTTGTTGGAGAATCTTGAGACAGTGAGGACTTGGACTGTTGGGGAGTAACCGTATTCTCGCAGGGCCTTAAAGGAATGCTTAAGGCAGGAGCTTCTTGACAGAGATCGGACAGTGTACCTCTAGGACTGATTCTGTTACCACCCCATCAGGAGACACTCGCAGATTCTGGGGAATTGGTGAGCCTACATCGGTAGGGAGACTATACCCAGGGTCCCACCAAGCTGGTGGAGAGTTGGCCGAGCGTCTGGGATCAGCAAGATACACAGACCCACCTTAAGGATCAGAAACCGTGGCCCACTTGGATTGTCAGCTTTGGATTTTATTACCAGGAGTTTGGGCCTGCTAGGACTCTGTGCTTGGAGGTAACCTGCTGGGGACTTTGTTGGGGAGTTTTTACTTGCACTGGTGATTTTCTGACACTTGATATATTTGGTGGGGGAACAAGTTTCTCCTTGGGGAGCACTGTTGTATTTTACTAAGTGTGTACACTTTGTTTAATAAAAGGGATTATTATTTCTTTCCTGTCTCCTTACCTGTGTGACCTGTGAACCTAGAGGACAGGGTATCTAGTGAGCTTTGGTTCTAACCCCGGTGTCCTCACACAGGGGTATATCCCTTATTCTATACATGCACTCTACCAAAGACCAACAGCTACAATTTTTAGTATTGGCTTCCTTTCTCCTCCCTTCTCCATATCAAATGGTACTAGACATGGCTGCCCTCTAGTCCCTCTTATGTTCGCCTTGGCCACTGAACCCATGGCTCAAACACTTAGTTCAACACCCAACTACCTAGAGATCACACTCTACTCATCTTCTAATAAATTATGTTTGTTTACAGATGATGTGCTCCTGTTTGTCACCAGCCCGGAGACCAAGTTGGCGGCCCTCCAGCTCAGTGGGATCGGTATAGTGCTGCCTATTTTTATAATTTTAATATCACTAAATCAGAGTCTCTGCCCATTAACAACTACCCTTACGCTCCTACAGCGCAAATTGCCCTTTGTATGGGTACAAAAATCCCTGCCTTACTTGAGCATTCATATTCCTGCTAACACTGCTGAATAATATAAATCCAATTTTACCCAGTTATTTACACACCTTAACTCATTGACTAAGAGTTGGATCAATTACAAGGTCTCCTGGCTGGGTCGTATTGCTCCTTTTTAAGATGATGCTTCTCCCAAAACTGATGTATTTCTTTCTCACCATACCCTATATCATTCCTAAAAACTACATGAATCTATTATATAAGCTAATGATAACTTATGTTTGGAAATGGAAACGTCCATATATGGCTTATCATCTTATAACCCTCTTAAAGCATCAGGGAGGTCTAATGCTTCCCAATCTGGCCCTCTAACAAGAGTCTTGCCTACTGACTCACCTTAGGGACTGGTCTCATCCTTTCAACATTAAACCATGGGTAGACTTGGAACGGGCTTCCTCTTCGAGCCTATCCCCTTGCAGACTTGCTGTGAACCCCGAGGGGTGCTCGCCCATTACCTACCTACCAACTCCTCTCCATCTCAGATGCTCTGCTGATTTGGGATCGACTTATGGGTCGGCATAAAAGGTTTATCACTCCCTACCTGCAACAATCCCTTCAGGCCCTCTCTAATCTTATTCCGGAGAATAACCTTGCTTCCTGGCGTACAAGGGGACTGAAAGACATACACTCAGGACATTTTTCTCCATTTTGCCCGGTTCTAGGAACATTTTGGTATCTAAACCTAACATCTAAAGACATATTCAAATATGCCCAAATTCACCACTGGGTGGGATCGGTGTCTAAGTCCCCCCACTCCTTGTCTTTGTCTCCAGTCCCGGTGTTAGATAGATTTTGACAAAGGACTCCAATAGGGGTGGGATAACATTCTAGTACCAGTATCTTCAATCCCTACTCACTTCACTCAGGGCGCCTTCTCAAGCGTACTGGGAGTCACACCTTAATCTTTCTCTCTCTCCGCAGCAATGGGAAACTATACTGCCTCTCACCGCATGTCTAAGTGTGTTAACCACACTTAGTGGTATATTTACTAAACGTCGTGTTTGAAAAATTGAAGATGTTGCCTATAGCAACCAATCAGATTCTAGCTGTCATTTTGTAGAATGCACTAAATACATGAAAGCTAGAATCTGATTTGTTGCTATAGGCAACATCTCCACTTTTCCAAACCCGCAGTTTAGTAAATCTAGCCCGTAGATACACGTTAAACTAGTTAACAGACTCTGCCTTACTCCGGTCAGACTCCATGTTATCTGGCCCTCTTAATTCAAATTTTGTTGGCGTCAAAGTGCTCACATTGCTGACATATTTCATGTCTTTTGGACATGCCCGTGCATTCAACCTCTTTGGCGGGAAATGTTCTATCTTATATCTGTTGTATTGAGAGTGTCCGTGGACCCGGACCTGGCAGTAGCGCTGCTCCACCTTCATCCCATCTTTGTCCCTAAGCAAGATTGGTACCTTCTGGGTCACATTTTGATAGCAACCAGGGCTGCCATAGCCCAAAATTGAAAGGCCACAGATCTCCCTGCCCTTCCCAGGATCATATCCAAAATTCAGCACCCCTACGAGATGGGGACGATTGATATGCCTTACTCCACTACTGCCTCAGCCCTCATCATGAAATGGTCTAAATGGCATGAATACACCACGGATGGTGTGGGAGCTACGCGGGTCCCACCTCTCCTTCCCTGGTTCCATCACCATTAGCCTTACTCAATCCTCCTTAGGATGCCTAACGTTTCCCATGTCGAATTCCACCATTGTATTCTGCTCAGCCATGTTATTGTTTTAACTTTCTTCATAGTCTTTTATTCTCTGCTCTTACATGTTCCATGTATTTATATACGGTAATACTTATTGAGCAACCCCTCCCCTCTGCAAGGGGGTCCCCTCTATGTTCCCTTCTTGTTTGCTTCCTTTTTTTTTCTGTACCCCAAATAACTTGCAATGTTTTGCGCAATAATAATTATTGATGGAAAAAAGAAAAAGAAAATTAGGTGCATGATTTTACCTTCATCATCCTCATCATTTATTTATATAGCGCCAGCAAATTCCATAGCACTTTACAGTTTGGAACAAACAGTAATACAACAATACTGGGTAATACACACAGACAGTGAGGTAAGACGGCCCTGCTCACAAGCCTACAATTTGTGCAGTACACAGTGATTACCGTATTTTTCGCTCCATAAGACGTACCTGACTATAAGACGCACCTAGTTTTAGAGAAGGAAAACATACACTGGCCCCTTCACTCACACAAAATACACTGGCCCCTTATATAAATAAATGGTGATGATGATGATGATGATGGCCCCTTCACTCACACTCACCAACACACACACACACACACTATATTAACACACTGATCCCCACTCTTAGACACACATGCTATGTTAGCACACTGGCACACACACACTATAGCCTCCAGCGCACACACACACACTATAGCCTCCAGTGCACACACACAGTATAGCCTCCAGCACACACACAAACAGTATAGTCTCCAGCACACACACAGTATAGTCTCCAGCACACACACAGTATAGCCTCCAGCACACACACAGTATAGCCTCCAGCACACACACAGTATAGTCTCCAGCAGACACACAGTATAGCCTCCAGCACACACACACAAACACTATAGCCTTATCTTATTCCCTCAGGTGTCTTCAGCGCTGCGGATCCTCCTGAAGGAAGGAAGAAAATAAAACTTACATGTCCAGCGTGGAGAAGTGGGTCCCGGCCAGGCTGCAGATCCTCCTGAGCGTCCGTCCCCCTGCCTATCTGTGAGGACCTAGCTATCACATGGGACATGGGAGAGATAGTTATGTTGAAATGTAAAGGTTAATGGAATTAGTCATAGACTTAGGGCTAGATTTACTATCAGGCGTGTTTGTAAACCCGCCGACTTTCGGCGGGTTTGGCGGTGGTTCAGCCATCGCCGGATTTACTAAGGCTAAACCCGCCGTCCAAACGGCCAGAAATTATGTTTCCAAACCCGCCTCTGTATAAAGCGCCATGACGGTTTCAACAATGTTCAACATACAAACAGCCTGTTTTACTAATAGGGGGTTTATAAAGCCGCCGGAAAACCGTCATTCAATAGACCAAAATGAAGGCGCTGCTTGTGAGCAGCGAGATTGTTCAAACAGTGTGCTGTTTGAACTATTTAGCCATTTTTAACATAAGAGAAAGAGCCATTTTGTGCAAAGTTTCCTCCTTTAGGATTGTATATGGGAAATGGGCAAACTGTCATGTAATTTGAGGGGTTTTTTTTGTTTTTTATTCACCCTGTATTATTGCATCCTATTTACTGATTTAAAGGTTTACCAGCCACTCCACGTGCATTTAAAGTGCGTTTGAATCTGGAATCTTTGGCTGATGTGGACGTAGTACCAATGTTTGTACTCATGTAAACCAGGTTCCTAGATATATTTGGTGGGGTGCTTATGTATGCACCTGTAAAGGTGTCTCATATTATCCTGGCTTGCTGTCACATACATAATCTAGCTTTACATCAACTTACCCCACCGATTATTGCAGTAGACAGTGAACAAGTAGGGGCCCGTGTCCCATTTGGTGATGTGCAGAGCACAGAGGGGGGAGGCAGATTTGAGACGGTCTCATTACAAACTACTTTAAATGTAAGTGCATACTATAAAAAACATATATTGTTTTTTTTTTATGTCAGTGCAATGGTTTTTTTTATGGAATTTTTTAATAAAATTGGACCCTTTAAACAGAGGATAGTGTGTACTCTGGATGTTGTAATTGTTAAAATCCCTGGAAAGTTACAGTCAGAGGTCAATGTGTACGTGAAATTAGTGCATCGTTTTAAAGAAAACAGTATACTCTTGTTTAATGTGCAGAAAAGAAAGACTGATACCAATGAAATATAACTGCATTTATTGCATTGCAACACAATAAAAGAAAAAGTATAACGCTTACACATACATAACAAAACATTCCCCAATAATACAATTTTTGCCCTAGCGCCGCCTTTTCGCTGGCATATCACTATGTTTAGCCCCACTCTCTACCCTCCCTCGCCCACCCCTGGTGCGAGCACCTCTCCTTGGAGGAGTGCTATGTGCCGATCTGCTTGGCGTACTAGCAGTACTGGTGGAGGCCGATGAAAAAGGTGCCGGCAAGCGGGCAATGAGTTCCTGATGGAGTTGGCCTGCCAGCCGGATAACATTTGCATTCCCCTCGCGAACGGAGGAATGCATGGCGTCCACAGCCCCAGTCATTTGGGCCAGCTGCACGTTGGTTTGCTCCAAAGCGCTTGCCAGCCGGTTTATTCCAGCAGGGATTTGGCTATTGGAGCGGTGTATCCGCCTCAACTGGGCCGCGATTTGGGACATGTGCCGAGTTTGGCTGTCCATAAACTGACACTGCTGTAACTGAAAATTACCAATGGATTGGGCCATTTCTCGCCCTGTATCCATCTGAGGAGCTGCAGGTTGTTGCTCGAATGCCTGTTCCTGGCGCATAGACACGGGGACATCAACCATCTCTAAAGTGATGACTGTGTCTCCTTGTGGGTCATCAGTAGGTGACATCTGCGCAGACTGGCGCTGGCCTTGCAGAGATGCTGAGGTTCCTGTGGTGAAGTAACCAAGGTAAGTATACAGGAAATAACATGTTTGTAAATTGCATTCTGGTCAATGTACCCAAAAAAAAAACATTTAACAACTAAAGAATGGTTACCAAAGTCTACCTTCAAGATTAGTTGTCCTCTGCGACCTGATGAAGGATGCTACTCATATGTTTTAGGATTAAAATCTCATTTTGCCTATGCGTTACAGTGATGGGTTAAAAATGTCAAAAAAAATTTATGCTAACATTGAGGGTGTTTGTATCATAATGCTGCAAGACCGTGCTTTGGGGTAAGGAATAGTATTTTAGGTCTCCCTATGTGTAGTACATGATGGAGGATATAGACTAAACTGCGAGTTTGAAAATGTGGAGATGTTGCCTATAGCAATCATATCATATAACAATCAGATTGTAGCTGACATTTTGAAGAACGCATTAAATAAATTATTTTTAAAATCTGATAGGTTGCTATAGGCAACATCTCTAGGTTTCCAAACCCTCAGTTTAGTAAATGTTGCCCTATGTTCTCATTGCAAACCATATAAAAATCACTAAATATAACATGGACACCAACATTTGTACACAAAAACATCCAAGTCCATTATTTCTCCCCCAAACAGAGAACACGCACCTGCTTGCTCTTCAGAGCCAGAATCTCTTGCTGAAGGTGGAGGTGAAGACCTTTGACTGGGAGTAAACTGGCGTCCTGGCGAATCTGGATGTATTAGACAAAGCATACAATGTATTTGCAGCAAAAAACAATTTACAAAGAAAAATTTTATTGAAAAAATGTGTTTGCAAATGTAAAAACAGTTCATAAACATTTTTAAGCCCTTTACATACTGATTGTCTAAAAAATGCACTTTTAAAGAGAAAAAAGACATTTTTTTAAAAAAAACATGTTTAAAATAAAAAAGGCACTTTTAAGAAAAAAAACATTTTTAAAATTATTATCGTAAAAAGGACAAATAACTCACCAACTCCTTGGGCAAACGAGGGTGAATCTGTGTCTTGCACATTAATTCCCTCCACAATTTCACGGGGCATTATCTGCCGCAGCTCCTCCTCATAGCTGGTGTATTCAATGCGAAGAGGGGGGCCACCACCCGTGCGTCTTGTGGACCTCCTTTCCTGGGCCATCTTCTCTTTAAGCCTCCTCTTGATGTGAGAGAAGCGCTTGCGGCAGTGCGCCACTGTCCTCTTTTGTGGGCCCACCGCGTTCACAGCATCGCACACTCTCCCCCACAGTTGGTGACGCCGCCTTAGAGGAGTCCGGGCTGCCAGGTTCCCTAGGATGAGCTCATAGCAGGGAACTATGTGGTGTACCAGAACACAATTTTCGTCGTGGGAGAATCGGACATTTCTCCCTGTCTTCGTCTTTCTGCCCTCTCCTGACTCCTCAACCTCTCCCTTTCCCTCCTCTGCCCCCTCAACCTCCATCTCCCTCTCCTCAGCCTGTTCTCCCCTCCTATCTCTGGACATAATGACAAATAAATGCCAAACACAGAAAACACAGAAGGACTTACAAACACAAAGGACAAACTACACTAAATACAGACACACTCTCCAGACAGGCACACACAAGTAACACAGACAAAGGACAAGTCAAATACAAAAAATACAAGACAGAAAATAAAAGAGAAAATAAATGTACAAAACAGAAAAATAGCACAGGACTACTCACACTTCAATCAGATATCGCTCACCAATCCACCAAACTCCAACTCTCACCAACTGTCACCAAAGCTCAAACCAACTAACTCCTCTCTCAAAACTCCTCAAAACCCTATCAGAGAAAAAAGTGTCAGGCCAGTGGTTTATATAGGGCTTGTGATGTCAAATCTCCTGACTTTGAAAATAGCCAACAGTAACAGGCCAGGAGACAGGTGTAATTTTAAAAAAAAACGCCTTTACACAAAAGCGCCGTCATTTCAAGCAAAAGCGCCATGTTCTATTCAAAGCCGCCGGCGGCTTTGAGCATTACATCCCGCCGTGACATCGCCGGCGGCTTCAAATTGAAGCTGAAATGCGCCCATTAGTAAATCCGGCTGTTTGCAATGCAAACCCGCCGGAAAACCGTCGCGATGCATGGCGGCTTCAAGCCTGATAGTAAATCTAGCCCTTAGTGTTTAGTTGCCGTTACCAGTGTACCTGAAAAGCAACCCAAGAGAGTCACTATATTGACTCACTTGGGTAAGATAAGTGTTCACATTGCAGGTCTACACTCTACACATAATACACACTTTTAGGAAGCCCTGGCCATCTTGATTGGGATCCTCCAAATTAATGTCAAATGCATTGTATGTTATTATGTGAATTATTTTTGCATCGGGGAACAGAGAGAGCACAACACCATCTCTTGTTTGTATTGAAACTGTTCTTTTTATTGCAATCAAGATTATACAATCTTGTAGCACTCCGAAACTTTTCTAGCATGCAAAAAAATATAACACCTGGCATCATATGTCTAAAATAATTGAGGCTATAAATCTGTCAATATGATTTTAGCAATGCAAAGTAAATTTCAAAACTCTACGAGTTACAATGTTTTAAAAAATAAACTATTTCTTACCATCGATTCTCCTATCTTTAAACATGTTCCACACATTTCCTGGAACATTGTAACGTACTCATTATTAATCTTAAGACATTATATTTGAAGTAATCTTAAAGGCACAATACACATTATTAGATGACGTCTATATTCTAAATTCTCAGTCTTCTCTTTTGATTCAAATTTAATCTATAACCTCTAAACCAGGGCCGGACTGGGACTAAAAATCAGCCCTGGCATTTAAAGCACGCAGGCCCACCTCTGTTGATTAGCAGGAAAAAAAAATTGTGCCGCAGTGCAGTGGCGGTGCCGCCAAGAACGTAGCTACATTATGTTGGGGGCATGGTCAAAATGGTGCGTTGATACATACATTATAATAAAACATTACATTTATCAGACCCTCCCCATCCACATTACGCCACCCCCCCCCTGATACATTATGACACCCCCAGCCCACTGTACTTATCTATGCTTCTGATGCTGCTGACATTCCTGTAGAGTGAGCAGGGAAGCTCTTAGTCTCATGAGATTAATAAATCCCATGAGACTTAGAGCTCCTTGGCTTGCTCTGCAGGCTGTGCCCTGTCCGGGACGAAGCACAGATCCTCCTGCTGACCAACTGGATTAAGGCTCCGGGGGCCCGGGCACTTAAGTCAGGGGGGCTCCTATGATGTAATTTGGCTATTAGACAAATTTTTGACAAATACAAAGGCAATACTGTGTGCACAACTGTTAGGTGCACACAGTTCTGCCTTAACAAGCAGTACAGTGTGAAGCAGGACATATCTCCCAACTGTTCTTGTAGTCAGACCAAATCCTGACTAAGTGGGACAGTCACCCACCAAATTCAGAACAGTTGGCAGACTGTCCTGGTCTCTCCTACCTGTCTTGTCATGGTCACCACTTGTGGCTGCTGGTGTCTTTAGATCAGTTGCTGCTTGTCTGGATCCTGGAATGCTGGATGCCCTATTTGGAGAAAAAAATGATATTATAAGGGCACGACCGTGCCCTTATAATATATATATATATAATAAGGATTAGTAACAGTCCTTGAAGTACAACATGTATCCAACCTGATATCCATCTTCCTATACCCTTGAACCAATTGCCCGGGTTCAGCCATGAAAACTATCCTTCTAGATAGGCATCTCCAGTGTGCTCCTTTCAAAATTTATATTTCATGTCTCTTATTGTGAGTGTTCATCAATTATTTTCTCTGGGTCATCTGTGTCATTAATGAAAAAGGTGCAACACTGGATTCTAAATTGAATGTTTAGGGTCAAGCAGTACCCTACAGACTGATCTGTCAGGTAGTCCAATATTAATCTATTGTCTTGTATAAATGTAATAATGTGTTTGGCTCTTTGCTAGTGGAGCTCAGGCACCATCTGATATACCTTTCTTCAGGAGGGTTTCCACAATACTCACAAATACATTTCTGTATTGGGGGTAAACCCCTATAGTCATGGGTTGCTCTTTTCTTTAAGTGTTACCATCATATTGAAATTTTTCTCATTATGTTTAATGATCTTTAAACTACTTTTGGCGTGAGTCTGGTTCTTCCAGACCTGACTTTCTTTTGTAGACTGGTAAGCACCTACAGCCCACAACAAAAGAAAATATCTTGCAATCATTATACCCCCCGCTAATATAATTGAACACCACTCTCTGGTGTTCCATGGACCTTTAAGTAACTTGTACTTATACAGTATGAAGCATGTATCCAGGTGTCTCTTCCTTGCACCTTCACTGCTATTGGAGTCGTCAATAAGATCTGGTATAGTCCTTCGAACCTGGGTTCAAGAGCTTTTCTCAAGTGTTTCTTTATAACAACCAAATCTGCAGGTTCCAACCGATGAGTGCTAGGATCCTGGGGCCTGATTCATCAAGGTACGCAAACTCATGTTTCATACTTTGAGTGACGCAAACCCTTATATTTGCGTTGGAGTTTGAGATTGAGTTGACATTGAGTGCCGTATCTGCTCTGTTTGCGCTGCGTATGTGGTGTTTTACGTAGCTCAAGTCCCGTTTAGCAGATGCATATGAGTTTGCGTACCTTGATGAATCAGGCCCCTGGTTTGCATCTGGAATGAAAGAGAACATCATGTGGTGGATGTTAGTCAATTGTTTCCTGTTTCTGCCATTACCTTCTGCATTTTCAATTTTAATGTAGCATTCAGCCTTTCTACCCGCGCACTACTTTGTGGGTGTGTAGTGCTGACATGATACCCACTTCTTCTAGAACCTGCTGCAGTTCCTTTCCCATAAAATGGGTGCCTCTGTCGCTCTCAATCACTTCTGGAACCCCATATCGACAGTGACTAAATAGGTCAGTGCACACGAGGACATGGTCATAGCCTGCTGCTTTTGACAACTGTATAAAGTCAATCTACAGCCTTTGGAAAAGGTACAGTGTCTGTGGGGTGCTTTTGGGTGGGACTTTTAAATTCTTACCAGGATTGTGTAAAACACATATCACACATACAGATACATATGCTTGTGCAGCTTGTGCAAATCCAGGAGCCACCCAGTTTCTTTCCCAGTCCTTTACCATGATGTCCTAGGACACATGGACCTTTCCATGCAGGGCTTGTGCCATCACTAGGTACAGTGCTTTTGGCAAACAATAGTGATTTGCAACCACCATTCATTTCCTTGTTCCTACTCCCCTAGCCTTATCCAGGCCTGTTTTTCAACATTTGGAGCTTTTTCTTGAAACTTTATGAGTGTCTCTAGGTATGGGAGTGGGGTTAGGGCCACAACATTTATGTTCACAGGGCTCAGTTACATTACAGCAGCTTGATGTGCAGCGACATCTGCTAGGGCATTACCTTTGGCTTCTGAGGTCTGTCCTCTCGTGTGTGCCTTTACCTTTATCACTGCTAGTTGCTTAGGCAGTTGGAGAGCCGCATACAGTGACCTAATGAGTTCTGTATAACCTGTGTATGGTGTGCCCTCAACATAATATCGGGAACCATCTACAAACAGTTCTATATCAGCATTTGGTATAGGGATTTCAGATATGTCAGGTAGAGCAGAACTTTCTAATTGCATTAGTTCAATGCAATCATGCACGGGAGAAAAATAAAAAGTTTATGTATTTTCTGTGTCTTGCTACTGCTGTGACTGACTGTCACTTTCACTATGTGTCTGATCAATAACTGCTTCTGTGTCAATTTGGACCCCTTTTTTACTCTTTTTGAATACAGCAACAATAATGTTGCTGGATTCACAGTTGTACACCGTTTTACTTTACATTAGAGGGGGTAAGCAAAGCCACCTCACATTTAATGAGCCTAGCTGAGGACAAGTGTTTTGTCTGTGCCTAGTTGAGTATTTCTGTTACTGAATGTGGTATTTGTATGATGAGTACATGTCCTAACACCATGCGGGCTGTTTTTATATTTTCATCAGTAGTGCAGCTGCCGCTACTCAGGGCCCTCTTAAAAACATCTTGGGCCCCCCCAGGCACAGCAGTGCACCGGGGCCCCTATATATACAAAAAAATAAATAAATGATTATATATATATATATATATATATATATGGGCACTGCAGCCCAGGGGGGCCGGTCGGAGGCAGCAAAAAAAAAAAAAAAAACCTGGAAAAAAAAAAGACAATACTTTTTTTTTTCCGTCGCGCTCCGCAATGGATGTTGAGCAGGCATGATGATGTCACGCCCGACATGCACTGCGAGCGCCGTACGGAGGAGGAGACCATGGAGGGAGCCGGATCACCAGCTGACCGCAATGTAAGTACTGCCTTTTTATTTTTCCAGGTTTTTTTTTTTTTTTGCTGCCTCCGACGGGCCCCTCTGGGCTGCAGGACCCCCGGGCACCTGCCCATTGTGCCCAATGGGAAAGACGGCCCTGCCGCTACTGATTTAACACATGTTGGTGCCGCCGTGATTACAGGAATTAACTGCATAGCGGGGGATATGCTGAGGGTCTTTCTTTCCCTCCATTTGCCCACTCCCTGGGCATGTCCCTGTCTATTCATGACAAAACAGATTAAACAGCTTGTTATAATTTGGCAAAGCCAGTGCTGGCGCTGAAGTAAAATCAACTTCCAATTGGTTAAATATTTGTACCTGCTTATGGAGAGTGTAAATGGCTTGGTATCGTCCAGAAGTGCTAATGTAGGAGCACGGATAATAGCTCATAAAATCTTAAGTCTTTTATCTAAAACACAATAATTATTACTCAGCAGAGTCTATATCACGTAAATTTGTCTAGTGTTTACTTACCACCATTACTGCACCACAAACCTGTGTGGTCTGGTTCACATTTTCTCTGCTTGCCAGCTGAAGACCTTATGTGAAGAACAAACTTTTTGCATAGAGATTAACATATGTTCATTTGGGATTATAGTAACTGTCATTAATTTACATTTTCTTCTATCCCTTTTTCTGCTGATGACTTTACTACTTTGTCAGCTCTGGTATTAAACAAATCCCCAATTAGTGTATGTTTGTAGCCACTCCTATTTCATTATCACCTAGTACAACCCCTTTGAAAGACTCCGATGTTGCTTCCTGGATTTCAGTCATTCGTTTACCAACAGCTCCCGGAATACTTTCCAGGCATTCAGCCGTTTCAAAAGCAACACTGTCCCTACTCACAAAACAGAGTGTCCTCGTTAGACACCCCACTCTTCGTTAAAAACTAAATCACTCTCAAGAGTTAGCATACATTTTCCCCACATAATCCCTTCAAATTCATATCCAGAAATGTAAAATGTATACTCATAAAAGTTTAGAAGGTAAGCAATTACATATTTCTGTCTATACATATATAAAATGATAAAGCAGATAACAATGGTTATCCTTGTAGTATTCTGCCATAAAATAAAAAACAAAACAAAAATGACTCACTCCCTCACTTATAGAGAAAGAAAAATGTAACTGATATCTTCCAGCCTACAGCTATGGAACTACAAGTCCCAGCATTAAACTAAATACTGATCAGATTCAATGTGTTGTTACCACTCCAGAGATTTTAATTACTCTTGAAATATTGAAGCATACTCAAAAAACCTTTTTTGACAACTTTATATACATTGTCAGATAACCAAAACATAGTTCTTCTCCATGATTTCTTTCAGATAGGGGAAGAGAGATTTGTAGGTACCCCACTGCTGCAACAGCCCCCTTTACTTTCTCAACACACTAATGTTTTTTTACACAGAATAGAGGGGAGGGAAACATCCCATTCTCTCAGCTGTGCAGCCTCACAAATACACTGTATACATTTTCTCCCATATACATACAGCTACAGGAGGTAATGCTTATTCTCTTTTATCAGTTTTGTATTTCTTATTTTGCTCAACGGATTTAAGTACAGTGAGGACTTCTAAACCCTTACAGTTATATTCTGGTCTGCATGCTGCCAGACTGGCTTTTAAATCTGCTAGAATCCCATTAAAGAATGCTAACCAGAATATTCTGAGGTCTTGACTATCAATCATAAGCCCGTAACACTTGACCATAAAACGCCTGCACCAGCTGTTCCCTTTTCTGACTTTGTTCAACAGCAGGAATATTATTAAGTTGAGCTTGGCAATACACTGTGCACTTAGTTACCCATGGAACCCCTGAGTCAAAAGTATTTTGCTCAGCAAGTGGGGGTATCGGCACTGTTACATTTGGGTCTACCTGGACATTTTCTAAGGCTCTTGACACACTTTCCCCTGCAGCATCCTTTACTAGATGAGACATGTCAACCCAGGTTCCTGACTAAACAGTTTGTATTTTGGTCAAATGTCTGCAAAATCTCAAGGGGTTAGTTCTGACCAATGGAAATTCCTTCAATAAAGATAATTGTTTTTATAGGGGTTCTCTACTTAAAGGACGTAGTAGTCAGTATAACATTAACATTGTTATTTGTTGTAGGTTCTGTGGTGGTCTGTACAGTTGTGGGGTACAATACGAATCTATAATTAGGATCCTCAGGGATTGTTAAATAAGGTGGTGGGGCCGATGGGCCTGGTGGACTCTCAATCTGTCTCATCTGCATTCCACATTTTATACATTTCTTTATTCTCCAATAATTCAGTCCTGTCTCACATTACATCTTCACATATACTGCTTAACCTTTCCAGTTCTCTTAGCTTCCTGTGCCTTCTCAAACAATCTCTTGGATTTTGGTCTCAATACCCTTCTTTTTTTTCTATTCATTTACAATTGATGTATCCACGAGGATTACAACAACCACAACTTGGGTATTCCCACCAGGGGTAAAAATTTCCATAGGGACTCCGTGGATTCACTCCTTCCATACTACCATTTGCAGCACCCTTGTTTCTTCATTCACACATGTCAATTCCTTCACTTACCTCTGCCATCTCTCAACATTCATGTTCATAAATCAATTTCTCCATGGTTTTCAGACATGTTTCACATTTTTCTTTTAAGTTTTCTTTATCAATATATTTTATCATGTATATATCTTAATTGGATCAAAACTACAATCTTTGGTCAAACCAAACTTCTTAAACAATTCACCCATTCCTACACAAAATTTCTTGCCATGGATATATTCCATTATGTCCATAGGTCTTCCTAGAACATCAGATTCTGTACTAATGTCACTACCCATGGTCAAAATACCTTATGATCTATTCAAAATACCTTATGACTTTAGTGATAACAATTATATACTATTGTTATTTCCCCTTGTCAAACTACCTTATGACCTAGTCAAAATACCTAGTAAATTGAAAAACAATTAATACAACCTGGACTCATACCAGGGTCCCAAAGAATCAATTTTCTTATCAAATTGTGTACATTATGTATTCCAATGCAATAACATCAAACTTTGACCATCAAATTTTCAAAGAACAACAGCTAATATGCAAAACATACCGTAAACAAAACGAATATTAAAGTTTTCATCTGATTGGTTTTTGCGGTCGAGGCACAGTGACACACGGAGCAGGCAAGACTGCAGAAAGACACAGAGGCAGAGCAGAAAACTACAGAAAGGAATTATTTTTGCATGCATGCATTACAATCGGAGAACTGAGAGAACACACCACCTCTTCTGTGTTTAGAAACGATTATGTTTATTGCAATAAAGATTTCACAATCTTGTAGCACTCTGAAACTTTTCTAGCATGCAAAAAGATATAACACCTGGCATCATATGTTTAAAATAATTGGGGCTATAAATCTGTCATTATGATTTTAGCCTTGCAAAGTAAATTTCAAAACACTACGAGTTACAATGTTATCTAAAATAAACTATTTCTTACCAGCGGTTCTCTTATCTTTAAACATGTTCCACGCATTTCCTGGAACATTGCCACGTACTCATTATTATTCTTAAGACTTATACATTATATTGGAGGCAATCTTAAAAGCACAGTACACATTATTAGATGATTTCTATATTCTAATTTCTCAATATATAGTACTATTATTAATACAGTCTACTTGCCTAGGTCTTGACTTGCTTAGATGGCTTGCCGTTCTTTGAGTCAGGGTAAGACATCTCCCTGAAAATGGAAAAGCTGCCACCAGAACACCATACAGAATGTACAGAGTACCACATCATTTAACTCTATCCCGGGTAAAAAAGGAAAATTACAACTACCTGGTGAAAAACAAGGGCATTAGGATACAATGTACATCTGCATGTGACTAACTTTGGAGTGGTTATGTGACCTGACCTAATATGTTGCATGTTGAACTATTTTATTAATTTGATACATGTACTGTATGTCCACATCTCTCTTAGGGGTTAAATCTCAGAAGCTCTATCTCTGAGATCTACATCTTGTATTCTGTATCCTCCTCTTCTGCACAACTTATGTGAACACAATGGGGCATATTCAATTACGATTCCGGTCCGCAGGATTGTGCCGGAATGGGCCACAAACTTAATCTATGGTACCGCAATAACGTGGATTTTCGTTCGCAGCCCATAGGGTTGCGTACGAAAATCCACGTTATTGCGGTACCGTATTACTGGCAATAGTGCGCACTTTCCATGGTAACGCGCATTACCGCGGACTGGAATCCTAATTGAATATGCCCCAATGATTAAATATTTTTGGTATGTAGCAGGTGCTTGTGTTCTGGCTTGACTTCTGTGGTAACTGACCTGGCTTGGATGACTACTCATTCTGGCATTGATCCAGCTCCAGACTCTGGCTACTGCATCTGGCCCCTGTTCCTGACTACTGACCTCTGTTCAGTGGGTGAATTAGCTGAATCCATTCACAATTTGCTGCCTCCCCTTTCCTTACACTTTCAAACAACTAGCTCTCATCTCTGTAGTGGCAACCACATGATCTGGAATAGTGTGCAACTGGCCGCTGCTGTTGGGTTTTAGTAATTTAGTTAGTCATTTCACCAATGTATCAATCTCTGAGTTATAACCTTATAGTCAGTATCTTTGAGCGTAATTACAGTTCTGCCGTGCTTTGAAGCAGCTCAGCCTGAAAGATCCTCCTGATTCCAGTCTCTATCTTCCAGCATCAGACAGGTAGGATGTTCTGTATGAAGCGTTAACACAGTATGGCAGATGTATTTGTTTAATTTTCAAGATTCTAATTGGTAAAAATAATATTCACTGGAACTGATTTTGAGCAGCATGTAAAAAATTGGCCCAAACATACACACGAAAAATTTACATGAACAGGTGCTGTTTTATGTGTTTATTTTGAGTGGTATGTTTGTTAATTTAGCACCAGGGGTATCAGACTATTGTAGAATGACATTTCCCTGCAAGCCCTGGAAGCCATTAAGTGCTTGGAAGCTGATGGAACTACAAGTGCCAGCATGACCACAAGTGTTGTAATCAAGGGGGAAAACACACTCACAGGGTTAAAACATTCCTATTTAAGTTAACACACCCCAAACCCATTGTTTAGGGGGCACTAGGTCCTCATAAGTTAGGAGGGAACTTGGCCCTGGATGTAGTGGAACACTTGGTCCCTTGTAGGTGTGTAAAAAAATTAGGCTGTTGGAAGTGGTATACATGACCCCTCTATCTAGTCCGGAAGGGCATCAGAAGTTCTAAGTTCCCAAGTGACAGGCTTAGAGGCCAGGGTTCTAGGCTGCAGGCGGAGGCCTGTTGTACTACCAGATGCTGGAGGACCCAAGTATCCAGGTCAAGAGAGAGAGGAGTTGGAATGATAACACTACTAGCAGAAGACCGGATGTCTTTACAGGATAGTACCAAGTCCCAGAATCAGGATTTCCGAGAAGAGATGCATTAGCGTGGGTCACAAGCAGGTCATCACTTACCAGGGGTGGTGCCTCTGCCTCCCCTAGCTGTCCCTCGGGATTGGGTGAGTACCTGGGGACTGGGGGGGGGAGTTGTGATTTGTGTCTCCTTTTTCAATTGCCCCAGTTACTCAGGAGCAGTACTGTTACAGGCAATCTCAGTTTTTGCACAGGCTATTGCAAACAATCCTGAAAATGTAGGATGATGTTTTGTATAGGGCCTTAAAGAGTTTACTTCATGTTAAAATATGAAAACAACAGTTCACTCTCAACTACATATCTATTATGATTTCAAATTGTGGGCCAGTAACTCGTGTTGACTGGTCAGAATTTGTTCTGCTGGATGTTGTCAACCAATATCTGCATTGTTATGTGTACTCTAAAAAGTCTGATACATAAATTATCAAAGCGTGAAGCCTCTATTATATTTCATCAGGACTCTATGAGAGAAATCTTGAAGAGCAGATACCTTGCTGCTTGATACCCCATTTTTGGACTCTAGACTGGAAGAACGGCAGGCAGTGTTGACTATTGCTTTGCAGTGAACATACTTCTGATGATTACAATATGGGGATTCTCTGTCTGAAACCCTGCACAGCCAGGAGAGTAGGAGACATAAGTATTTTAGGAAGGGAACATTTAAATTAAAATAATTAAACATATATTTACTAGAGCGTTAAATAAAGGCAACCTTCATTTCCTCTATTAGAGTGTCATACGTAAAGCATAAATATGAGTAACATGAAATAGATTTTTTGGGAACAAAGAAGTAAAATTACAAATGTGATGGTAAACAGTAGGTTTAAATATAAAAAAAAAGTTTTACAAAACATCTGCACAGATAGGGGACATGTATATGTACACAATAGAATAATAGCAGCATTTCTCTAAATAAAGTTTTCTGCCCCATAGCATTTTTTGTATTACAGATGTCAAGCTTTAGAGCATAATATTTTTTACTACACCTATTACACCAGATGTAAAGTACAAATCAGGAAAGTAGAAATCAGGAAACAATGTAACCCATTTTAGCATGTGTACTTTAAAAAAAATAAACGTTTCTATTTAAACGTTAATGTTTCACACTTTTTCAGCTATTATCTATAGCTAAATTAGTCATCTGGTTATCATCGTGTTGGAAGTTACGGTGAAAATCATATTATTTTAGTTTTCGTTCCAATGGCGCTTTCTTTTATGTAAACAGTATGTTCCAAGGAATGAGCAAACATACTGGAATTATTTTACAAAGAGGCTTTCTGGAAAGGATTTTGTTTGATTACATTAACAAAGCCACTTCACAGCATAATATAGAAATAATTGCAACCATACATGTCATAACTTAAGGATATAGATTTAACTTGCTGTAAGAGGAAGAAACGGCATAGGTTCAGCAGTAACTGATGTTATGGAATGGAGGCTTTGCTCAACTAGCAGCATTGTTTTGTACACAAGATCCAGCTTTCAAAAATCTGACTTAAAAGCAAAAACATTGAATTTGTTTTGGTTAACTAATGGACTTTAAAATAAACCTTTTATAACAATCAGCTTTATTTTCTGTTACACTATTTTGAAACTGAACAGAATGTTATGAATTTTTGCCTAGAACACAATCATTATTATAACATAAGTATTTTATTTATGTGTACCAAGACACCTCATTCACAAATAAGACTAGAAATATTGAAATACACAGTATTATATCATGTAAACATGTTTGACAATAGATTCTGGGGGAACTCGAGAAAAACAACATAACTCAATTTTTTTCTCATTATGTTTAAACATGGCATTGCTGGCCACAAAGCAGGGGAGGGCTGGCAAAGTTTAGCCCGGGGGGGGGGGGGGGGGGTTAGGGGGGCAAGACTCGACTAAGCGGTCTATTATAAACATTTTAAAGAAAAAAAAATGCAGGTGGCCCAGTGACTCAGTCCGAAACAGTCCACTATGGAACCGGCCCAGGGACATTAAGTGCTAGACTGGATATTATGGTAAATTTAATTTGCAGTCCAAGCTATTATGCATGTCTTCTTTCTCTTCTTTTTATTACACATATTAATTAGGCTGTATATGAAGTACAAATCATCCACTCTGCAGTGTAAAGCAACTTTCCACCTCAATTTGTGCAAGTGTGCCTAGGTTTGATGTGTGGGTTTAGGAAGCAAGATGTCAGTGTTTGTGGTGGAGCAAGACAATTACTCAAGCAGAGGGGAGCAGGCCTAGTGAAGGAGTTTCTAGTAAAGTATGGAGTAGGTGCACCTATTTCCATTTTGCAGACCAGTGCAGAAACAAGATTTCTTTCTACAGAGAGGGAGCTTTCGTAGGGGAAATCCTTGCCATGCAGAGGACTTTAGTTTTGGAATAGATTAGCTTTGATGGTCTTTGGATCTCTTCCTATACTTTTAATGAAACTTTTCCAGCATACCCATGGCAACTTAATAAACAGTTTACCACACACATAATTGCTGTAAATAAAAAAGGCAGTTCTCCCACTTCCTTGGGTAATTTAAACCATAAATAATGTTAAACCAAGCGTGTTTTAGGTGAAAAACTGAAGTTCATTTTATTGAAATGAGTAGGGCTAAAGAAGGAGGAGGTTGAACTTTGATGCAATCTTTATGCTTTTGCAAAGTGTGCCTCTGGGGCCTCTTCACCCACCTTGATGCACTTAAAGTTTGTGAAGATGGCTCTCATAAGTAGAGGGTGGGCATGCTCCTTGATGTGCACTGGGCTGGCCATCCAGGTGCACTGGTGCAAAATGATTATGTTTTGCTGTGTACATTAGCTACACTTTGTTCGACCTCCTATGTATGAATGAAATATTATTGTATGTTTAATAGAGATTATTTTAATTAATCATAGTAATTTCACACAGGTATTTATACACATCCAAAAACACACAACAGAAAAAGAAAACATTGAAATAAGTTTTTTGAGGCTATTATTGCTATTCTTATTGACCAAAACTTTTAGTACTGTAATTTTCATTTTGGAAATTATTTATACAAATGTATCATGCATAATTACAGCAACTTGGGTTGAATTAATTGCTTAGAGTTAAAGGCATTCCTTTAATAATAATTTACTAAGCCAGCCCAGGATTTTGCAATTGCAATTTAAACGTAAAATGCAGAAACAGAGCATCACCACACTATGGAAAGGAGTCACATTTGTCCCTCCATGGCATCATGGAGCTGCTTGGGGAAAAGGTTGGTTTGACCTGTCCAAAAATCAATGTTTTGGTTCGGCATCTATGTACGTTGGGCTGCGCTGCTATTGCCTTGCCATGGCCATTTGCACAGACATCATAACCTCTTTCTGTGCACCTGTGCATCCCCATCTCCACCTCCACTTGACCTCTATTCACCTCCCCAGACTTCTAAATCCTATCACTATACACTTATTTAACTGAGAATTATTATCAAAGCTCTCATTCTGAGTTTAAGATATATTCCACTGCTAAATTACTGCTCAATTTATTGCAAGCTTTGGGTTGAAACATTAGTTGAGTACTTGCAACAGCAGGGGCTCACTGGGCTAGGGGTCAGTGGGGCATCTGCCTCTGGCCAGTCCCATAGTGGGCTACCTTGGGCTGGGTCACTGGGCTACCTGCATTTTTTCCTTTAAAATGTTCCTAATAGGCTGCTCAGCTGAGTCTCAGCCCCATGGAGTAAAATTTGCCAGTCCATGTACAACTATCACACTTACCATATATGGTGTGTGTGTTTTAACAGTTCACTGGCACAAAATTGAGTGTCAAACTACTTTTGGCCATGTAGTGTATTATCTAAAATGTCAATTGTCATTGCATGCTGAATATGGTCAATTTTTCTTTTCTTTCCAGAATGACATAGATAACATAGTAGTGATCAAGTGTGAAGTCAGTCAAGGTCACCAGGGAACAAAGCTTGAACATCTGTCTTTATTCAACATATGGAAATACATAATAGTAATCCCTGGGAGAAGCATACAAGACCAAACAAAACAGATGACTGTTCAAAAATTAAAACCAACACATCAATTGCACATCTAGCATTGTTGCCGTTGCTCATGGTCATGACGGTGATGATGATGTGCTTGTTGATTCTTATATGATTGATGCGGCACCTGATGTCAACTGTGAAATGCTATTTGTAAATTCTAAGTTACTGTCACTTAATAGTTGTAATAATTCCACAGTAAAATTCTAAATTCACCATGTTTATAGCCATAAACCATCACTTTTGCAGTATGAAATAGTGGAGAAAATGTACAGCAGGACATATCCTATACTACTCTTCTTAAACACTCACTTAGTAAAAGTTATAGCTTTAGGAATGCCACCTGTCAAGTTTTTTGAATCTGTGTCATTTTGAAAATTAATCATCATCAACATTCATTTCTATAGTGCCAGCAAATTCTGTAGAGATTTACAACTGGGGATGAACATTGAATGACTTTTGCAGAACTGAGATGACAAGTACCTATTCACTATTATTTCCAAACATAGCTTTACTTGTTTTATATCACTACCAAAAACCTACATTTTCACTTCCAAATGGAACTGGGATCCAATGAAACAAAGTGATAGCATATTTCAAACAGAATTTTTGGGATTTTTTAATCACTTTTTTAAAATTTGTCCACAGTTCGATAACTTTGAGCTGAAATTTGGCTGAAACTTGGTGAACAGTATTTCTAAGGCTTTATATGACTCTTTTAAACACCTAGCAATGGAGCATAGAAAACCCAGGCACAAAATCTGTGCCAGGGTACATGAACTTTTAGCTCATGTCAGTGTAATATTCCTATTTTCTATTTGGATAACAGGTTTTTGGCATATGTGTAGCCTGTTTGGAATGAACTAAAGCACACATTCTCATGTTCTCAGTCTGTACACTAATGTAAGTGAGCACCTAGCAGTTAATCAGGTTATAAAAGCCAAATGTTGCATGATTTTAGAAAAAAACATAACATAATGGACTATCTATGTAATTTTAACCTCATTATTTACTAATGGTGAAAGGTGCATGTCCAACTGTATTTGCATCCTCCAAGTTTGCTTAGCATGTGGAATATTTGTTCTTGCAGGGTTGATGAACATTTCTTAAAATCAAATCATCAACTGAATTTAGCTTTGTTTTGCGGTATTGGCATACGAGTATGTTTAATATCTATATAAATATTACGGATTTTACACTCTTTTTAGCTGGCAGACTTTGATTATTCCAAAACGAGTCTGTTATTTGCTGACAATGAAAATAACTCCAGAACATTTCAGCTTAAGTGTGGTATGTTTGTCAAAATAAACTTTACTGCTAACTGAAGACATGTTTGAACTAGAGCAAACCCTGTATAAAGTTTAAACTTAGACCATCTTTTGGATGCCTGATACTTTACTGGATTCAAAATATATGTACAGATATTTTCCACATGACATATACTAATTGGACATTCATAATCTTTTGCTTTAGTTATCTTGTGCTCTTTAGATTTACAGCTCTAATGTGTTAGATTTCATTGTACATTATTTCAGTCTGTTTAATTGTGCATTTTCCAAAACTGCTAAAATATTGACATATGGTTATGCTTGCCTTGTTTTCATTTTCTGCCAGTACTTCATCCAGACATATTCCTTTCCAAAGTTTGAAAGCATGCATAGCTAATCAAAGCATCAATCTACTGCATTAAGGCCAATAAAATAAATCCAATTTTGCCATTTTTAAGATGCTTTATTTGGAAAATGCACAAAGCAGCTTTTGTTATATAAGGCTTTGACATCATAAATGAAATAAAATTGTTGTGTTTAAAGCTAAACTAGATCTAAAAGATAAAAATTGGTCTCATTATTCTGTTCCACATTCTGCCCTAAAGTCCTATTTGTGTAACTTATGAACAAACAATACATATCTTGAGGCCCAAAAATTCCTTTGTGAAATCATGAAACAGTAGTTTCAGGTTCTGCATCTAATTCTAGAGGGTTGGCTATGACTATTTGCTAACGATGGTGAGTGGAAATGGCCAGACCTAAAACGTTCAAAGCATTCCTTATAGAATGTCGGAAGTCTACAAAGATGTGCCAGATAATGCAATATTTTGTAAAAGAAAATATTTGTTTTGCGGTCTGGCATATTAAAGTAGAGATGCTCAAGATCGCTTCCCCGAGAGTCGAACACACCCGAACTTAGCAGATCCAAGAACTGAGCCGACTCGGCTCTGTACTTTTGCGCGCCTTCAGAATTGAAAACGAGGCAAAACGTCATTGTTACGTTGTCAGATCTCATGAGTTTTGGATTCTATAAGTACCACCCGCCATGGCAATCCAGCGCCATTTCACAGAGGGACACAGAAGGGGTAGCACAGTTCTTGGCAGTCTCTAGTGCAGTTGGGCAGCGTCATAGGTAGAAAAGAAAGAGGAGGGATAGCAGTGTTCTTCAAAGTCTTCAGGGACATTCAGGAGAGCTCCATTGCTCCATTGCCAATTGTCATTGCTGAAATACAAATAATAGGGCTGGCAGTGTTGGTGTAAATCTGCAGTCACATTGCACTGTGTTATATAGGTTACACACAAAGAGGAGAGCTCCATTGCTCCATTGCTAATTGTCATTACTGAAATAGAAATACTTGGGCTGGCAGGCTTGGTCTTCTGAATTTGTAGTCAAATTGTATGGTGTTTTATAGGTTACACAGCAAGAGGAGAGCTCCATTGCTCCATTGCTAATTGTCCTTGTTAAATACAAATAATAGGGCTAGTAGTCTTGGTGTGAATCTGCAGTCACATTGCACTATGTTATATAAGTAATACACAAAGAGAAGAGCTCCATTGCTAATTGTCATTGCTGAAATACAAATAATAGGGCTGGCAGGCTTAGTGTGAATCTGCAGTTACATTGCAATGTGTTATATAAGTAACACACAAAAAGGAGAGCTCCATTGCTAATTGTCATTGCTGAAATACAAATAATAGGGCTCGCAGCACGGTGGCTAAGTGGTTAGCACTTCTGCCTCACAGCACTGGGGTCATGACTTAAATTCCCGACCACGGCCTTATCTGTGAGGAGTTTGTATGTTCTCCCTGTTTGCGTGGGTTTCCTCCGGGTAATCCGGTTTCCTCCCACACTCCAAAAACATACTGGTAGGTTAATTGGCTGCTATTGAAATTGACGCTAGTCTCTCTCTGTGTGTATGTTAGGGAATTTAGACTGTAAGCTCCAATGGGGCAGGGACTGATGTGAATGAGTTCTCTGTACAGCGCTGCCGAATCAGTGGCGCTATATAAATAAATGATGAGGATGATGGCAGTCTTGGTGTAAATCTGCAGTCACATTGCACTGTGTTATAAAGGTAACACACAAAGAGGAGAGCATCATTGCTCCATTGCTAATTGTCATTGCTGCAATACAAATAATAGGGCTGGCAGTTTTGGTGTTAATCTGCAATCACATTGCACTGTGTTATATAAGTAACTCACAAAGAGGAGAGCTCCATTGCTAATTGTCATTGCTGAAATACAAATAATATGGCTGGCAGTCTTGGTGTAAATCTGCAGTCACATTGCACTGTGTTCTATAGGTTACAGACAAAGAGGAGAGCTCCATTGCTAATTGCCATTGCTGAAATAGGAATACTAGGTCTGGCAGGCTTGGTCTTCTGAAGTTGCAGTCAAATTTTACGTTATTATATAGGTTACAAACAAAGTGGAGAGCTCCATTGCTCCATTGCTAATTGTCATTGCTGAAATACCAACACTAGGACTGCCAGGCTTTGTCTTCTGAATTTGCTGTCAAATTGTACTGTATTATATAGGTTACACACAAAGAGGAGAGCTCCATTGCTAATTGTCATTGCTATAATAGAAATACTAGGACTGGCAGGCTTGGTCTTCTGAATTTGCAGTCAAATTGTACAGTGTTATCAAAATGGATTCACAGCAGTACACAGGAGACCAGGAGCACCAAGCAGCTGCTGGCGCCAGCCATGATGATAGTAATCCTTCTACATTATCTGGTAAAGCCTATGTTGAAGGGCATAGTGTTTGTAAGTCAGGGAAACAAAAATGTAAAAAAACACCTTTCACCTTGGTCCAGAAAAAAAGACCTACAATCCAGGCAAAGTTATTTGCAGAAAAAAAAAAAGTTGCCAACATGCCATTCTACACACGCAGTGGCAGGGAAAGAATGAGGCCTTCGCCTTTCTCTATGAGTGCTAGTTCTGCAACTGTCACTGAGGCATCTACTTGTAAGGTCAGTCGTGACCAGGCAAGACCTTGTCATTCGGACTCCAAAAGTGGTGTTCAAATACTTTTACATGTAAAAGCCCAGCTGGAAGAAAACATTAAGGCATTAGAGGAAAATGTATGTTCAGATTCAGAAATGACACTAATCCCTGAGGAGAGTCTATCCATGAATGCTATGTGTAATCCTGACCATTCTGATAGTGTACCCATAAAGAAGGCCCCTTTCAGCACTTCTGCAGATGTGTACATGAACAGCCCAAGTGTAGCCAGCGATACACAAATTGTGGATGTCACTTTGGAATTGCAACAGGATGATGGAAATATTTGTGTAGCCGACGAGGGCGTTAATGAGGATGTTGATGCAGATGATGTTGTTTGTGTAAGTCCTGCACCAGTGTAAGCAGTTCTTGCACGTGATAAGAAGAAGGCTTTTGTCATGCCTGGACATAAGACCAAAAAATCCACCTCTTATGTGAAGAATTATTTTTACCCAAATCCTGACAAGAGTTGTCTAGCCATTTGTAGCGTATGTAAAGCCACAGTCAATCTAGGTAGGGATCTAGGAACCTCATCCATGTTACGCCATTTGAAGCAAGTTCATGGCAAGCTGTTGGGAAAAATTGGTAACTTATGCTAAAAAAATAACAACAAGCAGTCCATCATCATATAGGTCCCTTCTGTCAGCTAGATCTTGACACCTTACAACAATTGACTGTTAAACAATCTTTTGCAAGAGGAAGAAAGTATTAAAGCTGTCACCCAGTCGCAAAGCGGATCACAGACGCCATGGCGACTATGCTAGTATTAGATCTGCGTCCAATATCCACTATTAATGCAGCTGGTTTGAAACAGTTACTTGAGTTCTTGTTTCCCCCCACAGAGCCCTGGTCTAAATATTATTGAGTCTCTCTGGGATTACATGGAGACAGAAGGATTTGAGCAATCCGACATCTGCAGAAGATCTGTGGTTAGTTCTCTAAGATGTTTGGAACAACCTCCCTGCCAAGTTCCTTCAAAAACTGTGTGTAAGTGTACCTAGAAGAATTGATACTGTTTTGAAGGCAAAGGGTGGTCATGCCAAATATTGATTTGATTACATTTTCTCTTATGTTAATTCACTTTCCATTTTGTTAATTTATTAAAATAAACTATTAACACTTCTATTTGTGAAAGCATTCTTACTTTGCAGCATTTTTTCCTGCCTAAAATTTTTGCACAGTATTATATATTGTCGCAAGATCTGGTTATGCGTACCATATCCTGGGGTAGATGGCTGCACTTCACACACATGCCCTTTGTACCTAGTATCCCACACACATGCACAATAACAGAACTCACTCATCACAAATTGCAGAATTTACTGGTCATAAATTGTTGAAGCCATCTGACCTCCTCCCCAGGTATTGAGAGAGTGAATGTACTGCCTAGCAGTCTTTTAACAGCATCTCAACAGGTGCATCTCCTGATTACCAGCAGAGTGTCTGGTATGTTGCAAGCCCTGGAATGGACCTGATGAATGGAGCCCGCCCTCCTCTCTTCATTCATACTCAAGAGACCCTTATACTGGCTTTCCCTATAGCCGAAGGCAATCTCTGGGGATTTTTTCCCAACAATCACCCTGGGGTTTTAAATCTTACAAGTCGGAAGTCTGTGAGATATTTATCTGCCTTTATTAACTATCCCAGTGCTTTTGTCACAATGTATATGTATATGTATATATATATATATATATATATATATATATATATATAAATTAAAACACAGTATATCCCTCTCCCAGAATAATAGAATGAAAGATCAACAGACTACATACAGGCTGGTCTACTATATACTAACCTGTATAAAATTGCACCTCAGAAGATGTTTTTGCTTTGAGTATATATATATATATATATATATATATATATATATATATATATATATATATATTGTGACAAAAGGCACTGGGGAAATTATTGATGGAAGATATATATGTCCCAGGTTTCTGTCCTATGTGTTTTCAAACCTCAGGGAGATTGCTTCCCAAATATTGTTTTGGCTGCAGGAAGAGCCGGTGTAGGATCCCTGGGGTTATGAATCAAGAGAGAAGGGAGAGAAAGGCTCCATTCATTAGGCCCATTTTGGGGTTCCAACCTGCCAGACACTTTGCTGGACAATTAGGAGTTGAACCTGTGATGTGAAGCTAAAATACTTTGACGCAGTTACCTCATTCTCTCACTACCTGGGGAAAAGGTCAGATGCCTGCTGACAGACAATGCCATTGTGAGATGTAACTTCTGTGCTTTGTGTGTGTGGGAGTTCTCTGATTATGTTAGATAGATCCAGACAGGCTAGGATTTGTGTTTATGTTTTGATTATTTTTTCGGCTAAATAAAACTAGCTGTGGCTACTGCTACCGAAGCACTGGACTGGAGTGCTTTAAGTTTACTGCTGCATGAGGAGTGCTGCCATTTACGATTGGAAACGGCAACCTGATCTTGCGACAATATGTATGATATATATATATATATATATATATAAAATATATATTCAACCCAGAAAATCCACACAACACATACTGTGTGAGAGGGTACTTAGTTATAATAAACTTGCTGCGACCTGTAAATCTCAATAATCATCATTAAACCAGCACACCAAATTCCTAAGAAAAACAATAATATTTATTTGGTCAAAAATAATGGAAACAGCAAGAAAATCCATAATACTTATTTGTACAATGGTGCAGTGAAGGACCCAAAGGTCCTGCCACAGCAAACTAAACAGATCAAGCTTGTGAAATAGTCATACTGGCACCAAGCACAGTGGAAGTCTCCACCTGTCTGCAATCAACACACCTCTGCTGTGAAATCAGGAGTATGGTGAAATATAAACTGTTTTATTAAAACAAAACCACAGTCCAGATAAAGCAAGGTGTAAACAAACAAAAAATCCAGTTGTGGCTGGATAGCTGTTAAACTGAGGAAATCAAAATACTGAAAAGCAGACAGTCCCAGGCAAAGCAGGAAAAACGTAGACACAGGTACACTTAACTCTGGGTACTGCATACATGTGAGATGGTAATGATGCCAGGTCCAAGGACACATGGAAACATAACACTGGTTAGCAGCATATCCAAGGCTGGAACATAGTAGAAAACTATGCAGATAAAACAATCAATGACCAGCAAGGTACATGATGAGGGGTAGCAATAAATAGTCAATGGTGCAGATGTAGGTGCTTAAACAGGGGAGTGAGATTAACTCCTGCAGGTGAGGAGAAAATATCTGAGTATAACAGCAGAACCTCTAGTAGTATAATGGTACTGCAGGCCTGATTTAAAATAAAACAGTTATAATTACAATAAATGATAAATAAGTGACACACTGCAGTCATAGTGAATGTGGCCAAACACCATATGTCCTTAAAGATTTTTGTAGATTATTCTGGTTATACATACAACTAAGTGCTTCTATGCTGATAAGCATAAATGCTGCATACAGAGAATTATTCTAAACACATCCCAGCGTGCTCCTGTACGCTTTACAACATTGCTCTTGTGCTGTATATAGGGCAACACACTGGCTTAATAGTTAGCACTTCTGACTCACAGCACTGTTCAATTCCAACCATGGCCTTATCTGTGTTGAGTTTGTGTGTGCTCCCCGTCTTTGCATGGGTTTCCTCCTGCAAGTAAGTTAATTGACTGCTATCAAATTGACCCTATCTCTCTGTCTGTCTGTCTGTGTGCATGTTAGAGAATTTAAATTGTAAGCTCCAATGGGGCAGCGACTGATGCGAGTGAGTTCTCTGTAAAGCGCTGCAGAATTAGTGACGCTATATAAATAGCTGATGATGATGATGATATGTTCCTATAGTAACAAACCCTGCTTACTGAGTATTCTTATGTAAAATTCTATATAAGATGCTTGTTTGTTTGTCATTGCTGTATCACACAAGCTGAATTCTTCAGACACGGTCAAATGTTATACTGTACAGACATTAAAATTACTGTATTGCTACTCAGAATAGTGGTCTGTATGTATAGTACTTTTAGGTAATATACTGTTTTGTATGCTAATATTAATGATATTCAGTGTTTGCTGCCTCATGGAAAATAATGATGAAATGGGTTTTTGGCACAAGCTGATTAGCAATTTATAGGGTTTTGTGGCTTTTTTCAGCTGATAATTATCTAACTAGAATAGTCAGACTATATCACAAATGCATATCTCCTATTTGTCCCAATTTAGGAAGGATAGGGTCACACTCGCAAACAAACACAGGGTCAAACACACAGACATGTAAACTGTCACATACATAGACAAGCACAAAGTCACACAAACACACACAGAGTCAATACACACAGACATGTAAACTGTTACATATATAGATAAGTACAGACTCACAAATACAGAAACACAAACGGTCAAACACAGAGATATGTAAACTGTCACATAAATAGACAAGTACAGACTCAGACATACAGAAACACAAACAGGGTCAAACACACAGATATGTAAACTGTCACATACACAGACAAGCACATACTCACACAAACAGAAACACACACACAAGTAAACTGTCACATACACAGACAAGCACAGACTCACACATACACAAACACACACACAAGTAAACTGTTACTTACACAGACAAGCACAGACTCACACATATACAAACACACACAGGGTCAAACACACACACAAGTAAACTGTCACATACATAGATAAGCATGTGTGAGTCTGTGCTTGTCACAAAACGCACAGAAATGTAAACTGTCATATACACAGACAAGCACAGAGTCACACATACACACAAAAATGTAAACTGTCACATACACAGACAAGCACAGAGTTACGCATACACAAACATACAGACATGTAAAGTGTCACATACATAGACAAGCACAGACAAACACACAGATAATAACAGACAAACTGTCACACACACAGACTCTCTTACCTTCTTCTTCTGCCTCCTGCATCACACATTATAGCACAACCCAGCATAAGGGGGCTTTACAACAGTTTGCTTCATTGAAACTAATTACCCAATTAAAGATAACTTCATTGAAAGAAGTTTGGTGAGTATCCAGATAATAAAAGGTCAAAAAGGCAATAATAATGAGAAAATTGTATATCTGGTGAATTGACTTCTATGCTTTTTTCTGCGAAAATTCTAATGGACGATCTCCTAACAAATAATGGTGACATACTTCTCTGTGATAAAACTTTTGTGTCACAATACTTAAGTTTTTTTATAAATAGACCCTAGAGTCTATATATATAGAGAGAGATGTGCGCTAAACTTTGTGTTTTGGTTTTAGATGTGGTTTTGGTCTTCGTGTTGGTTTTGATACAAGTTTTGCCCCATGAAAGATTTTGGTTTTGAATCTGGATTTATTAAAAAATTGTCAAAAATATTTGAAATTTATTTTGAGCTGTTTTTGCTCATATACTACTATATATAAATTAGCATTCATCTACAGACATTTATAGTCTATTTTCTAATGATCTCCTCATAACTGTCTAAATTTTCATTAATTTTGGCTAAAGTCTGCAACGAGCTGGCTGCCTAAAATTAGTGACAGAGTAGCTGCAAACATACATGTCAGTTTACTAAAAGATACAATCACCGTTTCTGCTTTCATTTTCTTTTAATTCAATTCCGTATCTCACATCACAAGTTGACATTTCGGTCCTACATTTGAACCTTTGTCAAGACAAGAACAACAGAAAACACATATTAAAAAAACACATATTTTACAAATGTTCTGATATGGTCATTGTCTGGCTACATACTCTAAATATCATGTCAGATGATATTTTTTTCTTATGCCTCTCATGATTTCTATGTAGCTTTATATCAATTTTGTTGATTTTGTACGCAGACATGATTTCTCTCTACATAAAGAATTTCTAAATAAAAAAAAAAAAAACACACATGAAGTTACAGTAACATGTAGGGACAACTTATGTAATCCCAGATTGTCTTCAGTTGCAGCTCATGATTCATCAAAAGGTGATAGTCTGCATATCATTGCACATTATATGAGCAATGGCTCTCTTGTATTTATTCTCTATGTCGCATGCCAAACAATATGCATTCCACCCTAGAATGCATACACCAGAAGTGCCAAAACCGGAAGCACACAAACAGGTTTTCACTATAACAACCAAACTCAGTATTTCCTAGGTGAGTCACTGGTACACCTGCCTAGTAGGTGAGTAGGTGTTTATTCCCCATGAGTACCTAAGGCACCTACCAAGGAGGTGCAATAACGCACCTCCACTATTAAATGCACACTCTGCAATAGGTGTTCCACCTTGGAAGCAATTAAAATGAAAGTGCAATGACGCACAAGCGTTTTGGTTCCATATTTTTCTGGAAACTATGTTTTGCCTCTTTTTCAGAATTGATTTTGTAACGAAGAATCGAGTCGTGTTTTATATCTACTCAGAATCCCAAATCTTGGATCCGAGCCGTTCATCTCCAATATATATCTATATCTATATATATATATAGATATATATATATATATATATATATATATATATATATACTATATAAAAGCCTAGTGGCGTGTGAAAAAAAACAAATAACAAGCTGCAGCGGCACCTGCTGGGCGAAGCTATACACTGACCTACTAAATTCTTAGTGTGTGTGGGGAAAAAAACTCAGAAAGGGCTGAAATTTGGTATACTAAGATGTTTTTAATTTGTTAATTTAATTTGTTAATTGTTAAAAGTGTTTATAAAGATTTTAAAAAAATATATATATATTTCTTGAAGGAGAAGTGACAGTTGGGAGTGGTTTGTGGTTGCCGGGGGTGACAGTTGGGAGTGGTTGGTGGTTGCCGGGGGTGACAGTGGGGAGTGGTTGGTGGTTGCCAGGGGTGACAGAGCGAGAGGAGTGTGATACTCAGGACCGCTGAGAGAGATCCCTGTGTCTGGATAGACACCTGGATAGATGTGGCGATAAAGATGAAGGATGAGGTGATGGAGAAAAATGATGAGGTGGTGACATGTGGACAAAACCACGTTAAAAAAGGGCACATACGTCGGGAAGTAACGCTCTTCCCCTGAGGAGGCCTGGCCTAGCTCCAAATGTATGACAAGAACCTTTTAACACCTTAAGTAGCTTGATTTGACTAGAATGCATGAGTATCATGCACGGGTTAACTTGTAAATATATATAAATGTCTATATCTATCTATATATACATATATCTATCTATATATACATATATATATATATATATATATATATATATATATATTTATATATATATATATATATATAAATATATATGTATATATATATATATATGTATAAATATATATATATATATATATATATATATATATATATATATATATATATGTGTGTATGTATATATATGTATATATATATATATATGTATGTATATATATATATATATATATATATATATATATATATATAACAAAAATAGTAGAGTCACACATAGTGTATCACAAATAAAATATTCTTCAAATGAAAACAAGTGAAATAGCCTCGTACCAAAAATAAAATAATGAGCAGCTTATCTGATGTAGTCACTCCAAAGATAGATATATGCGATAAGAGTCCTCTTGTATATACTCTTTTTGACATCAGATAGTTAAACTGGAAACTCTGAAGAAAAGTATTATACTGTAGTAAGCCTGTAATAACTAGTATCAGACTGCAACAAAATAGAATCAGAGACTAGGATAAAATATCCAAATGAACTCATAATCTCCACAATAAAAAGATTTAATGATAATAGTAAAAATGTGCCCGTACAATAAAATAGAAGCAATGAGGCTTATCTGCAACTCCAAGGTAAAAAGTACAAATTTCAAGGTTCCATCTGGCCAGGGTAGTTCAGGAAAATCAAAGAAGAGAACAGAGAGCATCCTCCATCTTTATCAAGACTTTATCAAGAGGTCAACAATGTTGACCTCTTAATAAAGTCGGACGACGAAACGCGTTGAGGTGGAGGAGGCTCTCTGTTCTCTCCTTTGATTTTCCTGAACTACCCTGGCCAGGTGGAACCCTGGAATTTGTACTTTCTACCTTGGAGTTGCACAGATAAGCCTCATTGTTTCTATTTTATTGTACGGTCACATTTTTACTGTTATCATTAAATCTTTTTATTGTGGAGATTATGAATTCATTTGGATATTTTATCCTAGTCTATGATTCTAGTTTGTAACTAACTAAGGAGCTGCCTGCTGTATAAAATTATATGTTATATTTATCCTTTACACTTCTGATTGTCTTTTCCTCCTGATGAAGTCTACCCAGACGAAACGCGTTGAGGCATTACTATCTCTGTATATGCTAGTTAGGTCATACTTCCACCCTGACCATTTTTGATGTTATATACCTGATACTTCTGTGCGGAGATCGCCGGTAATAACCAGAAACCTTCCAGGGATCCATACTGGTAAAAGTTGACTAACTGCTGAGTACAGATAAGCTTTTATTTATCTTGCTGAATGTGAGTTTGCATTTTTATGTTTGCTGAATAAATCCATTGTACATAAATTACTACACTATATGGCTCCTTTATTTTTAACATTCTGGCTGAATGGAGTTTGAGAGCGGTACTTCCATTGAGACGTCGGTCCGTGGTTAAGAAATATCGTCTATTGAGGTCGCCGTATTGTCCGTTCCTGACTTATTAGGCGGAGCTGAGATTCCCCCTTGGAGACCCTGATACAGATAAGCCAGTTTTACACTATTTTCTGGTACGCTCCCAATTATTGGGTTTTTTATATTTATCTGGTATACATAAATTACTACACTATATAGCTCCTTTATCTCTATTTATCTGGTTGATTGGAGTCTGAGAGCAGTGTATACACTTGGAACGTCTGCCGTATCTAAGAAATATCGTTCGTGGTTCCTGTTTGTCCGTTCCTGATCTACTAGGCGGAGCTGGGATTCCCCCCTGTAGACCCCGATACAGATAAGCTGGTTTTATATTACTCTCTGGTACGCCTTTATCTATTGATTTGTATTATCTGATGAACTGAATTTTTATACACCTTTTGCACATTTCTGTCCTCTGATGACAATGAATTGTAGCTGTGATACAGCAGCCTAGCAAGTGTGTACGAGTTGCACATGAACTTTTCTATTCCACCCTGTTTTTAGAGTGGAATCCTGCACATTCATGTTTTGATATGACTGGTTACTCTGTCTTACATTTGGATTAAGACTGGATGAATTGTATATCTTGTTGAATACCAACCCAGAGATTTGTACTGAATCCATATGCTTATTTATTATTTACCCACCTTGTTCAGTAATATCTGTTAACATCACCATTGCGCCTTCATTCTGTTGTACCTATGCCATATATATATATATATATAACAAAAATAGTAGAGTCACACATAGTGTATCACAAATAAAATATTCTTCAAATGAAAACAAGTGAAATAGCCTCGTACCAAAAATAAAATAATGAGCAGCTTATCTGATGTAGTCACTCCAAAGATAGATATATGCGATAAGAGTCCTCTTGTATATACTCTTTTTGACATCAGATAGTTAAACTGGAAACTCTGAAGAAAAGTATTATACTGTAGTAAGCCTGTAATAAATAGTATCAGACTGCAACAAAATAGAATCAGAGACTAGGATAAAATATCCAAATGAACTCATAATCTCCACAATAAAAAGATTTAATGATAATAGTAAAAATGTGCCCGTACAATAAAATAGAAGCAATGAGGCTTATCTGCAACTCCAAGGTAAAAAGTACAAATTTCAAGGTTCCATCTGGCCAGGGTAGTTCAGGAAAATCAAAGAAGAGAACAGAGAGCATCCTCCATCTTTATCAAGACATTATCAAGAGGTCAACAATGTTGACCTCTTAATAAAGTCGGACGACGAAACGCGTTGAGGTGGAGGAGGCTCTCTGTTCTCTCCTTTGATTTTCCTGAACTACCCTGGCCAGGTGGAACCCTGGAATTTGTACTTTCTACCTTGGAGTTGCACAGATAAGCCTCATTGTTTCTATTTTATTGTACGGTCACATTTTTACTGTTATCATTAAATCTTTTTATTGTGGAGATTATGAATTCATTTGGATATTTTATCCTAGTCTATGATTCTAGTTTGTAACTAACTAAGGAGCTGCCTGCTGTATAAAATTATATGTTATATTTATCCTTTACACTTCTGATTGTGTTTATTTATTTACACATGGGGTTTTGAAGTTTTGGTATCACATTTCACTAAGCGCCTACATTGCTTTATTCACTTTATATATATATATATATATATATATATATATATATATATATATATATATATATATATAATTTGCACCCACAAGGTACATATACTGGATTGCTTGATGAGGTTGCCCACATTAAATAATTAAATAAGCAAAAATCATGGATACTCTGCACTCACCAAATATAAAGTTAATGCTGTTCTAACTACTTTTCTATGTTACTTTTCTATATTAAAAAAGAGAATGTTAGTTGCACATTTCGCAATAATGGGCATAGGGTCCCAGTTGGACCTTCCATTGATGTATGCTGGGCAGAACTTTGACCCGGGGAGCCTGCTCTGAGCCTTCCATATTAGATCATAGAAAACATATTAGGGGATTAATGTCTCAGTCAGACCTTCCGTTGGTGTACGCGGGCCAGAACTCTGACCCGGGGGGGCCTTTTCTGGGCCTTCCACTGGATGGATTTGAATGACATTAAAAATAAAAACAAAAACTACACTGGTCAGCCTCCTCATGGGTATGTGAAGAGATGAAGCTGCTAAATAATTTTAAAATGTCGACAGTTACATCCAACACATTGATAACTTAATAACTTGGAGATTTAAACCCGGGCGACACCAGACTGTGCAGACTGGGATGCAAGAGGGGGTTGCCCACATTGTATAGACAAAAAACAGGGGTACTCTGCACTCTCCAAACACATAACTAATGCAGTATTAAATTAAAAACAGTGAATGTTAGTTACACATATTGCAATATATGTTAAGCTGACCAACTCACGTCAAAGTCTTCCCATTCTGGTCAGTCCTAACATGATCAAATGCTATGCTATTTTATCTGGGCTTAAGACTTACCTGCACACAGCTTTTAAAGGCAAGTCTTTCCCAAGCACTAGCAGCAATGGGAGACCTGGAACTCACCTGACACAAGTTGGAATTAATTAATGTAAAGAATGGGGTGCAAGAGTGGTGGGACTTACATTGTATAAACAAATACAGACATAGATCCTCTGCACTCTCCATGTACAGACTGGGGTGCAAGACGGGGTTGTCCACATTGTATAGACAAAAAACAGGGATACTCTGCACTCTCCAAACACATAATTAATGCTGTACTAAAATTAAAACAGGGAATGTTAGTTCCACATATTGCAATATATGTTAAGCTGACCAACTCACGCCAAAGTCTTCCCATTCTGGTCAGTCCTAGCATGCTCAAATGCTTTGTTATTTTATCTGGGCTTAAGACTTTGGCGTGAGTTGGTCAGATTAACATATATTGCAATATGTGGAACTAACATTCCCTGTTTTTAATTTAGTACAGCATTAATTATGTGTTTGGAGAGTGCAGAGTATCCCTGTTTTTTGTATATATATCTACTATATAAAAGCCTAGTGGCGTGTGTCTGTGTGTGGGAAAAAAAACCCCAAGCTTCAGCACCACCTGCTGGGCGAAGTTATACACTGACCTACTAAATTCTTAGTGTGTGTGGAAAAAAAACTCAGAAAGGGCTGAAATTTGGTATACTTAGATGTTTTTAATTTGTTAATTTAATTTGTTAATTGTTAAAAGTGTTTATAAAGATTTTAAAAAAAAGATATATATATTTCTTGAAGGAGAAGTGACAGTTGGGAGTGGTTGGTGGTTGCCGGGGGTGACAGTGGGGAGTGGTTGGTGGTTGCCGGGGGTGACAGAGCGAGAGGAGTGTGATACTCAGGACCGCTGAGAGAGATCCCTGTGTCTGGATAGACATCTGGATAGATGTGGCGATAAAGATGAAGGATGAGGTGATGGAGAAAAATGATGAGGTGGTGACATGTGGACAAAACCACGTTAAAAAAGGGCGCTTGCGTCGGGAAGTAACGCTCTTCCCCTGAGGAGGCCTGGCCTAGCTCCAAATGCATGACAAGAACCTTTTTAACACATTAAGTAGCTTGATTTGACTAGAATGCATGAGTATCATGCACGGGTTAACTTGTATAAATAAATATATATATATATATATATATATATATATATATCTAATATATTTAAGCCTAGCGGCGTGTGTTAGTCTGTGTGTGGGAAAAAAAACAAAAAACTGCAGCGCCACCTGCTGGGCGGAGTTATACACTGACCTACTAAATTCTTAGCATTATCTAATATATAAAAGTAAAAGCCTAGCGGCATGTGTTAGTGTGTGTGTGTGTGGCAAAAACTATTTTCTCAGAAAGAACTCATCCAATTGACCTGAAATCTGGTATACTGACATTATTTGACAAAAAAATTAGAATAGTGAAGTCAGTTAACTTCCATCATTCCCCCTTTCCCCCGTGGGAGGTGTAGTGAAGGCTAAAATTACGAGTTGAGGGCTCAAACTCATTTTCATGAGGTAATTTTACCTCATGAACACACATGTGTAGCGGCGTGTGTTAGTGTGTGTGTGTGTGTGTGGAAAAAACTATTTTCTCAGAAAGGGCTCATCCAATTGACCTGAAATTTGTTATACTGACATTATTTGACAAAAAAATTAGAATAGTGAAGTCAGTTAACTTCCATCATCCCCCCTACACCACTATGCAATACAGTCCTCTACTTCTTGTGGCTACTATACAATACTAAATCCATTTAGTAACACCGACTGACACCTGTAAGAAGATACTTACCACTTTTCTAGACAGTCGGGGTCCTTTCTGTGACTCGAAATTGCCAAGTCACACTTGTGCGCTGCACCAGAAGCCTGATCTCAGGCTTCCAGTAGATTCAAAGATAATGTTAAAAAAAATGCAAAAAAAAATAATTGAAAAAAATATAGTTGTTTACAATTTTAAAAGGAAAACATGATTCATTTAACGTGCTCGTTTTTAATGGTCCTCCCCATGCTCTAGAGATATATACATATAAAAAAACAAAGAAAAAGTTGATATCTATCTATATCTATATCTATCTATAGCTATAAATATATATATATATATATATATATATATATATATATATATATATACAAGTTAACCCGTGCATGATACTCATGTATTCTAGTCAAATCAAGCTACTTAAGGTCTTAAAAAGGTTCTTGTCATGCATTTGGGCCTAGCCCAGGCCTCCTCAGGGAAAGAGCATTACTTTCCGACGCAAGCGCCCTTTTTAATGTGTGTTCATGAGGTAAAATTACCTCACGAAAATGAGTTTGACCCCTCAACTCGTAAATTTAGCCTTTACTACCCCTCCCACGGGGGAAAGGGGGGATGATGGAAGTTAACTGACTTCACTATTCTAATTTTTTTGTCAAATAATGTCAGTATAACAAATTTCAGGTCAATTGGATGAGCCCTTTCTGAGAAAATAGTTTTTTCCACACACACACACACACACACACACACTAACACACGCCGCTAGGCTTTTACTTTTATACAAGTTAACCCGTGCATGATACTCATGCATTCTAGTCAAATCAAGTTACTTAAGGTGTTAAAAAGGTTCTTGTCATGCATTTGGGGCTAGGACAGGCCTCCTCAGGGGAAGAGTGTTACTTCCAGACGTAAGCGCCCTTTTTTAACGTGGTTTTGTCCACATGTCACCACCTCATCATTCTTCTCCATCACCTCATCCTTCATCTTCATCGCCACATCCTTAATCTCCATCATCTTACTGTTCTAAAACCTCTCGATACACAACTTTTCTGATAAACACCTTATCGCTGTGCTCAATCAGTCTTCCTTGAAGTGCAGTATTCATAACCTGCACTTTCACATAACTGCTTCTCCATACTCGTGAAAATGCGACATACAATTTTCCATGACCAAAGACAGGCTCTAGTAAATAAATACTTACACGGTCAAGTGTTTGACCCTGTGACTTGTTAATGGTCATAGCAAATGTCGCCTTCAAAGGGAACTGCCGCCTTCTTAGCTTAAACGGCAGTCCTGTTTCGGATGGACATAAGTCAATCCGAGGTATCATCACCTTCTCTCCTTCAGCAGAGCCAGTCAAAACTTCTGCTTGTATCACATTCGTTTTCAGTGCTGTCACTACTAATCGAGTGCTATTGCACAGTCCTCTCTTAACATTCAGATTTTTCAATAGCATAATAATGCTTCCAACTTTCAATCTTAATCTGTGCCTTGTCATTCCGGAAGGAGTCAAGAGTTTGAGCCCTCAACTCGTAAATTTAGCCTTTACTACCCCTCCCACGGGGGAAAGGGGGATGATGAAAGTTAACTGACTTCACTATTATAATATTTTGGGCAATTAATGTCAGTATACCAAATTTCAGGTCAATTGGATGAGCCCTTTCTGATAAAATAGTTTTTTACACACACACACACTAACACACGCTGCTAGGCTTATATATATTAGACAAGTTAATCCGTGCATGATACTCATGCATTCTAGTCAAATCAAGCTACTTAAGGTGTTAAAAAGGTTCTTGTCATGCATTTGGGCCATAGCCCATGCCTCAACCGCCAACCACTCCCCACTGTCACCCCCGGCAACCACCAACCACTCCCAACTGTCACTTATCCTTCAAGAAATATATATATATATTTTTTAAATCTTTATAAACACTTTTAACAATTAACAAATTAAATTAACAAATTAAAAACATCTAAGTATACCAAATTTCAGCCCTTTCTGAATTTTTTTTTACACACACACTAAGAATTTAGTAGGTCAGTGTATAACCCCGCCCAGCAGGTGGCGCTGCAGCTTGGTTTTATTTTTTCCACACACACACAGACAGACTAACACACGCCACTAGACATTTATATTATAGATATTAGATAATGCTAAGAATTTAGTAGGTCAGTGTATAACTCCGCCCAGCAGGTGGCGCTGCAGCTTGTTGTTTTTTTTCCACACCCAGACTAACACACGCCGCTAGGCTTATATATATTAGATATATATCCCACAATGCACATATCTGTCTATATCTATCTATATATCTATCTATAGCTATCTATATATGGGTAGGACACTAAATACTAAGCCAAAAAGTTGTGAATGTTTTGATATTTCTATGATGGCAGGTTCTCTGTCTAACCTTGCTATGACCGCACTGCTGATCTTCTTCACCTTAGGTTTCCTGATTAGTTTTACTTGACTGCTAAAAAAAAGAAAGCAATGTACATTTCTGAATAATACATATAGCAACCCCGTAGTTGCTATTTGATGTGGTGTTATTTCTTTCTTCGCTTGATAACCGGTGATTTCCTACTGCCAATTTCACCCCTGCCAGTTCACTTAAATGGCTCATTTGTGCAGATTTTATTCATAGCAAGATGCATCACTGTGCCCAATCTGAAAACACTTTGGAACACCCATGATCAACCCAGCTCTAACCATCTCTCTGTGTAATATCTACCCTGTCTGCATCATATACAAGAGCATTTCTGTTTCATTTAGACAAACAAAGTGAATATTGTACATTTTTTTTAAACGCACATAAATTAGGCATACGCACATCCGTATTCAAGAAGGAGCAGATGTAACGATACATCTGTTGATGAAAATCGGTCCAGATACTCTCTGCTCTAACAGACAATTCAATTAATGAAACCTGTCAATTATATAGTCATTAATGACAAAACATTAAAAAATAAAAAGAGCTATTTTTATCTTTTTTCTTTCTATAAAATGCATTTATTAGGATGTTATGTCTGTCTACTGTACATAAAAAGCATTTTTACAGTTGCTCCATATTGCAATCACCTGTTCTAAGTGCATATACGACCATCATCACTAGTAATTGGCACTTGAAACCTGTAGCTGGTGCAAGTGATACGACTGAAAAACACGTACCTTTGAGATGCTCCAAGCCTGAACCGTATGCTGCTCCGTGCACTCAAGCTTGGCATTACCATCCCCATTCCATCCATGAATTTGTAGGCTGTATTAAGTGTCTTTTTCGCTCGAAGATAATTTGAATGTTGCTGTGTTCTCTGGCCTACGGTTTGTTTCTGGACATGCGCAGAGCGGTTTTTACAGAAAATATAGCACATATCAGCATTTACAGGCCCATGGGTCTCAAATAAACTTGATCTGAAATGTTGTCTTATTTTGGTAAAAAGCTCTGTTATGCTCGTGTTTTTTATTATTATTATTTTATGGTAAAAACAATCAATAAATTCATAGAGATATGAAAGGAAGAATAGAGAAAATTTTGTTAGTAATATAGATAGAGCTTTTGTTCTTTTCTCCCAATCTCCATTGAAAATGTTTGACAAATGGGCCCCCTAGAGACAAATATAAGTAGTAATAGTAATAAGTATATATAACTATAAACAATGCATTGTTTTTATTGGGTTGAAAACAAATGAAAACAAATGAACTTCGTGGGTGGACTCATGAATCTTTTTACTTCTTATATAATTTGTAAGTAACAGTGTTGCTTTGTTTTTTTAAGACCAATGTTTGTACAGCATTTTACTAAATAGGTCTTATGGCACCAAATAATGATTTAAGAACACACAACAAAGCAAAGATGATGTCAGCCACAAAAGGCAAAATCTATATAAATTGCTATTTGTTTATTCATCTGAAGTACATGGAAGCCGTTATTTTTCCCTTTAATTTATTCTCATCCTAGAATCAAAGGATCATTTTGTTTTTTAAATGTCTCCAGTACTTAAAGCAGACCTGTCCCCAGTTTTTTTTTCAGTGAGCTCTGCTCTCGTCCAGCAGGCTTACTCTAGCCCGCAGTTGTATTGTATAACGAAAGTCAACCCAGGAGAAAGCATAATGCGCCAAATTAAATGTTCTCCAAGATGACCAGTGCTCTTTATTTTTCCTGTGCACTACCTAGTTCCTGGTGCAAAAGTAATAATACTGAATGACTTGGTGACAAGATTGCTTAAATACAACAAGCTGGACTAATCTGTAAAAAAGAAATAAATACATTTATTTTAATATAATGGAATAATAAGCGCTGGGGGGAAAGTGATCAGTTCTCATATCCAAATACTATTGTCTTACTCTATAAAGATTTGAATGTTAGTATGTATATATTAATAAAGCAGAGACTAGCATTACTCACCATCTGTTTTGCGTTAGCAGGGAGCTGTTTCAGATTATGATAATGTGTTTCTGATTCGAGTTGTGTTGAAAGCCAGAACAAGGATTCTCATGTGCAGTCCACTTTGAGGCCTGCTGTTTTCAGTTCCTCTTCACAGAATCGGCTTTTATTTGATTTGTTATAGGGATTTTTCTTCTGTTGCCAAAACAGCTGCACGCCTGGAAAGAAATGAGACAGAGGGCCACATCAAACTTGTTAGTTTGTAAAAAAAAAAAAAAAGAATAAATAGTTTTCTGAGGAACACAAATGGTAGAGAAATAAAAAACAACAACATATCTAAATTAGGTATTTATTTAGTTATTGCTATACATCAAGTATACAGTACATCATTATGCTTTTTAACTGAAAGTGCCATCTGTTGGTCTTTTGTAATGGCACAGACTGGGTAGCATAGTATAATTGGAAGGGTTCTGCAAAGCTTCTCTAGTCATGCAATGCAATCATTTTGTCAAAAAAACATTTTAAGCTAAATTATGCCAAGTTACATGGGCAAATGGAATTTATATTCAATTTACACTATAGGAACATAATAGAAACAGCTATGAACACCATATCTACAAACATTTATTTTATATTGCACCAATAAAACTCCCATTGATGTTCCTATAACACATAGATGTCTAATGTGGTACAGGGATCACCTTAGTTTTTAGCTTTTAAAGGACAGACTTCTTTGTTTATATTCACTTGCCTTGTTACTTATAAAAAGTATAGTTAACCAGTCCTTATTATGTTTGAGTTAAAATAACAGTATTATGATTATGAAGCGAACCATGGTCAAGTTTTGCTGACAGTGTGCCATGACATGACTAACAGGAGATCCCAAATAGAAAATATTTTTTTTTTATAATTCTGTTTAAATGTTTAGTGATACCACCTTTTAAGTTTCTTATGTACCTATCTTTATTCTAATGGTTTCTGGGCTACAGATTTCAGCTATATCAGAGTGGGCTTTTTAAATTGCTGGAACAGTTTAAAGCCAAATTCCCTATCCAACATTATATTTAAGAACGTTCTACTACAGATGTGACATGCTCAATTTCTACACTTCCCTCCTACAATTGAAGAATTCCCAAAACTTCCCATTATACAAAATGAACAAACCAAGTATTAAGTCTCTGGGCTCTGCTACTGTCTCATTATGGAAGGAATTCACTCAGTCACTGATAACTTAGAGGTCAGTTGGGGATATGATCAGGGTCCCAATGATAGTGAGAACTGAGAGGACTTATTGGAGACCAGTGAGAGTCCTTACTACAAAGACGACATGTATGAAACAAGTGACAGGGACAAAATAATTCCAATGTCAATAATGCACACAGTTTGGAAACAGCGACTTAGACACAAACTGAAAGACAACTGCGCTGTGAAACCCGACTGTACAAGAAGCTGGCACTCACAGTGACATCATTTTAGAGGGCGACAGTTACGTTGCTAGTATAAAGGGGGCAATCTAACAACCCACCATCTCTATAATGTATTTTACAAAGGCTTTCACATTATAGAGCCACTGTTTCCAAACATTGGAATTATTTTGACGCTGTCACTTGTGTCGGACATTTTACCATCGCTGTCCCGTACCCCACCCTTGGAGACCTCAAGCATTCTGTTGTGCATGATACACAAATCTATGTACTGAGGAGGGTGTAATATACTGCGCATATATAAACAGATACAAACTCTGCATCCATGTACAACCTTATGTGTTCCTCCACATCTGCTACTTTTTTCCATCTTACTTCACTAAATGGCTTTTGGCTATATCTGGTTTGGTTTATCATTGACCCCATGGAATCTTGTTGCCCCTTGATCTTAAAATTTATATACTGGGGCTAGAATACTTTCATCCTCTCTCTCATTAATTTAGCGTGTTTTTGCAAGAATTGCTATACTATGCTTACAAAGTGATTGTAGTTCAAAGGGTTTGTCTCTGGCCCTTCTCCCCCTTTACAGTTTTACCTTATAATATGTATGACAATTTACAAAATACCAACAGGTTCTATAAAATTTGAAAGGTTTATCTTAAATTTCTGAGTTGACTGCTCCACCATCGTAGTCCTGCTAGATGTCACAAACGCACTCAAAGTGCATCTGTTATATGGATGTTACTACAAGGCATAAACAGGATTTCATCAATCAATCGTACACTCACCTTTGTCACAGGTTACTAATCTAGCTAAATCAGACCCCAAAGCAGTTTTCTTACATCCATACACAACTTAATTGCTGCCACCATCTATGTATTAGGGCAATAGGGGCAATATAACTATGTTACACAAATGTATACGCTGGCAGACATTATGCTCTTTGTTAGCCAAAGGGGTTATCCCTTCATACTCTAGCATTCAAAGGGTTAACAACACCAAGCAAGCAGTGGGTTAACATAGCCAACCAATACTTATCTTCTTAAAAAGCTTATGGATACATTAGAGTAACAAGGCCAAACTTCTTACATGTTAGATTTACTATAAAAAAAAGAACCAGGCTTTAAATCTTATAAAAGTATACAAGAAAGGACATACAAAATACATGCAATAATATTTAGAAAATAAAAGGAATAAAATTACAGAAAATAGAACACTTATGCAGTATAATATGTGTGCTGGAGGAATGGCAGAAATGGTCAACTTCTCAATTTGATTGAATCCCCAAATGTCTGACACCCAAGGATAGTTTTTAAAGATTCCCACTCTCTGCCTTAGTCGCCTGTGATATCACCCAAAAGAAATCAGTATAAATGCTAATGAAGGTTTACAACTCTGGTAGTGTATTGTATTTTTTAATGTATTGTAATTTTTTTTAGGATTTATTACGAATACAATATCTCTTCCCAGAAGTTTTACAGAAAGATCATTTTATATTCACTAACCAGGGTATGGGTTTGGTCACAGTTACCTTCCAAACAGGAATATGAAATATTAATCCCTGACGGAGATATATGATTTATCTAGCTTCTCTTTACAGCTGATATTTATTATTGGCACATCTCATGTAGCTCCTGTCACTAAGTTTAGATCTCTCAAAACATAAAATATGAAGAAGAGTGTTTTTTTAAGTTTTATATATCTATATAAATACATAGGCCCTGTGTGAGGGATGATTACAGCCTGTGTTCTTTGAAGCCACATTGAGTCCCTGCATCTACCTGGCTATGTTACACCTTATTGCTAATTGCAAGGATCAACACCTTTCAATACCAATATTTCCTTGTGTTAACAATATCAAGAAAAAATATTTATATATTTAACCTAGATTGATGGCAGGAGGGAAATTGGGTTATCAGATAGAAGTCCACAGGCATGGTAACTCTGTCAGGTCCATGACATTGATATGCTATGCTGACTTCCTCTTTGATCATCATCAGCATCATCAACATTTATTTATATAGTGGCAGTGCTTTACAATTGGGAACAAACACAGTAATAGATACTGAGTAATACAGACAGCAAGGTAAGAAACCCCTGCTCGTAGGCTTACAATCTATAGGACAGTGGTTTGATATGATATGATATTGATATGAGCTAAGTACTACAAATTGTATATTGATCCAGCCAGATTACAAAAGTAGAGAGTGCTTAGTGGGCTATATGATTCAGTCACATAGCAATCCTGGTCAAAAGGTTGTTGTCTTGTATGAACATTGTAAAGCGGGGCAATAGGGTAACCTAGGGAGATTAGGAGATGGTTGAGGAATTTGATAAGTTTGAGAGAAGAGGTGGGTTTTCAGTGAAGGCTTGAAGGTTTGAAGTCTAGAGGAAATTCTTATTGTGTGAGGGAGGGATTTTCACAATGTGGGTATAGTCCAAAACAAGCTCTGTAACCAGGAATGGGAGCAAATAATGAGTGTGGGTGAGAGACATAGATCTTGTGCAGAATTGAGGTGTCAAGATGGGAGGTTTTTTGAGACAAGTAAAGACATGTATGTTGGTGCAGTTTTGTTGATAGCCGTCTATGTTAGTAGAATTTTAGATTAGATTTGGCAAAAAACAGGCAACCAATGTAAAGATTGACAGAGTTGCTCAGCAGTGGAAGAACGATTTTCAAGGTAAATCAATCTAGCTGCTTGTGACGATTATGTAGTATAACTAATGACTGATTGTTATTTTATGTTGAATTCATGTATGACAATGTGTATATTTTATGTAACCTCTCAAAGTATGTTTTGCTGACTGACCTAGGTGACCTGTGCAATTAACAAAGAGTCTTTTGAAAGTAGCCAGATAGATAAGCATCTTGGAGGAGTTTGAAGACACAAAGTTGTAAACTATGTAGCCACTCAAAACAGATCAGAAGTGAGAGATTATCTGAGGTGCCCAAACATATATCTTAGTGATAGATAATTTATTTTGGAAAGCTCTGTGTCATTTTGGGAATCAATCTGACTTAACTGAAAGTGTAATTTCTAAGGTGGGGCAAAGAGCCTGTAAGAAGGGTTTAAAATCTTCTGCTTTAGACATTACTGTGGGAATTTCATGAGGGAGTCTATCAAGACTGAAATGCCCCATATTCTTCCATTGTGTTCCCTCACACACATCAAGTCTACCTAGTAAGTAGTACTCTGATTTTATTTTCTATTTTATTTTCTGAAACTCATTTGTGTAAACATATTGTATGTTTTGCTATTAATTTTTGTAAATAAGCCTTGGAAACATTTCTCAGATTAAATAAATTTAATCTATTGTATTCTCTCTTATTCTTTGTGAACTTACAAAGCCCAGGGAGGCTCATGTTTCATGTGTATGTGATTTAAGTGTGAAACAATAATAAGAGGTTCTGGTGAACGTAAGGACATCGTAATAAACCCTTTGTGGTGGCAGAAAAGGTTTATTCTTTGCTAAGTGACTAACTTGACGCCAGTCATGGCCAGCTGTTCAGATTGCTGTATCTGAGACAGGATGGGTGTTCGTAACACTGCTGTTTGCAAAATAGATGGTAGTGTTGAGAGTTTAATTCAGGGAAGACCAGTCATGATGGAATTGCAATAGACAATGCAGGAGTGAGGAGTGAATGAATTAAACTTTTTTTCAGTGTCTTGTGTGAGATATATGCATATTCTGGAAATGTTTTTTTATAGAAGTATGTATCATGATTTAGATATAGTCGATGTAGAAAACAAAAGATAGTTCTGAATCAAGGATCACACCTAGCAGTCAGCTTTTGGGTTGGGATTTATTGTCATGTTGTCAACTAGAAACAGAAATGTCAGTTGGTAGGTGGGAATATTATTAAATCTGTTTTTGAAATATTTAGTTTAAATTGGCAAGAGGACATCCAAAATGAAATGGCAGAAAGACAGCCGGTAATGTGGCCCAACATAGATGGTGAAAGATCAGGAGATGATAGATAAATTTCGGTATTGTCAGCATAGAAAGTATATTAATATCCAATGGACCTTATTTGCTTTCGAAGAAAAGTGCTATAGAGAGAGAGAAGAGGAGAGGACCAAGGACTGAGCCTTGTGGTACTCTAACTAAAAAAGGAAGCTGGGTGGAGGTGGATCCAGAGAAGTTAACATTCAAAGAGCAATTAGATCGGTAGAATTAGAACCAGGATAGGACAGTGTCTTGAAGACCTAGGGATTGTAGCGTTTGTATGAGAATAGAGCGTTCAACAGTGTCAAGTACAGCAGAGTGATCCAGGAGAATTAGAAGCAAGTAATGGATTTTAGATTTAGCAGTGATCAAATCATGGACAACCTTAGTCAAAAAAGTCTCTGTGGAGTGTAGAGAACAAAAGCCTGACTGAAGAGGATCCAATAGGTTGTTTGAGAAAAAAACCATGTAAGGCGAGTGTAGGCAATTCTCTTGAGAAGCTTGGAGGGGCATGGAAAAGGAGAGGTGGAACAGAAACTTGAGAGAGTTTGGGTGAGAATTTGTTTTTTTTTCAGAATAGGAGTAATCATTGCAATCTGAATAAAAAAATCAAGATACTAGTGGAGAGATAGAGTTTACATATTTTATTTAAGGATGGGATGAACACAGGAGACAGATATCTCTTGATTTGTGAGGGTATTGGATCAAGAGGATAGGTGGTAGGGTGGGAACATAATAACAGAGTAGATACTTCAGATTCATTTCCTTTATTAAATGAAGAATGAGTGCCAGGTGCTGGGAAGGAATTGAGCTGGTTGTTTATCAGGGAAGATTACACTGTTTGACATCAGATCTTATCAATATTGTCCTTGAAGTAGGAAGCATGATTTGGCAATTGAGAAGCGTTTTAAATGTGTTAAAATGGTGTTTGTGGTTAGAGGCCTGAGAAGAGATTAGAGATTAGAAGTATGCTTGTTTAGCAGTGTCCAGAGAATTGCGATATGAGTGATATATAGCAGTATACGTGAGGAAATGATTAGAGTTACAATATTTATACCAGTGAAAGTCTGCTTTGCGACAATGATTTTGAAGATTTTGTGTTAGTTTACCATGCCACGGCTGACCTCGAAATCAACACACAGTGTGAAGAGTAGCTGAATCCATTTGAATAAGGGCTGTTGGTGAGAGGTTTGGTGAAAATAAGGTTCTGCGATATCATGGGAGGAGAAAGTAAAAATTGGGGACAGAAGGTGTTGAAGAGAGGTGGAAAACTGTTGATGTATTTAGCTTAGTTAAGCCCCGGCACTCTGGGGCTTAATGGACACATTTCTAAACCATTTTATTCAGTCATATTTTTTTTTTAAATTGGGTCTCCATCCTGACCTAAGACATTTCAATGTACACACCTTAATTGATGATTCACAACCACTTAGCCTTATTTATTTTTACTTCTGAAGTCAAAGATGGCAACTGGTTGGGTATTTTTCTCATCTATGTTGTAATTAATAGTGATTTCAGAAAGACATCAGAGAGATTTTTTGCACTAATGTTGGATGGTAAAAAGTACAGTGTATATCAACCTGGCATGATTCAGGAAAAGCTTTTCCCTTCCTTAGAGACTAAAATGATGAATCCATAAGCAGTTTCATCAGAAAGCTGGCCAGCTAAGAGAACACAGCTTTCAGAAAATCAGTTTCCCTGTCATCAATGTGATAAAACTGCTCTGCTAATTATCCACACAGCTCTGGGTGTGAACTGTATTCCAGTATGAAGTTGTGGAATTTGTTTTTGCAGCGGTGTTTTTTTCATTTTTAGTTTATTCAGTTTAAGTTTTTTGCTTATTGGTGATTCAGATTTTACTAATTGGACACATTTTTAAGGATTCTATTTTGTGCATTTTTTTATTTTACATATCTATAAATATTTATTTTTAGTGATTTTATATATTTATTTCAATTTAATTTTGACAATGGTATTAATTTAATTTTGAACAAACTGATTTTATTATTACATAATAATGAAATAATAGATATTCATGTTTGATATATAATAATACAGTAGGTGCTGTAACTGTATTCATACCAAGTGACGGCTGAGATACAGGATATTTCTTCATAGGTTTTAAACAATCGTTATTTCCCATGCCAAAGTATATATAATTGCTACAGGACAGTGCTAATCCGGCCTGAACATTTATTATATAATTTATCAGTAATAAATAAAAGCAAACAAAAGAAAGGAGAACTACTCACTAGACAAGCTAAAACAAAAAAAATGTATTTAGTCAACAAAAATGAAGACAAATTGATAGTAGAAAACTTATATTAAAAAGACAAAAACTGCAAATGTTAACAAAAAGGCATGTAGACTGCCAATAAATGTTCTTGTTATTTGGACACAAAGCGCAATAAGCATACAATTAATGCATGAGCAACATATAATGACACTTACTTGGTCTAATACACAGGAAGTTAATTGTGATTTGAACTGGTGTATTTGCTACAGCACATTGACTGATAAAAAACTAAAAACATGTCTGTACTTTTCTTGACCTATCTAGGTGTAGAAAGACAGAGGCAACTTGTTTTAATATCATCTGGTGTATTTGTTAAAGCCCCACAGGCCTGATTCATTAAGGAACTTAAATTAAGAAGTTTCTTATTTAAGTCTCCTGGACAAAACCATGCTACAATGCAAGGGGTGTAAATAAGTTTTCTGTGTTGCACATAAGTTAAATACTGACTGTTTTTTCATGTAGTACACAAATACATGATAGCTTATTTGTGCACTGAAATTTAAAATTGACATTTGTGTGCTACATGAAAAAACAGTCAGTATTTAACTTACGTGCAAAAACAGAAAACTAATTTTCACCCCTTGCACTGTAACATGGTTTTGTCCAGGAGACTTAAATAATAAACTTCTTAATTTAAGTTCCTTAATGAAACAGGCCCCACATGTGTACAATGGAAAAAATAATTGACACATCTTAAAGGGAGTTAGTGCTTGTGCATTGCTAAGAAACATTTACTCAAAATCTTTCATCATTCTTATAGCAATAAAAAGAAATATAGCAGGTTAAAAAATGTGCCAATGCATTCACAACATCCTCTTGTAAGTGGTAATGAATGTACAAATGGGTCCTCCTTTAACTATTCTTTCAACCCAATATAACTTAATTAGAGTGATGTGGAGTATAAAAGAACAGTGTCTGAAGAAAAGGTATGATGAATTAGTATTCTTTGTCGAGCATGCAATTCTTAAAATTGCAGGTGGTATTTGCAATGCAGATGCATGTCTTTAATATAGCTACCATTGTGAGCAAACAACCAATGTATCCCTTATTCAAATTCTAAATGAGCATCTTTGCTAGACAACCTGGGCCGTTTTCCACAACCTGGGCCGCTTTCCACAAGTACGTGGTTCCCCTGCTATAGTGAAAAAGCATGCACCTTCTGTATCTGAATATGGACAGATCAGAGCAAATAGAATTTGTGGTGTGTCATAAAGCTCTACTGGTGAGATAATTCACACATAGATTTATAACTGGTGTTAGATTCCTCTATATTGAGTATTGTATATTCTGTATGTTTACCTTGAGGAAGGTATATAGCATGCTGAAACTTTGGCTCTTCATGTGATAATAAATATTTAATATTAATAAAATATTTTCCATACAAAACAGCGGTTAGTTCCAAATTTCAACATTTATGTTCCTAATAATCTTGCATTCATCCTTTGTGCTGCACCTAACATGCTAATTAACTAAGGTGTTCACAGTGGATTCTTTGCAATAATATTAATATAAACTTTAGATTAATATTTTCCTCAAATTAATCATACAAATCACATACAAATGGAAATGGTGATTATAACTGTAATTTTAACACATGTGAAAATAGATCATACTATTTTATTGACAATCAATGCTCATCTGATTTGTCAATGTCTGAATGACAAATTGTGGCATTTGGAAGAACATTGGAAGGGTAATTAAAAAAAGTTATTTTCCATTTTTAAAAAGCACAATCAAATAGACCATATTGCTTCATTTAGAGTATTCTGCAAATATTCAGTCTGAACATACACTATATGGACAAAAGTATTCGGACGCTTGACCATTACACCAACAGAGACTGTAATGACATTGTATTCAAATACATATACTTTAATATGCAGTTGGTCCCCCTTTTCCAGCGATAACAGCTTCCACAAGATGTTGGAGTGTTTCTGTGAGAATTTTTGAGGTCAGGCACTGATGTTGGACAAGAACACCTGACTCGCAATCTTCGTTCAAGTTCACCCCAAAGGTGTCCGATGGGGTTGAGGACATCGCTTTGTGCAGGCCAATCAAGTTCTTCGACACCGAACTCATCAAACCTTGTCTTTGTAGTCATTGCCTTTTGCACTGGAGCACACTCATGTTGGAATAGAATTAGGGCCTACCCCAAACTGTTGCCACAAAGTTGTAAGCATAGCATTGTCCAAAATGACATGGTACGCTGAAGTATTAAGATTGCCCTTCACTGAGATAGCCCAAACCCTGAAAAATAGCCCCATACAATTATCCGTCCTCCACCAAACTTAACACTTGGTATAATGCAGTCAGGCAGGTAACGTTCTCCTGGCATGCGCTAAATCCAGACTCATCCCATCTGACTGTCAAACAGAGAAGAGTAATTTGTCACTCCACAGAACACGTTTCCACTGCTCCACAGTCCAGTGTCGATGTGCTTTACACCACTATATCCAACACTTGGCATTGGTCTTGGTGATGTGAGGCTTGCATGCAGCTGCTCAGTCCCGCCACACATTTTTAAGTAGCACCGCATAATATGAAAGATTTCAATCCTTATCGCATTTCTAAGGATTGAACTATCATATTTATCAAAAAAACTTCAGCAGGAACAGTAGTCACGTTATCTGCTGTCCCTGAAGTTTATAACTTACCTTTTCTCAGCCTCTTCAGTGAGAAGAAAACTGGCTCTCTGGCATTTTTCTGAAAATCCTAGTGTGCATGCGCCGACCGACAGTACCGGGCATGCGTACAGAGAGTCATGTCCCACTGCCAGTGTATCATGTGACAGGGATGGATCACATGATCCCTCCACACATGTGCTGTCAAGCTTTGCTCATTGGAGCAGAGCTGACAGTACTGAAAGTTTTCAATTATGATAATGAATGCCAGCTTCAGCTGGTGTACATTAGCATGAAAAAAATAGAAACTTTTTGAACTTCGGCTTTTGTTAAATAGCGTTGCTGATTGGTCCCCATACACTTTTATGGGAATTGCTCAGTAAAACGAACACAGATGCAAAGCATCAGAAATCTATGATATCTGCTGCGATGCAATGATGATAAATGAGATTTTGGCGATAAATAGACGTTTTCAAGGATCTGTATTATAAAGAGGCCCCTTTGTCTCTCTTTTCTCTCACACTGCTTTGTTCCCTAACAGGTCAGGTTTGCACCCTCCTTCTATTTATTCTCTTTTGAGCTGTTTCTCAGACTCTCCTCAGCATTTGTTCTCCTATTAGTTTCTCTAGAGCCTCTCTCTGAGAAATCAGCCACACTTGATCACATAGCAACCAGTTTAATTCAGATATGTTCAAGTGCATATTCCTGAAAGCAGAATTTTTTGCATGTAGGTGCATGTAGGGGGGGTTCTCTGAAAACCAAAATTTTGCTAAGGGCCCCTATGTGGTCTTAATCCAGCCATGTGGCACACACATCATAGGGTTATCCCCCTTGAGCAATACACACATCTTTTCTCTCAAATATTTACTGGAGATGAGCGAATTAGATTACGTGAAATCTGACGTTGGAGATCCGAGTGAAACCAAGTAGTGACTCGATTTCTCCCACCACACTTGGATTTCAAAATGAGGTGAAACGTCATTTCTGGGAATTTTTTTTGCAAAACTCTTGCAAGTTTTGGATTGCCATCTTTTGTATATATAGTCCTCCCTCGTTTTCTAAAATGCCTTATGAGAACAGACAGCTTAAACTAGTACATTTATTTCTTTGAGAAAAACAGTGTACATTTGCTGTCAGAATATTAGCGGCAAAATCCAAAAAACAAACAGATTTCTTTCTTTCCAAATTGAAAGTTTTTCTAGTGAAAGTAATCTTGTGTGAAGCAGTGACAACTGAAATAATTAAAAAAAAATGGGTGTTTGCATGTGAGATTCAGCAGCAGTTGCACACACCCAAAAAGGCTATATATTATTATATTCTAATCTATTCTGTTTTTCAATACTTGTCTATTTTGTAAGGGTCATTCAGTGAAGTCTATATTTTAAAAAGGTTGGTTATGCAGCTGCACACCTCAAAAAAAATGCTATGTATTCTAATCTTTTCTATTTTTTAATACTTGTCCATTTTGGAAGTCATTCAGTAAAATATATATTTAAAAATGCTGTTTGTTGGGGTCAGCATGCAGCTGCTCACCCTCCCCCCCCCCAAATAACGGTGTAAAATTATAATCTAACTTTTTCTATTTTTCAATACTTGTCTATTTTGGAAGGGTCATTCAGAGAAATCTATATTTAAAAAAAAAAAAAATTCCCCCGGAAGAAACTTCATTCAACCCTGAGGTAAAGGGGACCGCCCAAGACTTGTAGCAATGGTGGTCCCCAAGACCCATATATATAAATATGGAATGTGTAATATTTATATGTTCCATTAGTGACGTGTAAGAAATTTGTAAAAGAGACAGTTCAGATAGACCCATAGTTGCACTTCCCACACATGTAAGTATGTATAATACTTGCATTGATGCAGAATTGGTTTCCCAAACCATGTATTGACAATGTAATTGAAAGTCCACATTGCGAGAAATCAACGGGAAAGGTTTTGGACCTGGCAAGGAATACATGTATGGAGATGATGGATAATGATTTATGCTATGTTATGAAGTTAGAGAACCGTAAAGTATGATTAATTATTCTTTGAATTGAATTGGAGAAAGCAAATGCACCGGTGGGAAATTTACAAATTTGCAAAATACTTCAATAAGACAACAGTGGACAACTACAGACAGCAGCATTAGTAGACATTTAAACAATGATGAGAAGCCATAATGTTAAATGGTTGAATTCAAGATGGCATTTTCTTTGGAGTGAGGTAGATCTGTGCCCTTCTGAATCAAACTAGGGGACTCATAAATATTTATGTGAGAGGGAGGGCGGAGAAATCATTGCCCCGGGGTAAGATTCAGCCAACCCCGGTGAAAAGAGGACCACCCAAGACTTGCAACAGAAGCAGTCCCCAAAATAGGGTATACCCACTCTGACGCCAGGGTAACTGGGATGCTTCACATTGCCGCTGCTTCCCGGCTAATTATTGTTGCCTCCTGATTGGATGTGGGGGGGGTGCTTTTGGCACCATTTCTCCTATCTCCATGCTACCGGTCAATGCTCATAAGCTTTTACTACATTGAGTTAAGTAGTTTATGAGCAAAGCAACTGCTATAGGTAAAGATCTCTCCTGCGAATCCTTAAAGCTTATGACAGTTACTAGGAAGCCAAAACAGTGTAAAAGATTATATTCTGGGATCTGTGGTGTATTAGCAATCTGACCTTCCACTGTTTGGTTTTGCTTTTAGTTGTTAGCTGACTCTCATTGCTCTCTTTGCCACCATTTTTGTTTAAATAAAAACGGTGACCTTTTGCCAAATTTACTTTAATGTCCGTGTGGATAATTATTTATTCAATTACAGTAATAGTAAGTCTGAACATGCCAAGGAGGTTTGGGTGAAAGGGAGATATCAACACTATGCAGTTTATTATTTTTTGAATTGAATCAGAGAAAACAAATGGAAAGATGGCAAAATTTCAAAATCCTTCATTAAGACAGCTTGCTGCAGACTTTGGCCAAAATTGTTGAAAATTGGGACTGTTGTAAAGAGATCATTAGAAAATAGACTGGAAATGACTGAAATGAATGTTAATGCTATATATATATAGTTATATAGGATAAAAAAAACAGCTCAAAATGACATTGACATGAGTTACCTATTTTTCACAATTTTTAATTACATAGAGATCCAAAACCAAAACCAAACCCTTTCACGTTTGTTCAACAAAACCGATAGCAAAGTCAAAAGACAAAGTCGGTTTAGAACTGAAACACGAGGTCCAGCGCACATCTCTAATATTCAGTTACCTTTAATTGCCCTTATTTATTTTTTTTCCTCTCATATTTTCTCTCAATTCTTCTCTCATTTTCACTAACTTGTCTCTCTGTTTCTCTTCTCCTTTTCACTCTGCTTTTTTCTTTGTTTTTCTCTATCCTTTTCACTATCTTTTTATATTTCCCTTTTCTGTCCTTTTCACACATTTCTTGTTTTTGCCTACTTTTTCTCTCTCTTTTTCACTATACTTTCAAAAAACCTTTTTCTTTGCTTTTCACACTTTTCTGTATCCTTTTTTTACAACTTTTCACCTAAATTGTTCTCTATAACTTTAATTCTCCTTTTCTTTATCATTTGTATTTTTCATTTAGCTCTTCTTTTCTCATTCCTGTTACCTCTCCTTTTATCTCATCTCACTCTCCTTTTCAATTCAATTTTCTTTTTTTCACTCTCATTTTTCCTCTTCTTTTGCAACCATTTTCACTCTGTGTTTCACTGTTCTTTTCAATCTCCTTGTCAATCTCTTGTGTTCTCTATTTTTCTGTTTCCTTTTTTCTAACTTTTTTATTGTCTTTTCTATCTCCTTTTCATACTTTTTCTTTCTTGTTTTTAGTCTCTATTTCAATCATGTTATACTTTCTTTTTCTTCATGCTGTTGGATGAGCAAGCATCTTCCACTCTTTAACTCTGAGTCTCTGGCTTCCTGCTTACCTTTATTCCTCTTCTCAGACAATAACACTGCCCCTATAATATACAGTCCTGTCCTTACTAATATCAAATATATAGACAGGTCCCTATCATCCACAATCAGCACCATGCCCATTATAAGACTAGGACATATAGATGAGCAGAAGATGAACACCGTAAAAAGATACATGTTTAAGACTGAACTAACATCAAAGTGAAAAAAAAAATGTAAAGTGCTCTTTTCATACCAAGGGCACTGATGGTTGCTATGTGCAGCCATTTTTCCAGGTTTCCTCTATTCCTCTAACAGTGTGTAAGAAGGAAAAAAATCACATCCCCTTTGGTCGCCATTTAAAAGTGGCGAGAAATATTTATTTGCTGGATTTTTATTAACAGTTATGGAGGGGAAGGGGGGTGCATGTTAGTAAAATATTGATTAAAGGCTTATAAACCCTTTTAGTGATAGATACATTGTCAGGTTTCTCTGAATTGTTATTTTCACTAGTTATAGCTGACTTTTATTACTGTTCTGTTACATGTGGTATTTTTTTTCTATGATCAGTCATTTTAGGCACTGACGGGAGCCTTTCAAAGAGGCTTAGGGCTAGATTTACTAAGCTGCGGGTTTGAAAAAGTGGGGATGTTGCCTATAGCAACCAATCAGATTCCATCTGTCATTTTGTAGAAGGTACTAAATAAATGAAAGCTAGAATCTGATTGGTTGCTATAGGCAACATCCCCACTTTTTCAAACCCGCAGTTTAGTAAATCTAGCCCTTAGAGTGTGGTGTTCACTTCATATCTCAAATATCTTTATTTGTGATACATTGATCAAAGTTTTTTACATATACTAGATTGATACCAAGATATATTTTATGTAATGCAATTTGCATAATGTAGTTAGTTTTATCATGATGTTTACCGTGTCATGAGTATTCTTTTGACTGAAAGTTTGCTAAAGTACCACAAACTTCCATTACCAAGGGTTTTATGTCCTGCCTTGGGCAGAAGATCTTCATGTCACAATCAGCTTTTACTGTGTCCATTTGGGATTGGGGACATTGCATCTTCTAATTTGCAAGCTTCATTAAAGTATTTAAATTGCCAGTTTAAAACCAATTAATTGCCAACAAGGCCCCTGTGCAAACATCCTCGCTCTTGGACTACATCTTCCATTTTAGGTCAGTGCAGTGCTCCTGGTAATGTGGATATATTCTATCATTATACTATTTTGTTGTGCACGGGGAGAAAATGTGAGTTCAAGGAAAAGTCACTGAGGAAAATGTAATTTACTTTTTGTTGTAACTGTTTTTATTGTTACACAATGTGCTTTACATTTTACATACTGATTGAGAGGAATTTTTACATTTTAAACCCTTAGTAGGTTGCCAGTGAAGGAATCTATGCTTTAAGAATTGTTCATGTAGTGTGTCTTGTTGTAAAGCTATCTACCATATTTTATTCATCAATATGACAGGGCAAACAGAGGATGTGGACAAGCCCCCTTGCACTTTAGGTTGAAATTGTTACATTATGTCTTACAGGCTAGTAAATTAGGGTCAGGTTCTAGTAATAGCCGTGTTATTGTGGTCATGATATAGACATGTTGTATGGCTGTAACATAGTTGCCTAGAACAATTGTTGTTGAGAAGATATACACACATTTTATACATTAAGATATATACAAAGATATACAGATTTTTTTCAAAACTGTTTTAGCAGAATATTTACCTCATTCTGTATTTGGCTGAAAAGTAACTATTACTATTTTTAGCTGGCAGTGGTAACAACTAGAGATGTGTGCTGACACCCATATCTTAGTCTTGGAAGTGGTTTTGGTTTTGTTACTGCTTTTGCCCAAAAATCATGAAAGGTTTGGGCTTTGGATCTGGATTTAATTAAATATTGTGAAACATAGGTAAAATTATGTGATTTTAGCTGTTTTGATCCTTTATTTTCTATTTATAACATTAACTTTCATCTACAGTCATTTACAGCCTATTTTCTAATGATCCCTTCACAACTGTCCAAATTATCACCAATTTTGCCCAAAGTCCTCAGCAAGCTGTCTTAATGAAGGATTTTGTAACTTTGCCATTGTTGCATTTGCTTTCTCCGATTAAATAATAAAAATATTTCATCAGTCTAAACGGTTCTATAACTTCATCACATAGTGTAAATCATCAGCCATCATATTTCATCTATACATGTATTCTTTGCCAGGAGCAAAGTATATTTCTGAATATTACTTTTGCAGTGAGACACCTGCTTTAGCAATAACCAGCTCCAGACTTTGACATTCACTATTACCATCATACTCACTGCACCAAGGCTTCCAGGAAAAGTCCCATCACTATTTAGCATGGGTAGGCTGTTTCTGGGATTCTGTGTCCCTGCTTTAGAGGTAATTAGCCCAGGCTATGATGCTGGTGCTGGCTACTAATCTAGGGAAGAGGGGCATACTGTATAATGATTATGCAGATTGAAGCCTCTCCACTGATTAACAACAGAAAAGGAATTTACTGTTACTTTGTTTGATAGCCCTTAAGAGGAGTACTTTTAATAACAACCTGTTAGTGTTTGTGCATATCAATGATAAACAAAAGTTGAGCAACATATATATGTAACGGAAAAAATGTCAAGTTGCCATTAAGATTCACTTCATACAGCCAACATTAATATTAATAAAAATAAGGAGGACTGGTGCAGATTCATGTGCACACACACATTGGATTGAGCCCTGGCAACAACTCTCTAAGCTGACCAATCAGAGAAAGGCATGTGCATGCGGAATAGATTTTCTGCGTGTGGCTTGCAAGAAGAGGAGGGGAGCCATTAAACAGAGACTGACAAGCGACAGTGAAGTCAGGATGAGCACAGAGGAGGGAGGAAGCAGATAGAGTAGGAGATGGCAGAGAGAAATATAAACAGAAGGAGAGGAGTGAACCGATGATATAGTAAAGAGATTCAGTGAGAGAGGAAAAAATTGACAGATAGTAACAGGGCCATACCTAGGGATGTGCAACAGGAGCGACCGCCCAGGGCACAATGCTGAATGGAGAGGGGGGTGCACGTTATGAACATTTTAGGTTAATTTGGTTAAAGTTGAAGGCTAGGGTGGCAGCAGTTTTCCTTTTCGCCTCAGGTGCTAAGATTTTGAGTTACAGCTCTGGGTAGTAAGGTAATGGAAGAAAAAAAGGATAATAAACTAAGAGATTTAGTCAGAAAGAAAAGTAGCAGGCAGTGAAGTATAGGAAGAAAGAGATTACAGAGAGTAAGGGGCATCAGTCACAGAGAAAAGTCCTTAGTAGCAATGGAGAGCTGTGTGTGGTGCCCTGATGACCGGTAGGCTGAAATTTGTGGTGACCTGTAGGCTGAAATATGTGGTGGTGTCACACTGTAGTAGCCGTCACTTTGGTTGTTGTTGAATAAGAGGAAAGGACCTGTTAATAGGAAGGAGAATAAACTGTTTGTAAGACTGATGAAAATTGTATATAAGTCAACATAATAGATTCTTACAGTTCAATAGGAAAGGTGTCATCTAACTGGAATTGAACGAGAAAAAGTGCTCAATTAAAAAATTAAAACTGTGATTAATAATAAAAAAATATAATCAATAATGAATTTACATTTTATTAGAAAATGGGAAAATAAAAAAAATAAAGATAAAATATTGTTACAATAATAATAAAAATATTATATAAAGAATGAATAAAGAAGGAAAAAGAGAGGGAAGCAGAATATAGTTCAGGGGAAGGAGAATAGAGTGTAGTAAATGGGTAATGTGACATGTCAACAGTTACAGATATGGTAGAAAATGTTTGTACTTTTGCTAACAATATTCTAAGGATTTATATTCAATGAAATACATAGATGTGTGGCTCCAATGGAAACATCAATAAAATAAAAATATTTTGGAAAAGATGTAATAATTTAATGATGTGATTATAAAGAAACAAAGATGTTTTATCAAAAAATAAGAAATAACAATGAAAGTAAGATGAAGTGAATAGATAAGTAGAGCAAATGGCCACAGTTATAGGCAAATACATTTCAGCCGCGATATTCTAGGTAAAACGCGGTCCGTGCACTATTACCGTTACTACGGTAATTTGAACGCTGATTTTTTGCTCGTATCCCTCAGTGCCTTCCGGGTTAAAATTACCGTATTAACGTTAATACTATTAGCGAAGCGTTATTCCTAGAATAACGTGGCTGAACTGAGTTGGCCCCCTACGGTTTGATACATTTTGCGCTCGGAAGATACCCATTAGACAGAAGAGTGGCACAGTGGCTAGTATTCCAGCCTCACAGCACTTGAGTCATGGGTGAAATCCATGAAATTCATCTTTCTGATAAAAACAGACTCTCAAGTGTGTTGAGTAGTTAATTTAAACTGTATGAAGTGCATGATTATATATTTTATGTACAGAGCTGCTTAAAATGATTAGTGTTATATAAATAAATAATAATGATAACAGTAATGATTATGTCACAACATAATCTCAAGATGCATAACCAATAAAAAACAAACAAACACAATAGTTCTGTGTCAGGTATAGAAATATATATACTTACTCCTAATGATAATGTAGGGATAGTGTTAGTAGTAAACTGAAATGACCCTATTTGTACAGAACTAAAATAATGTAATGAATGGTGATATGTCTAAGAGATAATTATTATCCTTACAGTGTTATTAATAAATGTGAGATTCACATTTTGTATAAAAAAATGTAATTAAATACAAACATTTCCATACCCATTGTTTACCACTTTAAAAATTAAACTGGAACAAGCAGTAATCCAAATGGAAATCTCAATTAAATATTGCTAATAGAGACTGTGACTTGATATAATATATCCTAATGATTTAAGAACTACTATGTGGAGAGATCAATATGCAAGCAGCCAATCATAAGTGGCTAAATAATGCTGATGGCAGTCATCATCATCGTGTATCATTAACTCAGCATTCCAGTACCAACAAGAGATATAAAACTCTGTTCACTTTCATGTTAAGCCTCGCCCCTTTTGTGGTTTGCTATTTAGGATGTCCTTCAGAATCAGGACCATTGGGAGCTATGTCACATCCCAAAATATTGATTTTCATCTACAAAGCAACATATTAAACATATATGCACCCAAGACCGGTGCAAGGTTCTCTAGGCAAAGCTTTAGCACACTGACTCTCCTACCCCCAAATCTTTCTTTCTAGCCCCTCACAGTTTTGAGATTTGTAAAATAAAAATAGTAACTCTGCAGTCTTACCTCCTGGCTGGCTGGTAAGGCTGCAGTCCAGATGCACTGATGTCTAGATGTACAATGTTTAATGCAGAATACTGTCCAGGCTTCACTGATTCACTGCTGCCCAGGAACAAATGCAGGATATCTAAATGTGGGGCTCCAAATGTTAGATTTCAGGACAAAGCAAAAAAAAAAACAATCACACACCTGTTACATGATCCCCACTGCCATCAACTTTTCTCCCACATGCAATCTGTAACCATCAGCTTGACCTCCATTTCACCGGCTTTTATCACATACACCATGCCCACTAGCTTTTATTTCATATGCACCCCTGCCCTAGGTGCCTTAGTGAGCTTTTTTCACACATGTCCCTCTGCTTACAGCTTATCTTACATGCCCCCCGCCCACTAGCTTTTCTTTAATATGTACCCTTGCCCTAGGTACCCTAGCCAGCTTTTTTTACACATGTCTTTCTGCCCAACAGCTTTTCTTAAACATGCCCCCCTGCCAAACAGCTTTTTTCACACATGTTCTCTTGCCCACAGAATTTGAATAAATAACCAGCTTAATACTGTATGTATGTTATTTTATTACCTTTGCTTATGTGGTAATGCATTCTGTAGATGTAAATTAATTATATTAATAGACAGCAATAGAGTGTGCAGATATTAGTAAAATAGTTGGTTGCTCACACCTTAAGTTCCTTTAAATTAATAGCATGCAACTACTCTGAATGTAATTCCCCCTCCCCATTTTCTGTAGCATCTCCACACATTTTCTTATAGACCCCTCTCCACACAATTTCTGTAGACCCCTCTCCACACATTTTCTGTAGTCCTCTCTCTCAACATTTTCTGTTGACTTTTCTCCCCAGATTTTCTGGAACCCCCTCTCCGCACATTTTCTGTAGACCCCTCTCCATGCATTTTCTGTAGCCCTCTATCTCCATCCATTTTCTGGTGCCCTCTCTTTACATTTTCTCTAGCCCTCGCTCTCCCCATTTTCTGGTGCTCTCTCTTTCTCTCTCCACATTTTCTGGTGCCCTCTCCCTCTTTACACTTCTTGGTGCCACCTCTCTGGTGCCCCCTTGCTCTCTCCCCATGTTCTCTCTTCACATTTTCTGATTCACCCTACTTAAAGCTGCCTAATGGTGGGGTCGTCCCTGTATATACCACCTTAAACACTACACAGCATTCATTCAACAAACAGTGATATTCGTCTTTCATGATTGTTCACCACCCATACTTGAAGTCCTTGGATCCCAAACTGATATGTCACCCAGTCACTTTTGATTATTTGATTTAAAGTGTAAGAAAATAATGTTTAATAAGTGGCTCCAAAAATATTGTAAAATAACACATTTACAATTGCAAGGTGTAAATGACAACAGAGAAAGTGCTTAAAATTGTATTTAATTGCGTACATGGAGGAAAAAAGTAAAGGGTGGAAAAAACTTGTGCGAACTGCTAAAATGGAATGGAAATGAAAGATGTTTATGCGTTTCTTTTATTAATACAGATGAAATGTTTCTAAAAATTCGTCTGTTTTTGTCTCAGGAGAGTAATAACATTAAAAGCACCTGAATTATTACCACAGAGTGCACCGCTTCAAAGAAGTATTGCATTAAAATCAAGACCAGATGTAATAAAAGTACTTTAAAAGATGACATTTGTTCAAGTTAAGCAGTATTGGAAAAAAGGAAGTTTAACAAGCTAAAAGCTTTCCCAAATGTGTCAATTTTTAGGGAAGGTGTGCAGTATTTCTCCTTAATGCAACAATGCATCCCATTATTCTGCTAATGGAATCAAATTAGTGAAATAGCACTACATTAAAATATGGTTTCAGTAAAATGAATGTAATCTATAAAATTGAGTATGTTTGTATTAAAAATGTTCCATATGCTTTAAGAGCAAGTAAAGCCACTATTTAACATTAATATATATCAAAGGCTGTACATTGCTGAGCTGAAAACTAAACTTGAAATAACTGGAAGGTTGCCATGCTGGTGGGGTTCTTCTATAAATAAATAGGCAGACATTAGGGCTTTTTAAAAACAAGAAAAAACCCTCAAGGTGCTTAAAACTGTGTCGAAGTCGTATAATTGGATGAACGAAAGTATATTGGTTAATATTGTTTTATTGGCCGATTGCACTCAGTATTTTACCATGAGATAGCCGTATGCCACGCTACACGTGGCATACGGCTATCTCATGGTAAAATACGCACGTACACACTCGCATTACAACGTTTAGTTATTTATATAATTCATATTCATATTGGTTCCGTTATACAGTAATTTATGAGCAGATTGTATTTAGTTTATTATTAGTTTATATATTATGATTATATGTACACTTCAGTGTTATTAAAGGTTCAGGTTAAAGGAAAGGTGTCATGTCTGATATCATATTAATCCCCTTTACATCAGCAGCTGTCCGATGCATTCGAAGAGATTGCACATTGCATACTCTAGTTATTGATGTTAGGGAATCAACCTTTAATATGCTGCTGACTGTAAAATGCTAATGGACTGGTTGTAATTGGAGTTTTGGCGGGAAGAACAGAGCTCATCCCCTGGAGAGATGACCCCCACCTTTGGATTCCTTAGATTGAACCAGCCTATGACCTGTTTACCCTGGACCCACCCGAAGTCTGGACCTATAGAAGCAAGCCACGTCATCTGCATTGTTCTCTCTGTAACACTGAATGTATATATGATCATAGCTGCGCTCCCAGTCTTCAGTCTACTCTGACCACAGTGTTCAAGGGTGAAGTACTGTTCACTGGTGCCCGTGGTAGCGCAGCGATATGTATGTATCTTTTGGTATTGGCTGTACTGTAATGTATTATATTATAATCTTGTATTGAACTTTTAAATATTTACATCTGCTAAAATAAATCACTTTGTGCGTTGAAAACACAATACAATCGCCTATGCAATGCTTATTTGAAAACTATAAAATTACTTAAATACCAGATTCAGCATTCAAGCATGTATCATATAAGAGGCTGCAACCTCTTTCAGATCAACCATATAAGCAAAAAGTTTGACAGCGCTACAGCTACTGGTAGATTAAAATATGATTAGAACTTATCTAAAATGGAAACTCTGTGAAAATCTATGATTTTTTTACAAATAAAAACAAAAACTACAACATTCAATCCTATCACACTGCAGTACAGTGCATATTCAATTCATAAAAACAAACAATTCCAGTTAAATGCTGTCTGTAATTGAAATGAAAATGTCATTTGTTTTTGCTTAAACACTCATATGATGTTAGGTGATTCTGAGAGCGAAGTATGGAATCCCGGGAACTACCACAAGACTGATGACAGGGCAAAATTCTGCTGTGGGTCGGGTTCTACCTTTCCCAACGATTCCCAACATGCTTTTTTTGTGGAGCCCATAAATCATTGAAACAGTTGAAACACTGTGCTTCCTTGTATGCCAGTTTGTGAATAAATCTGAATTAAATCCTGACTTACTACTCAGGACATAAATATCTTACACGCGCCAGTAACAAAGCATTTTTATATGACATAATTTCATTTTAAATGTATTTATTGTCATGATCTGACAGTCTGACCACAAGGGCGCCCCCTACATGCTGTAGGCCTGCACGGCCAGGTAGTCAGACATAGTTTGAGCTGTTACTTGTGACAGGTGCACATTAAAATTATGAGACTTCAGAAGTCACTGTTTTCATTTAGTTCTGAACTTTCTGTGTTTCAGCTTTCATCTAAAACAACCAGAATCATTCAATCAGTTTTTTTCTATAACTCATGCAATAACACACCCTACTTGATATTTGGATATTTTGAAATATTTAGATTTTTTTTAAAGCATTCAATACAATTTCTCAGAACAACCTTATTAGAGTACAAGGTCTAGAGGGTAAATTTTTTGAAAGATATAAGATAAAATGATAAATGGAATATATTCACAGTGATTAAACGTGTTTTTTTTGCGGTATACAACAAGGATCAGTGATGAGTTCTCTCCATTTCAATATTTTTTTAATGAGTTTATAAATTGCCTAAAAAATAATGTGTCCAATGACTCTAAACTATGAAGGGCTATTAAAAAAGGGAAAGATATTAACGTTTTACCAAAAGATTTAGAAAAAAGATCTACCAGGTTTATGACATGTTAGAGGAAATTAATGTATATAATGTAGATAAGTTCTAATCATATTTTAATCTACCAGTAGCTGTAGTGCTGTCAAAGCATGTGGGGAAAACCTATGAAAAAAGATTTAAGATTACAAGTTAGCATAAAGCTGAGTAATAGTGCCAGACAGGGGCTGCAAAGATGAATAAAACAGTTAAACTATATTTTGAAATGGGGTACAGTTTTTGCACCTTACTGCAAGTAGGACAAAGTGAAACTCAAGAGGGTTTAATGGAGGTTTAATGAAGGCTTAATAAAGAGAATGATAGGAATACATTACAGAGAGACTTTAGAAAAACCAGGTTTGTTTAGTTATCTAAAAAGGCACCTTAGAGATGACCTCATTAATATATCTAAATATATCCTAGGTCAATACAAAGATTTGCAAATGGAAAAAAATTCAGTTTCACCAACAGCATAAGAAAAGGTTCTTTACCACAGTTGCAGTCACATTCCTGACACAGGAAATGTCGGCAGTTAATGAGTAGTCATGAAAATGTCGGCAGGCAAATGCCAACACTTCCATTGTGTATACAGCTTGAAAATGTCGACAATGTGATTGTCAGCAATCACAATGCCAACATTAAAAGACTAATGCCTGCAGGTCCCACGGATTCCGCATAATATACAGTATATGTGGAATATAAACTTACAAAAGAACATAAAGAAAATAAAAAACTATTTAAAGTTCTATGTTAGCAAGATAGTTATTAACTACAAATATTACTATATAAAATGGTTTGTTTTTGTTTTTCTTCTTCCATGAAATACATTTTTATGTTATAATTAATGTCTACTGTACATAAAATAAATTTTTACAGTTGCTCCTGTTTGCAAACACATGTTCTTGCATGCATACACAGGCGTCATCACTAGTAATCGGCACCTGTAGCTAGTGAAAGTGTTACGATTGAAAATCATGTACCTTTGAGATGCCCAAAGCTTGATTCTGATGATGCTTCGTGCACTTGACATGCCCTTTCTGTACATTGACTATATGCATATGCCCCTTTCTCTCCCTCTTCTTCCCTTGAAATCGTAGGCTGTAGTAAACGTCCTTTGGACTTGAAGCTGATTTGGACATTGCATGCTAGAACAGGTGTTTGTAATCAGAAGCAACTTTAACAATGTATTTTACACAGTAGACATTAAGAACGTCCTGATAAATGTATTCTATTAATTTTTTTAAATATTTTTTCATTAAGGACTATATAATTAACAGGTGACATTAATTGAATTGATTTTTTTTCTGTGCATTCTTTTGTGACTTGATAATTCCCTCTTTGTATTGGGCATATCCTGCAGTGTCTTGTCTGTTAGAGCAAAGTGGACCTAGGCCCGTATTGATGAACAGAAATATCTTCAGATCCGCTCCTTCTTGAATACATACGGGCATGCGCAAACACGATGACCATGCTTTTTTATTATAAAACTCAAATTATGTTAATTTTTTGTTTGTTAACGAATTAGGCCAAGTATTTAGAAATGCTTACATGTACCCCCTTACCACCTACTACATTTACATGTAAAGAAAATATGAATGTCCATAATGGTGGACTATTCCTATTGGATGAAGTCAGTGATATATATGTTTACATTGCAATGCTAGGTTGAATGTGTTACCAGAATTTAGGTGTAATTAAATTACTGGATTTCAGATAATAATTAGAATAGAAGATAATTTCAGAATAAGTTTTTTTCTTATAACATTGAACATTACTGTGTTCAGAAACAAGTTCAAAGGCACCATTCACCATTCAAATTTTGCCATTTAAGCTCAATCATGTTTAAACCAGCGTGAACATGATCAAATATGTTTAAATATAATAATTTTGCTTAAAATCTATCTCAAGTTCGAAAATTTTGACACTTTAGATATGGTTTGATACAACTTGAAGAATCTCTACTGATGGCCACAAAACAGTTTTTGTGCTTGTGACGGAGTGATTGCTCCTATTCCAACACTCACACATGATATCATATCAGCGGGCGCTGTATAGTCATGGGAATCCTGCATTATAGTGCATGCTCAGAGTCCGTGTCATAAAGGGCACACACAGAAACATGTGATGATTCATTCATTACATGCAATTCTTTTTCCATTTTTCCACTAAAATGTTCATAATAAGCTGCTGCACTGAGACTCTGAGACACTGAGCTAAAATTTGACAACCACCCCCTGACACCACGTAACATGCAGTAATGCGTGTGGGAGAAAATATCACCACTGACACAATGGAGATGAATTATGTGACCACATACTTTGTGACCACATACTTTGTTTTTCACTGGGTTCACCATCTCCAACTGTGTTATAGGAGTGTTCTGGGTGACGGCTTCATCTTCCAAATCATTGTCCGCAGGGGCCAATGAAACACCCATTTGTTTTCTCAGGTCTCTTAGCTGTTCTGTAAACTGGACACTGTATTATTCTTTTGAAGCACTGTGTATCTCGTGTACAAGCTCTCTTAAATCCAGGATCTCATCCAGTGGGTCACCTTTTAATTTAAGTACGGTCTCCGCAATTGCATCTATATATTGGTTTAAATCTCTGTTCATTGCAGCCTATTCCAACATGACGGATTCCATTGAAATATCCATTCCTGTGTCTACATAAGTTTGGCAGTTCTTCAAGGATGAAAGAGAGGTATCCAGAGAGGAGAAGGAGATTAAAGATGCAACACGAGCAGGCATGGTTTACTAATGTTTATTGACACCACTGTTGTCCTTAAGGCAGCTAAACTATTGGTAACTTGTTTTGTGAGGTCCCAAACAAACCAAGCACTTCAGCCACAAAAGTGGCAGTCCTTGCTGCTAGAGTGCTTGCTTTGTTAAACTGTACATGTCTTTTTCAATATCTTACATAAGTGATGGGTGGTGGAAGGGCCCAAGGACAATTCCATCTTGCACCACTTTTCCTTCCTACCACTGCTGTTTCCTAGATTTGCTATGAACTGCCGTGTGTTTGTGTCGTTGCTCTGTCGCTTAGCATTCAGCCAGCTTGCTGCAGTCTTTGTTTGAAAGTGGATAAAAATAATATTGTGACCTGTCAGTTGGTCAAAATTGACTGGAAAATTGACTGGAAAAGGTTACTAATTATGTAGGAACCAAAAGGAGCAAAATTATGTGATTTTGGCATATTTTAGCTATTTTTCTTAAAACTACAGATCCAAAACCAAAGCCAAAACACATAAGGGTGGTTTTGCCAAATCCAAAACTAAAACACAAATTTAATCCAGATCCAAAACCAAAAACAAAACACGGGTGTCAGTGAACATCTCTAATAAGGACAGGATTTTGATTCCATGCAAACAACTATAAAAAGATAATTTTCGCCGGAGGTTTTTATTCTGTGCTGCTTGCCAAGTCTTGTTAGCCAGAAACTATCTCTGGTGACACACGAAGAAATGTAAGACAAGCCAAAAGTGCGATAAACCCGATTGTGGCAAAAACAATGTCCAGTCGCTGTGTTCCTATGCTCAGCCTATCCCACCTGACTTCATAGTGGCTTTTTGAAAGCTTGTGAATGACATGACTCAATATTGACAGATGTATCATGCAGATGGGCCAACATCTGTACAACTAGGTCAGATCAGATGTAAAAAAATGGTAAGGCTACTGTTTCATTCCAGAAGAGCTACCTCTTTGGAGAAAATGGAAGACTTTAAGTAATAAATGATGGGAAGATGATAGCTGGCTACAACAATGACACCAGTGCATTCAAGTTATGGCACTGAAGGTCGGCCATGTTTTGCAAAAGATTAGCATTGTTGAATGCCATGCAATGATGGAGAGCTGCACTACTATACTGGAAAATGCACACAGCTTCAGGATGCTCTATGAAGAAAGATGGCACATGGAACATGTTCACCTCAATAAGACTGAAGTAGCCTGGGCCCTGAAATTCCCCAAGCACTTGAAAGAAAGGTGCATTCAATTGGCACATCTTCTCAATAGGGGCAACTTTGCACACATTGCTGAGGCAATGAAGGCAGGCCTTGGCGTTCTAGTTCCGTGCAAACTTCCAGAAAAAGAGATGTATGCTGAAGGCTTCATGCAAACTGTAGCCTGCCAGGGCTTGTTTGCAAGGAAATACCTGTAGCGACACATGAAGATATGCAAGCTAAACTGAAGGGGCAAGAAGCACACACCTGTCAAGAACAGAGTATAGTCGCTGTGGGCCATTGCTCTGCCTGTTCCACCTGACAACCGTGATGGCTTTTGGAAGCTCTTGAGTGACATGACCCAGGATGAAATCTTACTCGCAGTCAAAAATGATTGATGCATCAAACAGATGGGACAGCATCTGTTCAACTGGATTGGATCAGATGTTGGCAGACGTGAGTACATCCGTCAGAAGCTTAGAGAAATGGGCAGGCTACTGCTACAAGTCAGAAGAGCTACCCCTTTGGAGAGGATTGAAGACTTTACCGCCCCATCGAACTTTCTGCATGTAGTAGATGCTGTGAAGCTGATTTCTGGCTATGATGAGGAGACAGGCACATTTAAGATGCCCTCATTGGCACTCAAGAACGAGCACAGCCTGCTAAAGATAGCGAGCATTGTGCAGTGCCTAGCCATGATGGAGGCCTGCACTTTTGCAGTTGAAAACACACATAATTTCAGGAAGCTATATGAGGCGATATGGAATGAGTTGATCTCATTGGCTGCTTTGAAAACTCTTAAGAAGTTGAGTCCAAGTCCAATCTTTTATGGAAAATGTGAAAAGATACACTTGTACCTCAATGAGAAGCAGCAAGCCTATCAAAGTGGGGTATCCACTGAGCCTACGGTTAACCACTGAGCACTACTTGCAAAAGTCATCCCGGCAAGGTAATCTTGTTCAATTGAAGAATGGAAGGGGAAGTTTCAAAAATGTTGCTGACTACCTTCTCCTCAAGAGATACCTCGGATCTCCACGAAGATGTGTCCCTAGCGCTTTCCGAGGTTGAGAGGAAGCTCTGCCGGGACTTCACTCGCATTGAAATCCAAGGAAAACGAGGGAGAAAAGTCCCCATCCTGCTGACACCAGCCATGCAAGCTGCAATGGAACTTCTCGCAGAAAAGCGTGACAAATATGGAGTGGATAGCCAAAATGTCTACATCTTCACCAGACCAGCTGCCTTGTCATACTTCAGCGGCTCCAATTGCATGCGACTGTTTGCCCGAGAGTGTGGGGCCAAGCATCCCCACACGCTCTCTTCCACGAAGCTTTGAAAGCACTTTGCCACTCTCTCGAAGGTCCTCAACCTAAATGACAAAGAGCTGGATCAGTTGGCAGACTTCCTTTGGCATGACATCAGGGTGCACTGGCAGTATAACTGCCTCACAGAAGGTACCCTCCAACTCGCCAATATCATCAAACTGTTAATGGCTCTCGAGAGTGGCAGACTGGCTGAATTAAAAAGCAATAATTTGGACGAGATGCACATTGATCCGAACGGTAAGTGAAAAGTCTGGTGTCTGATATATGCTTTTTACTTTTACCTCGGTCATTTACATATCTGTTTCTTTTCAGAACCGGTCCAGCTACAGAGCGATATGTCAGATGATGAGCAATCCCCCATGACAGAGGGACAAGTGGCCAAGCCTTTAGTCGACACTTCCACGTCAGAAGTGTGTGGACCTGACAACACGGGACCAGTGCCCAGCCATGGCTTCCAGAGGTAGGTGTAGTACAGTTTTGCTAGGCATAAGAAGTTTGCCTTCTCTGTATTTTGCAGAGAAGGCAAGGTAAGGTCCAGGCTGTGGAGAAACAGCGAGGTTTATACAGACATGCGGGGTGCCCGGAAAGCGAGACTATGTTGCGCGCAACATGGCTGAACCATCCATACTCAAAGATCGGAACTGGTCGGGGGGGGGGGGAATTCTACATAAAGAACTGTATAACAGCTTTCAAGAGGGATCAAACTTGTTGAAATGATGCAAAGTGGTTGAACAGGATTGTAGCCTCCATGGCTAATTGTCGGTGTAAGTGGGCATACGGATGTCCTCAGACGGCCAGGATACACAAAACTTTCCCTACCATTGTTATTATTTATTCATTTATGTATGCGGGAATGTGGATGTCCTCAGACATTCACAATAAATCATACCCCATCTTGCAGTCTGTGTCAGTACTTTATGCAAAGTCAAAGTGCAAATCTCATGTGGTATATCTGAGGACAAACTGCTCCTACACATACTCCTATGATCGTTCTGTCAACAGGGTAATAGGAAAAGGGTGTCCTTATACGCCATGTTCCAGACATGGGTTCCTCACGAGGCAATAAAAACAAGTATGTGTGTGTGTGTGTAAAAAAAATGTGTGTGTGTGTGTGTGTGTGTGTGTGTTTGTGTGTGGCATTCTCAAGTGACTGGCTACAACAATGAAACCAGTGCATTCAAGTCATGGCACTGAAGATCGGCCATGTTTTGCAAAAGATTAGCATTGTTGAATGCCGTGCAATGATGGAGAGCTGCACTGCTATACTGGAAAATGTGCGCAACTTCAGGATAGTCTATGGAGAAAGATGTAAAGAGCTGATCTCCTTGACTGCCTTAAAATCTTTGAAGGAGTCGAAATTGAACAAGCCTCAGTTCTTACTTTTCACTGAAGATATGAAAAAAATACACTTGTATTGTATTGAGAGACAGGCGACACATTATAGCAACTTATCCACTGAGTCTTCACTTAAATGCTGGACATTGCTAGCAAAGGTCACCCTGGCACATCTTATTCAACCAAAGAAGAGAAGGAAAAGTTTCTAAGATGCTGTTTAGTACCTTATTCTAGAGAGATGTTGATGTTGCCCTAGCATTTTCCGAGCTTGAGAAGAAGCTTTGCCAGCATCAGAAGTGTAAAGAATGTGAACTGGCCACTGAAATTCTCAAGTGACAGCCATGGTGACAAACACCTCCTAAACATACCCCTCTGATTGTCCTGGTGATATGGTAGCAGGAAAGGGGTGACCCTATGAAGCATGTTTCAGTCATGGGTACTCACAATATAAAACAAGTGTGTGTGTGAGTGTGTATGTGTGTGTTAGAGATGTTCATTGACCCCCGAGTTCTGGAATTGGTTTTGCTTTTGGATATGGATTAACTTTGTGCTTTGTTTTGTTTTTCGTTTTGGCAAAACCGCCCTTGCAATTGGTTTTGGATCCTTATTTTTTATGAAATCCCTATTTTTTTTTTTTCCTAAAATCACATAATTTTGCTTTTTTTCCCCCCTACATTATTATGTAGTCATTTGCAGTCAATTTTGACCACCTCACAGGTCACAATATTATTGTCATACACTTTCAAACAAAGACTGCAGCAGTTCTTATCAGTGATAAGAAGAAGGCAATTGTCATGCCTGGGCATAAGACCAAAAAATCCACCTCTTATGTGTGGAATTATTTTTACACAAATCCTGAAAATAGTTGTCTAGCCATTTGTAGCATTGTAAATCCACAGTCAGTAGAGGTAGGGACCTTAACCATCTAGGAACCTCATCCATATTACGCCATTTGAGGCGAGTTCATGGAAAGCTTTTCTGAAAATCAGAAATTTTTGCTAAAAAATAACAACAAGCAGTCCAGCATCAGCTACCTCCCTTCTCTCATCTAGATCCCAGCACCTGCAATCTACACCCCCAACACCTTCATTATCAATATCCTCACAAGTGAACGGAGTTAGTCCTGCATTCAAATTTCTAAGGCGAGATGACTCCTCCCCTATCTAGGACTCCTCAGAAGAATCCTTGAGAGTTAGACCCACTGCTGCTGCTCCTGCTGCTGGGGGTGGACCTACAACCCAGAAGCAGACCAAGAAGAAGACTACTAGTAGTTTACAACAATTGACTGTTAAACAATCCTTTGCAAGATTAAGCAAGTATGATCACAGTGGATCACAGTCGCCATGGTGGCTATGTATCAGATCTGCGTCCAATATCCACTATTAATGCAGCTGGTTTTAGATAGTTACTTGAGGTCTTCTGTGCCCTTTACCAAATTCTATCATGACAACATTTTACTAGAAAAGCTATTCCTCACCTCTACCAGAAGGTTCGTAAAAATGTAATTATTGGGCTACAAAATGCCATTCGACCCACTGTACACTTAATCACAGATATGTGGACAAGCGGAATTGGGCAAACTAAAGATTATAAGATTGTGACAGCCCACTGGGTTGGTGATTCGCCTTCAGCAGCAGGGACAGCAGCAGCATGTACCCAAGTACATCACATTTTTCAGAGGCAGGCTACTCTGTGTATCATCTGCTTAACTAAGAGGCATATTATTATTATTATCATAGATTTGTAAGGCACCACAGCGCTCCACAGCACCATAAGTAGGGAAGACAAGGACATACATAAAACAGGACATAGATAAAACAAGAACAGACAAGGCAGACAAAAGGAATGGAGACATAAAATCAAGGGGTATGGAGGACCCTGCTCATTAGAGAGCTTACATTCTAAAGGGAAGAGGGCACAGCTGATAGTTGTGAGGGCGCATTAGTGTGAATAATGTTATCGAGGATAAGTTCACCTCTAAAAAGGGATGGGTTTTCAAAAAGCATCTAAAGATTTGAAGGCTGTGGGAAAGTCTGATTGAGCGTGGTAGGGAATTCGATAAGTGGGGAGCAGCATGGGAGAAGTCTTAAAGGCGGGAGTGAGAGGTGGTTATCAGAGACGTGACAAGGTGCAGGTCAGAGGTAATACCGCTAACAACCTGTTTAAAAATCTAAGGGATGTCATTGCAACATGGCTTATCCTGCTTGGACTCTCCTGAGGATATGTGATTTCTGATAACGCCACCAATATTGTTAGAGCATTACAGCGGGGAGAATTCCATCACATTCCCTGTTTTGTTTACAAAATCAACTTGGTGGTACAGAACTTTTTAAAAAAAATTACAATGACATGTAGGAGAGGCTGTCTGTGTCCCGAAATATTTAGGGTCATTTTCGGGATCCTGCAACAGCATATAGGAGAATGCAGCAGCTGCAAGAAGAATATAATTAGGGGTAATGTACTTTAGTACAGTGCAGTGGAGAATACTTTCCGTGTTGTGCAAGGTGCTGAAACCACTCAAAGTAGTCACCTGTGAAGAGAGTGCAGACACTGTTAGCTTGAGTCAAGTGATTACCCTAATTAGACTTTTTGAAAAGCAGCAAGAGAAATTGAAGGAGGAAATTAAACAAAGCAATTCCGCTAATTATGTTGGACTTGTAGATTAAGTGCTTCGCTGGGATCCAAGAGTTATCAACATCTTGAAATCGGATCATTACATTTTGGCAACTGTGCTTGATCCTAGGTTTAAGAGCTATGTCTTTTCTTTCTTTCCAACTGACCCAGATCTCAAGAGATGCAATGAGCTCCTGGTCAGCAAGCTGACAGCTCAATTGACGTCTCATCCTTCAGTTTCAGTTTTTGCTACTAGGAAAAAACTTTCCCAAGTCACCCAGTGGTGATGCAGATGAGTCTGCACAACATTTTGACATTTAGTCTGATATAAAAGTATTGTCCAAAAATCGTGACAGCTTTTCCATAAAATTAACTACAAATTCCATGAGGAAGGCCATTACCGACAATTACATCAAAGTACACAGACTTCTGTGATGGTGGATTCCAGCAGGAATGAATTACTATTGTTTGAGGATGATGTACACAATGATAAGGGTGAATATGATGACAGTGTAGATTGCAGGTGCAGTGATCTAGCTGAGAGAAGGGAGCTAGCTGATGCTTGTATGCTTGGTAATATTTTGGGTAGAATGGTATGTTTAAGTGTTTCTACGGTAAACTTTCACCTTTATTAGAGAGGTGTTTTAAAAAGGTACAAGCTTTATATTTACATTTTTGTTTCCCTGACTTAAAACCACTATGCACTTGAACATAGGCTTTAGCACATGAGTCATAGGGATTAATATCATCATGACTGAGACTTGAGAGTGACAAGAACAATGCTACCCCTCCTGTTTCTGTATATGCTATGACACAGTAGAACATCACTGGAGACTTTTAAGAACACTGACAGCCCTATTATTACATTTTCTGTTTCAGCACTGAACCCTGCCACCTCTCCTGTTACTGAGTGAGCAATGATACAGTAAAATGTTACTGCAGATTTACAAGACCGAGCCTGCTAGCCCTATTATTTCTATTTCAGAAATGAAAATTAGCAATGGAGCAATGGAGCTCTCCTCTTTATGTGTTGCCTATTTAACACAGTGCAATGTGACTGCAGATTTAGAAGATCAAGCCTGTCAGCCTTATTATTTCTATTTCAGCAATGACAATTAGCAATGGAGCAATGGAGCTCTCCTGAATGTCACTGGAGACTTTGAAGAACTCTGCTACCCCTCCTCTTTCTGTTCTACCTATGACACTGCCCAACTGCTCTAGAGATTGGCAAGAACTGTGCTACTCCTTCTGTGTCCCTCTGTGAAATGGCACTGGATCGCCGTGGAGGGTGGTACTTATAGAATCCAAAACTCGCGTGATACAACAACGTAATCATGATGTTTTGCCTCGTTTTCAATTCCGAGGGCACGCGAAAGTACCGAGCCGGCTTGGATCTGCTAAGTTCAGGTGTGCTCGGTTCTCGGGGAACCGAGCCTGAGCATCTCTAGTTTGTGTGTGTGTGTGTGTGTGTGTGTTGGACATACCAAGTTGTACATATAACAAAACTGTGTGTCTACTGGAGCTTAAGCAAACAGGTTTGTTGTATGAAAATTAGATTGAGGCACTTCACAAAAATGAGCAGACCTTTTAAATTAGCTGACTAATCTCAAATCCATTACAATGTTAAAAGAATAGAGAATAATAAAATGAAACATTACAAAATGAGAAACAGCAACTTTAGAGAAGGGATAAATGTTAATATCACTTTTTATAAGTTCATGTATATTAAAGAAAAGTTAACATTTTGCCTTACTCCCTCATTCTAGATTTGTCATGGGCTCCAAAAAATAAGTAGCTCATTACGCCATAGGCAAGACCTGACTGCTACAGAGACTCATGTACACTTTTATAGAAATAAATTGCTAGTGTAGCTACCCATCTGAATGAGGTCACCTTGTTGAGTAGATGGGCATTCACAATTTGAAAATGTTACTAAGTATTGCATATCATTTCAGATATTGTGTTATATAACAATATTACAAAATCTAAATGCAAATATGTGTAATTGTATTTAGTATATGTTTGCAGTCTAAAGTGTGCTTCTGTGTTTCTGGCCTGTATTCTGTATAAGTCAGTCACAGCAATGCTACACTTTTCATACATTTTAGAAATTTGGGAATGCAGACACTTTTTCTATATATAAATTTATTGATTGCTGCACAATGACATGCATGCATGATTTTATCTCTCTTTTTATGCCCTTATCTCTACCTACTTTCTTTCTTTTGCGCTGGGGGATTTAGTTTTTTATAATGCATGATTTTAATATCTAGAAATGTTATAGATATTTCAGCAATTGTTAATATTAATATACATTCTCTTAAGGATGTTATGTGTGTTGTGGATGGAGAATTAGGGTTATATGAAAACAGAAAAATTCTATTTGCTGCAATCTGGTCAAATTTTTGCTCCAAATTCACAAATCATTGTGAATTTTACTTGGATTTGAAAGAGAAAAAAAGCAAACTGATACCCCTTACCTCAGCAGCAGTGCCAATTTCACATGGGCATCACTGTTTAAAGTAAATAAAACACTAATAGTTAAAACAGCTATATTTTAATGAGACATATTTGGAAGTGCCTACATGCATGCATTTGAAAGTGCACACGTCGTGTCCACCCCTCGAAACCTTCAACCAAGTCTTCAACCAACCCCAGGATGGGCTGGTTTCCGTTACATGAGAGACTAGAAGTGGGGGGGGTCCAAATGTTATAGTGAAAAATAGCCCCAGGTTTGACAGTGCAGAGCTGGTGCTTCTATTTAAGTGGTGCAAAAAACAGCATGCCTCCCTGCCAGAGGCTTCCAGCCCTGCACTAAAAAAACACTGACGCTCTTCCTGGCCCTCCTTGGTAACTAGCAAGAATGGGACATCTGGTATGGCACTGTTACCATCCCAGTTTAATCCACATGGTTAATTCTTGCGTATCATATTAAAGGAGTAAAAAAGCACACATAATTTTTACAATTAACTTCAATTGAATAACAGAATCCACAAACCTTGTTAATGATGCTAGCCACACAACTGTTGATCAAGAAAAAAAAAATCAGAACTATTACATATTTTCAGTTGACATTTATAGGTAGATTAGATATATAGATAGATAGCTAAAGCAAGACATAAAAGGGACTAGTCATTTTTTTAAGTTAGAGCAACCTACGGATTTCAATGATGAAAGCAGCTTGAAATACAAGCCTCCCTGACCCTACTTTCAAAAAATAAATAAAAAATGGCACCAGATATGCCTTACATAGACTATAACACCCTGTAAATATCTATGAATAACAAAGGTTAGAAACAAAAAAATAAAAGGCAGCTCACTGACAGGTTAGGGATGAGCATGAAGGGTTTCTGATATATTCATCCTGACTGGAGTTCTTCTTTAAGACCATAGCAATAAAGAGGTTAATTTTTTTCACATGTATAGAAGGTTAAAAAGAGGCATAATAAGTCAAATAAATTTGTTTATTCACATTTATCTCATGTAATTGCCTGCGGGAATGTATTCTTTTTATTAGTTTTGTTAGAAATTCTTTTGCAACTAAAGCTTTTTTTTTTTTATAATACCATGTTTCCAATTATCATCATTGCACAGGTTAAAATAAATAGATTAGTCTAAGTTTAGGCTGTGCATTGGCTACATTTCCATAGTTCCACGTGAAGGCTGCTTTACACATCAGCAAGTAATCTGGCATAAGTGTATGTGACAAGCAGTGTCCATGTGGGTGAGATTCTGAATTACAATTGCAGGCATGCTGTATACAGTATGTTATTATCAGGGGAAATCAGCCAAGCAATGGGGAGAGATGTACAGACTGACTTCTCACTCAATACCATGAAAGGTGATCTGGGTTTTATTATAACAGAGGTTCAAATTCAGTTAAGGCACAGTGCAATGAAATATGATTAGCTTAAGCATAATATGTTATTGGTTACACCTAGGCAGTGTGATATTTGGATGAAGTTTTATTCCATGTTTTACTACATGTGTGGACACAATATACAGCTAGGTTTGCCAGGACATCCATTTTAAACAGGACACATGTGAAATACATATGTTGCATGACTGAAATGGACTTAACATAAATGTACTGGGAGCAAGTTTTATGAGACAGTAAAATGAAGGGAATTACTGATTTTTGCCTTGGTGGATTGTCTTGCAATATTTCTCTTAAAGTATTCATACACATAGGTTTATGGTATATTTTTTAAAGGATTTGAGACAGAGCCATTTGAGCTGCCATCTTAAGTAGCAGAATGTCTAGCCATGGCAGCCATGCCAATTGCGTCCAATTTTGTGTGGCTGGCCTGACAAACTTTGTATACAGAACATATTGCATGATTGCATTTCTAAAAGAAAAATAACCTTTTACTTAAGAAAAAATAATACTAAATGCGTGTATCCATTTAAAACTTCAATGGTCTCATAATAGCTTGAATGTAATTTGTTTGATTACCTGTCTCAGCTAGTTATCAGCAGGTACATAAGGAATAGGGCAGTACTGGTGTTAACTGCACCTAGAACGTAGTTGTCAGAGGACAGAGTAGCTGAATAGCAGGGAAAAGTCTCTTGTAATTCTACTTTGACAGTAAAAGGGACAATATATTTTTAAAATTATTTTAAATGTATTCAATTTATGAAATATCTTGCTCCATTCACCCATTTATCTTAAGCCCTCAATCATGAACCTAGTTTAACTATACATCTCTAAAATGTGGTTTTAGCATTCATAACACTCAATTTGGACTTTTATAAAGAGTCATAAGGTTCTAAAAAGAGTTATACACCTAGGCACTGGTGGGCATGTGTTTAGCATAACAAACATTAGAGGGTATATTTACTAAACTGCGGGTTTAAAAAATTGGAGATGTTGGCTATAGCAACCAATCAGATTCTAGCTGTCATTTATTTAGTACATTCTGCTAAATGACAGCTAGAATCTGATTGGTTGCTATAGGCAACATCTCCACTTTTTCAAACCCGCAGTTTAGTAAATATATCCCTAGGTCACAACACTTTGGGGGATATTTACAGCACTTTCACAAAACCGCATCAAGTTCGGTTTTTCTAAACCATGCAATTTAGTAAAGCCCAAACCGCACACCAGTCTACATTGTTTCAAAGATCACCAGATCTGAAACCGTCATCCCAGTTGTTTCACATGGAAAGAATACAAATTGTGCAATGTGTTAAGCTGTGGCTTGCAAACTAGCAAACTGACAGAAAAAAGCAGAAATTTTAGACGTGGTTCTAATAGGCGAGGTTGCTCAAACCACATTTCATTTCAGTATGATGCCTTTAAAAATAAACATTTCTGCTACTGAGTATCTGTACTATCTGGAGGCACTCTGTATACTTTTGCTGATATAGTAACATTTGCAATGTTTCTTTGAGTTAGATCATTGCATAGATGTTTCTTCATACATGGCAAGCAATGCAAACCCTTATCATGTCTGTGAGTGCAATGTAAATATCTATCATGCCCACTCAGAGTCCTTGGTGATATACTTTTCATTTCATACATTTATTGCAATTTAAATTTCTTAGAAACACAATTTAAATGGACATGGTGGCCTCAATGACTGCATTTTTCAGTACCAGTGTATCTGCTCTACTAGGAGAATAATAAAGGAAGCCATGGATAATCATTATCTGTTAACCACCAACCTTGTTTCTTGTTGTCACGGGTAGAATCAAAAGTTCCATCTTATCACAATTGTTTGCCAAAGTAGGCACTAACATTGTAACCTCCATAGGTCCCTGGGGAGAGATGTGGTCACGTGTTTTAAAAATCACATCCCAGTTCACTATAGTTGACTATTAGAAACCACTAAGCCAGATTTTTAGACAGGTATTGTTTTAGTGTGAATGCTCTGTATAGGAAGAACAGATGCAAAAGTAAAGTTACTGTCACACATTTAGAACAACCCTATTACCAACTTTGCATTTAGTCTCACATCTGTGTTTCATTTCCTCTTAATCTCAGTTTAAGAATGTGCTTTTATTTATAGCTTGTTTTCGGTTAGCACGTACTGCTGACTGTTTGGGCACAAACAGGTCAGTGTAACTTTTCTTCCTTGTCCTGGTGCCTCTAGATGAGGGTTTATGTGGACCATGGGTCTTCTTTAGAGTTGTACAATGTTTCAAGCGCTAAATTCCACTTCTGCTTATAAGCTTTCAAGTAGCATTTGGATGCTCTATGGTGTGTAGTTTCAGAAAATACATCTTTTAGAGGGTTTTATTCATTTCTATGGAAGTTTGTCCAACTAAGATAAAAGCACAAACTTTATTTCAAAAAGTGAATTTAGTTTAAGTTAGTTTCAATAGCAGTACCAACAGAATAATAATAATAATAATAATAATAATAATAATGAATAAGTTTATGAACCCCTATAATTGATATAATTAACATTTGGCAATAATAAAACACAATACACACTTTCTAAAAATCAATAGAAAATGTTTATGTAAAAATCTCAGTCTAAATAAATATTAGACCTATGATATTTTAAATAATTAAAACAAATAAATGGCAGGTTACCTAATTACTAATTTTAAAATGTGACAATAAGCTCATAAAATTGCTTGAAAAGATACACAAGTCCAGCTGTTAGTAAAGAAGCCTGTTAATACTTTTTATATTGCATTAGCCTGCTAGCTTCTTAGCCTGGAGCTGAATGCTTTCAGTAGAAGGTATTTAAAAATGGCAGGCGTCCCTACCAGAGGCATACAACCCTGTTCTGAAAAGTGAAGGCCCATCTATCTGGGCTGTGTGGGGTCTGGGTAACAAGAAATTAGAACACCCAAACTGTCATCTGTGCGACTCCTAGGCTCCTATTTAAGACAAGGGTTACAATTTCTGGTGTAAAATTAACTTTATTTTAGAAAAATATACATAGTATTCACTTACCTCCATTAGAAAAACAAATAAAAATTTAATTCAAAAGCCAGCATTGTCCAAAATAATGGCTTTGTCTGATTCCAGTTACAAGAACAGAACCAAAAAATAATAGCACTGTTTAGATAGTATAGTGATCTGATTATATAAATTGCATTCCTTTTTTAAATTGTAAGTTGTTTTTCTTAAAAAAAATAATAATAACAATGTTCTTCTTCTGTTTAAGTCGGACCAGCACTGGTTTTGGCTAGGTGGCTAACTGAACTTTATTTGATTTGCCTTTTACAAATGATTTGGTCTTGCTTTCAATCCAGGTCCAATTCAGATCCATTATATCTATTATTAGGCAATGATTGAAGTTCATCACTACTCTTTGTATGGCATAAAACTACAACCACCTAATTGAGCATTCATTGTCTAGTAAATTAATCTCTTGTGCAATCTATGTGTAAACCACTTTATAGTAAGAAGAAACTAAAATTTCCTAAACTGTGAGAATTATTTCCAATATTTGCAATAATGCATTCCAGGGTTAAGAGAAATATTTCAGTGTGGTACTGCAATATGTAGAGAATACAAAATATAGGACATTAATTGCGGTGATCCTTGGATTTTTTATTTGCTTTTTTTTCTATACACACATAACTCAAGCTAAATGAATTTCCAAATATCATGTCACTATAAAGCTAATATACATCTATTAACATTTAGTATATAATAAGGTATAACTAAATCTGTAGGGTTTCGTTTTCTAATATCCCTTAGAGCAAAATCAAACCTTGATAGTTCTGTCTTTTGGTTATTCCTGTAATGAGAGAACATTATATTATTAACTTGATTAAATATTTATTTGGTCTATGGCAGTACTTCAGATTTTTGATTAGCTTGCAGATATATTAAAGCAGGAACTCAGTCTCAAAATACACATTTTTATTCAATATGTCATATGTCATGAATGTGCAAGATATTTAATTTCTTTGCAGTAAGCCATAATTCTTGTCTACACATTTTTTTTTAGGTGATGGGTTTTATAATACTAGTCCTTAGCAGTTACTATCTATGATCAACTCCACATATTTTAATTGGACTAGTTCACTATGCTAATTTGTCTGTACTGACCATTGGGCTTATTTAATAGAAAGGTGCACAGAGCAATGGTTACTTAGAGATGTGGCTTTACAGTGTTAGTAGTAAATGCTAAAGTTGCATTACACTATATGTGCACAATACAATAATAAATAATAATAATAATAATAATAATAATAAAGTGACATATACGTATTGTCTTTGCATGTTCCCTACAAAATGTAATTAAATACACATATAAACACAAACAAAGAATACAAACTATATTAAATTACATTAAATAAAAACATCTGTTGATTTCCCTTTTAGAAATAAACCAGGAATCTCCTTTTCTGCAGTAATCCAAATGGAAATGTCAGTTAAGCAATGCAAATAGATAGCTGCAACTTCATATAACATAGCAGCTACACTATGAAACAAAGGGACAATAAACAGTCAGCCAATCAGAAGTGGCTAGCTAGTGCTGCTGATAGTTATCATCATCATTGCATATTGTGGCAATAGCCTTCTAGCACCTGAAAGACATATGACACCTAATGGGCACTTGGACTATACTTGCCAGCTCCTACCTACCTTATTCTGCCTCTCCAGGTGTAAGGAGGTGTAAGTCAAAGATGCAAAAAACAAAAATGCATTTCTTATGCAATAACAGACGTTGTCCAACTCTAAGTTTGTCCCAATATATTTTTCCTGAATAGAATAATGAATAACACTTTGTTTTACTTTCTCCAGTAAATTATCTTTTCATCACATCATAATGATTGTTTAGATGTATTAGAAGACTGAGTTTCATTATGCTACAATAATGTAAATGGTAATGTAAAGGATTGCACTGGTGTCATTAACTGTGCTGGACAGAACATGCGACTGGTACTGTTATCTCTGTATTTTTCTGCATTTCCAGTAGTTTGAATGTTTAGAGAATGTTCAGAACTCTACATCAGACTGTAATCTGCCCTGTGCAGCTCTTATTACAAGACTTAACCAACATTTATGCCAACTCTTTCCATTGCCTATGTGCCCTTTCAATTCGCTTTTCTCTAGGGATTGTAATTTTTATTACATCTTTTCACTGCTTGTCTTTGATCACAAATAATGCCTCAATTGAAAGAGCCTATTAAAGGGTCTTTTTAATGGTAAAATAAACTCTTTGCTTAGATTGCATCTTGATTCCCACTGTTCTGCTGTTGCACTTCTTTTGTGTGTGAGACTCCTGTAGTAACTACAACTTTTTAACCAATTTACTTGTAAAGCATATGATGAAACACTAAAGCACATAAACTATTATGCACAATTGTTTTATACAAACCAACACCATTCCCAATATTAAACTGCATGATGCTACCTGTACAATGTTCTAGGCTTTGTAAAGAACATTGAACAGGCAGCATCTACTTAAATTAGCAGCTTAACAGCACGAATCATAGTGTGCCCCTTCAAAGTGACGTCATTGTAGGCTGCCTGGATCTTCATTCATCAGAACTATTTGGCGTCTCCTTTTCAAGCTGTCACTAGCACCACTCTGTTGGGAATGACACCTTCAGTCTCATCATGTCAGGATATCCAATGTCAGCATTTCCAGCATCGGGATAAAGTATCCCACCCGCAAAATGCTTAGCATGGCAATATACACAAACACTGTTCTTGGAATCACAGTTATGAGCATTAATATTTGTTTCATCAAAGTTATTGACATTAAGAAAGGCATGGCATGGCATCTTGTTCATTTACTTGTAGGCATTGACGTAATATTTCCTCTGTCCTATTCACTTTTCAATTGTTTTCTCTGTGACGGGCAAATTGCAGAGGAGCCATATTTGCATGTGGATGACGATCACGTTCGCGTTCTCTTTGGTCATGAGTCATAGTTTGTCGGCGGGCTTTATCCAGCTCCGTCCTTCATCTTTTTGCTGCTTCTTGCTGTGCAATAACTCCCACAGCAGACATTTTCCTTTTAGCTGGCAACACACATAAACATTGTTGCTTAAATTAATCAGTATATTCCTAGTAATTTAACACTAAGTGAAATTAAATCAAATGGATAGAAAATCGAGTCAATATGGAAAAGCAAAGGCCGTTATAAACGATAACTACCACCCAAAAAGCCTAATCGAGTTAGTAGCAATAGAAATTGTCAGTGAAGTATGCATTTGAAAAAGGAACCAAATATGACAGTCAGCATCCTGTTGCACAGCAGATCACCAAAGTCATGACTGCTATTTTAACATTGGATGTGTGTCCAAGTTCAGCCATCAATGCATCAGGTTTAAGCTGATTAGTTAAGGTCATGCCCATGCTACCAATATGCATCTTGATTTCTCCCAAACAGCAATTCTTCAGCTGTACCTGGAGGTTAAGGAAAAAGTCATTCCATCCCTAGAAAATGCCATTTTACCGATTCTCCACTTAACTACAGATATGTGGGCAAGCAGTCCTAGTCAAAAAGATTACATGACCATGACAGTCCACTGGGTAGGTGTAGTCAGCAGCAGGGCTGGTAGCTTCACCATCCTCCTCATCCTTTCAATATAGTAGTGCCAGCACACAATGCCAGGTCATTCACAGGCAAGCTACTCTTTGTATCGCTGGTTTCCCAAAGAAACATACTGGTGGCAATCTGTTAAAAAAGCACAGGTATGATATAGCAAAATGGATCACCCCTCTAAGACTCTCCTCAGGGATCATCATTGAGGATAACAGAGCCAACATTTTGTGTGCATTACAACTGGGTGAATTTCAACTCATACCATGCCTTGCACACACAATATACTTGGTGGTGTAGAATGTCTTAAAAAACTGAGAGGTTAGTGCAGAAGATACTATTTGTGGTCCCTAAAATTTCTGGGTATTGTCGACATTCAGCGCCCACACTGCAGCAGATGCAAAAAAATAATCTGCCATGCCACCAACTAAAGCAAGAGGTAATGACAAGGTGGAATTCCCCACTTTATATGTTTCAGTGACTAGAGGAACAGCAACAAGTCATCAAGAGCTACACATCCAGCCATGAGATAAGGAGAGGGGGGACATGTTACCTTACTCCAGCACATTGGAGCGTCCTTACAATTTTATTTTTTTTAATATATTTTTATTCAATTTTTGTCAAATATAAACGGTACAGCATATGCTATGATAATACAACTCATAACAGTATTAGCATTGAGAGTTTATAATACAGGTAGGGCATAGAACTCGTAACCACTACAGGAGGAGTGGTCCTCAAGAGTGAAAACATATAGATAGACGTGAATCAAAGGTATAATAGTTATGAGGTATCTGGAGTACCATAAGGGAAGACAGAGAGGGGGAGAGGAAGAGGAAATATCGGAATTTGAAAACAGAGAGGAGGAGGATAGTGGGGGGGAGGTAGTGTTAGTAGAGGGAAAAACGGAGAAGAAGGAAGGGAGAACAAGTCCTAGCAAGACTCAGCTAAAAGAGAAATTACTGAAATAACTAAATTTTCATTTTTTAAGAAGGGGCATGTGTAGCGGTGAAGTAATCCTGTCACCTATGCCAAGTGGAGAGAAATTTGTAAGGGCGATCATTAACTACACTAGTCATGTGCTCTAGGTTTTATATATATATATATATATATATATATATATATACCAAACACTCTGAATTAATTCTGAAATAGAAGGGCTCTCTGATTGTTTCCATTTCCTGGCTATTAAGCATCTAGCTGCGGTCAAAATATGGCCCGGGAGTAACCACATTATTTTGTGGGTGTCAGGAGGTAGTCAAGGGAGGAGAAAATTAGATAGATGGAATGGGGATCTTAGATTAGTTATTTTATAAATAAGGTCAATTACCTCCTTCCAGAAGGGGATGATATTTGGGCAGCTCCACCAGATATGGGACAGGGAGCCACGTTGGCCACAGTTGCGCCAGCACGTCCTTACAATTTTATGCAAGCTACTCAACCATTTGAAGATATAACAAATAATTCTGATAAGTATGTTAGCCTTGTAGATCAAGTTCCTTATTCACTTTGCCAGGACCCAAGGGTTTGGAGCATTTTGAAATTGGATGATCACTACATTTTGATAACCATGGTAGATCATGGATTTAAGTCATATGTAATGTCTTTCTTTCCAACTGACACAAATCTTCACAGATGCAAAGAGCAAGCTGTCGGCTCAAGTTGGGCATGCCTGCCAAAAATAATTTCCCCCTTCTAAGAGTCACAATGATGCTGAGATAACACAGCACCATGTGAAAGGTTATGACATCTGTTACAAATGTCCAAATCTACTTACACTTCTACCATGTCTCACTCTGATACACCTTGTATTGGTAGAATGATGCAGGATTACGTTAATGATAATATACAAATTAGCATCCTTTGATTATTGGAGGAAAAGAGGCAATCTGTAGCCCTCTGTACAAGCTAGCTGTGGTGTACTTAAACTGCCTAACCCCCAGTGTGTACTCGAAAAGAGTGTTTAGCACAGCCAGCAACATTGTATTGTCTACATTTGAATTGTTGTCCTAATAAATACTGCATTTCAATCGTCACTTGAATAATACTGTCGATTTCAGTATTATTGACTTTCCAACCCTGCCTAAATTAGGATGCCCAACCTATAAATTTTGATCATGTCACTGTCAAATATATGTATCATACCTTGGTATGAGGGCACAGGACATTTCCATCTTCCAACATTTTACATTATGGCCTTGATATATAATCATCATCATTATAAGTGTCTTTAGATGCTGCCACTGTCCGTCTAATGAGCTCTGATACTGTTGCTGCTGTCCTTCTCCAATGTATCATTGCTGTCTCTCTCCATTGTATCACTGCTGTCCCTCTCCAATGTATCACTGTTGTACTTCTCCAATGTGTCACAGCTGTCCCTCTGAAATATGTTGCTGCTTTCACTTTCCAATGTGTCACACATGTTGCCTAACAGAAACCTATATGGCTTCTTTTGTAAAATGAATCACTGCTGTCCCTCTCTAATGTATCACTGTTGTACTTCTCCAATGTGTCACAGCTGTCCCTCTGAAATATGTTGCTGCTTTCACTTTCCAATGTTTCACACATGTTGCCTAACAGAAACCTATATGGCTTCTTTTGTAAAAATGCAATTGATGTAGAAATCTTTGATGAGGATGATGTTGAGGGTGAAGACATTATCATTTGTCATAATTGAGAAAGAAGACCACTGTTAGCCAAATGCCCATACATTAGTAATTTGTCAAAATCTAGTCTCCAGTTCAACAACCATAATGTCGGCTTTTGTGGGGGCCCAAACAAATCAAAAATTTCAGCCACAAAAGTGCCACTCCGTTTTGCTGAAGTGCTTGGTTTGTTAAACTATGTGCATGTCCTTTTCAAAATATGGGTGGCACAGGGACAATTCCATCTTGTAAGAACAATTTCATCTTGCACCATTTAACATTGATATCATTGGTCTATCAATAATGTCTACTAATGCTGCTATCTGTCTAATGACCTCTAATTCTTACTGCCTCTTCACTCTACATGAGTCATGCTGTCTAACGTTAAACATATAGAGTGCAAGGTCTTTTAACATTTTTCTTCTGGGTGTAGACCTCCTCTGTCTATCTACTTGTGTAAATTGATCATCCTAATAACCAGTGCTCTACCACTATGTTTCATAGTGATTGTCGCATGCTTTGCACAGAAAACTTCACCACCAACACCTTCAACAGCAAACTCCTCATTATTAGTATGTAGTCCAGCATAAAATGTACCACTTCATGATTCCCAAGAGGCATCCTTGCATTCTACAGCTGCTGTTGCTGCTGCTAGGGATGATACTTCTATACAGAAGGGGACCAAGCAGAAAAAGCAAGCACAGTTTTAAGCAACAATTATCTGTAATGCAAGCGTTTGCAAGACGAACCAAGTATGACAGCCAGCATCCTGTTGCACAGCGGATTACTAAAGTCATCAGCTATGCTAGCATTTAATATGTCATGTTTATCTAATTTTCACCATCAATACATCAGGTTTTAGCAGATTAGTTTAGGTCATGTGTCCATGCAACCAAATTCAGTCTCGATTCCATTCCTCCCAAACAGTAATTCCATAGCTGTAATGGGATATTAAACAAAAAGTAATTTAGTCCCTTAAAAATACCATTGTATCAGCTGTCCACTTAATTACGCATTTGTGGACACAAAATAGTCATATGTAATTTCTTTCTTTCCAACTGGCACAAATCTTCACAGATGCAAACAGGTCCTAGTGAGCAAGCTGTCAGCTCAAATTGCACATGATACGTCGCCTGCTTCAGCTTCTCCTAAAAATAGCAGTGCCAGAAAAAACTTCCCTTTTCAAAGATACAATTAGAAAGCAGTTTAGGGCAGTGGTTCCCAAACTTTTGCAGTTCGCGGCACCCTCAGAGTCTCCAAATTGTTTCAAGGCACCCCTCCAAAATAATTATTGAGCAGTCCTGTTTTAGAAGTAGTTGGGTCAAAAAATTGTAATAAGTATTTAGGTCAGGACAGAAATACTTAGTTGTATGCAAAAATGCCCCCTCTGCATCCAGACACTCTGCCCTCAGGCACTCTGCCCCCTCTGCATCCAGAGACACTGCCCCCTCTGCATCCAGACACACTGCCCTCTCTCACACTGCCCCCTCTGCCCTATGTCACGCTGTCCCCCCTCCTCTGCTCTGTCATGCTGTCCCCCCTCCTCTGCCCTCTCTCACAATGTCCCCCTCCTCTGCCCTCTCACACGCTGTCCCCTCCTCTGCCCTCTCACACGCTGTCCTCCTCCACTGCCCTCTCTCACGCTGTTCCCCTCCTCTGCCCTCTCACATGCTGTCCCCTCCTCTGCCCTCTCACGCTGTGTCCCCCTCCACTGTCTCTCTCACGCTGTGTCCCCCTCCACTGTCCCTCTCACGCTGTCTTCCACCTCTAATTTCGATATCAGGAAAGATCCTCATACCACTGGGCTCTCTCGCTCATCTTATTAAAGGATTTTGAAACACTGCCATAGTTGCATTTGCTTTCTCCAATTCAATTCCCAAAAATACTTAACCAGTCTGTACAGTTCTTTAAATCCATCACATTCCATAATCATCAGTCATCATATCTCCATCCATTCATTTAGTCTTTGCCAGTGCCAAATTCTGTCCTCTTAATTTGTCAGAATGTGGAGTTTTATTTGCATTGTCAAACCAAATGTTTTTGAAAACCAAATCTGCATCAATCCCAGCTCATTGCTATGTCTCCTAATCAGCGATTCCTCAGCTGTATCGGGAAGTTAAACAAAATGTAATTTAGTGCCCAGAACATGCCATTGTACTGACTGTCTACTTCACTATGGATATGTGGACAAATGCCACTGGTCAAGCAAAAAACTACATTGGGTATTTTGTTTTGTAAAATAAAAATGTAATTAATCTAGACATATGTGATAAGAGTGATGACATTGTCACCATTGAGGAAGATGACCACTATTAACTACATTCCCTTGAGAAATGTTTTAACATTCCTATGTATACTCCAGTTCAACAACCAAAATGTTGGCTTTTGTGGGAGCCCAAACAAATTAAGCATTGCAGCCACAAAAGTGGCAATCCCTGTCACTGAAATGCTTGGTTTGTTAAACTATGTGCATTTCCTTTTCAACATATGGATGGCAGGATGGGTGTCAAGGACAATTTCATTTTGCCCCAATTAACATTATGGTCTTGCTTTACCATCATCTGTTAAATGTCTACTGATGTTGCTGTCCGCCTAATGACCTCCACTTCATACTGTAGCTTGACTGTCAATTATGGATGTGCTCTAATGTTTAAAATAAAGTGTATGTGGTCTTACCACATTTTTATTCTGGGCGAAGCCCGCCTTCGTCTACCTACTTGTCTAAATGTCTATTGATGCTGCTGTCCATCTAATGACCTCTTACTACCGGTGTCAATCTGTTAGCAAAACTCACTAATGTTTTTTTCAACATTCAGCAATCGCATGTAGATAATTTATGCACACTGCTGTGCCATTATATTTCATGAGGATTGTAGTATGCTTTGCACACAAAACTTGGTTGTTCATAATCATCCTCCTCAACCTTTCAGCATAGTAGTGCTAGCACACAATGCTAGGTCATTCACAGGCAAGCTACTCTTTGTATCAGTGCTTTCACTAAGAAACATTCCGGTGTCAATTTGTTTGAAAACTCAGGAATGTTTTTTTCGGCATTCAGCCACCACATGTAGATACTTTATGCACCCTGCTGTGCCACTAGGGATTGTATCTTTTAATAAACTGCCATGTATTTGTGCCTATGCTCTGTCACTAATTTTAGCCAGTCAGCTCACACAAGCCTTTGACCAAAATTGATGAAAATTTGGACAGTTGGGAAATTATCATTAGATAATAGACTGGAAATGACTAGAAATTAATGTTAATGCTAGAAATAGTAATGTAGGAGCAAAAACAGCTTAAAATCAAATGATTTATCTATTTTTCACAATATTTAATTAAATCAATATCCAAAATCAAAACCTTTGAGGAATTTTGGACAAATCCAGAACCAAAACCAAAACACAAAGTGGTTTTAGAACCAAAATCAATCCCAAAACACGGGAGTCAGCGTACATCTCTAATATAAAGTGAAAAAGACAGTGCGCTATTCGCCCAAATGTTATTCAAGGCTCATAAATAAATTGCATGAACTTCTTTTCCTTTAAGTCCAATATCCAGCAACAGATCACACCTGCACTTTCTTTGTATAACCAAGACTCAATATGAAATATTCAGCTTCTCTAAGATTACCCGATCTTGCGAACGGAACAGTTCTAAAACTTCCATGATGTAAAAACTTTTAAATATTACATATATAACATGTACATATAGCAGAATTGATATAAAAATAGGCTTTTCTTTTTACAGCAAAAGTTGCATGATTAAGCTATTCTTTAATTGTCTGGATCCACGGACATGGTCAGCAATCATGCAGATTCAAGTCTCACTCTAAGCCTAGCCCCCAATGTGTTTCTTTATCGGACTTTATCTTCTAATGGTATAGTATAACAAACACATTGCAGAAGCCTAAATAACCTTCATTCTCCTCCCAAATTCAAGTAAAGAAGCTATTATCCTGCCGCTTCCAGCTGCGTAACATCGCTCGCATCCGGCCCTTCCTCTCCCAAGATGCCACCAAATGCCTTATTCACTCTCTGATCATCTCCCGCTTGGACTACTGCAACCTCCTCCTTACTGGCCTCCCCCTCTCTCATCTCGCTCCCCTTCGATCTGTACTTAACGCAGCCGCTAGGCTTATCTTCCTTTCTCGCCGCTCCTCTTCTGTCTCCCCCCTCTACCAATCCCTCCGCTGGCTCCCCTTCCCCTACAGAACTCTGTTCAAGCTACTCACTCTTACATACAAGGCCCTCGCCAACGCCACTGCACCCTACATCTCCACACTCCTATCTATTCACGCTCCATCCCGTCCTCTCTGATCTGCCAATGACCGTCGCCTATCTTCCCCCCTCATCACCTCCTCCCACGCGCGTATCCAAGACTTTTCCCGCGCTGCCCCCCATCACTGGAACAAGCTCCCTTCCTCCATCAGGACTTCCCCTAACCTGTCCAGTTTCAAACGGGCTTTAAAAACCCACCTTTTTCTTAAAGCCTTCCAGTCTCCCACTTAACTACCTACCTTATCCTCTGCCTCTCCCCCTTCTTTCCCCTTCCCTGCCTCCGTCCCTCTACTCTCCCTCTCTCCCCTGCGTTTCTCCGTCTGTCCACCCCTCCCCTTAGATTGTACGCTCCTCTGAGCAGGGCCATCTCTCCTCCTGTTTCCACCACTTCTAACTCTGCTCTCCAGCTACTTTGCCCTCCTATTCGAGGGTCCTCCTCCCCCCTCTGGGGGTCTCCCTGTCTTCCGCACCCTCCTTTTGGGCCCCGTCATTTGCGGATACTCCCCCCACCCTCACTAGCTGTGCATTGAGCTTACTGAGTTACTGTGCTTTATGTTTACTGTACTGTGCTGTCTCACCTTGTATTGTAATTCGTTTTTGTCCCTGTACGGCGCCACGGACACCTTGTGGCACCCTATAAATAAAAATTAATATTAATAATAATAATATTAGCAAACACATGCCAAATATGTTGGTGTGTGACATGCATTTTTGCTTGCATTTGTGCTAATGTTTTTTTAATGCAAAAAAAAAAAATGCCAGTGGAAAAATGCTACAACACTTGCTGGATGGGATTTACATGGTTATAATGTGCATTTTCAACATGGTGCTAAATCACCCTTAGGGGGAATTCAATTCCTCCGGAATTACCACAGCGTTAAACGTATTATCGTTATTACGGTAATATTAACCCGGCTTTCTGCTCACAGCGTTATAACTACCATAATAACAGTTTTTATGCGCACTATTATCGTAATAACGGTAAAAGTGCACAGGCCGCGTTTTTTTTTCAAGTAACGCGGCCAATTGAATTCCCCTTTTACTGTAAGTGTTAAAATCCTGAATGCCAAAACATTTCCACTAATCTGACAGCAAGTATTGTGGGACCCTTTTGGAAACAGCTGTACAGTACAAATGTAAGCAATTGAACTGACCTGATAGATTAAACATTGATTAAATCTATTCCAATAAGTTTTACTTCAATGTCATTGGTAATGGTAGAAATGTCATGCAACAAATCAAACTGTAAAGTATCTATCTATAATATGATTGATATTTTAAATTTACATTTGTTGCAACATGGCTAATTTTCATTATCCAATAAATATATGAGTTGCATTTCCAGTGTGAATTTTTTAGTAACTCTGTTCAGTAATTTTTTTAAATTTGTAACTTGTGCGTCAGTGTCAAGCAGGAAAGTTTTGCATTGCTTGCACCTGGTTTAATGCTCCTGCCTATAGATAAAGGTGGAAAAAAGCTATGGATCAAAAAGGGTCTGATGTTTTAGTACTGGGCAGCCTAGTTGGGCCGTGTGATTCTTATCTGCTATCAAATTCTATGTTTCTATGTATTTTTGGCCTTTGCACATCAATTTTGTGTTTTTTAAAGACAGACATGTTTCCTGTGGATGACAGTGCTTCATCAGTAGACAAAAGAGAGTTGATAATACTAGTGCACTAGGGTTTATTAATAGCTATGGGAAACAGCATAGTTTTTTCCAGAGCACACAGGCATCTCCACATAACACGGGACTGATGTGGTGGTGATTACAAACGGTAATTTTCTTTTTCATCCATGTTAATCTTGCATTTTGCACAAATTCTAATGTGCATAGGTGGATTATTAACTCATAGATATCTTCAATCCCTAGTCTACCTGTACCTATCTCATGTATCGCAAAATAAATTTAGACCTAGCTTAGACAATTAAAACCATGTGTGTGTATGTCACATTTATTGCAGAAAAACAATTAAGTAATAAGTATAGAATCAGAAACAGATATCGCAATCTTATGCTTTGAGAAAGTCTGGTGAACCAGACGAAACACGCCAGCGAGTCCTCCGATTGCGATATCCAGAACCCGTAGACCTCATATCTGCATGTTCAAGCGCTACCAACTTTTATATCAGGAACTGTTCTCTTGATCTCTGTTCCCGTTCGGAGCGAGTTTGGGTGCGCACCCAGAAGACACGTGACCGTCTTACCATCGGGACCGACCAACTGCAATTCCCAATTAGGGTTGGTGAATACCTCATTTCTGTTTATACAGCTTGCATCTAGCAGAGTGTCCGGAGAGCATTAAGACTGAATCATTTATCGGTACAGGTACCCTCTATTCTATGCATAGATCCGGATTTTAGTGAGAAGAATATTCTCTAATTATCTATTGGTGCTCAGACGTTTTTATATCGGGTTAGATATCCAATACACTATTACACTAGTATTTGCATTGGACTTTATGAGATATCTCTGTGTTTTACTGGTATATTTATGAAACTTGGAATTCATTTACTGCCTTTGGTCGTTTACATTCTCTATATTCCATGTGAGATTATCTGGTTTATATTTTATTCTTCTATATTATCAATAAATGTATATATTTTTGCATATGTCGGCCATTTGGATTTGTTTTTAATTAATATCCATTATTGCTTTTTCTAGTGGGTATCTGCGCTGGTAGTATCTGTTTTTAGTTTGTTCTATTGTGGGTACGCCAACCCCTTTCTTCCAGCTGCATTGCTCACAGGTGTTAATCATTTTCTAACACTATTCCAGCACCCAGACTATCCTTTGTTGATTTTTGAAACTTCCCCTTCCCTTCTTTGATTGAACAAGATCACCTGTGCCAGAGTGACTTCTGCAAGTAGTGCCCAGTGGTTAACCATAGTCTCGGTGGATAGCCCACTTTGGTAGGCTTGCTGCTTCTCATTGAGGTACAAGTGCATCTTTTTTACATCTTCTGTGAAAGGTAAAAGCTGAGGCATGTTCCACTTATACTCCTTAAGAGTTTTCAAGGCAGCCGATGATATCAACTCGTTCCATCTCGCCTCATATAGCTTCCTGAAATTTTGTGTGCTTTCAACTGAAGCAGTGCAGCCCTCCATCATGGCTTGGCACTCGACAATACTCGCTATCTTTTGCAGGCAGTGCCTGACCCTGAGTACCAGCGAGGGCATCTTAAATTTACCTGTCTCCTCATCATAGCCAGCTACCAGCTTCACAGCGTCTACTATATACAGAAAGTTCAATGGGGCGGTAAAGTCTTCCATCCTCTCCAAAGGGGTAGCTCTTCTTGCCTGTAGCAGTAGACTGCCCATTTCTATAAGCTTCTGACGGATGCAGTCGTGCATGCCAACATCTGATCCAACCCGGTTGAACAGATACTGTCCCATCAGCATGATGCAGCGGTCATTTTTGGCTGCGAGTAAGACGTCATCCAGGGTCATGTCACTCAAGGGCTTCCAAAAGCCACCACTGATATCAGGTGGAACTGGCTGAGCAAAGGCGCACAGTGACTGGACTGTTTTTGCCAGGTGTGAGCTTCTTGCCCCTTCGGTTTAGCTAACATCACTTCATGTGTCCCTACAGGTATTTCCTTGCAAACAAGCCCTGGCAGGCTACACAGTGCATGAAACCTTCAGCATCCATCTCTTTGTCTGGAAGTTTGCACAGGATCAGAACAGCATGGTCTGCCCTCATTGCGAAGATGTGCTATTTGCATGCACCTTTCTTTCGAGTGCTTAGGGAATTTCAGGGCCCAGGCTACTTCAGTCTCATGAACATGCTCAATGTGCCAGGCAATTTTTAATAGAAGCTTCTCACAGTATAGGAAGTATTGCTTTTTCTTATACACCCTGGAGCCATCACTGTTTCAGGATAACATTTGGACAGACACCTCGTCATCTCTCCAACTCTCTATGTTTAAAAGACAGCTGCCAGAAGGTCGAGAATTGTCGTACATAGAACTCATCTCTGGGTACCTGCACTCTGTTGCGCTGGTGGGCAACGGGGCATTACCGCTAGTGTCTAAACTGCTCTCCTCCAAAGTATCTGGGGCATACTCATATCCACTTCTCCCTGGGCTATAGTCGGAGCTACCAGTGGGATCTGTCATGCTTCACTGTCCACGCTTCACCTTCAGCAGTAGACAGATTCAACTGTGTCTTTACCCGCTTGGTGTATAAAGCACCGGCAGGCTGCAGTTACTTCGTCTTCCTGCTCCTGCTATACATTTGGACAGTATACTGGCCTCTGGTGGTGGGATGTACACACACTCTCCCCTCCTCATTGGACACACGCACACTTTTGTTGCTACAAATGTGACTCGCGGGACATGCCAGCTTTAATGCTGAGTATATCGGCAAGGTCCCCTGCATTGATAAGCCTTGAGAAGCTTTGTGGGGACCTCAACTTTTGTCCCCACTACGACTCAGGTCCCCACAGTGTTGGTGTGTATACAGGTCAATGTCCCCACAAGCATATGAATGCAAGTACACACACACACACACACACACACACACACACACATCAGTTCTTATAGCATTTTAACCATTTGCATACACACAACAGTTCCTACAGCATTTTAACCATTTACATACACACACACAAGAGCTACTGTGTATGGGTCGTGTAGCTTAGCCCCCTCCTACAGGAACAATTAAGAGGAGGAAAGTTCCTCCTTCTCTCAGGCCTGCCCAGCCAGTCCAATAAAGGTCCAGCCTGGGAAGGCCTGGAACCTGACTCCCAGCAAACTCCTGGTGCACGATCTTGGCTCTGACCCCTGCTGAAAGGAGACAGGGCCTTTGGGCAGTGGAGCCCACCAGAGAATTCCCCATTGTGCCAGTGGGTCAGTCCGACACTGGTAATGAATTCCAAATCACCTTTTAAGCAATTGGGACATATAATTAAAACAAATAAAAAGGTCTGAAACTTCTCAGAAGACAAAAAGTTTCATAACTGCACAAATGTTGTACTAACTGCTAACATTTGCCTATTTCAATTTCATAAGTGGAATATCTTGTTGATTATACTGTTGAAGATTCCAATTATACCAGGTTATGTTTTACAATTAGAGCCATTTCAAAACTAAATGAAGGAGAAAATTGCATTATTGTAAAACTGAATTCTTATTCAGTATTGTAATGACTGCTAATCTTGAAGCATGTATTGGTCTATATTATTTGACTAAATTATGTAATCATCCAAACAAATATAAATGTGTAATGCATATTGTGAACACTACAGTCAACAAAGAATGAAACAGTACGTGGCTATAAATATATTTAACACATGCTTTTTATGTCTATCTCTCATTAGTAAATAAAGATTGTAACATGGTACAAATTACACCCATATGTTATAACAATAGCAACCAATCATTAGTCTTTATCAGTCTTTGGCACATGAGACTAATGAAAGCAAATGTTTTATTAGTCGCAACAAGCATTTTAATGATTGTTCTAATTTATTTCTTACTTTGTGAAATTGTTTTTTTTTTTTTATAAATAATCATTATATTTAAACCTTATATTGTAAAGGAATGTTTTATCTACAAATGGATGCAGAATACATATGTAAAATCATTGTAAAGTCGTTGTTGTTTACACACAAGTCTACTGAAACCCCTTCGAATAATGTTGCTAAAGGGCCTGGTGTTCTATCCCTGGTGAAAGTTAAAAGTGTGGATCAGGGTGGAGTTTGTTACAGTTGTGAAAAGTTAATTTGGAAGTGGGTCAAGTTCTAATAAAGAGGTGAATTCTCATAAAACATAATAAATGTGAGAGATGAGGGAGGCAAGCAGCATAGGGAAGTCCATGGTTGGATAGCAGCATAGGAGGAGTTTTAAAAGAAAGAGAGAGGTGTTTATCAGAGATGTACAAAGAGTTTTTGTTGTTGAGGGCTATATAGGTGATGGTGAGAAGTGTGACGTCAAGAGAGTGAGCTTGGGAAAGTAAATAGTTGTTGATGATGAGGGAAATTTGAGAGGAGGGGATGACACTGGGACATTTTGAGATTAAGGTACCATTTCGGCATCCATGTGGAAAGAGCAGAGAGTTGGTCACATGAGGTAGTAGAGAAGGAGAGTGGTTAGGGAAGGAGGAGTAAAATTAGGTTTGGTCAACATAGTAGTGATACTAGTGGCCGAATATGAGACTTAGTTTACCATGAGAAGAAGTAAACAATGAGAAAAGGAGAGAGCCGAGAATAGAACCTTGTGGGATCCTAAAAATTGTGTGGTGGAGGGGAGATTGTGCCAGAGGTAGAGATGCTGAAGAAGTGATTTCATAGGTAGAAAATTAACCAGAAAATGAATAGTCTCATGGAGACCAATGGAGTAAATGGTATGCATGAGTAAAGTGTGATCAATGGTATCAAAAGCACTAAAGAATTGCAGGGGGTTATTATTGTGAAGTAAGCCTTCGTATTTGCTGTAAGTAGATTATCGATCACTTTTGTATTGGTGGTCTAAGTGGAATATTGGGGGCAAAAGCCTGATTGCAGAGAGTCGAGAAAGGCAAAGAATTAGGGTAGTAGTTGGAGAGGCAGGCCTGGTCAAGATTGGTGAAATGACCATGTATTTAAAGGGGGATAGGAATGTGCCAGCGGAGAGAAGAAGATTGATTAGGTGAGCATGTTGTGGGGGAAAGGTTTGGGAAACTTGTGAAGGAATAGGGTTGAGTGGGCAGGATTTAAGGTGAGATGAAAAGATGAATGCATATACTGAGGAGAATAAACTGAGGGTAGTTTGGAGAGTTTAGGGAAAGGTGGATGGTGTGTGCAGGGACTGGCATAAGGATATATATCTTGTAGAATTATTGATTTTGTATTTATAGTAGGTGGCAAAGGAATGGGCTGCGAGAGAGGAAAGTAGAGATAGTGTAAGTGGGCAGAGAAGTGAGTTGATAAGAGCAGCATTGTGCCAGGGATTAGAGGACTGAGTGGATATTAGAGAAGGTAAGTAGGTTTGTTTGGCAAGCAAAAGGGCATTGTTGCAATATTAAGGAATGTAAAGGCAGCATTAGAGCTAGATTTCTTCCAGTGTGCCATATTTGAGGTTTCAATCACCAAAGACTCTATGTTATGACTGGAGCTACATTTTCTATGTAGGTGTGTCGTAGAAAGAGGCAGCTAGATCAGGGAAGAACACAGCAATTATTGTAAGGAACAATAGCTTTAGTGTAGATACAAAGTGGCTTAGATCCAAAGTATTTAGGTGTTGCTATGTACATGTGAATTTGGGTGCAGAGTTAAGGTAAGGCTGAAGAAAAGAAAGTTGTGATGAGAAAGTGGGAAGGCCAAGTTGAAGAAACTAGAGATGGAGCAGAAGTAGTAGCAAACAAGGTCAAAGGAGTGTCCATTGCAATGGGTACAAGATGAAGTCCACTGGGAGAAACCAAAGCAGGGTGTAAGCAAGTTTTGTGACAGCTGAGACAGTGAAATTATCAATGGAAATTTTGCAATCACCTAGCTTGAGATTAAATAGGACAGAGGATAGATAATAAGTGAGGCAGACAGTAAAGTAGTCAATGAATTGGAAAACTGGACCTGGGGCCAATAATTGACAGCAACAAAAAGGTGAAGTGAGCAGCACAGACAGATAGTTTGAGCTTCAAAGGAACAGGAGAGAGAGGGTTCAGAGGTTATTACACAGAAGATGCAACATGGACAAAATAAGATGCTTACTTTACCACACTGTCTGTTCCAGATCTGGGACTAACTTAGGGATAATGCCTCATAGGATTGAGATGCATGGGACATCATGTCAGAGAAGGTAAGCCATGTCTCTATAATGGCATGGATGATGAGGGAGTTTTAAATGAACACATAAGAGATGAATGTTAGTATGTTACAAACTAGTCTTGCATTCAGAGAAAAGGGAAGGGAAAGTAGTGGAGAGATGTGGATGATTGGAAGCACAAAATAAATGGATAGTTTTGAGCGTATGACAAAGAGTTGGGTGAGAGGTCACCAGAAGCCGTGAGAAGGAGCATGGTGAGAAAGAGGACATGCAAAGTTGTTTTGTAGGTGTAAGATTTGTTTATACTTGTATAGGTCAGTGAGGGAGGTGCGTGCAGGAAACAATTTAGTTAATAGGTAAAGCCTAGTGAGGAGGTAACTAGTTATGTGGAAATAATGATGGAAAATAATTAAGGGAGGAATAGAGTGCTAGAGAAGTTTAGAAATAATTCTTGTGGAAGTGAGTAGGAGACAAAGAGAATATATATTGCGTAAGTATATGGTGAGTTGCTGTGAGAGATGTGGATGAAAATAAATTAGTTTGGTTATGTATTGATAGAGTGGAAAGGGAACAGTTTTTACATGTAGCACAGGGGGGTGGAGGATTTGGAAGCTCTTTTGCTGCCTGCCCTGGCTGATATAATGGAGTAGGCCACCTCTCCTCATAGACATTTGGTCAGGGGCACTGACAGTTGGGATCAGTGGGTGTAGAAGCTAAATGGTGATAGAAACAGCAATAATTATTGAGCTCAGTAGGTCCATTAGCTAAATAGATATGATAGTCCAGTAAATCATTTAAACTGTCTTATTTTTTATGTGATGGCACCCATGACACCATCCTGTGACTACCACCAAACTTGGATACTTTATATTTGTGAAAAAAAGATAATGTGAGTTTTAGGGCATAAAGCTAAACAAATGTGCAGCTATCTCCACCGATCATCTGCATGTCCAGTTGATGGTAAATATAATGTTAGTAGTGCAGCAGTTCCATCCATTCTGTATAAAAATGGGCAGAATACCATTTTAAGACATCCATAATATTACAATTCCAATATTTAATAAATAGGGGTGAGCGGCTTCGGATTTTTGAAATCCGAAGACCCCCGAACAGTGCCGATCCGAGCCCAGATCCGAGCACTGTTCGGGATTCCCGCCCGACGCAAAACTCAGAACGAGGCAAAACGTCATCATCCCGCCGTCGGATCTCGTGAGATCCGGATTCATATTATTCCCCGCTTCCCGCTGCCATCTTCACTCGGGCATTGGAGAGGGAAGAGGGAGGGTGTGTGGTGGTGTCCTCTGTCCTGCTCAGTCCAGTGGTGCTGTCCGGTGCTCTGTCCTGCTCAGTCCAGTGGTGCTGTCCTGTGCTCTGTCCTGCTCAGACCAGTGGTGCTGTCCTGCTTAGTCCTGTGGTGCTGTCCTGTGCTCTGTCCTGCTCAGTCCAGTGGTGGTGCTGCCATAATTCCAGTAGTGCTGTCCTGTGTTGTCCTGTGCTGCTTAAATCCAGTCCAGTGGCACTGCCATATAAGTCCAGTCCAGTGGTACTGCCATATAAGTCCAGTCCAGTGGTACAGCCATATAAATCCAATGGTGCTGTCCTGTGCTGCAAAAGTCCAGTGGTGGTGTCCTGTACTGCATAAGTCCAGTGGTTCTGTCCTGTGCTGCTTAAGTCCAGTCCAGTGGTACTGCCGTATAAGTCCAGTGGTACTGCCGTATAAGTCCACTGATCCTGCCGTATAAGTCCAGTGGTACTGCTGTATAAGTCCACTGATCCTGCCGTATAAGTCCAGTGGTACAGCCGTATAACTCCAGTCCAGTGGTACTCTCCTGTGCCGCATATAATTTTTAAAGGCTTTGCCGAGTGTGTGTGGTTTAGGGGTACGCTCTCTTGTGCTGCATATAATGGAGAACAAAAATTTGGAGGATAAAGTAGGGAAAGATCAAGAACCATTTCCTCCTAATGCTGAAGCTGCTGCCACTAGTCATGACATAGACAATGAAATGCCATCAACGTCGTCTGCCAAGGCCGATGCCCAATGTGATAGTAGAGGGCATGTAAAATCCAAAAAGCCAAAGTTCACTAAAATGATCAAAAAAAAAGAAATTAAAATCATCTGAAGAGAAACGTAAACTTGCCAATATGCCATTTACGACACGGAGTGGCAAGGAACGGCTTAGGCCCTGGCCCGTGTTCATGACTAGTGGTTCAGCTTCACACAACGATCTATTCCCTCCTCCTCCCCCCTCTCTAGAAAATTTAAGAGAGTTAAGCTGTCGTCAAAAACACAGCAAACAACTCTGCCTTCTAAAGACATGGCATCACAAATCCCCAAGGAGAGTCCAAGGGTGTTGGTGGTTGCGATGCCTGACCTTCCCATCACTGTACAGGAAGAGGTGGCTCCTTCCACCATTTGCAGCACGCCCTCTGCATATGCTGGAAGGATCACCCACAGTGCAGTTCCAGATTTTGATAATGAAGGTGTCAATGTTGTACACCAGGAGGAGGATATTGATGTAGCTGGCGCTGAGGAGGAAGTTGACAAGGAGGATGCTGATGTGGTTTGCTTAAATGAGGCACCAGGGGGGGAAACAGTTGTTGTCCATGGGATGAAAAAGCCCATCGTCATGCCTGGGCAAAAGACCAATAAATCCACCTCTTCGGTCTGCAATTATTTCTATCCCAATCCGGACAACAAATGTATTGCCATATGTAGCTTATGTAAAGCTGCAATAAGCAGGGGTAAGGATCTTGGCCACCTAGGGACATCCTCCCTTATACGTCACCTGAAGACCCTTCATAATTCTGTGTTTAGTTCAGGAACTGTGGCTAGGACCGTCAGCAGTCCAGGGACACCTAAATCCCTTGGTCCTGTTGTATCCACACCAGCAACACCCTCCTCGTCAATTTCCTCCTCGATCCGGATCGGAGGTAGTCCTGCAGGCCATGTCAACGGCATGACTGAGTCCTCTTCAATCCGGGATTCTTCCGGAGGATCCTGCAGCGCTACGCCTACTACTGCCGCTGCTGCTGTTGCTGCTGGGAGTTGGTCATCTTCCCAGAGGCGAAGTCGTAAGTCCACTACGTCTTTCACTAAGCAATTGACCGTACAACAGTCGTTTGCCATGAGGACGAAGTACGACAGCAGTCATCCTATGGCAAAGCGGATAACTGTGGCCTTGACAGCTATGTTGGTGTTAGATGTGCGTCCTGTGTCCGCCATCAGTGGAGTGGGATTTAGACGGTTGATGGAGGTATTGTGTCCCCGGTACCAAATCCCGTCTAGATTCCACTTCACTAGGCAGGCGATACCAGGGATGTGTGAGGATGAGGACATACACACTGAAGGGGGCGAGGAATCAGAGGATGAGGATGAGGACGACATCTTGCCTCAGTAGAGCCAGTTTACTTTGTACAGGGAGAGATGAATTGCTTTTTTTGTGTAGGGGCCCAAACAAACCAATCATTTCAGCCACAGTAGTTTGGTAGGCCCTGTCGCTGAAATGATTGGCTTGTTAAAGTGTGCATGTACTTTTTCCACAACATAAGGGTGGGTGGGAGGGCCCAAGGACAATTCCATCTTGCACCTCTTTTTTTCTTTGCCAGCTCGTTTTGTGGGGGTCCAAACGAACCAATCATTTCAGCCACAGTTTTGTAGGCCCTGTCGCTGAAATGATTGGTTTGTTAAAGTGCACATGTCCTATTTCCCCAACATAAGGGTCGGTGGGAGGGCCCAAGGACAATTCCATCTTGCACCTCTTTTTTTGGCATTATGTGCTCTTTGGGGCCTAGTTTTTCAAACTGCCATCCTGTCTGCCACTGCAGTGCCACTCCTAGATGGGCCACGTGTTTGTGCCGCCCACTTGTGTCGCTTAGCTTAGTCATCCAGCTACCTCGGTGCAACCTTTTGGCCTAAAAACAATATTGTGAGGTGTGAGGTGTTCAGAATAGACTGGAAATGAGTGGAAATGAATGTTATTGAGGTTAATAATAGCGTAGGAGTGAAAAAAAAACAAAAATCTGGATTTTAGCAGTTTTTATGCTTTTTAAAAAAAAAATCAGAACCCAAAACCTTGAGGGGGGTGTTTTGGCAAAATCCATTAGAACCCAAAAGCTGAAGGTAATCAGAACCCAAAACCCAAAACGCGAAAAGTGGCCGGTGCACATCCCTATTCCCTATTAATAAGTATGTGTGTACAATAATGGAATAGTACCATGCTTCTATTTTGCCTGTCAATAATATTATCTATGCATATTACAAAGTCAAGCTCTAGCATATTATAAGAACCCTAATTAATGTTAGGCAAACTCAGTACACAGTTTGCAAAGATTTCACTGAAACATGTAAATAAAGAACAGCTTTTTAACAAACAATAGATATCATTTATGAAGCATACTTTATTTTTGCACCAGTGCTTCTAGGTGGTACGCCAACTGTACATCAAGGTGTCCACCTACTCACCACTCTCAGAAGACATGCTCTACTGCACATCAAGGAACACCCTTAAAAATGCACCTTCTATGCTCCTCTGTTTCAATTCTCAAATTTCAATCTACTCCGTCTTATTTTTACACTGTTACACAAAACTAGATGAACTGGTGTACCTAATCTGTAAGTAAAGCCCTGACCATGCCCAAGTATAGGAAAAGATCTTTGATCTCCACCAGCAGAAAGCTGGTGCAAATGTCAAGTTGAAATGGGGGGTCACTCCTCCACACAGCACAGAACACCCATAAAATGGCACCATATCAATCCCTTTATACTATATCAATAGATCTTGAAAACAAAATGCAATCATATTCTTGGGCTGCCCTGATAAACTAAGTGCACCTAGTTAAAATTTATCATGGAACTTCCTCATTCCATCCAACTCCACTGCAAACTTCTGCTCCTCTGCAAATATCTCTTTCCTGCTCTGCATAACAATATGAATTGGTGGAAATCTAGGTGCACCACGCAAATATAAGGCACATGGTACCATCAAAGAACCTCTGTGATTTTTTTCCATTTTGTAAATCAGATCTTATTGTCTTTTGAAATGTTTTTGACCATCAAATTTTATTGAAAAAACATACAAATAGTAACAAACTAAACAACTTTTCAAAAAATAACTTTTTTTGCTTAAACTATTGATTTACTGAAAAAAAAAAACAAATTGTCCTAATATCATCAATTGTCTTCTGAACCAAACAGTAGCTGTTTCCTGGTCATGATATCACTATACTCTCAGATAAAATGCTCTGACAGAGTGATCCATTCACAGCAATCGATGTCCTTTTCAGTCAACATCTGGTCCTCTTCATCATTTGTAGGGACTGCATTTGGTAATAGATCATCTCATTCATTCCATAGGAATTATATCAGGTGACTGCAAATACAGCATATTTATCATTTGGGATTCATGTTCTGGATATATGTACTATTGTTGGAAAAGTACTTTAGCACTGCCTCCCAAATGGTTTATTTATATAAAACTGCTAGGCAGAAACATGATTTGTGCAAAATGGTTCACTAATTTGCATTATTGATAAATGGTTTTCTGTATGAACAATTTCTAAATGCATTAACTAGCACCAGATTCTCAGCTGGTCTTAATATTCCTCAATAGAGGTTGTATTTTACAGTCACATGTGTCCGTGCTATTTTTTTTATTATTTAACTGATCTGTATGATCTTGAACTTAGGTAAATAAGGTACTTGGAGAGACTGGGTGGTTTCTGTTGAAACAAAGCAGGCCATGACTTTTACATTAAATTGATTTATAATTTCATGGCCATGCTGTTTGCAGGCATTCCTGGAAGTACTCAATATCAAATGAGCCCTAACACTTTCTAATTCTATTTGATCATTAATAATATACATGCTAATGTACAATTCACTTTCGGTTTATAGTAGGTGTCTAGGTACAGCTGCCTTGGTTTTTCATTCTTGAATCCAAATCTGTGATCAATGAGCCTACTCCACCATATAGCCCTATGCTCACCTGTTCAACGCATTTGTGTTAACCAGTATTTTGTGTTAACCAATCTCAATTAGCTTAGAGTAAAATATTTATAACTAAGTCATGGACTAACTTGTAATTTTGGCCAAAAAAGAAAATTCATTGGTGCTGAGGACATGAGAATTATTTTCAAGGATGTTGCTATTATTGACAAGAACTTGATAATTATTTTAAAAACAGTTTACATTTTCAAGTTAGTCATGAAGTAGTAATTATTTAATTTCTGACTTTCACAAAGTTAAACAAACATTGTAATTGCTTTGTAAAATTATTCACCCTTTCTGTATGGGCAAATGGATCGATTTGCTATGTATTAAAAAAAGGTGCTTATATGAAAAGTTTATAAAATGTAGTGTGTCTTGGTGAGGGCCACATTGTCAATATTTTGTCAAATATTTTGAAGTATATTTTTGTATAATGAATATAAAAAATAACACTTTATATACTATATTTACAAAATTATTGGAGGGTGTTCCTTGGCTTGTGGAAGGGCGCACAACTACTACAGCTCTGCAAAAACACTTGAAATTTGTCCCAGCTTAGAGATGGCTGAAATCTTTTTTTTATATACTAATAATAGGATGCACTTTTGCAAAGAGGTGCATTTCTAGGTGCACTTTGCCTAATGTAATAAAAGGCTTTAAACACTGAAAAGTGTCATATATACCTAATTAAAACAGTCCAGCGCTCCCTCACTCTCATGATTATTTTAGCCATTACTGAACCAGAACCGTACAAGAGTTTTAATTGAAGCCCTGCACATTGGGTGGATGATAGCAATTTGAGCAAGTATAAAAATTGGGGGAAAAAATAATTTAGAGTGTACAGATCCTTTAATTCACAATTTAGCTTAATAAAGTGCAAGGTCATTGCAAATGGCAAATGGTGCGCATTTATACATATATAAATAATGTTAGTCTCTTTTAATTTGATAATACATTTTCCCTACACACTTCAAAGTACAAAGTTAATCAGCAATTATTTTTAGATTATTGTACAATTAGCCCATACTCATATATCTGAAATCCATTGAGTTCAAATATATATTTCATTACATGAAAATGTTAGGGTCCTTAGAATATTTCCTGAAATATTTGTCAGTACCAACAGTTGTGCAGGTTTGTCTATCTACCTTAAAATAGGTAATACAGTTGGAAGGAGCCAAAGGTCACTCCAAATTATACTACCACTTTAGGACCACCCTCTGCAATAATTTAGTACTTTCCTCTTTTTCTCCAAAAATACTGCTCAGTTTAGTCTCATTTATATTTTATATTAATCATAAAGGTATGGGAGATTGGAACTATGTTTATTATATGTGTAATTTTTATGTGTTTGAACGTTTTAATTACATTATTCGAAATTCACCAGGAATTGCACTTTTCCACTGTTTATTTACTGTTAACATTTAAATAATCTTTCCTCACGTAAAATAATCACATTTTTACATATGGGTGCAGCTAAGGAATTGCATTGCACATTTGCAACTTGTGACTGCAGAAAGTATGTTGAAGCTTAAAAGTGCTAGTAAACAGACATCAATTTGGAGTGGATACATAGTGCATTTATTTTCTATACATGTGCACAGTGTAAACAATTAAGGGGATTATCAACAGGTGGCAGCATTACACATACCATAAACACAAGTGGCATTCACTTTTTGCATACTGGAAAGATGCAACACATTGCAGTTTTGCAAAACACTTTTGCAACGATCAACAATCAGGACTACAAAGCAACACATGGTTTATATCCTTATATATCCTTCACTCACAGCTAAGCATGCTTTTTCACCAACTATTATCAAGTCTCCATTTTTTTTTAGATCAAGTCATTTTTATTGAGGTTTACAAATAGACAAGATACAAAACAATATGAATACACAAATAAATAAAAAAATGTAAATAAAAAAACAGTAATTAAAAATACAGTTGTAGCAGCAGGCATATCAGAAAGACAATAAAAATGTCCTGCAGTACAAAGTCTATATCATGAGGAGTACCAAGAGGACAATACTTTATGATATTTATTGGATGCATGCCGTTCTATATCAATTTATCTTTACTGGTCCATTGCGTCATTCACCAAGGCTGTCCATTTATGAAAATCAGGACCATTAGCAGCAAGCCAGGTGTACGCTATTACAACTTTAGCCAGGGTTGTAAGAATAAAGATATATTGGTAGAGAGATCTGGTCAACACATCCTCCAGGGGGTTGTCAAAAAGACATTTCTTAGGCTAGAGTGGGGGAACTCCACGCACCACACCTCTGCCCAGGAGGCATGCACCTGTCGGCAATCCCACAACAGGTGCCAAAAGGGGCAGCCCGGCAAACCACACTTAGGACAGTCAGAGTCATGCCTACCGCCCATCTTATTAAGGGACCTTGGGGATTGGTAAACCCTATGTAAGAGGTACAAATGAAATTGCTGGAAGCGAACACATGATGCGGCGTCTCTAATGCCCTTTAGAATCTGGCACCAGTCCTTCTTCAACAATGCACCCACATACAGTTTCCAATTAGCTTTAAGTGGTAACAAATTATTAGGCACGTGGTGGCAGTTGAGCTCTGCATACACAGTGGAGATTACTCTGCGCCCTGCCATAGTTCTCAGCAAAGTCTTAATAGGAGACCTAGAGATTACTGGAGGGGAGCTACCAAATTGAGAGTGGATAGAATGTCTGAGTTGCAAATATTGGTAAAAGGCAGTGCGGGGAATGCCAAATTCTTGCTGGAGCACCCCAGATTCATAGAGCTGGCCTATGACAACCACCCAGAACTGACACCAAATATTGCCTTTGCTTAATTTATTCAGCTTGGGAAGCTTAGTGTTGTGCCAGAGTTGAGGGTCTGGATCAAAGTCCTCTCCACCTAAAAGATCATGAGCCATATTCCATACCTTAATTGACTGGGAGATAATAGGGGAACAATTTACAGCCGACCTACCCACCAAAAGTGTCTGCAGTGGAGCTTAGCAGGGAAACCCATCAAAGCATTATTTCTAAGGGTGTCCAACTATTCAATCAGATGTGATAGTTGCGCTGCCATTTAGTCAAATGTAAGATTTGGAAAAGCCAGCCTTCCTGCAGCTTTGGATTTTCAAAGGGTGCTTATTTTTATCCTAGCCCGCTTATCCCCCCCAGATAAATGAGACCAATGTGTTAATGATTTGAAATAAACGGTTAGGGACATTAGTGGGTGAGTCTTGTAGTGCATAAAGATATGTAATGAAATGAAATGGAGTAAAATAAAAGTATGGCATATGGTATTAACAGTGCAGCAATAGGTACAATTACAGATGGAGCATACATTATCTTACAGTGAAGACATGGGTACTACACCCACACAGAGGATGTGATAGTCCATGGGAAATCAATACCATGAAAAGAACGATGACTCCATGTAGTTAGCTGACTTTTTATGCAAACCCAGATTTTCTTCAGTTGCAGCTCATCCTTCATCAAAAAGTGATAGTCTGCATATCCTTGCAAAATATATGAAGTGATGGCTCTCCTTTAGCTAATGTGAATATTATTATTTTAATGTTGGGGCTGGAGGGAGGCCTAATTATGAAACGTGGGTGTTATTGATTTAACACTGGGACTGGTTGGAGTTTTCTAAATTTTATGTACCCATTTTATTCCAAATAGGGCCTCCAATATTCCAGGATCCAGACAATCAGAAAATGAGCTAAAGACGCCAGCAGCCACAAGTGGTGAAAGTGACAAGAACAGGTAACATTCGTCATTATGTGATTCATTATCGTGGTTACACTGATTATTACGGCATATATTGCCTATCTTGATGTGGGAATTACTCCCAAGGCTTCTTTTATGTGTTTATATGTCTCCACATCCTTTTGGCTACATTGTATCAGCTGTACATTTATACACTTAGTAGCGCTGTGGATTATAGATTAGTTTGATTAATTTATGAGGACTACACTCATTATACTGATATTATCCAACATCCTCCTTGTATTGTGCCAACTAGGTCACAGTGCACTGTGATCTAGTTTATGTGGATTAATTCTCTCTTTTTATGTTATTATTAGCATCTATTGATTTTTGCATGTTTTTATATTGTATGGTAATAAATTTGTGTATATATTGATGATCCGTGACCTAGATTTCCTATTTTATTCTGACAGATAGGTTTTAGCGCTGCATTTTTAGTTCATTTACTCTTTGTTTAGGGTGGGCACAGCCACTTAGGTTTTTGCAGCAGCTTGCCTCCCTGTCTCATATCATTACCTATTGTCATTGAGACTCTGCATGATATCTAGCATACATTGTCTCTGATTATTATAGTAGCTTAGTATACCATCTGGCGCCATATCAAGGGTCTGTATTTTCTATTTGTGTATATATATATATGTACACACACAAAATTGTGAAACATTAATTACTACATAAATGTTCATTCTGCAAACAACATGTCATTACAGTACAATTCTACATTCAGAGTTAGACAAATTGTGTCATTTTTTCTTACCTGATCTTGCAGCGTAGAAAACCTGATGTTCTTTCTTGATTGTTCTTGGAGTGTTGTTGTCAGCTGGCTGGCTTCTGGATCCTTGGGGTCCTAAATTGAAAATGTGCAAAAAATGTTATTAAAATACAACTCCCTAGTACAGACATATATATAGATAATAAAATATATAAAACGTATTTATAATCATATACTAACATCTACCAGCCCTTTCTGTCTAGTATTTAACATTCTAGTGATTGCTGAGATCACAGAAAGCATTTGTGTCACCGATACACAATACAGAGATCATGCCCCCTCCCCCACAAGCTATTTCATTAACAGCCCCCCTAGCCAATTCATTAACACCCCATTACCATTTCATTACCCCCCTAGCCATTTCATTAACACCCCCACATTGCCATTTCATTAACTCCCATTGCTATTTCATTAACTCCCTCTAGCCAATTAACTAACCCCCCTAGTCATTTCATTAACACCCCCAGCCAATTAACTAAACCCCCTAGCCATTTCATTAACCCTCCTAGCCAATTCATTAACTCCCCCCCTAGCCAATTCATTAACCCCCCCAGTCACCTCCCCTAGCCAATTCATTAACCTCTGCATTCATCTCCTCCCGCGCTAGCTAATTCATTAACCCCCAGTCACTTCCTCCCTCCCCCTCTCTAGCCAATTATTTAACCCCACTCCCCCCAGTCACCCCCACCCCCAGTCACCTCCTCCCTCCCCATCTAGATCATTCTTTAATCCCACTGCAATTAATGGCATATTATATGCAACTTTGTAGTTACTACTGTGAGCTGTATAACACATGGCTTGGCAGTCCTTTGCTGTCACATAAGCAAAGCTGTTTATTTTGTTCAGCTACTCTTCTGAAAAGCTCAATGCACAAGACATTTCCCTAATTGCACTTACCTTACTCTGCTCCTCTTCTCTCCAGACTCTGGGACTTCTGCCTTCTTGAAAGGCAGCTAACAGCACATCCCATACTGTTAGCTACCCTGACAGTGCAGCGCAGGCTTAATGACTAGTGTGGTCATGTGATCATCTCACATGACCACACTAAGTTTAGCACTGCAGCTGAACTGGCATGGCAGCTAACAGCATCGGATGTGCTGTTAGCTGCCTGCATTTACCACAGTGTTTGCAGGGACAGTCGGGCCTCCCCTGGTCTCAAGTAAACACTGTCCCTGCAAACACTGTCAATAAGGAGGCAGCGCCAGACTTTTTAGGGGGGCGGGAGCTAAATATATTGACGTTTAGAAAAAAAAAAAAAGCTTGATGAAGATCGCCGGTGCAGTGCCCTCTGGGATCCAGCACCCCAGACTGCAGCCTGATTAGCCAAATGGTTGATCAGGCCCTGCGAATACTGCTGTACTATAAGCAGCTGTGAGTAAATGCATTCTACTGTGTTATCTTCTTTAATAAACATCAACCTGTTTAAGAAACAAAAGCGTTGTGGCCTAACATCCACATTAACACCATTGAGCACCTTTATTAACATCAAAAGGTATAACCAATAGTTAAAAACTTGTAGATAAGAGTGGTGGGCAATGTTTAAGTGAATTTGAAGCCATAGGTTGTAAACTTTCAGATGGATGCATTGAGTTATATAAATGACATGGGCAGCTATGTAGTAACATTTTATGTAAGGAACACTTAGGCCCCCTTCACTCCTGTGCCTGCACATAATAACTCCAAAGTCTCATGAGTGTTTGCATGCCAGATAAATCAAGTATCACTCTGTTGGTGCTTAATCAAAATCTCCTTTATTTTTGAACTGGAAATATGGAAATGTATTATACAGAAAAGGTCGGAATGTCATCTGTATCTCGTAGATTTTGACAACTGATTTTTTTTTTGTGTAAGATACCCCTTTTCGTATTGCGCATGCATACAAAAAAACATAGCCATAAATACATATCCAGATTTTGCACATCTTACACTTATGCATGGAGAGGCAAAATGGGAAGGAAAGGAGCAGGTAAGTTTAAGCTGAGTACTGTTCAGGCATGTTCACCTAATTATGACTTAAATTTAACTGGACACAGATGAAGATAGGAGGCGCATCACTTGCAGATACTATAGTGCTAATGGAATGACACACAATAATGATAACTATCAGCAGCACTGTCTAGTCACTTGTTGTTGGCTGATTGTGGATTGATCTCTCCAGCTAATAGTATTTAAAACATTAGCATTGCGGCTATATTATATGAAATCATGGCTGTCTTTTCAGACTACTGCAGAAAAGAAGATTCTCATTTGAATAGTAAAAGGGAAAACAACAGATGTTTATATTTAATTGAATTTACTTGTTTTATTTGTGTTTGTATGTAATTACAGTTTATATTTAAAATGTGACTTTAGCATTTACTACTAACACTGTCAGTTGCATTTCTATAGTATACATATGCTGAGGCGTAAGCACATACACTTGTATGGCTTTGATATGCCTCGATCATAGGCCACTGTTTTACAACTGGATGAATCTTGAGCTGCATACAACTAAATAAATGCATGTAAGTATGCTTTTTATGCGAATATGTCTAACTATACATGAGCCACAATGGGCCTGAGTCATTAAGGAAAGTACGGCAAAAAAAGGAGTATATGGGGATAAACCATGTTACAATGCAAGGTGTGTAAATTAGTTTATTATTTTGCACATAAGTTATATACTGGCTGTTTTTTCATGTAGCACACAAATACTTGATAGGTTTATATTTACAATAGAATTTAAAGCTGATCTAGGACATGCCCTACCCCAACTGTAAATCTGTCCTCACATTTTAAATTCACCTCCCCTACAATGCAACATGGTTTTGCCCAGGTGCAACGTTACTCCTTTTTTATGCTGTACTTTCCTTAATGACTCAGGCCCCATATGTTCAATGTGTTAAACTATCAAGCAAAGTCTACAGAGGCTATCAAGGCCTTGTCTTGTGTATTTGGAATGTTGAAGGCTTTAACTAGTTTAAAATGACGTCATCTGGCAGGTGACGTCACTTCCTCCATATACAGGCCTTATCATATTTCTGTTTTATAAATTCATGATTTGTTTGACCAGAAACATTGAATGATGTTTAGGAGATTTTTGGTACATCACTTCTAAAATGTCTGCAAAAGTAAAATTTCTACTATCACATTTGGACCACACTTTAGTTAGTTTAAAATTTTCCTTTGACCCTTATTTATTCCTTTTATGATATGCCTTTTATAGCTTATGGCAGTAAGGGACTGTCTTTAATTTATGTGACACAATTTTACATGTTAAGTTCTTTATTGAATTGATTTGTGTATGGTTTATAAAGCACTTCCTGTATAAAATGTGCCTAGATGAAGCCAACATATGTAAAAGTGACAACGATAAAGAAACAGATGTTTATTACAGATAAGCATATGTTCCAAACCCTCAATAGCATCAGTATGCAAATATATAGTTGTCAGAATTTATGTACACTTTAATTGGCAATTTGCAGTTCAACAATACAAATATACTGTATGTTTCATGCACATTGCAGTCTGAGACATATCACAATTTATTCCCAGCCAGTCTCAGACTAGCTACAATTCAAGTATTCATGTAAATGTGTGGTTTATCATAATTTAAATGGGCCTTATGCACATATTTAAAAAAACATGGCAAAGGGGGCCTATGGTTTTCAATATGAGAGTAAATGTAATATGGAATATACAATAGCTCAGCAGTAGTTCAAAAAACACTTTACAGAAATTATAAGGGAACAGATAAAATTTGTATAAATAGTTGATTCAGAGACTTGATAATTGACAACTGGTTGATACAAATATCAGTGTCAGAAAATAATGGATAATGCTGACAAATGACAATGATAATTGACTGAGATGTGTGTTAGTATCAGGTGTCTGTGTCAATTTACTTTAATTAATAAATATGTGACACTGATAACTAATATTAATGATTCACATTGTCAGGTGTCCCTACCTCATATGACTCACAACTCTGCAGCCTTCAAGTGCTTCTGAAAGACACTCCTATATCTATAATACACACACATATATATTTCATTGACAAAAAAAACTTATAGTTTAACATGTCTGATTAAGCCTTATTACACTTACACACCATCTAAGTTTTAAGAAAATGTTTGAAACTCTTTCAATCAAACTCATAAAGCAATGAACTTACGACGATTAGGGCAGAAGCCTTAAATGGACGTGTTCCTTGCTCAATACAGACCTGGTATGTCATCACATCCTATGGTTAGCTGCAGATTCAGCACTATCATGGAGTAAGATTGCTGTCACTCATAAAATGATAATCCCCACATGTATCCCACTCAGTTCTGATTTATGGATAGTAATTTTTTTAAAGCGTGTATGCTACATACTGAAGCCTGGTTTGTGAATGTACAGGATTTGCTATTTACTAGTACATAACTCAAGTTTAACACAATTAATAAACTGGCTGGTTAATTTGGTTAAAAGACCTTGTCCTATGGGGGATCTTTCACTTTCACCAGAGAGGGACTAATGTAGTTCCTTAATTTTCTCTGAGAATTTATAACATCTATTTCTATCTGTATATGCCTATTTGAGCACTAATTGCACTAGTTTAACTTTCTTTGGATTACTGTTGGCAAACCATTTGCATGAAGTTTTTACGCTATCAATAAAAAAAATCTGATATGCTTTATTATTATATTATATTTTACTTTTAATGTGGGAACATTTTCTAATTTTATGTTTATACCCCTTGCTCTTTGTTCTAGTAGTACTACAGGCACCAGCATCCCCAAACACTTAATGGCAGCCGGGGCAAGCCGAGACCTGTAGGGCACCAGGGGCAAAATATTTTTTGTTAGCAGTTTATTAATATTACCTCACACCACCACCCCAGGGATGTTTGAAGAGCCCTAGTGCTTTTCAGCATGGGGCTGAGTAAACCTAAGGGGTGGGGGTGGTCGGGTATTTTTGTGGACCAAACCTCCTTGAAGGATCCAGCCCAGTGCTGACAAGCCACCAGGGGCTAGTTTGGCATTAGGGCAAGGGGACCCCACGCTGCAGGTATTCTGCCACCAGTCCTAGTGCTGGTATTTGTAAATTTGGCGGGAACTCACCCTTTTTGCCCCCGATTTTGCAAGTGACAGCCTAGGCTGGCAGCACTAGGGCTGGTTGAGATTTGTAGGGGGAGAGTTGCAGTTTTTGCATTATTAGTGTTTATTTAATTATGGGCCTTTACAGGGAAGATTAAAACAATTCAATTACAGCCTATGGCACAATTCGAACTGATTAAACATTGTTTTGAGAACGGTGTCAGGGTTAGAGGGTGTCAGGGTTAGGGGGTAAATGTATCATTCTCTGATTTTGAAAATCCCGCAATTTTCTCAGAAGAGTTGAAAGTGGCTGATGTATTAACCTGAGATTTGATGTAAAATCACCAGAGATGTGTTGTTGTCAAAATCGCTATTTAAAAAATCGCTAGAGATCGAAGTCCCAACTGTTTGCCTCTCTAGCTATACAAGTCTCCAAATGTATGAAGCTGAAATTAAGCAAAGTCTCACAAGTTTTCTATAGAATTCGCTAGATACAACATGCTGTTTCCTAGCTGCAAGATTAGTAAACACATCCCTGTTACACTGATATGGTAATTATGACTGACCTAATTTTCGACTGTTAATAAATTAGACATGTTAAAATACTGACATAGAAAAAATACGCAAAACACACATAGCAACAAAGACATTTATGTCACTTGTAAGGGTGACAGTTCAATTCATGCTATTAAGGGTGCAATGCAAACACCCACCCACTGTATAATGTACAAGCCTTTCCGAAAAAACATCATACAGTAGGCGGGTATTTGCATTGCCCCCTTAATAGCATGAATTGAGCTGTCACTTCTACAAGTGACATAAACGTCACTGTCGCTATGTGTGTTTACCATAATTATTCTATGTCAGTATTTCAACATGTATAATTTGATGACAGTCGTAAATGAGGTCAGTTGTGATTACCATATCGGTGTAACTAGTGTCGGAATTTCTACATACGTTTTTATGGCTACCACCGCTGAAAACTGAAAACTGCTAAATGACTTGAAAAAAAAAACAATTGTCATCACTGCAAGTGCTCTTCACGTAATTCATACCAATGAGGTGGGTCACGTTATGTTCAAATAAGTGGACAAAAGTATATTTTAATTACTGAGCAATGACACTTGCACTGCTCATAGCTTCTGGGACAACAACATACTATTTTGTATATCCCAGGATTACCAGTCTGAGGAAGGCTTGTGGTATCCCTATTGTAATGGAAACCAGTCCAACTATTTTAGATCCTTTATCTCCCAATCCCTAAAAGCTGGGATTACTCTTGTTTGAAAGTACTCCTATTTATATTGTTATATAGTGATGATGTCACAGCCAAGCTCCACACTTCCAGCCTGACAGAGAGGTAGAAGTTGCCCACCTCACCTCTGCTAAGTTAAGAAGCTGGGACAGGTTAAGGTGCTCGGTGTAGTGTCCAAGGAGGATAGGAAGGTTCCTATGTCACCCACAGACATTCCATCAAACCTGAGTAAGCAAAATACCAAACCGTAAATTCTATTTCTCACAGCAGACTACTCTTTTTGACTTTTCTTGGTTTTTTTTTGTCAATATTATGTGTCTGACAGATAGGGCGACTTTGATAGATAGGACGACTGTGCTAATTTGGAACATATCAGACAGCATTTACAACTGAAATCTCCCCATCCACATGTGTCATGTTACATTGGAACAAGGTGTGGGAAAAGGACCACAGGCACTACTAGGCGACCATAAGGACAGTAACACAATTGATCAGGATGAAGGAAGCATTTTGCCAGTTTCCATGAACATTTCTGATTTTGCACCATGCTCCTATAAATGAAATTCCTATTTCATTTTGTAACATCATTATGAGGTTTTGTAGGCACTGTACATTTAATAATAATGACAGAAGAAAGTAAAATTAAAGCAACAAGTAGTTCTGCAACATTTCTAATCTGTATTTATCCAGAGGTGAAAAATTATCTTTGCTTCCAAAATTGCCTATAATTATGTATCACATCAAACGTATAGTGAAAATCAGATTTTCCTTCTGCTAGGAAATTGCACATATAAGAGCAATAAGTTGAGTTGAATAGACTGAAGGTAAGCAGGTACTTTCAATTTCCTCTCCAATTTCTGAAACAAGATCCATCAACATAAAAGACCAAAGTACTGATTAAGAGTTGAACATAAAGATGCCCCTTTTGCATCTGCCCACTTTCATTTCTAAATCAGTATGTTGAGTTTTACACATTTTAAGATATGTGCAATCTTAAATTAGCATGTAGATGCATCAGGAGTAAAGATGCCACAAACATCATCATCATCAACTCCACAACTTGCACCTGGTTTATGTAGGTGCAACATGTACAGTTTGTAGCTAACATTTTTCAAGATCTAGATAATAAGACACAAAGAGGTGCACTTAACTTGTGCCAGAATGCCTTTATTGCACTGCACTTGCACGGTAACACCGCTGATAGGTGTACTAATAATCTGGGTAATTAAAATTAAAAAGGTGCTATTATCAGGATGAATAGAAATAGAGAAGCAAGAAGATTACAGATCAACTACAGTAAAGTGAGCAAGTGTTGAAGAAATTGTACCATGCTTAGTGATAACAGCAACAGTAGATAAAACAGTGTTACTGACAGCGCTAAGATTTAGCACAAGTACAAGATATTTTGGATTGAAATATACCATGCTCTAAAAACTGATGAATATACTTATAGAATTATATACTTTATTAGCATATAGGCATGCAGATCCATAGTATGCTTACAATTATTTTGACCTACACTGTACTTGTATAAAACAAGAGTTTAGAAATTGTTTTTCCTTACTTTTATGGCACCATGTCTTCAAAATGGACAGTTAACAAAATAACTGATACATCATGATGGTTAAGTTGTTAAAAAAACAAATATTCTATGACTCCTCTAAAACATTCCACTTGATATCCCCCCTCAACCTGCTAACATCCCCCGCCCCCCCTGCCTCCCCCCCCCACTTCTCTTCTACCTCTTGCTTTCTTTTTCTTTTCTTCTTTTGGCGACCTGCCACACCGCTTCCTAATCTATCTTGCCCACTTTTCTCTGACTATCCTCTCTTTTCTGTCTCTTCTTTCTTCTATTCTTATAGTTAAAACGTGGTGAATATCAAAACTCTTTTTATTATGATATACAATGATTGTATTAGTCCCTGAACATGCATAACCTGATTGTAACAGATTTTGTCTTGGACTGATGCTCATTATTGACCTTCTCAAAAGTAAACCTTTAAAAAAAAAGAAAGAAAAATAAATATTGAATTAGCCCAATAAGGCATTATTTAGAGTTACACGTAAGTGCCTTTATGTGTTGTAACTTTGCTTTTTTCATACAATTTGATGCACTGTTTTGCACCAGTATAGTGAGTTGCACGTTTGCCTCCTTACACTTACCAAAGGTGATCAATGGCATTCACTTGTAAATGCAACAAGGTAAGCAGGTGCAAACATGATAACATGCTCTGATCTAAATATACAACCATGATGTGCACTTAGAATAAAAAGCAATAGTTCTCTGTTTATTTACATATATATATATATATATATATATATATATATATATATTGTAACAAAAGGAGGCATTTAGCTGTCAATATGCAGAGAAAGCAGGGAAGTAGAATAAAACATTGGCACAGTTATGTACCTAGGTGGAGATTAAACCAGGTAAAAACATATGTATAGTAAAAGTTGGTTTACTTACAAGATTTAAAAAGCTGCTTCCTCTCAGCAAACAGACAGGGTGTATCTGAAATTCTAAACAGAGCCAGGGATGGGCGTGTCCTTTTTAAAGAGAAGGTGGGTGTGTCACCTGTCCATCAAGCTAGGCCTGTGGGAGGAGTGTCAGGTATAAAACCCTACTTGTTTTATTGTTCAGGGAGATCAACGCTGGGCTAGCTGGCTGATCTTGACAGAGAGCTGGACTATGTATAGTAAGCGTTTAGGGTCTCCATAATTGCTGTGCAAGTATACGGTGTCAAACAATTATTACCATCCTGACAATAAAGAACCATAAACAGGAAGAAGTTGTACGCGTGTGCTTCACCAGTAGCGGGCTCTTGCCACAAGTGGTGTCAGGAGTGGGATACTCCGGGAAGCAAGTTTCCGCTACCCAACCCGCGCAGACGTCAACATGGAGGAAGTACTGAGAACCCTTGTGAATGTGGCCGTTGCGCAGCAACAGCAGCAAGTTCAGATGCTACAAGTCGCCGAGACACAGGTGGAAAACACAAGGCTCTTAAGAGAAGAGTTAAGCCAGGTGAGACATGACAGAAATGAACCACCTGGACCTGTTCTCCTGAAAATGTCGCCAGGTGATGACATAGAAGCATATCTGATGTCCTTTGAGAGACTTGCAAAAAGGGCAAAAAGGCCTCCTAAAGATTGGGCTGAGAGACTGGCGCCATATCTGACTGGTGAAGCTCAGCGAGCTTATATGGATCTAGATGAGGAACGGGCCTCTGATTATTGGTGCCTAAAGTCTAAGATATTGGCTCGCATTGGAGTTTCCGTGCCAGGCCAAGCCCAGCGCTATCACCAATGGCGCTATGATAAAGAAAAACCGGTCAGAGCGCAAGTGGCTGAGCTTTCTAAAATTTTAAAGAAATGGCTGCAGGCTGAGGAGAATTCGCCTTCTCGGATTATAGAAGTTCTGGCGATAGATCACTGCATCCGAGGGCTGAACCGCAATTTGCAAAGGTGGGTTCTACAATCAGACCCACAAACTTATGAAGAGCTTGCCACCGTGGTAGAAAGGTTTTGTGCGCTACAGCAAATGACTAAAGAACCTGCATTTGTGCCAAAGCCAGTGCAACGCCAAAAGCCAGGTTTGACAATCCTTGCTACAGGGCCCAATGGCAAAACTGCTACGGACAGAGGGCCAGGTGCAAAGCTGTCTAATCTGTAGTGTTTTGAATGTGGTGAGCCAGGCCACTTTAAGGCAGAGTGTCCTAAACTACAGGAACCCGTGGACTGTTCTGTGGCACATATTGGGCCTGCATTTCTAAGCTGTTTTACCATGAGTCCCACATCAGGAAGTCCTTGTTTGTTCCGGGTGACTGTGCTAATCAACCAAAACCTTGTTCTGGCCTTGGTTGACTCAGTGAGTGAACTATCATTGGTTTCCAGCTCTGCCTTACCCGAAACCATAACTTCTCGGTTGCCCAAAGTGAAGGTTCTTTGCATACATGGCACCACAGAGGAGTATGAAAGAACAATACTACCAGTCACACTCAAAGACAAAACTGTTATGGTGGTAGCTGCCATAGCACCTAAACTCCCATATCCACTCATTTTGGGGCGAGACTTCCCACTGTTTAATGATGTCCTCGGTGAGTGGATCCGGCCGGACATACCGGCAACTGATGCAACGGTCGGAAGCCCGGTCTTAAAGGAACTGCCTAAGAATACACAGCATCTGGACATCGATCTTTTGGAACCGCCAAACCGGAATGCCATCCTGGGAGTCACAGCAGGAGTTCCACAAAAGCATCCACCTGTGGGAAAACATGGACAGTCCAAACTAGCATTGGTCGGTGATGTCGCAGATGAGCCCACCCCGTCTGTCAGTGAGGATATGGACTGGTCCGCAATACCAATTTTGTTTCCTCTGCAGGACTTTGCTCGAGACCAACTTAATGATGCCACTTTGGAAAATGCCTTTAAAAGTGTGACTGAGGTAAATGGGGTAGCGAAAGCCGCCCAGCCTGCAGAAGGTATACCATATTTTATTGTTAAAAATAATTTCTTTTATAGAGTTGATACTGTACAGGGGGAAAAAGTAGAACAATTAATGGTTCCTCAGGTCCATGTACCCCTAGTGTTAAAAGCAGCACATACACATGTCTGTGGGGGACACCTAGGGGAGGATAAAACACGGGAACGAGTTCTGCTTAGGTTTTATTGGCCCGGTGTACACATAGCAGTGATAAAGTATTGCCGGTCCTGTCCCATTTGTCAGAGAACCTGTCCCAAACCCATTTACAGGGCACCTCTCATTCCAATTCCAATAGTACAAGTTCCCTTTGAATGAATAGCTATGGACCTTGTGGGGCCACTGGAAAAATCAGCACATGGGCAACAATATATACTAGTGGTGCTTGACTATGAAACCAGGTATCCAGAGGCAATTCCCCTGCGAAACATAAAGTCCAGCACCATAGCTAAAAAGCTTGTATTGATGTTTATACGCTTGGGAATACCCAAAGAAATTCTCACAGATCAGGGTACTCCTTTCATGTCTAAACTGATGAAGGATATGTGCCAGTTGCTAGGGGTTACGGCGCTTCACACCTCTGTATACCATCCACAAACAGATGGCTTGGTGGAACGCTTTAACCGCACATTAAAGCACATGCTCAGGAAAGCAGTGGCTCAAGAGAAAAAAGATTGGGACACTCTTATTCCCTATTTGATGTTTGCCATCCGTGAGGTACCTCAAGCATCAACAGGGTTTAGTCCCTTTGAGTTATTGTTTGGGAGACAGCCCAGGGGTATCTTAGATATGTTAAAAGAAGGCTGGGAGCAGCAAGGTCCCAGGGAGCAAAAATCTGGTACAATTTGTGTCCCAAATGTATGAGAGGCTAGAGAAGATAGGGCCCATTGTGCAGCAACATGTAAAAGAGGCTCAGGAACGACAGAAGAAAAGTTATGACAAAAGTGCTGTTGTTCGATCTTTCAAGCCTGGGGACAAGATCCTAGTCCTGGTTCAAACCCAGGAAAGCAAACTTTTCGCCCATTGGCAGGGTCCATATGAAGTTCTAGAGGCTGTCGGTCCTGTCAATTACAGAGTCCGCCAGTTAGGTAGGAGAGGGAGGAGCAAATATATCATGTAAACCTCCTTAAACCTCTCCTCAGGTAGTGAGTACTGCCATTGAAAAATCTGAAGTGCCCATAGAGCCAGCCTTGTCCATTCAGCAGAGACAACAGACTGAAGAAATGATTTGCCGGAACAGAGATGTCTTCTCTTCCATTCCTGGGCGCACTAACTTAATCGAACACGACATTGTCACTGCGCCAGGAGTCATTCTAAAGCAGAAGCCGTATCGTATTCCAGAAGCCAGACGGGTGGACGTGAGAAAGGAGGTCGAGAAGATGCTCCAGTTAGATGTAATTGAAGAGTCCACGAGTGAATGGAATATTCCCATTGTGCTTGTCCCGAAACCCAATGGGACAATTAGGTTCTGCAATGACTTTAGGCGCCTAAACAGTATGTCGCATGTTTGATGCCTATCCGATGCCACGTGTGGATGAACTAGTGGAAAATCTTGCTGGTAGCAATTATTTGACAACCCTCGATCTAACAAAGGGTTATTGGCAAGCTCCCCTGACTTCCACGGCCAAGCCAAAGACTGCATTTTCCACCCCTGATGGTCTCTATCAATATAAAGTCCTACCCTTTGGGTTGCATGGGGCACCTGCCACCTTCCAAAGGGCCATGAATAAATTGCTACGACCTCACACAGCCTATGCAGCCGCTTACTTGGACGACATAGTGATTTATACCCCAGACTGGGGATCACATTTAGCCAAAGTTGAGGCGGTCTTATCTGCATTAAGGTCAGCAGGGTTAACAACTAACCCAGAAAAATGTGCCATAGCCATGAGAGAAGCCAAATATTTGGGGTACATTGTTGGTCCAGGGCATGTAAAACCCCAGCTAGACAAAGTGGAGGCAGTCAAAAATTGGGCAAGACCAGAAAAAAAGTCGCAGTTAAGAACCTTTCTAGGCTTAGTAGGTTACTACAGGCGGTTTGTAAGCCACTTCGCCACTAGAGCTGCTCCACTTATGGACATGTTAAAAAAAAGTTGTCCAGATAGATTAACCTGGTCTGACTTTGCAGAAACCGCCTGGTCTGATCTTCGGTTAGCTCTTTGTTCCTCTCCAGTTCTACAAGCACCGGATTTTACCCGGAGGTTCTTCCTCCAAACTGATGCTTCTGGTGTTGGCTTTGGTGCAGTCTTGTCACAGGAGAAGAATGGTGTAGAAAATCCTGTCCTGTACCTAAGTCGTAAGTTGCTTCCAAGGGAACAAAAATATGCCACTGTGGAGAAAGAATGTCTCGCCATAAAATGGGCTACAGAAGCTCTGCGCTATTATCTTCTAGGCAGAGAGTTCACCCTAATAACAGACCATGCACCATTAAGATGGATGCAGAACAACCGGGAGGTAAATGTTCTCAGTAGAACATAGACCTGGGATTCTACACAAAAATGCTGATGCGTTGTCATGGAAATATGCGCTCCTCGCGAAGTCCGCGTCCCGCTACTTGGAGACGCTAGGGGGAGGGATATGTAACAAAAGGAGGCATTTAGCTGGCAATATGCAGAGAAAGCAGGGAAGCAGTGTAAAACATTGGCACAGTTATGTACCTAGGTGGAGATTAAACCAGGTAAAAACATATATATAGTAAAAGTTGGTTTACTTACAAAATTTAAAAAGCTGCTTCCTCTCAGCAAACAGACAGGGTGTATCTGAAAGTCTAAACAGAGCCAGGGATGGGCGTGTCCTTTTTAAAGAGAAGGTGGGTGTGTCATCTGTCCATCAAGCTAGGCCTGTGGGAGGAGTGTCAGGTATAAAACCCTGCTTGTTTTATTGTTCAGGGAGATCAACGCTGGGATAGCTGGCTGATCTTGACAGAGAGCTGGACTATGTATAGTAAGCGTTTAGGGTCTCCATAATTGCTGTGCAAGTATACGGTGTCAAACAATTATTACCATCCTGACAATAAAGAACCATGAAAAGGAAGAAGTTGTACGCGTGTGCTTCACCAGTAGCTGGCTCTTGCCACAATACATATATATATATATATATATATATATATATATATATATACAAGTTAACCCGTGCATGATACTCATCCATTCTAGTCAAATCAAGCTACTTAAGGTCTTAAAAAGGTTCTTGTCATGCATTTGGGCCTAGCCCAGGCCTCCTCATGGGAAGAGCGTTACTTCCCGACGCAAGCGCCCTTTTTAATGTGTGTTCATGAGGTAAAATTACCTCACAAAAATGAGTTTGAGCCCTCCATCGTAAATTTAGCCTTTACTACCCCTCCCACGGGGGGAAGGGGGGATGATGGAAGTTAACTGACTTCACTATTCTAATTTTTTTGTCAAATAATGTCAGTATACCAAATTTCAGGTCAATTGGATGAATCCTTTCTGAGAAAATAGTTTTTTACACACACACAAACACACTAACACACGCCGCTACACATGTGTGTTCATGAGGTAAAATTACCTCACGAAAATGAGTTTGAGCCCTCAACTCGTAAATTTAGCCTTTACTACCCCTCCCACAGGGGGAAAGGGGGATGATGGAAGTTAACTGACTTCATTATTCTAATTTTTTTGTCAAATAATGTCAGTATACCAAATTTCAGGTCAATTGGATGAGCCTTTTCTGAGAAAATAGTTTTTTCCACACACACACACACACACACTAACACACGCCGCTACACATGTGTGTTCATGAGGTAAAATTACCTCACGAAAATGAGTTTGAGCCCTCAACTCGTAAATTTAGCCTTTACTACCCCTCCCACGGCGGAAGGGGGGATAATGGAAGTTAACTGACTTCACTATTCTAATTTGTTTGTCAAAAAATGTCAGTATACCAAATTTCATGTCAATTGGATGAGCCCTTTCTGAGAAAATAGTTTTTTCCACACACACACACACACACACACACTAACACACGCCGCTAGGCTTTTACTTTTATATATTAGATAATGCTAAGAATTTAGTAGGTCAGTGTAGTATATAACTCCGCCCACAGGTGGTGCTGCAGCTTGAGCACTCTGTCACCCGGTAGTTTTTTCCACACACAGACTAACACACGCCGCTAGGCTTTTATATTATCTACTATATAAAAGCCTAGTGGCGTGTGTCTGTCTGTGGAAAAAAAAACAAGCTGCAGCGCCACCTGCTGGGCGAAGTTATACACTGACCTATTAAATTCTTAGTGTGTGTGAAAAAAAAACTCAGAAAGGGCTGAAATTGGCTGCAGCGCCACCTGCTGGGCGGAGTTATACACTGACCTACTAAATTCTTAGTGTGTGTGGGAAAAAAACTCAGAAAGGGCTGAAATTTGGTATACTAAGATGTTTTTAATTTGTTAATTTAATTTGTTAATTGTTAAAAGTGTTTATAAAGATTTTAAAAAAATATATATATATTTCTTGAAGGAGAAGTGACAGTTGGGAGTGGTTGGTGGTTGCCGGGGTTGACAGTGGGGAGTGGTTGGTGGTTGCCGGGGGTGACAGAGCGAGAGGAGTGTGATACTCAGGACCGCTGAGAGAGATCCCTGTGTCTGGATAGACATCTGGATAGATGTGGCGATAAAGATGAAGGATGAGGTGATGGAGAAAAATGATGAGGTGGTGACATGTGGACAAAACCACGTTAAAAAAGGGCGCTTACGTCGGGAAGTAATGCTCTTCCCCTGAGGAGGCCTGGCCTAGCCCCAAATGCATGACAAGAACCTTTTTAACACCTTAAGTAGCTTGATTTGACTAGAATTCATGAGTATCATGCACGGGTTAACTTGTAGATATATATATATATATATATATATATATACATAGACAAATAGTTAGATAGATAAATAGACATACAGATATATATATATATATATATATATATATATATATATATATATATATATATATTATTAAAGTTATTTTATCACTTAACAAATAAGCATTGTCCAATGCAATTATTGTGTTTCCGAAGCACAAAGATATTTAATTGCAAAATATAGCAGGATTTACAGCAAACCATTAATATGCATAAAAGATATTGCAATAAAGCAGGAAAGTATAAAAACACAGAAATCATTACATCTCCTCTAACACTTCATCCGGGCACAGTATAAGGCAATCATGTCTGCTGTGTAGTAAGGCTAAGAGAGAGTTAGCTGGGGGAAGCAGCTTGATAATATCCAGTTTTAGTATAGAAAAAACTACTGTTGATGTCACTATGTACACAACCATCAAGTCTAGGGGTCTTCATTGGCTCAGGGTTAATGATGTTCCAGTTGCCTGCTGGTCATAGGTTAATTCAAATAATTCTTCTGATAAGGTGTTACCACCCCATCCCCAACTGCTTATCACATGTTGTGGCTAGGGAACTGACCAGATTCTAACAACCTATCAGTATTCCGAACACAATGTAATTTTGATCATTCACTTTTTATCTTCCATAATTATTGATCGCAGGAAACGATAGCAAAGCCGAAAGTAGCAGATTCGAGATGGCTATGTGCAGATCAAAATGGCACTAAACATGATACATTTCCTGTATCCTGAGCCTTAGATACTTTTAATAAATTATCATGTATGTATAACCAATCTCTAATACATTTTACTTATAAATAAATGTGAATTGTAAATGGAAATGTAAATGTTAGTGTTATTAATTTGTGCAATTGCGGCATGACACGTCATAACTCGCAATCGCACGGTAAAACACTATTAAAAAATTTGGTTTGCTTCATCCAATTATTTGACCTTCAGACAAAGAAATATCGAGATGGGTTAAGTTGTTTTGTTTTGGGGGGTTTTAAGCAAAAGAGGTCTGTTTTTTTAATTTAAACTCAATTATGTGTTATTGTCTTCTCTGTTAAACTCTGCCACAGATGGAACATATTGAGATGACAAAAAAATCACCTCAAACCATAAGTGTGAAACAGCAGGCAATATTTTTATAATTTCACAGGGACTTAAGGACCCCAGTTCATTATACTGAACACACTGGGGTGGCAAAGTTGTCACATTATTCATCGGGCTCAGTCCCAAAAGGAAATAATAGTAGAACAGAGGAGTTCCAGTAATAGACTGTAGCTTACAACTAATGACAGTGTTTCCTTTCACTCCGGGGAGCATTGTTTAGTTAAAGAGTATGTGAAAAATCTTGACCAATTTGGAAATGAATGTATCTGTTGAATATCTCTGTAATTCGCCCGAATCGATGTGCTCATGTCTAAAAAGAGCAGGAGGGTTACTCTGTGCAAATTTACAAACATAGAATTTGAGCTGGATGTTTTTTAGGTGGTAACCAAATATCAATAGTACAATGAAAATGCCATTGTCTATTAAATGGAAACGGAAAGGTGCACCTACTAAAGTGGTAAAATGGGCTCAATGAGAGTGGCAGAAGGATGTCTCTGTATGGCCTCTTTTATCACTGATGTCTTTTCTCGGGTAGGGTTGCTTTTTTTTGATACACTGATTCAACCTAGAAAAAAGGGCCATGGATGTCATTGAGTGACATACAATACAATTCAAGTGTGTCACACTTAGAAAATTAGCTTTATTTGCAAACAGATGATCAGTAAATAACTTTAGAACATGAAATTCAGATAAAAAATGTTTTGAAGTTGCAGTACTACAAGACTGTCAATCAATGTGAGATCATTTTCCCAATTCAATTCTTCGCAACAGCACATAATGCTATCCAGCATATCAGGATTTGGTAGAGTGAGTGACAAAACAGAAGATTTATTGACCGCCAGTTATCCCTAGCCTAACAGTTTGCTGAAGTAAGAAAAGTGACAACTTAACACAAACCTGTAACATTTTCACTAAATACTCGCCAACCTGCAGTGTTTCAAAACCTATAAACAAAACTTATAAAAAAAATGTTATCTTTTTCCATTGCTGAAAGTACTACTTGCTGCTGGCTTTCTGTTCTCTAGTAGTATATTATCTATGTCATCAGGTGTAAAATGAGTTTAAACCTTGCACATTTCTGACAATTTCCATTGTAATTAAGATAAATGTAATAAACTATATTGCTATCCATAATTAATTGTGTCATTTAGGAAAAATTAGTATTTCATAAAAGTCAGATATTTTTTCACACTATTACTCTTTACTTTTTCTGACTGGAAATTACTATTTTTATTCTATTAGTTTATGTACAGAATGACAGCAGATTAGCTGAATCGGTGATGGCCCAAGGACCTTTTTTACATTTAAAAGATCCCTTTACAAATAACTACCGTAATTAGGTTTTGAATTAATTGTATTCAAGTAGTCCCATTAACTCAAATATAAATGGTAACAGAAAGAAAATTTAAACTGTGCAGCCTAGGGAGATTTACTAATCAGCGGTTTTGTGTGCGATTTTCAGATCAAAGCCACCGGATTTATTGACCTGTGGTTTGGAGGCTGTAAAATAAAAACACATGTAAAGTGTGGTCATTTGCAAGGTCCCAGAACAAATGGGGATTTGGCAAACCATCAGAAAAATGGCTGATTTTTTTGGACATGGCTCTGACAGGCAAGGCAGCAGGCTGTTTGAGCTGTATGAACGGTCAGAACAGAAAGCAGAATAAGATATTTATTAGGGGTCAACATTGACTTATTAGGTAATATTGGGTGCAGCACAGTGGCTAAGTGGTTGGCTTCTGCCTCACAGCGCTGGAGTCATGAGTTCAATTCCCGAACATGGCCTTATCTGTGTGTAGTTTGTATGTTCTCCCCGTGTTTGCGTGGGTTTCCTCCGGGTTCTCCGGTTTCCTCCCACACTCCAAAAACATACTGGTAGGTTAATTGGTTGCTATCAAAATTGACCCTAGTCTCTTTCTGTCTGTCTGTGTCTGTGTGTTTGTTAGGGACTTTAGACTGTAAGCTCCAATGGGGCAGGGACTGATGTGAATGAGTTCTCTGTACAGCACTGCGGCATCAGTGGCGCTATATAAATAAATGATGATGATGATGATGATGACGATATAAGTGAATTATACTTACAGTTAATTTCTTTCCCTTGCAGTACTCCATGACAAACCTTTCTCCCTAATCAGCTGAGTAGAACAAGAATAAGTAAACACACCTGGAGGCAGAGGTGGAGCTAGCGAGCTGTTCTCCCTGGTGCCTGGTGGTGGAGGAGGGAACCGGGGCTACATTATCTACATAAGCACTGGTGCATGGCAGCTGCAGCACCAATGGTAGTTCTTCCACTGCCTGGAGGTCATATAAAGTGACTCCTTCTTCACTCTAAGGTCTTTGAGATTTCCAAGCTATTCTATGAATACATAAACATAGAACATTGAAATATTGGGCTGCCATGGGGTATGTCAAGGAAAAAAATATAACAGTAAGTATAATTGACTTATTTCCTTTGTTTACTCCATGGCTGCCCCTTACAATGGGCTGTACCAAAGAAGTATAAATTAAACAAGGTAGGCTTAACAAAAGAACACTGATGGAATATGATTGAACTTATTTATGGAATGCCTCCTTCAACAATTTTCCTTCCAACTACACGTCAGCAAAGGATGTGACATCTAGAAAATAATGTCTGTCAAATGTCATCCATTAAGGCCTGAGCTTTGCATGCCCTGAAGGTAGCCATTGCCTTTATAGAACATGCCATTAAAATTCCAGGCAATTCATGCCAATTTCCCTTTATATGGCTATTCATTGACATCTTTAATCCATCTTGGAAGCTTTGGATAGAGCACATATTTTGCAGGAACCTCCAGAAAGAACAAAAAGTTGCTCTCTTTTCCTGAAATAGTTTATTCTGAAAATGTAAGTAGATATTAAATTAAGAAGACCCAGAATATTTAATTGTACTTCCATATTATTAATTGGCTGTGGACTGACAGAATAATTTCTTGGCTGATATGGAAGATGAACTCTATTTAAATAAGCAGATTTAGTTCTTAATCCTGCTTTGTCTGCATAGATGTTTAGAAAAGACTCTTTACACCACAGATCATGTAGTTCTCCCACTTAATGAGCAGATATAATTGCTACTAGAAAAAATACTTTAAGAGTAAGCCATTCAGGGAAATATTTTGCAAAGGTTGAAAGGGCCATAGTCTTTTTACTGTTTGAAAAAAAACGAAAAAAAAAAAAAAAAGGTCTTTAGTCACCAGTTTGGTTTTAAGAAAAATATGGAGTCCAGATATCTGAACTTTTAGGGTAGAGAGAGACAGACCTTATCGAAAATAATTGGGACACTGGCAGACATGGGATTCTCTATATTCTCTAACCTTTTCTAGATTTTATAAAAAATAAAATAATTATTTTTTTATAGCTTTAATCAGTTTATCTGTAAATTCATAACACATTGTGTCTGCACAATCTCAATGCCATCAAAGAGTGCATCTGGATTCAGGTAAAGAACTGGACCATAGTGTAGAAGTTCTGACTGGCATGGTAGAGTCCAATACCTTATGGTCTGGATGATCTGAGTTCAGATCCCACTGGGCTAGTAGATCCAGGTGACGGTCTCACCTATGCCACATTACTTATGGAAAAATGCCTATGGCAGAAATGAACATCCCTAATTGACAGAGACAAGTCCTTATTAAAATCCATTACTGAGACTAAATTTGGTGTGCCAAATATTGGATCTTGGCAAGTTTTTGCTGTGACAGACATACTTTGTCTTTTACAGTATCTATATATAATCGATATATACCTATATATAATCTAGCCATGTTTTTCTTGTAAAAGGAGTTCATGTGTTGTCATGCTCTTCACAATGTGTTCTGCCTTTTGTATGACAAGAATATCATCTAAATACAGACACAGGGTTATGCCATATTTTTTTAGAGCAACCATAAGGACCACCAATACTTTAGTGGAGGTCTTTGGGGTGGCCAAATTAAAGGCAGTGGAACTGGAAGTGATGTCCCTTAATAAATAAATCTGCTGAATCAATGATTATGTAATACAATAGGCATCTTGAAAATATAGTGAGTTTAGACAATCTCACTCCCCTATAACATTGAGATAGAGTTCATTGGCTCCATTTGGCATATACAACCTGATTGAGTATTTGTAAGTCTTAGAGGGTTCTGTAGCCTCCTGATTATTTTTGTAGGAGGAACATATTTGAATATAGTCTGGTACCTTTTAAATTGGAAGGAGCAGGAACAATCACCCCTGATATTAACAAATGTTGTAGACTGTCTTTTGGTGCCTGTAACTTCAAAGGAGTGGATGCAGGTTATGACTTCATAAAATTTTTCCCAGGAGGCAAATTCTGAAATTCTGTGTTGCAGCCTTGATGACTACATCTTAAACCTTCCGATCCTGAGTAGCAAGATTCCAGGCTCCTTCTGTCCTCACTCCACCGAAATAAACAGGGGTTTGGTTTAGAGAGTCATTGTGGTGTTTGCTGTCCTGGTCTTTAATTCTAAAGGGCCAAAAAGAATGTCTAGAAGGTTTGTCAAATTGCCTAAAATACTAATTACCATGCCCATAAGTACAAGCTTTCTAGAATTGTTTTCTAGAGGTAGAATAATATGTAAACAATTAGATCTACCTCCAGTGATCTTCTGAACCAACCAATTGAGATTTTTACTAGAAAGGAGGCAAACGATTAGACCTACCTCCAGTCATCTTCTGAACCATCCAATTGAAAATTGTGCCAAAAAGAAAAGTTCCTTAATATGTACGCATGGTCAGGCATTTTTTTATTGCAGATCTGCAGTCCATGAACACAGTCAAAGAGACCTTTTTGCCACTACTGCTGAAGTCATATTTCTAGAAAGAAAACAATTGTATACAGTGAGGCCTCACAAATTAAATCAATACTTTTCTACATAATTTTCACACACTTGTTATGATCTACCTCTGGTACTATTTTGGACTATGGGACTCTGTTGTTATGTTACCCTGCAGTACTTGTGGAACACCAGAGGTGTTGCTGTTTTGTCTTTTACCACTATCAGGGGTTAATTAGCACATCTAGTTAATCACCCACACCTGAGGGTCTCACATATATACCTGCGTCTTCCAGCCTTCCTTGCTGGTCATTGATGTTCCTGAGCATGTTTATGTTATGTCTCTATTCATTGCATCCTGGATTGTTGTTTTCTCTGCAAGAAACAGTTCAATGTTTTTCATCATATGCCTGGCTCCATGGCTATAATCGAAAGACATTGTTTGTGGAACAGTTTCGTAACAACACTTCAGTAAATATTGTCAACTAAATTTTATAATATCTGTGTATAGGGTATTGGCCCACAATATGACTACTCTACAAACTAAGGCTACAACCAACCTGGTTAAGACCTGAATAAATCTGTATTTTTTTTAAACAGCTTTCCATATTTCTATCTATATGATCTTTTAGACTACCTCTATCAGTAGTCATTGTTGATGTTGATAGACTTGCTATAGCAGGATCAATTTGGACATTAGGCTGCATTTAGAGACATCCTCACCCTGAATGGGATACATATAGTTAAGTCACTTAATATCAGACTAATGTTTATGCAGTAATTCTTTGCACACCAAGGGCCTGATTCATTGAGGAAAGTAAAGCAAAAAAATATGAGTACCTTTGAACCTTGGCAAAACCATGTTGTATTGGAAGGGGAGGTACATTTAAAATGTGAGGACAGATTTGTGTGCTACATGAAAAAACAGCCAGTATTTTCCTTATGTGTAAAATAATAAACTAATTTGCACCCCTTGCATTGTAACATGGTTTAGTCCAAGAGAAAACTTACAAATTTTTTTGCCTTACTTTCCTTAATGAATGAGACCCCAGATCTTTTAAAATTTGGTGTGTATGAAAAACGCTGGTCTTTATTTGATTATCTTGAAAAATAACATCCTGTAGGGAAACAGGGTATCATCCATCGACAAGAATTTATTGATATGCTTAACGATTATATTAACTACATATAGGTTAACTAACACCTGGATGACACCAATGTAGTGATACCAGATCTATTTCTATTTTTATGGGAATTGCAATCTAAGGTTCATATCTATATATGTCCCTCTGACAATGTTCTTTACGTTATAGATCCATTTATAGTAATCATGTATTAAATAGTTTGCATATACATTTTTGTATTGATACTGGATCTATTTTTTGGTCCATGAAAATTGTTATTATAGGTATATGTCCTCTCAATCATGTTTTTTAAATGTTTTTATTGTTTTTTTGTTTTGCTCAAAAATAAACAGATATTATTTTTCTGGTTTTACTACAATTCCCTAATATTCCACTAGCAGATCAGGTTCCATATTATGATATACCCACTTACATAAGCTCAGGTGGAACACTCTATCAGTAACATCAGAATATAAAGACCAATATCGAGATTCAGATTTAAATAATATCCATCTATTACTGTTATAACACAATGTGATCTGGTCTAATACATTATATCTTATTATTAATGGGGGATTGATTTTAAAACACCATCTCACTCACCAAGAATTGAGAATTGTATTCCAAGCTGGTGACCTGCACATTAAAGACTTAAGCTCACTGATGAGCCACTTTGAACTTCTTCTTTACCATTTTAGTGACTAGGAGAGTATACAAGGCCCGGATCAAGAACAAGATGACAATAGGGAAACAAATCCTGGATCACTATAGACCATTGAAGACATGGTATATATTTACTTATCCACAGACTCTCTGAGAATTATAATATCATAGTACTATAGTACGATCGACACTGCTCTCCAGATCTAATGCATTTGATGCGAATGCATTTACCATCCCTTTCTTTAAAACTAATGTAATTATACACATTGCAGATATTTTGTTTGATAAAGGCTGCCCCCATGTTCCTTTACATTTAAGCCTTAAATGAGGGTAAACTGATTAGTATTTTAAGAGAAAAATAGAAAAAGTTTAATGTAATGTAAGTAGTGGTGCAAAAGTGGTAGCAGATTGGGTGTTTACGCTTTTGCACAGTGCACCTCTGAAGACTTTTCTAAAATAAGAAATAGAACAGCACTAATAAAGAAGCTGCTTAAAAAAAATTGTAAATGTTGAGTTAAGTAATCCTTTTCAAGTTTAAATTATGGCTGTAAAGCACAGAGAATCAACTTTACTATAAAAAAATTAGTACTTATTACAATTTTTTTATTAAAAACAAATTAACTGAAGACATAGGAAGTAAACCCAAAATAAAACTTACTTTCTATTGTGCGCGGATCCCTCTAAAAACTTACAATATAATGGAATTACTTAAGTGTATATAATACACAGTCTCTTAGGGGCTCTGAACCATAACTTCTCAATCCAATTAGAAGTTTAAGTCTCCACAATAAATTTATGATGATTCCAGTACCAAATAAGATCAGTTGCAAGGGAAATTGCCAAAGAAGGCTGCAACACATTTTTCATTAACATTGTGTAGATAATTAAAAGGATATGGATCCAAATAGTGTTAAGTCCTTTAGGGCCTTTCTACAATACCTCACAGTCTCATTAGGAACTTCTGGTCTCCACATTGGATGATTAGTTATTTGAGACCTGTAACATCTTAGTCCTTAGTAATCCCCGAATATTAGTAAGCAAAATCCAGCTCAGTTCAATAGAAATTGTAGCAAGCTTCAGAGGCACCGGAAAGACAAATTGGCTGATGAGTTTTCTCTACAGGATGTAGACATTTTCAAGCCTATATGAGCTTCCACATATATAGCTATATAGAACTATAGAAATTACTCAACCTCCTTCGCTATTTGGTTAATTAATGTGCTTACACCGGATAGACTTGTTCATTAAACCCTGCCTATGTCACATATTCAAAACTAACAATACTCAAATAAAAACAATAAATTAGATTCTCAAATATACTAATTTATAGAGCGGTTTGGATTCAGAGATATCAGACTGATCCAAATTTTGTGGTGTAAAGTTGAATCAAGTCATCACGCCAAAAATCTAGGCAAAATGTAATTTCAGGTAAAATATCAGATCTTGCGAGTGTTTATAATTTGGGTGTGAGAGAGTGAAGAGTAGACAAGCAGTGGCTACTAGATGTAATAGTAGAAGGAAGAGAAGACAAAAGAAATAGAAGAAAAAAGACCAAGTATGGTAAGTAAAGAAACCTAGGGGAGGGGGCGTGGTTTGGCAGCCATACTGAACGGCTGTGTCTTGTTTTGGCTCTCTACCAAACGAGCCTTTATCGGGACCCATCGCTGAGGTGCGGTCCTTGTGCCTACACCAGATTGCACCTAACATCTGTGCCGTGCTCCCACCCGCATTTGGGTGCCAGTCTCGCCCCTCTGGCTGCTTTGTGGCGCTCACGCGGCATCTGGGCCTACCTTTGCCGGGTTGTTGCCTGTGTCCGGAATCAGGGGGTGCATCCTCGCCACTGCCGTGGACCGAGATTCCCGCATCCGCTGCTTCGGCCGCCTGACTGGTGACTCGGAGTATCGCGGCCCTCGTTGACAGAGAAACCAGAAGTGTTGGCGCGCGGAGGCACCCGAACTTCCGGTGGGTTGCGGAGAGGCTGTCATCGGCTCTTACTTCTGGCACAGAGGTTTAATGGGCTGGACCCCAACGCTGACCGGAGCCCCTGCATACTTCAGCAGATGCTTGCTACATGACCCCTGCTCCATTGAACATCAGTGACTATCAGGTCAGTGAGCAAGGGTGCAACACCATATACCCTAAGTCCTGGGACAATCAGAGTCATTAAGCCTAGTACTGCCTCTTCCCCTGGGTACTGAGTTTACGCCAGCCCTGTGATTATATCAAGCCTTTTTTTTTTTGCTGCTGCCCACTCCAGCACATTGCAAGCCTGCCACCTACTGTTGGCCCTGTTCGGGGAGGACCCAGGAGTATTATTTGACTCACGAGTAGGCTGCCAGTCAGGCAAGTTGACTCGCTGAGGGCGGTCCACAGCGGCTACAACTTGAAGTCCAATATTATTTGAAATCACATCTCACTCCTGCTACTGGAGTGTGGTCATCTATTATCCAAGACCTTTTCTCCACATACTCTGATTTAGCCATCTGGGCAGAAGCTGTCGGCCATCATGTGAATTTTACTATGCTGCCTGACCCTGGGTGAGACCCCTTTCATCTAAGCTGTGACCGGTGTGTGATTTCCCCCACAACTCTCCTTCCTTTCCTCATCACATCCTCCCCTCCTTACTTCTCCTAGCTACAGGGCCTATTAGCTAGTCCTAACCATGTCCACCAAGCCAAAGAAAGTCACTTCAGGAACATCAGAACATTTCTTTGGATCAAAAGCTAAACCCTCCTCTCCCCAGTCCGATCGCCAGGGGACATCGGGTGCAACGACCTCTTGAAGCTGAGCTTGATCCTCAGATCCAAGCGGTTATGACTAGCCTTCTGGAAGGTGTGAAGACGACTTTCTATCAAGAGCTGACAAGAGTGGTCAGTGAATTTGGTGGTCAGTGAGTTGAACGTGCTGGGCAACAGAACGGACGCCCTTGAATCCAAAACTGATGACATCTGCCGTTCCAACTCTATTACTGATAAAGAACTCTCTCGTCTCCGTGATGTGGTTGAAACTCTTAAAGAAAAACAAGAGGACTCCGAAAACCGATCCCGCCGTAATAACATCCACATCTGAAATGTGTCTGAGGAAATCGGCGCTGCGGATCTTCAAGCATTCAACCCGTTTCTTGACAGGTCTCCTCCTTCTTCCTCCCGGCGGGGTGCTTCTTCCTCTCCAGAATCCATCTGCCTGTCTACGCTGCTTTCACAACACCGTCTATATGACTCATGGAGGCTCTGCAATACGGATGCCAGAGATTACACTCATTTCTCCGCCCCTCATCAACTATACACACGCATAGATATGTTACATGTCTCACACACACTAACTCCTCATGTGATACAAGCAGATATAACCCCTCTCACCTGGACTGATCATTCAGGAGTAGCTATCCTTATAGACCTCCTTAAGCCGCCCCCGCAGCGTAGTAGATGGCGGCTAGATAATTCGATCTTACTTAATAGATCCACATGCCTTGATATTGAAACCTCCATTAATAATTACTTTCTAGATAATTCAACCCCTGACATAACCCCAGGAATTATATGGGAGGCACATAAAGCTACTATAAGAGGCCAATTGATCAGTCAGTCAGCGGCTGTTAGGAAAAAAGGGGCAGAGGAAGTATCTTCGTTGGAGCTCAGACTAGCCTCACTCCTCATGCAACACCAAACCCATCATGACCCGATCTTGCTACCCAAGATTGCCTCATTGAAGGGACAATTAAACACCATTCTTTCCCGTAGGGCGGCCATCACTATGCAGAAACTTCAGCAGCGGTACTATGACAAAGCGGATAAAGCTGACTCTGTTCTAGCTAGAAAACTCCGGAAAAAATTGGCTCTGCATCATATTGATAAAATATGTAAGCATTCCTCAGGCGACATTACTTATGATCCAGCAGCGATTGTTACCGAATTCAGGGAGTTTTATTCTTCCCTTTACAAGCTTGATACACCCTCCCTTCGTGGTGACCCCTTGCCTCCTAGCTTGGCTGATTACCTTTCATCCACACCCCTTTCTAAAGTTACCCAGCACAACAATCTTTGCTGAATACAGATATCACTCTGTCGGAGGTTCTATTGGCAGTTAAGTCATTGAAGTCAATATCAGCTCCTGGCCCCGACGGTCTCACCCCCCAGTATTATAAAAAGTTTGCTGGGGTTTTCTGTCCCAATTTAACAAAATTCTTTAACGAAGTGCTTGAGGGGGCCTCATTTGACTCCGCCACCACTAGGGCTAATATTATAGTTATTCCAAAACCGGGGAAAGATCCCTCTCTCTGTGCCAGTTATAGACCTTTTTCGTTGCTTAATGTTGACCTTAAAATATTTGCAAAGATTTTGGCCTCTAGGTTGAATCCGCTTCTTCACTCGCTTATCCATTCAGACCAAGTGGGTTTTATTCCAGGACGTCAAGCCCCTGATAACACTAGAAGGATAATTGATCTAATTCACACAATACACAGCGATAAGCTTCCTTCCCTTCTTATGGCGCTCGATGCTGAAAAGGCGTTCGACCGTATCTCCTGGTCGTTTATGGAGGGGGTGCTTCGAGAGATGGGGTTCACCGACAGATTTTTAACAGGTATCTTAGCCCTCTACCATTCCCTGTCGGCCACTGTTTTGGCTAACGGCCTGACCTCGACGCCTTTCCCAATTCTGAATGGCACTCGTCAAGGCTGTCCTCTTTCTCCACTTATATTCGCTCTTGTAATTGAGCCACTGGCCGCTAGGATTCAAGATAATCATGAGATAACGGGTATACAGGTAGGCCCCTCTACACACAAGATTGCGCTATACGCGGATGACGTTATGTTGTCCATTACCCACCCCAACACCTCGGTACCCCCTCTCTTGGATGAGCTAGACCTTTATGGCTACTTCTCAGGTTATAAGATCAACCCGGACAAGATAGAGGTTTTGGATTTTAACGTTTCTGACGCAGACAAGAAACTTCTGAATCGTTCCTTCCCATTCCACTGGGGACTCCAAAAAATCAAATATTTGGGGGTTTCTATCACTAAACACTACCAGCACCGTTTCCAGGCTAATTTCCCAGGCCTCCTCGATCAGATAAAGTTAGACCTTATGGCTTGGTCTCAACTGTACATTTCTTGGATTGGCCGCATTAATGCCGTCAAAATGAATATCCTCCCCAGACTGCTTTATTATTTCTAGACTCTCCCTATCCGTATACCACCCTATGTCTTTAAATTCCTCCAATTTCATATCTCTAGATTTGTTTGGTCGGGCAGGCGGCCCCGAGTTCGACTTAAGGTTCTTCAGAGATCCCCGCGGGGAGGAGGTCTTGGGATTCCTGACTTCCGCAGATACTATCTCTCCGCCCAACTCGCTCAGTGTGTTCTTTGGTGTGGTCCAACAGAAACCAGAGTCTGGTCTAAAATTGAGGCTGAAGGTTTGGGGCTGCTCTCACTATCTTCTCTCCTATGGCTCCCAAGGTCTCGTCGCCCCAAACGTTTTCTACTCCATCCAGTTATATCACATTCATTATCCATCTGGGACTCATTGTCTCAAAAGCTCGGCTTATCGCCTCACCCCTCCCCGGTAATTCCATTATTTAACTCCCCGGAATTTCTCCCTGGACTTCATCCTAGCTCATTTCAGCCGTAGCACTCGCGGGGAGTCAGATTTCTCAATCACCTAACCTCCTCCACAACATTCCCTCAATTTTCCGACATGCAAGCTCTCTTTCATATTCCCTCAAAGCACTTTTACCAGTTGTTGCAATTATGTCACTTCCATAGTGTTGTCAAAGATCGTCTCTCATCCCGCCCTCTCACTACCTTTGAATCCCTCTGCTTACGTCAATCTTCAACAAAAGGTCTCATTTCCTCTCTTTATTATGAACTTGCTTCTTCCACCTAGAATCTTAGAGGCCCCCATGAACTGGCCTGGGAGCGGGACCTTGGTGAAGTGCTATTAGAGAAGGAATGGTCTGAGATATATGAGAATGCTGCCTCAAGTTCTATCTGTGTTAGAATTAAAAAAAAACAACCTACAAGGTGCTATATCGCTGGTACTATGTACCTTCGCGTCTCCGTAGAATACTTCCTGACTCGTCTGACCGGTGTTGGCAGGGGTCCTCCCATGAGGGCACATTCCTTCATATATGGTCAGGTTTCTGGACTGAGATCAAAAGCTTGATTCATTCAATTCTTCAGGTGGATATTCCCCTGGAGCCTAAATTCTTTCTCCTTCCCTTGAGAGCCCCTTCGGCAACCCGTCATCAGAATAAATTAATTATGCACATTCTCTCGGCAGCTACCTGCCAAATAGCGGCAGATTGGCGACTCCAAGACCCTCCTTCCTTACAGTCCATTTTTAACAGAATTTGGCAGACTTAGCGGATGGAATACATGACTAGCATCATCCGCAACTCCTCAAAAGCATTCACCAGGGTATGGGATCCCTGGCTATCCTTTTTTCAGGCGTGTTCACCCTATACATAACTCAGTTTCACTACCTTACATCTTAGTGCTTGTCCTTCTGTTCGCAATGGATCTAGTCACATCTCACCCATCCCTTTGCTCCCTCCTTTTCCTTTCTCTACTCCTTTTCTTTCTCTTCTCTTTCTTCTTCTCCTCCTCTTTTTGTATGAAAACCTTGAGCCACTCATTTTCTATTTTTATTAATATAGTTGACTTTTTGGATAATATGTTCTACACGGGCCGTGGACCTTGTGTGATTTTTCTGTACACTTCATTATGTGTATCCATTGTGTCAACCATTATTTGCTGTCAATGAAAAAAGGAAACGGAGGGGAAGGTGAAAGGAACCAGCAATGGAGGGGCAAAAGAATGAAGGAGGGGGCAGAGTGAGGATGCAGAGGGGCAGATAGTTAAGATGAAGAGGGGCAGACAGTGAGGATGAAGAGGGGCAGACAGTGTGTGGATGAAGAGGGGCAGACAATGTTTGTGGATGAAATGGCACAGAGCGAAGGGGCATAGTGTAAAGGTGAAGGGGCACAGTGTGATGATTTTTGTACATGTTGTTTTATTTTGTTTGATCTTATTCCTCTAAATTTTAGCTGTAAATTATTCTTTATATCTAAAGAAAAAAGTCTGCGTGTCTGGCGCCTCACTCGGTGTGCAGCCCTATATATGTAACAAGAGTTCCACCAAACTCTCAAATATAGACAAATAAAAAAATGATACATACACAGAGCGCTCCCTTACTATGCGCCTTCTTATATTTCAGAACTTAAGTCTTGTTCTTATATATGTGCTATTAGCGAAACTGTAAACAGACAAAGCTTTACATAGCGAGATACAGTTACAAATAAATTGGAAACATAATTTCTACGGGGAATCAATGTCTTAAAGAGATAGAGCACCCTCCATCACCCGTGCGTTCACTCCTGCTTCACACCCCAATGGTAATGCGCTTACACGGTTTAAGAAAGGTGTACGCCCCAAAACAAATGCTGGACAGGATTCCTCCCAATGATCTCCACATCAATCTCCCATCACGACAAAGGCAGAGTTCTCACCCCAATCAGCAGACGCAAAAAACTCCTCCGTCAGACGTCAACTACACGGAATGCGGACCCACATTCCCAATATAAAATATGAGAAAAAAAGCGCAATCTAACGCATTACCTTTTATTAAAACAATGTGTACATGTAATAAAAAATTTGGACCCGTACCAAATATATGGTTATAAAAGCATTCTGAACAGGTGAATGAGTACAAATCAGCTCACCACAGTTCCATCAGATTCATCTGTGATCGGATCCACAAATAAGCTACCAACGCATTTCAACTTGCTGTCCAAGTCTTTATCAAGGTTAAGTTTGTCAGTGCCTCAGATCGCCATATATAGATCTCCATTAATTGAATCACCTTTTCTCAATTAGCAATCAGAACGAGGCTTGGTTTCTGAAACAGTAGGAAATGATGTGTTCTTCACAAGGGCTGGTTTCTTAAAGAGATACATCAAGTGTGTCTCTTTAAGAAACCAGTGTGGCTCCGCATTCCATGTAGTAGACATCTGGCGGAGGAGTTTGTGGCGTCCGCTAATTGGGGCGAGAACCCTGCCTTTGTCATGATGGGAGATTGATATGGAGATCATTGGGAGGAATCCTGTCCAGCATTTGTTTGGGGCGTACACCTTTCCTGAACCGTGTAAGCGCATAACCATTGGGGTGTGAAGCAGGAGTGAACGCACGGGTGATGGAGGGTGCCCTATCTCTTTAAGACATCGATTCCCCCATAGAAATTATGTTTCCAATTTATTTGTAACTGTATCACGCTATGTAAAGCTTTGTCTGTTTACAGTTTCGCTAATAGCACATATATAAGAACAAGACTTAAGTTCGTCTGAAATATAAGAAGCTCTGGGTATGTATTATTTTTTGATTTGTAAATTATTCTTTGACAGAAATATAATTGAAAGAAATATATAAAAATGTTCTTTTCCCTTGGATTTATCTATATTATTTTTGCAAACAACTTACTAAGTATTTCTGTCCTGACCAAAATACATATTATGTTATTTCGACTCAAATACTTAAAAAACGTGATTGCTCTGTAATTATTTTGGAGGGGTGCCTTGAAAAAATTATGGAGACTCTATGGGTGCCGCAAACTGAAATAGTTTGGGAACCACTGGAGTAGACAAAAAATATTCATTCTTGCTTTTAAAATCAAAGGGGTATATTTACTATGGGGCAGTTCCTTAGAACCGCCGATTCCCGGCGCTTTGAAGTTATTTTTTAAAACAGCACTTATATTAAGCCCATTAGGTTTTGTCTTCAGCAAAAATGGGCATTTGAAGAAAATTACTTCAAAGTGATGGGAATGGGCGGTTCCACATAGTAAATATACCAAAAAGTGTTTCAATCTGAAGGCAGTAGTGTAAGGGTCAGTATCAGTGCAGAGAGGGTGAATACCGAATACCAATAGGGTATACTGGAAACACTAAGGTGTTGTCATGGGTAATGATGGTTGATTATGGATGAGGAGTCTAAGGGGGAGTGTCTGGTACAATAATTTCTGTTCTTTATGATTACGTTATCGATGAAAGAGATAGTGAGCCTGAGTCATTAAGGCATGTATCTGCCTGTTTTGAGCATATGCTCTGCAAAATCATTCTGCATTTGCAAAACTGGCTAACTTATTTTTGGTAAAAAAAAGGATTACTACAGCCTATGTTTTAGGGAAGTGAACTGGGAGGAGAATGGGTGGAAGATCATAGGCAATGTACAGTTAGGGCGTTCCAAGTCAGTGCTGATTTCACCCATATTTCCTGCACTAGCAATTTGTCTAGTCTAAGTGCTCGGACTGGATCTGGTGTCATTACAGCCATCGGACCAAGCAGTACTTAACAGTTGTAAAAGACAGATTTTTTTAAAAAAGCATGGAGTCACCCCTCCAAATGATATTAACCACTGTTCTGGTTGGAGCAAAATCGTGGAAAACGAAAGAGTGGGGTCCCCGCGATTTTACTCCAACCAGCACTAAGCAAGCCAGCTGGGGCTATTGGCACTATAGCAGGGGAACCCACAGAACTAACACATTGGGTAATGCCATTACCAACAATTAGCTTTAAGATCCTGCGACAATGCTATCGGCTAATTTTGTCAAGATTGAACAGACACCGCACTGGAGAAGGGCGACTAAATTGGCATATCAGACAGATACCAAAACAGATTGGGGTGTTCGGTTTTACCAATGGCTAGAAGTGCTTGACATCAGTAGATCCAATGGATTTAACCTTGCTAGAGAGAAAGACTTGGCTAGCTAAAGGGAATTGGATAGTTGTTATTTTGTAATCTCTCTTATTTATTTATTATTTTATTATTTATCATTTTATCCATTATGATATTATTACTCTGCTATTTTCTGGGAAAGTTGTACCAGTTAATCAGAGGGAAAGTTGTTGCAGACTTGGTGAAGCTGTGTGCCCCCTTAAGAAATGGGTGACAGATAATCTCATCCCAACCAAGCCGTGGAGTCGTGGAGCTTTATCACCCTGACAATTGGAACTGGAGATCTTTAGTAACTATTGGGAGACTGACTCTGAATGGTCCTCTAGATTAGATTGGTGCAGAGAGCTAGCATCCTTGAGATGGGGAATTATCCTTATATCTCAATCTGTGGACATTCAGGGCTGACTTGACCAAGCAATATTATGGCCATAGTGACCAAAACTATTGGACAATACATAGTATCTCAATCTGTGGACATTCAAGCCTGACTTGACTGAGCAATATTATGGCCATAGTGACCAAAACTATTGGACAATACGTAGCGCTGAACCTTTGCCATTTTGTTCATGATACTTGCTAATATATATACATACACATATTGTGCTGCAAATATAAATAAATATATATACTTGCTAATATATATATATATATATATATATATATATATATATTTATATGTATGTATATATATATATATATATATATATATATATATATATATTTTTATATATATATATATATATATATATATATATATATATATGTGTGTGTGTGTAGGTATTTATATGTATATATATATATATATATATATATATATATATATATATATACAGCCAAGCACATGTACTGAAGAAATTAAAGTTTTCATTAGTGAATTCATAGAACGTTGTAAATTCATGCCCAACCACCATTTCAATCAATGCCTCTAACTTTCTTCCGAGCGCACAGAGCCTTTCTCCCTGCAAAAGAACTTGATTTTTCTACCATCTGAGATTGGGAAGTTCAAGTCTTAGCCTATATTTCAATGGTGCATATTCTGCATCCATTTTTAAATGTGTAGAAAAGCATATTTCTAGGCACACTTTGATCAAAGTAATGAAGTTAAAATTTCATTTGGGATTTTTTTCATCTCAAAGATACTTAGCACTGATGAGGATGAGTGTTAGAGCTTCTTCAGACAAGTCATTTTTAACCCATATTGTACCTCACTTCGACTACATTGCATATTAAACTACCTCTGACAGAAAATATTGCAGTACAATAACTCCTTACACATAACAAACTATTAGATTTGCCCTTGGAAAAAATCTATTTTGGTGTGTAATTACCTGACAATATGCTAAGACTGTTAAATCACAAACAAAGGTTGCTTTGTTAATACTGAAATGTACAGCGTATAATAAAGATGAGCAAATGAGGTGAAGTACATTTCTAGTAAAGGAAAATAGAATCTTGTTAAAGATCTTCAAATTAACTTGTCATTTTTTTATTAGATTGAAGTTAAGATAATAACATGTACAATAGTTAATTCTTTTAACTTACGGTGGTTGCACATGGGCACTTTAAATGCTAGGTATATTATATATAGAAATTCATAGTGTTAAATAGTTCCAATGCTTTCAGGTTCAAGTAAATTGGAAACACTCTTCCACTGTCAACTCTTGGCTATTAACACAGAAAATATTGCATATGCGTCTTCATAGTTTAATTGCTCCGATGTACCGGGAGGAACATTTGCCCTTCATTTCAACCTATCACAACAGCAGCAATTAAGTGCTTTTGATGCTAGAACTTTTCAAAAAGTTCAAAAAGTCCTCCTGGCAACACCCTTAGGCTTATAAACCCACACTATAGACAAACTAGGCTGATTAACATGAGCGTAGGAGAAACACATAGAACGTGGAACCCATTACTTATGATAACCAGGATATTACCTTGTTAGTTAAATGCCTTTAACCATAAGTAGAAGGGGCCCCAAAATATAAGTTCCCCTATAGGTATTGTTGCAAGCCTACATCTAAGAAACTAAAAGGAAACACAAAACACGTGACTGTTGTCTCCTGTATAGCATAACAGGTAAAACATGTCTCAAAATGGAAAGTAGTATTTAGCATGCCAAAAGATCATATATCCTACTTTTCCTTGGTGCTCCAGAGATATATTCCATTTTTTAAAAATATACATTAAAATCTGTTTCTGAGATTATGTCTCCTGGTCATTTTAGCTTGAAAAGGTTTTAACCCACTATTATAAATAAGACAAGTGAGGCCATAAGCCAAATGCACTTAAACGCATATGTTTGTGCATGTGTCATTCACTTACCTATTAGGGGTTAAGTCTGCTGACATCTTCCAGCCAATAGTAATACAAGGGGAAAGGGCCCCGTCTGGCCCATATATTCTTCCCCCAGTGGTTGCTGGATCTCTTTTGCTGCACAAATTCCCTCCCTCCTTCTCTGCATTTATGTGTGATGTCTTAGGCATAATTTTTATTTCCTGATACCAGAGGTGGCACAGTTGTCAGCAACTAATTCATACTGTACTATTTTTGATTGGTTGCATGTCCCTGCTTCCTTTGAAGCACCTTGGCTCTTGATGCCTTTGTGTGGGGGACCCCTTGACCTGCTTTGTATGGGCACGTCATTGTGAACCCAGAGGGGAGTAGTCACTATGACTCCAGATTTAGCACAAGTTAATCATAAAGGATTATGTTTTGGGACCAGTGGTTAGTGCCTGTGGCTATACACTGTTTGGTTTTGCTATTAGTTGTTAGTAGACTTGCAAATTGCTTTTGCCGCCACCATTTTGTTATTTAATTCAATAGACTGTGACCTATTTTGCCAAAATTCAAATGGTTGTCAGTGTCTTTATTATGTATGGTTTAGAGCAGTGGTAGTCAATCTGGTCCCTACCGCCCTTTAGTGGGTGTCGTGAACATAGAGAGCTTGCAGTTATTTAAAAGGGATAATTCATAACTGCAGTGTAAATAGGTGATATAAAATGAATCCATTGATAAGTTAGTGTAACAGTTAAAGACGCAGAGTCTGATGTAATTGTGGTTGATGGCTTTGCACACCCTAGTGTGCCTGGGGGCAGTTCAAAGGACTCCTGGGGTGAGATCTAGACTATTTGTGACACTTGAATAGACTTTTAGGTACCGCTCAGCATGTGGTCTGGCTCAATGAGGCCATGTGCTGATATAGCCTATATGTAATACTGTATGGACAAAAAGAATTCAGTTTCAAAATATGCCACTTAAAATCAATAAAAGTAGTGATCAACCACATATTCCTCAATAGCATGATGAAGGGCAGCTCATATGTTAAATTAAGAATTCTGCCCCACAGAGAAATGAAGAAAAGGAGTGTAAGCTCTGCGAATGCACTGTACTTAGGCATGTTTGATATGAAAAGATGGACAAAGTCATAGGGGATTTGTTAATGATAAAATTGGATCGATGTAGCGCTGTCCAGGAAAAATATATCGCATAGTAGAATTGGTTAGTAAATCAGGCAACATGTAAATTTGGTTTGAAAAAGTGTCCCAGGACACAACCCCCGATTAGCATTAACACTGCCCCTGTGAATGCCGTCCCATTTGAGTTTGCTTAAGAATCTGTGTTATGAGGGGAAAAACTGTCAGACTTCTGGGGAAATCAAGTTACATTGATAAGCTGTCCATCTTGCTAGCCAAATTCCCCTTGGCCAGATGCAATTCATGTAAGTGCAAATCTGAATGTAATCCTTTTTATTTTAAACTGTTTTTGCTTGTTATGTCAAATTTATTAATTGTTATTCCTTTTTTTTGTTATCTCTATGCCCTGTACTTTTTGTATTTTAAATCTATAATTTAATTAGTTGCGTCCTTGATACTCTAAAGAAACCATAGCCTGTTTAGAAGAGATTGCTTGTCCAGGTTACCCTGTGTGTGATTTGTTGATACATTTAACCAGCTGTGTGTGCTTGTATTTACATTTGTGTAACAGTCTGGAGGTGTGAAGAGTTAACCCTGTGCGTTCTGGTGTGAGTCTTGCTAGTTTGTGGAACTAGAAGCCTGTGTGCCAGTGTGGAACAGTATATTGGGGTCCTATTGCTCGTACCCAATAGGTGGTGGCTGCACCTTGAAGTGTCTGGGGGTGTGAGAGCGCTGTGTTTGGGGGCAATTCAGTAGGTCTAGAACCTGTGTGATAGGTGAGATAGGTGAGAGAGACTGCGGGCTGAAATCGTGTGTGACCTCATACAGCAAACACCCCAAAGTCACGGCAGCTAAGAGCGTGTTCGTGACAGTGGGCGATTCAGCTTTCATGGTGGACGGTGGGTTTTTTAGCAATGTATCACATTGCTAAGTGTTAGAAACAAGAGCACTGCTCTCTTTTCCATGGCAGTCCGATCCCCACAGTGGTCTAGTAGTGGTAAGAGGAAGTGGGGCAGGAATGCAGAGTCAGAAATGCGCTACTGCCCATGCTCCTGAAACCGGAAGTTTGGCTTTCACACCATGTTTTGCATTAGTGCCCACAGTGAATGGACACATCTAGTAGCTGCTACGTACATATTTCTTAGGATTGGGTTAACTTAATTTACAGGTTTTGGAGCATTTCCCCTTAACCAGTGAAAGTCATAGGTACAGACTGGAGGCACCTAATAAGTATATTATTCTTAATACTTATACTTAATATAAGTATAAGAGAGGCTGTCCACCAGAAGAAGTGTATCCTGCACGGACGTATGGAGACTGTGTCACAGAGTGTTACAGTGCATACCAACAACCTGCACATGCATGTATATATGTGAATACAGTAACCTGTATATGCAACACGGCAGAGTTTGACTTTTTCAAACAGGCTTTTTCAAGATGCTGCTTATATAGTTAAATACAATAACCCTCCCCTCTAAAATTTACTTACGCTAAATTGAGTTAAAGGAAATTTTACCATCAACAAAGATACAAAAGTGGGCGGTAGGTATTAAAAGGTTGAAGACCCCTGGTTTAGAGTGTAAGGCTAAACGGTAAGACAAATTTTGTGCGAAGAAGAAGAGGCATCAACTGTATGCAGTTTATACATAAAACACACACAATATACATTAAATGGCAGCCAAATTTTGTTTTAGTATTATTGTAGAAAGGGGCAATTCATCTTTTAAACTTTTTTGCAATTTAATAAAATTGAACTCTATTATGGCATTGCCCAACAGACTAAATTACTAAAAGCTGCAGGCTTGTGTTGTTACCATTTTATAAGCAAATAAATTGTACAAGGCTTCTTTTGAACTGTGTGTTTATTCAAAATGAGCAGTGTAACCTGTATAAACAGATGATATACTCTAAGGCAATGGATGCTTTGCCAATTTATGCATTGTGCAAAAGTAGACTTCAGATACATCGGCTGCATTATTCCATTGTTAGCTTATGTCTTTATGGGCTGGAATCCAGCACTGTCAGATTACTACACATGTCTGTGTTCTAATTTCTAATTAATAACGCAAATTAAATATAAACTGTAGCAGGAGCAAAACTGAGCATCATCTATCTAAACATGTAATACTTAAATAATTGTATGTTATTACAGTGTTTTGCCATCTTTAGTGAATACTAAAATAGATGTGGAAAACGTTACTATGTTGTGGCAATAAATGTATTTTCAATGTTTAAATAACTTTACATTATTGGCTTACACATGTTTCTATAAGTTTAAATGCAGTGCTTTATCTCTCTTGCTTCTTTCTGTATTTGTCTACCTAGGAACAGACAACGTTGTGATGCAGCTTTATTGTGCTTTATATAACTATATTTGCCTGATATTTATATTGATCAATATCAGGCAATGTATATGTTTTTTTTCCAATTAGAGATCGCTCCTTCATTAGGTTGGATTAAATATATTTTTATTTTGTGTTATTTAAGTCTAACTCTTACATAGCCCTAACATTTACCAGATCCTAAGAGTGAAACAATCCCAAGCGTTAACCTTACAGTCAATTTAAGTGCAAGCTCTAATGCAAGCTTAAGTCCTAATCATAATTCTAACTCAAGTTAAACAACTATCCCAATTACTATTAGATCTCTGATTTTTCCTGGCCATATTGTTAAAATATAAGAGACTCTCACACAACTTAAGCATGCAAGTGGTTTTATCTTTTTATATTGTCCCTCATGTTTTGAAAATGGGGTATAGGGCCCACTAATGTATTTTTGCCTTTAGTCCACTATTGAATTAAAATGGTCCAGCTGACAACCAAAAGAAAAATACCTAAATACTACCGAGGCCCAATTTCAGCTGGTTTTACATCACTTGTGTGCGAATGGTAATCTGGCCTAACCATCTGACTACTTATTCGCACTAAGGAATAGAGAGGATGGGTACCAATGTGTGGTAGCAATCTAAGCCCACATAACGCTAGATGAAAAGGAGGAGGGTACATGCCTGTTCTTCTCTGTCTATTCTTCCCTGTCTGTCTTCCCTATTTTAGCAGAGCTGCCAATCAAAAGCAGGGATTTCTGTCCCATAGAACATAAAAAATATACTGTGTATAGGCACAAAACAATAGGTCATGCAATATGTTTTCAAATAGAATGAATACGTATGTACAAAAGAAACAAGCAAAAATTTTATTTTAACCTCCAGGAAGTTTACCAGCAACTAACAAAAATATCCCACTGTATAGTAAAAGTGCAAACTAACATAGGATAAAGCAGAAAAACATCAACCTAGTAATATTACCAGCCTTTAGCCCACTCCTAGAACTTGAACTTGCAAAGAGCACAGATTGGCAGTCCAGTGGTCGAATGCTCCCATAGGTGGCACACATTCTAGAACTAGTATCCCCCACACTGCCACACTCCGATATGGGTGGGATGGGGGCCTTTGGTTAATAATATTTATAATGCAGAAACAAAGAGCAAGAATTAGATAATGGGGTTAGGTTCTAGCTTGCTCAGTTGTGTTTAACATCTTGGTATATTTTGAGCTCTAGTCCCACTATCCTGTTTAAAGCTAATAAAAAGGAACATATAATATCTCTAAATGAGATTAAAAAAAGTTAAAAGTTGGCATACATTTTATGTGGGAGAAATACATTATGGATGAATTGTACACCAAAAAACATTGTGAATCAGTTTCTGGATTTATGTATTGTTTAAAGAGTGTGGGGCTTAACTTTTGATTTTCAACATACTCGGCACACTGCTCTCATCACAGCTGCTATGTATGGCAGAAGGGAGCCTAATTGTACTTGCCTCATATGCACAGTATGCATTGCATAAAAAGTTAACATATTCACTAATAAATAAATAAAAAAGTCTTCTGAATAAATATTTTTGTGTGTGACAAATGGTGGTCTGCCAAGTTTACTATTATGAAATATAATATGAAGCAAAGGTGCACATATTATTGGTTGTGAGATATATATAATGAAATAATCCAACAATTATTCATAAAGTAAACTAAACAAAAAATATGAAAATATGTCATCTTCAACTGACATTTCCTGCAGATGTTTCAACAAAACAAAAGCAGAGATTATATTTTTGATTCTCGATAAAACTAAACTGAACTGACATATTTCTATTTTCACCTACCAGATTCTTCCAACACAATTTAAATTTAGTTAATCAAGTAAAGTTATCTGCTCATCTCTTTTACCACACCTCTGATTTGTTGCATTCCATTTTCATCTCCATGCCACGTAGTGACAAATTATATTTACAGTTCTCAGTGAGTGTTGGGACATTTGTTGGTAGAATATATTTTAAATATACTATAGATTTTTCACTGATATGAAAAATTAAATTGTTACCTTTAATTGGAAAAAAAGCAAGCCGAAGTTCAGATATCTATTATTGTCGAATTCTAAAATAAACAGAGGGGCCAAATGTATTATATACAAAATAAATCATAGGAAAAAGGACGCAAAATACATGCAAGGGACTTCATTTAACATTACAGTCACTGTATGTGTCACAATTTTACTTTTTTTGTTTTAAATGTATTGGTTTATTCAGGATTAATAAATTAATGTGTAATATGTGCCATGACTGAGGAAATGACTGATCACTGATTACCGTCACTTCTTAATTGGTGTAAAATACCAAACTTTTTGCATGGTTTAAAAGCTCTGAAGAGTCCTTTTTATATAGCAAACGCATCAAAATATGTGTTCTGCATATGGGAAATCCCATTTATAGCATCAGATCTGAGTATTATCTGGTACATTATTATATATATCTCAATTCCATATGACTATATTTGATAAGTCGGAGTTCTGCTGGGTTCACCTATCAATCGAAGAAAATATTTCTTGAAATTGATGCCATGGCTCTGTTAACCCATGCATGCCTTGTATAACTAGGTCCAACAGAAAAATAACAGCATGTCATCATAATTCAGAACATAAACAGCTTTTCCCCTTTTAGCACCATTTGTTATGTTGTAAATGACCATTCTTAATTTAACTGCACTACATGTATTCATGCAGAGAATCTCAAACTTAGGGTTAGATTTACTAAGCTGCGGGTTTGAAAAAGTGGGGATGTTGCCTATAGCAACCAATCAGATTCTAGCTATCATTTTGTAGAAGGTACTAAATAAATGAAAGCTAGAATCTGATTGGTTGCTATAGGCAACATCCCCACTTTTTCAAACCCGCAGCTTAGTAAATCTAACCCTAAGTCTTTATAATTTTTTCATCAAAAATTCTGTATGGTCAGGCAGCCTCCTTTAGAGAAAAAAATAATATTATGTTCATATTATTGTAGGTGTCTTTATGCAGAGAGTATCAGAATTGTAACTCACACATTGGTTTTCTTCTCGAAATAGAAAATAGTTAGTTCTCCAAATATAGCTATTCTGAAAAGGAGTATTTACAGACTGCTTAGTTTGGGCATCATTTGTTTTATTACTATTAATTTGGAGAAAAATACAAAAGGACTTTACACATGATACAAACGTGTAATATTCTAGTTCTAGACCTTTAGCATGTATAGCACTTAATCAAACTTCTGTATCATTAATGTTTTGCTACTCCTTGGATGATGCTGCTAATTTCTTTTTCTGTTTAAAGGACTTGGTTGCATCTTCTTTAGAAGTGTGAGAGAGGTAGATCTCTCCAAGGAACTGTACCCTGGGCGGACATCTAGCCATTACTAGTTTAATATTTAGACGTTATAGGTCTAAATGCTTATTTTGAAAGATGAATACTATTCTTGGTGACTAAAGACACTTCACATTATTTTTTTAAGATGTTTTCTCTATTATTACATTGCATATTTAATTACTTATATTTTCTAATTTACTAACTGCTTAGATATTATATGTTTAATTATGTGACACTGTTGCTACCTCTGCGTGGGTTTAGCTTTAGTTTTTTGTTGTTAAGGTTTTTAATAATTTTAAAAAATTTCATTAAAAATTATTTTAATGAAAAAAAGAAGTGTTAACATTGGGTTTTTCTTTTTTGCAAGCATGGAAGTACTGTTAATTTTTTTGTAATCTGTTTATTTGGGTGGCCATTAGTGATAAATTGTCTATGCCAATTTACAAAATTATAGAAAACACAAATATATTAAAAAAAATTCCATAAAATGTTATTTACATTTTTATATTTGCGCAAATATAATACATAATACTTTATTTGATGGCCAATAACATTGTTCTTAAAGTCAAAATAGTCAGTTCAAAATAAATATATAGATAGTTAACATAAAAAATTGCAAGTAACTGACCATTACAATATCAAATAGATTTCAAATCCAAATTATGAAAGAGAAGCAGAAAAAGATTTTTAAAAAAACACCCCATACATGTTTATTACCTCTTAGCTACAAAATGTAAGTGTTCTAACCCCATTTCCCACTTTCATTTTTTAGCTCTTGTTTTTTTTATTATCCCAAATCTTCTTGTTGTTCGTTTTATTTTTCCTCCGCTTCATTTGCCCTTGTTATCACAAAATGTTACAACTATCACTAATGTAGTTATACTAACAGTTATGTAATTGAAGTACACACCAGTTTAGCAGAATGTTGCATTTCTGTTAATAGATCTTCTCCAACTTTAAAGGAACTTGCTCATAAAATCTGACATTTTTCCACATCTCACTTTTCTATCATAATAAGCTTGGTTAAAGCCTCTTTCAAGCTCTCAGTGGAGGAGGTGTGTAATTAATTCTAATTTTAAAAGGGTGCACTTTGCATTTAAAAAAAGTTAGTTGGTGATTTAGACATAGAGAAACCTGTAACAGTTTTCATATAAGAAATTACATCTTCCAAACATTTTCAAATCAAGCGGATTTAATTTTTTTAAAAAAGCAACAATATTTTAATAAGCACATAGGGCAATAATTTATACAGAACACAGACATACCCAACTGTAGGCAATTGTATAGACAGTTCTATGAATTTGTTTTGATACATCCCCAGGGATCATTTATAATGTGATTAAGTCTAATGAAATATGGTTCTTTCATCCATATAGAACACATTTATGCTCACGCTTTTATTATAAAATGTATTAAAGATTCTTTTTAACATTATCACACCTTAATATTTTACGGAGTAAAGGAGTTTAATTATTTGAGCACATAAAGGAAAGATTTCTGATTGTCTTCACTCCAAAAATGTTACATGTCATATTTATAGCTCAACATTCTTGTTCCAGCTAAAATCAATAAAAATGGTAATGGAAACTCTTTGGGGCTGATGAAGAGTGAGACACATGCCAATTTATGTAGCATATCTTGTGTGAAGTTGTTCTACACATGCCTAAAAAGCAGGCCACGCATATGCTTCTATACAGATTTGTGTGATTCTGGCACTTATGCCCAGAGAGGTGGGAAGGGGAACAGATGAGGCGTGCAGAGCACACTAAAGGTATGTTCACAAAAATGCAGCTCATGCATACCTGCAGAAACACGCATATTGATCTTTAGGAGGCACATGTTTTGTACTTGCTAGAGGGGGCTGATTATAATGACTTATCAAAAACCAAGCACATATGCTACTGATACAGAGGTGGATGCATTTTGAAATGCATACTGCTCGGCATATGGGTGAAAATATGCTCATTTTCCAAGCTATTTTTTAAGAGTAAATTATTCCCATGCTGCTTCTAACTCTGCATCAGTCCTTTTATTTTTCCCTTTTATGTTTAAATTGATTTCTTCTTAGAACATAACAGAAAATTTATGATGTTAAGCGGCGATGGAGATATAGGAGGACCCTTTGTTGTTCTTTTATTCATATAGATTACCCGTAGAAAATATCCAGGTGAGCAAACTTTAGGGCCTATACATTGCTTTATCTTAAATCGGAAAAGAGGCGTACTGTAAAAAAATAAAAAATTATATTTGACTCCGCATTTCACAAATCACGCCTTATTTTGGCAAATTGGTGATTCACTGCGTTTTGAAAGTATAAACCAAATAATTGCCATTTACCTCATTCACCTGTTAAATTCCGAGTGGCTCTTTATCAATATCAGAATACCTTTCAGGAGTTTCCCTGCAGCTCTTCTTTCACTTCTATTGTGATTTTATTGGTATTAAAGCTATTGACTTAGCAGATGACATCCATTTTTTATTTTTTCACATTTTTAAAACTCTTATTTGCAAACTCTTACATGCAATGCAGCAGGTCAGCTTTCTAATTGCAGAAGAAAGAATCAGGAGCAGCAAAAGTCAGGAAACAGTAGAACCTATAGCTGGAATGAGGTAGTATAATAATAAAGTCTAAATTCTGCAGAGACCATAACTCCAAGTCCTGACTGTAGGAAGCAATTTTAGGAAATATGTTGTGCAGCAATAGCCTGTGTACACCATTAAACTCCCAGAAGAGAACAAAAGACAGCGCTTGAGGTCAGCAGACACAATATAAAACACTAAAACCTAAAACTAAAATACAGAATCACTACTGTAAATATGAAGATAAACTCTAGGGTATAACAATCCCAACCAAGTTGTTCATAAATGAAGTCAGGCCACTAGAAATATATCAATAGCAGCAATAAGTAAATATCTAAAATGTTAATGAATGATGGTAGCTTATCAGAACAAATCCAATACAGAACAGCTGCTCCCAACTCACAGTAAATGGTCTTATTTTAAAAAAAAAAATTGGAATGAGTCATTGATAAATGCAATCTAAAGTTCCAAGTGTATATGAAATTAGCAATGAATACTTGCAGAACATTTTGTGGGAGTCATCAGTATAAGTAGATTTTGCAGGGCATATTGTTTTTTTTTCTATCCTGTTAAATTAATTGAAATGTTTTCAAAAATAAACAACAATATCAAATATTAATTACTATACATGATGTGAAGTAATCCATTTGGACCAGTCTTTTAAGAATTTGCATTCATTATTTCTACTAATATATACAAACCACTGATGGCCCAAAGTTTAATTTACTAAATCAACCCTCCTAAGGAAGTCAGGGCCTTAAGGTGACATATTGACATATTGGTTTCACTATAGGGATTGGGTATTTATCCTCTTTTCGCTTATGAACTAAATAAAAAATGTCCTCCCTAGGAGTTTGGTTCCTCAAAATAATTTTTTCAATATCTCTCCTTTAGAAACATATATATTATGCAAGCTGAAGCACCCGATGTTGCCCGGGTTTAAATCTTAAAGTTATTAAGTTTTCAATGCTTTAGATGTAACTGTGAACCTTTTCAAAATTATTAGCAGCTTAGCAGTTCTTTCAACATACCTATGAGTTGGCTGCCCAGTGTCTTTTTTGCATCTATGTTAAATGCCATCCAAATCCATCAAGTGGAAGACCCAGAACAGGCTCCCCGGGTCAAAGTTCACAGCCTACACCAATGTAAGGTCTGACCGGGACCTCAACCCCCTAGTTTATGTTCTGGGATCGAATGTTACCAGTCTGTGAAGCTTTCATCAAAATTTATCTAGTGGAAGGCTCAGAATAGGCTCCAGGGTCAAAATGCTGGCCAGTGTATAGCAACGGGTGGTCCAACTGGGACCTAGCACCCTAAGACCAGTCTAGGATCCAACTGGACCATATCACATTGGTTTCATCCACATTGTTGAAGGGGTTTCCGAATACAGGCTTAGAACATGCTCCTCTGGTCAAAGTTCTGGCCAGCGCAGAAAACCTGGATGCAACTGGACCACCTTATGTTGGTTTCATCCCAATCTGTGCAGGGGTGTCCGAATGCATAACCGGAAAGACAAACAAACAGACTAATGATTTTTATATGTAAAATATATTCAGTACTGAAGTACAAAAACATAATAAAACTTTTATTTGATGACCCATTAAATCACCGTGGTGTTGTAGCACTTGATACTGTAGCAATTTCATGTGATCTCCAATTACACCAGTAGGTCAAGCACAATAGCCATACTAGTCATAGTCTTCGCCTTTAGCACCTAATTTTCCTACAGTACTTAATGTGGTACTCACTTCACACCAAGTTTTGTACACAAAGCTATATTTTCAGACCAGTATGGCTAAATACTGATCGATAAAGAGGCAAAACAGGTCAGGTAGGCCAGGACACACAAAATTGACAAAGTGGTAAAAAAAAAACACATGAAAATCATTGTTAAAAAAACTTCTATGGTTAGGGCAGGCAGCAAGGAACAATGGCTAGGAATAATTTGAAGGTCGGTAACAGTAAATCCAAAGCCAACAACACCCAGTTTAGGAACCAAGAACCTAGAACAGTCCTCACAATCTCAGGTTGGACACCATTGAGATGGTGTAGAAGTAAATATCTTACATTTTTCTATTGATGTTTCAATTGCACCTTTTTCCCTATGGTGGAAATCCCAATTGTGGAAATCCCCACATACAATCTCACACACTCAGGATCAGGATAATTTATCCAACCCCATTTTTTACAAATTGGATCACTTGCAGATAGATAATATTACTAACCAGCTTCTTAAGTAATGTCTTATTTATTTATTTATATATATATTTATTTATTTTTGGTGAGGCAAAGATTTGCCCTACACATGCAATAAAATCACACTAAGGGATGACAATTAAGAGAGAAGGAACACATAGTTAGACAGCAAGTATCAGTGAATATACAACACAAATTGACCCCAATAATGATATAGCATAATACAGTAACATAACATCTATTCCAACCTTCCTCCCACCCCACAAATCCACACAATTTCTTTATTTCACAAGAGAAGGGAAATGTAATACTTCAATAGTACAAACCATACGGAGAGAAAACTAAAGGACTCAGCTCTAGTATAAGTTATTACCATTACATATAAGAAAAATAGCACTTTACTTAATAGATATTTCAAAATAATTTAAATTTTAAAATTATTTTTTATATTTATAGCCTCCCTATTCAATCAAAAAAAACAAAATTACATTTATAGCAATTCTGAAGAGAAAGCACAGATCAAGTTCTAGCTTTTATAGAATTGATTTTCTTTGTAGATTCTTGTTTTATTGTACCATGTGAAAGAATAAATGATTCTTTCATAACAGACGACTTAAACAGAGAAAACTTTTTAAGTATTTATGATTAGCTATAGGAGAAATTTACATATTTGCTAAATAAATGTTTCCATTAGAAATTAACAAGTTGTTTCTTGCAACTACCCACTAATTGTACGAATTGCTTCAAAATTGTTCCCAGATCGTTTTGCCAAGGTTCAAGGTAGTTCAAGCTTAATTGGCTTCATTGTAATATTATTATTTTAAGATTATTATCTTTGACTTATAAGGTACCACAAAGGGTCCGCAGCGCCGTACATTACATATACAGAAAACAGAGAACAAAGACACAACATGATACAAAAAGAACAACAATATATACAAACACAGGTGACAGGGTAAAGCATATTAGATTATTTCTGGGACAGATAGTGAAAGGGATGGTAGAAATCAATGAGAAGTAGGCCAAAGCTTAAGAAAACTGGGAAAACAGGGCTAGCGAAGCAGGCCAAGAGGTACAGAGGGTGATGGAATAGTAGAAGGAGCACACAAGGAAAGAGGGCCCTGCTCATGAGAGCTTACATCCTAAAGAGACACAAATAGGGTGGTATTAACTGGGGGAGAGAGCCAGGACAACGAAGTTAGGAGGAGGACTGATAGACTTGAATAAAGAAATGAGTCTTAAGGGCATGTTTGAAGCCTTTGAGAGTAGATGCTAACCTAATGGAACGTAGAAGATCATTCCACAGCAGGGGAGCAGCGCGGGCAAAGTCCTGAAGACGAGAGTGAGAGGAGGTGATCAGTGAAGTAGTGAGGCGGCGGTCACAGGCAGAGCGGAGGGGGCAGGTAGGAGTGTAGGTAGAGATGAGATTGGAGATGATTGACTAACAGCTATAAAGGTTTAAATTTAATTATGTAGGGTATGGGAAACCAATGTAGTGACTGTTGGAGGGAAAAAAATACAAATAGAGATGGCAGCGCTGATGTATACAATAGATACAATTTATTAAAACATGAAAAAAAATAAAAACAGTAATCATATAAAAATATGAAAATATCTGTGGAACGAGCTAGATACTATACCACCTAATTACTTCACAGAGCTCTGAAAATATACACAGCCATCAATAGGTGCAATCATATGTATAGAACAATGTGCGGCAATAAACAAACAATCCCTCATGGGAAAGATATGGAGTATATCCAAATATCGTAGGTATAAGAGCAGTTCATCCAGAGAATGAAGGTACTATAGAAGGGCCTGCCGTGGAATAGAAAGTCCAACCGATGGAGCTGTAATGCTCCTAGCACATTATGTGCAGCTGAAAGACATACATGCATCCACAATAAATCAATGCTGGAACTGCAATACCCTTAGAGCTCTCTCATATCCAGTTCTCCTGAGTCGCTAAGTGCGGATAAGTGGTCCCAATAGGATATAGTCACTCCGTTGCAGCATGCAAAAAAGAAAAAGCGGTGAAGTCCGGACTGTAAAACACGTGTATACACGGAAATCCGCTATGGTGGGTGTTTCTAAGCTTGTCCACGTCACCTGACTCGTTTCTCTGCCTACAGACTGGGCAGTTTCATCAGAGGTATGTTCTCTCATTCAAGACGTGCCTTTATATATCCTAATTGAATGTCTTTTAATCCAGCTAGTTGTATTTGACACTTCTGTGTGTGGAGGGAGACTGCAAAGACAGAGCGGCGGGAGAGAAAAATGAGGTGGGCAGCAGCATTGAGGTTAGACTTAAGAGGTTCAAGGCGACAATCAGGTAGGCCAGAGAGAAGGAGGTTACAGTAGTCAAGGCGAGAGATAACAAGCAAGTGAACAAGGGTTTTCGTAGCTTCCGTGGTGAGAAAGGGACGTATCTTAGATATATTCCGAAGGTGGAAATAGGATTTTGAGAGGGACAGAATGTGAGGCTTGAATGAGAGGGAGGAATCAAGGATGAACCCAAGGCATCGGACTTGGGGGACAGAAATGAGGGTAGTGTTATTAACAGAAATAGGGAGTGGGGGAGGTGGGAGAGTCCTGGAAGGGGGGAAGACTATAAGCTCGGTCTTAGAAATATTGAGTTTAAGGAAGCATTGGGACATCCAAGATGAGATGGCTGAGAGACAGGAGGAGACACGAGACAAAAGGGAAGGAGAGAGGTCAGGGTATGAAAGACAAATTTGGATATCATCAGCATAGAGGTGGTACTGGAGGCCAAAGGAGCAGATGAGGACACCAAGGGAGGGTGGTTTAGAGAGAGAGAAAAGCAGGGGGCCAAGAACGGAGCCTTGAGGAACGCCAACAGGTAGGGGAAGAGGGAGTGATGTAGAATCATGAGTAGAGACTGAGAAGGAGCGGTTGTGAGGTAAAAGGAAAACCAGGAGAGGACAGTGTTAAATAGGCCTATAGATTTGAGAGTTTGCAAAAGGAGTGTGTGGTCAATGGTATTGAAGGCAGCAGAGAGGTCAAGAAGGATAAGAAGGGAGTAATGTCTATTGGATTTAGCGAGGAGAAGGTCATTAGTGACCTTAACAAGAGCAGTTTCAGTGGAGTGGAGGTGGCAAAAGCCAGATTGGAGCGGGTCAAGGAGTGAGTGAGAGGAGAGAAAGGATGTGAGACAGTTGTAGACAACCTGTTCAAGGAGTTTGGAGGCAAAAGGAAGAAGCGAAATAGGGCGGTAATTAGAGAGAGAGAGGCGGGATCAATGAACGGTTTCTTGAATATGGGGGAGACAAGAGCATGTTTAAAGGAGGAGGGGAAGATTCCAGAGGAGAGGGATAGGTTGAGGAGGTGTGCAAGGTGGGAGCAGGCTTCAAGAGAGAGGGAGCAGAGTAGGTAGGAGGGATTGGGTCCTGTGTGCAAGTGGAGGGGGGAGAGGAAGAGAGAAGGGTATGGACTTCATCTGCAGATACTGGATTGAAGGAAGAGTAGGAGGGTGAGCTAGCAGGAGGGGAGGGGAGAAAGGAGATAGCAGCAGAAGAGGAGGGTGAGAAAGGGGACAGAGTGGGCATGGAGGAGGGAGAGGGTGGGGTAAGAAGGGACTGCTGGGAGATGTCATGACGTATAGACTCAATATTGGAGGTGAAGTGGATAGCAAAGTCGACAGCAGAGAGCGTGGGGGTGTGTGGGAGAGGGGGGCAAAGGAGGGAGTTGAAGGTGGCAAAAAGCCGATGGGGGGTTGGAGGATTGGGAAGAAATGATAGCTTTAAAGAAAGATTGTTTAGAGAGCGATAGGGCCGAACTGTAAGAGGCAAGTATGAACTTGAAGTGGAGGAAGTCAGCATGAGTGCTTGACTTTCTCTAGAGCCGTTCTGCACTGCGGGAGAATTTTTGAAGACAGCGGGTAAGTTAAGTGTGTCACGGTTGCGACGGGGACCGACGAAGCTCGACGGTGACAGCCAGGGTGACAGAGTCAAGTGTAGCGGTAAGAGTGCGATTATAAAAGGAGACAGCCTTATCGGGGCAAGAAAGAATGGTGATGGGGAGAGGAGCGAGCCCAGGAAGGAGGAGAAACTGGTAGGATCAACTGTGTCAATATTGCGCCTGGTGAGAGTAACTTTGGGGGATGGGGACAATAAGAGGGGTGGAGAGATGCTAAAAGACAGGAGATGGTGGTCTGAGAGAGGAAAAGGTGAAATAATGAGGTCAGAGACAGTACTGAGGAGTGAAAAATCCAGATCTAGGGAGTGACCACTGCGGTGGGAGGGAGAGGAGGTCCATTGAGAGAGATCAAGGGAGGAGGAGAGGGAGAGACGTTTGGAGACAGCAGGGTCTGAGGGATTGTCTATAGGGATATTAAAGTTCCCCACGATGAGGGAGGGAAGGTCAGAGGAGAGAACGTGAGGGAGCCAGGTGGCAAAGTGATCAAGTAATTGGGAGACAGGACCAGGAGGACGGTATATATCCACAACACGGAGGTGGACTGGGTGGAATAGGCAGATAGAGTGTACCTCAAAGGAGGAAAAAGAGAGGGAGGGTTCAGGGGGAAGAACCTGAAAAGAACAGCAGGAGGAGAGAAGAATGCCGACGCCACCACCTTGCCGTTCCCCAGGTCTGGGTGTGTGGGAGAAGGACAAGCCCCCGAAAGAGAGAGCAGCTGGAGAGGTAGTGTCCTCACGAGATAGCCAGGTTTCAGTGTTGACAAGCACGTTGAAGAATCTAGAGATAAAGAGATCATGGATAGAGGTCAATTTGTTACAGACTGATCTGGCATTCCAGAGACCACAGGATAGTGGAAGAGAGGGAAGAGGAGAGATGTGGATGAGATTGTTGGGGTTGCTCGTCTGCAAGGGTGAGTATGATATGGAGCGAGGGGAATGACAGGAAGAGAGTGTTGGAATTGGACGAGAAGCAGAAATAAGAGGGGATTTGTCAGCAGGCAGGAGACGAGCGGCATAGAAGCAAGAGGTAGGGGAGGAGTGGAGATGGGGAAGATAAGGGGGTTTATGAATGGGAGAGGCAGAAGGTAGGAGTGATGTGAGGGAGTAGATTACCTGGGGGGAAAGAGAGGGAGGTGGTAGGTAGGAGCAGAATGACACTGAGAGAACAACAGCAAAGGGGACAAGAGGGAAAGGGTGTAAGTGGGGAAAGGCAGGAGAGAGGAAAAGATGAAAGAGGGGGCAGCATGTTAGATCAGGGGCCCAGAGGCACAGAAGAGAAGAGAGGAGTGAAATAGGGTGGGGGATGGGAAGTGAGAAGGGGGAGTGAGGAGGAGGAAGAATATGGAAAGATTGGACATGGGAAGCAGGGGGATAGAGGGAGAGGACAGAAGTGAAAGAGGAGTAAATCATGATACAGCTAGAGAATGTGTGGAATTGACAGTTGAAAGAATTCAGAAAACAAGAATGGTAAGGGCTTACAAGTGGAGTGAGGAAATGGTGAGAACACAAAAGGTGAGTAAAGTGAAAGAGTGCAAAGGTAGATGGAGAGGAAAGAGGAAGAAGAGATGTAAAGTATGAGTCAGGGAATAAGAAGCAGAAAGGACAGCAGAGATACCAGATGGGTGTGTTTAGAAAAAACAGTTAGATGAGACAGTGACATCAGGCATGATTGGAAGGCAATAGTATAACATAAGGCATAATACAAGGTGCACTGAGCTGGTTATACAAGTCCAAAGGACAAGAGGGAGCCAGTTCAAAATCCAAGCTAAGTGGAGCAACAGTGTGGTTTAAAAGTAGGAATCCAAGCAGCATAAAAGGAATCACCAAGTCATAATACTTCAGCAGGCCTGAATAAGTGTGAGAAACAGATCAGCAGGGAGTGTCCAGGTAGTTAACAATCCAGGTGGTGAAGGATATCAGAGCTCAGGGCTGATTGTGGAATGTTGTCCTCATGTAGCAGTGTGTGCAGGTAAAAGGTTCCCCTCCTGTTCTCCTCTTGTTCATTTCTTGTATATCTCTAACTGTACTAACTAAATTAGTTAATACACTTGCAAGAATCTCACTTAGAAGAATTCTCACTAGCTAACAGTCTCACCATATAGTTTTAAAGTTTATAGTTTTTTAAGTTTAACGCTTGCTGCTTGAATTAAAGAAACTTTAAAGTTTATGACAAGTGTAGCTGTTTAAGCTCAAATAGACCGAAAAGGCAAAATCTTATAGTTTATTTTATCTCCATACTGCAAATTTAAACTTCCAATTCATTTCAACAGCTTTACCATTGTAAAATACACACCATGGTGGTAGAACCAAATATAATTTTTTATATTTTCTAGATTGGTATTGAATGTCTATCCAGCTTGAATACTTTTTACCATCTTTTTGTATTGAAATTCAATATTTGTTTTTATTGGTCTAGATTTAACCTCCCCTTTATACTTATTTATGGCACTCCCCTGATTTACATGTTCTATTCATATTGGAGACACTATACACTACATCTCAGACACACGTTTGCTACATTTGTTCATTGACGGATAAAGATTTATAGGACTTTATTAAGGCAGTGATGCGTGAATTTTTGTGCATACTTCTATGTTCCAGGTCCACGTCTACTTTCAGCAGCCATGAAATTGCTTTTAAAAGTTCTAAAATCTGAGTATGAACCATGTCCATTTAATTCTTATTAAATAATTTTGGGTTTTTTTAATAGCTGAATCCATTGAAAGCTAGTAATGACCTTTGCAGTTTTAACAGCTAATGATTTGTACTCTGTATCCAGAGCTTTATTATTATTATTATTATTATTATTATTATTATTATTATTATTATTATTCTATCTTACACTCAAATTGATAATTTGTAACACATTTAATATTCTATCCATTTATCTATCTAGGAATTTGCATCCATTCAGCCAAAAGAGCAAAAGTGAGATCAGGCACTGACATTGGGCGATAAGGCCTGGCTTAGAATCAGCGTTCCAATTCATCCCAATGGTATTTGATGGGGTTGAGGTCAGGGTTCTATGTAGGCCAATCAAGTTCTTCCACACCAATCTTGGGAAACCATTTTGTGTTTGATTTTGCTTTGTGCACGGGGCATAGTCATGCTGCAACAGGAAAAGTTCTACCACAAACTGTTGCCACAAAGCCACTATTTCAGTAAACTTATGCGGCCCACTCTTTGCGGATGAGCTGTTGCTCCTATATGTTTTCAATTCACAATAACAGTTCCTACAGTTGATTGAGGCAGTACTAACAAGGCAGATATTTGACAATCTAACTTGTTGTAATGGTGGCATCCTATGACAGTGTCTTGTTGAAAGTTATTTTATTTCTTCAGTACGACCCAAACTACTGCTAATGTTTTACTATGGAGATTACATGGTTATATGCTTGATTTTATGCTCCTGTTAGCAAATGATGTGGCTGAAATGGCAAAACACGCAAATTAGAAGGGGTCCCCACATACTGTTGGCCATATAGTGTAAATTTGATTCAATTCTTCAGAAGAAACCGGTTCTTATAACAGAGAGTGCATCAGGATATAGGTACCTTATTATTTACTTTATGGTATCAGGATCACTTGTTATCTGAGCCTCATTCGTTTGAACCCCGGGGTTTATTAAATGGACTGAAGGTACCATTGTGAATATTACAAGAACCTGTTTCGGGAGATGTGATTATTCCGCACCCCCTCTCTGGATACTATTGCTGGAATCAGGAGGGATAAGTAATCTATTATTCATTACTCTCATGAACTATTACTGCGGCTCACATCCATTTGCTTAAGAGTATTTGTCAAGATTATATACCTTCATGGGAATCAGCCAAGGAGATATTGTCTTCTTACTCTGCCATTTCTATTGTTGGAATAAGAAGGGATAGTACTCTGCATTTTTAACACTCATGTTGCGGCATCATTCCCTTTGCTAATGAGATTCTATTAAGATTGTACTATTTCCCATGAACCAGCTAAGGAGAGGCTTGAGAGACTCTATTTCTTAGTGTATTTATGTCCTAACTTGATCTCTCATAAAGGAGTTACCAATTCATTTGATGAGTTTATTTCAGGAGCTTGTATATTCAATAACTATTTTTTATTGTTGTTGCTATAAGATAAGTGATTTATATTTGATATCTATATTTTGGATGTGTATCAATAATGTGCCTGTTAGTTTTAATCATATAGTATTTTTTTTTATATTAATTCAATTATTTAATAATACATTAAACTTTATACAGCGCTCTCTATTATTCTTCTTTTCATGTAGTGTAAATGGCTATGTAGTGTAGATTAGGAGATGGTTACACATTTCTGTCTATAGCAGACACTAGCCTATTATGTTTGATACATTTCAGCCTTTTTAGCAGTATTCTAATTTTTTATCTCATTATTTCTGCAATCCTTACTATATGATGCTATTTATTTTCATTTTTATTTGAGTAAATAAGGTGGCTTTTAATCATACAGTTATATAGATTGACTGTTCGTACATTGGTTATTAAATATCACCGCTTTGGCCCCAGGCCTACTATATTTTCTTACTTACTTTAAATTGTGTATAAGAGTTGGCAACTGCAGTTAGATTTTCTTGACCTTATAGTCACTTACTTACAGGTCAGTGAATTAGCGCATAGGGTATTGTTTATTCAACAAAATAAAAAAATTAAACCATCACAAATTCAAATATTTAAAACTTGCTAATAATGTTAGTGTTCAAAACCTGCTAAATGTATTATTATATATATTATTCACATACCCAATGCTAAGTTAAGATTATGAAATATGTCAACATTATTGATATTTATATTATGCTTTAGTCATCTGAATTTCTATGAATAAATAATACTTGTATAATCTCATGTGCCTACAAACTTTCCCTTTGTTTCAGATCTTAGCATATACAGTATACTAAATGTCAAATGAATAGCTGGTGAAATTTAGTGGATTTAAAATTTTAGCTGCATTTTTCAGAAAGGCCACTAGATGACAGGAAGGTAAGATTTCTGTTCATCTATTGCCAGTTCTCAGGCTTTATTTTCATAATACTTTTCAGTATGGCTCAATACAGTATTTACAGATAATAAATATATTCTGAAAATTAATCTGGTAAGAGTCCTAACATGGTCATATTTGTTTTAATTTTCTGCAGTGTATACATGTTCAATACATGTATTTTTTTTCTAAGAAATAATAACAATATAATTAAAGATAGCTATGTGCTTGAATTGTTTCTAAAATGACTGATATAGCATATACTATAATTTAATATTATTTAAGTTGGATTTTTTTTATTATTTATATTTAATATTATTTAAACTTGGTTTTCTACGTTTTAAGTAAAAATGAAATTCTTATTTGCATTTTAAAGCAATTTTTCCTCTGATTAAAAAAGAGTTGAAGGTTAAAGTGCTGTATGTGAGGTTGTCTAAAAGTGGGCTAGCCCTTTAAGTATAAATAACATTACCATTTGCAGATAATTATGTACATTTTACCTGAAATGCTTGTCAGATTTCAAAAAGTGCATTGCAATATGCCAAATAAAGAGTGGAAATATTCAAGCTTATTTTCAATTCATAGGTGAAAGCATAATAAATAAGGGCACAGTTTACGAAACCACAGTGTTTATGAGGCCCATCTTACTATAAACTATTGCATTTGCAGATATTCATGTTTCTGTAGATGAGTTGTTGCTCCTTTTTTATTATTGAAGCCTGATGTGTAGTGCTTCCAATCATTCCCTGCAGTATAGTGGCTGTGCTGGGGGCTTGGGACTTTGGACCCTTCCCTAAAGAGAAAGGCTCCCATTCCTTTCAAACCCCTGAGAGCCAAAATGCCCCAGAGAGGGACAAGGGTCTTTAGGCCCACCTCTGCCACAAAGCTCGGGCATACCCCTTGCTCCTCTAGGTAGGACGAAGATTTCACAAACGGAGCTGACTCTTCCCCCACCAAGTGCATTTTCCTCCACTCAGGCCATCCTTGGGGTGGGGGAATCACCTCAGGCTTCAAGCAGCCGGCCTCTTGGACAGACGACCAGGTGATGGCCTATCGCCTACAGGGGGCGTCTGTAAGCCCCACTGCGTACATAGGCATCTACACTTGATCTTAGCCACAAAGTTGCACCAGAAGTAACTGTTCCAAATAATACTGTGGTTCACTACTGTTAGCCCTGTTTCCTCTTCTGATGTTGTGTAAAGTATTTGCTAGCATTAATAAGGAGGATGTTAACCACAAGACAAATTTACCACTTAGAAAGGAAGGTGTTATTTTAGCTTGTATAGCGGTTGGTGGCAAAGCAGTATTTGGTTCTTACAAAGCAACACCTTCTTTATAATACAGCTTACAATGCTTTCTTTCCATGGTACTGTAGTTAAATATACATATATTGGTGTTTTAGTAGCAGGATTGCTGTTTCAGCTGCACCAAAATAACTGTTGTTGCAAATAATACTGGAGTTCAGTATGAAAAAGGGGGGAGTAAAACAAATGGGAAGTAATCCAGCAATATGCAAATATGTATTTCTTCAAATATAACATAGCCCAAAACAATTAGGTAAAACAAATTTTAAAAAACTGACTGCACAAAAAAAAAACAACAAAAAAAACAAACTGGCAGCACTTGGCAAGCAACCTTATTTTTCATCTATAGATAAGTCAGATATACATCAAAATAATTATAAAACAAACACTTTATTAAAATTGTTACAGTTAAAAACAAGCCATACTATTATCATGGGGTTGCAATATTTTCAACACAAATTAGCACAAATTATTCTTACCTGAGTTTCAATATGAGTTCCTTAGGATAATATCATCCATCAAAATAATGTCCAAACGTTATGTATCCACTTAGTGTAGTGAAGAAGATAGCAAACCAGTAGTTTTTAGTTACTTACCTGTCCTAGTTCGTCTGTGGATGGTTGCCAAAAATAATATAATCAGCACACCAGTCCCATAATGAACATCTCTTTAATCTCTATCACACTGCTCCTGATGTATTTGCCTGGTGTATTGATTTTAGCACTGCTTCGTGTGTGATGTTAGTATGGAGTGGCATCCGAATCACCTATTTTGTCTATAAGTGCTTACAATTTCTGAGCCTCTGACGAAATTGCTGACCGCTTCATCTGCTTATGCCTCTGATGAAATCAGTGATTAAACACCTCAGGCAATTATAAGCTTCCTCTACATAGGACTCAATTACAGCTCTTATAGCCAAAATAGGTGTTCGGAGATTGCACCATACAGATATCACCCCTGGAGCAGAGCTGAAATTGATACATCCAGGCCCTTTATGCTCAGCACCCTATACCAAGTTGGATTTGATGTATATACTCTATCAGCAATCCAAGGTTTATACTTAACACTTTCTGCCAGGGTGATGATAAAAAATAAAGATGTTCTTAATATAACACTATAGGATCAGCCATGGCTGCCCATTGTCGCCACTGATTTTTGCTCTAGTTATTGAATAAAAGGGGTGGTGGTTGGGAGAAACAAACACAAAATATCATTGGTGATGATGTTTCGCTGACCCTAAAACCCCCTTCATGTGTCTCTGATCCTTACTTGCCTTTTTAAATTTACCTATAACGTTGCTTGGAGGTACAACAAGATGTATTTGTGGGAATTTATATCACTATTAGCTATGAGACATTCTATAAAGAAAGCTTCCCCCAGTTTTTTTCCTTCATTAAGACTGAAAGTCCATTTAGCAAAAAATTTAAAAAAAAGGCTGTGAGGGATAAACCTTTCATTCATGGATCACCCAATCATCAATTTTTCTTGCAAGATCTCGGACCATTGTAGATCATACTTTATGGTCTTCCATCTCCACTACACCAGTTGAGATTGAGAACTTAAACACCTTATAAACTCTCTTCCAAGAGAGGAAATGTTCAGGTCCCTAAGATTAGATTAAATGATAAGGTATCACAGATTGTGCACAATACAGTACATTATTGTTTACCAAACAAATCACAACCCCTAAATATGAATGTAAGTGGAGAGACACCTTGACCGTAATCATATAAAACATTGTAGAACTTTAATAAAAGTAAGCTCATAAGATAAACTACGCAAGGCAATTAGAGTTTGAAAAATGTACAGCTCGACCTCTTCAATCTGTTAGGGAAATTGCGATCATGTTGGCCCTTTCCTCCTCATAAACTGCACCTGCCCGGAGATTTTTGGGCCAAAGTGTTTTCCTTGTTGAGTGGTTCCCTGGCCCTTTTTATTGGGCCTACCAATAAAGGGATTTGGCAAAAATGCTGAAAAGTTATCCTCTCAGAATTTCAATGTAGCTAAATGTATGGAGATAGACCATTGGAAGGGGACTAAATCACCACCTTTGTCCTTCATAGGAGAAATTGTCACGCGGCTAAATTGAGAAAATCACAGCTTATCTAATAATTAATTGTAAAACCTACTTTGGAAGTTTGTCCAAATTTGGGAACTTCTGTTCAACAGATATACCAATAATCACCCCAAGGCAATTGTGTTTAAAGATTTTCATAGCTTGTAATGCATCTATAAAATGTGACTTTTAAGGAATAAACTGTAGCCCCCCAGTCGGCTCACAAATGACACTAAAATAGCTGCCTGTCACCAATCTGCAAATGTCACCACTTTTGAATAAAACAAATTATATCATATATGATTGGTGTCTTGGCTCTATTCTCTAATCAAACATGCATTGAAAATACTCAACATATAAAATTCCAAAACATAATAGCAATAATTTTCAAAAAGGTCCCATATATCCTCTAGATCCTCTCATCCATGTGTCTGTCTGTCTTCCCCTCCCTTTAGATTGTTCGCTCCTTTGAGCAGGGCTCTCCTACCTTCTGTTTCCATCACTTTTAACTGCGCTCTCCAGCTACTCAGCTCACCTCCTCTCAGTCCCTCTGCCCTCTGTCTCCTCTCGCTTCTCTCCGCTCCCCTCAGTGACTCTCAACCTGTCATCCGTGCCCACCCTCTTGGGCCATAGTTACCTGCCTGTACTCACTTTTCCCCTCCCTCCCTCTATTTCATGCTGTGCCTGAGCCCCCAGAGTTATAGTGCTTACTGTTACTTATACTGTGCTGTTTCACCTTGTACTGTGCCATTGTTTGTCCTTGTACGGCGCTACGGATACCTTGTGGCGCCCTATAAATAAAAATTAATAATAATAATAATAATAATAATAATAGATGCAGCTCAGGCATTAAAGCCTATGTCACAGCACCCAGTTGCCAATGTTCTAACTGATACAGCACAATACAAAACAGAATGCAGTCATAGAAGCAGGGTGATGGCTTATTTATTTATTTAAGCATTTATTGTTCAATTAAAAGAAGCATAGATGATCAAAACAAAAAATATATTCAGGTGCTAAATTTTACAAGAAAACCAAGACACATGCTTAAATTGCAATTCATTCTATTTATAAAAATGGCATATAAATAATTCCACCAGTCTTCAGCTGTTGTTCAGAAAATGGGATTTTGCTATTGCCTTTTTAAAGACTTCTGACAACATAAACCACTAAAGATCCGGCCTAGTCAAACCTACATAAAAAATTCTCAATATAATAAATAGTCAATATAGCAAAATCACCTCAAAAGTCTGAACATTATATCAATCTCTTTACCGTATTGTTAGATTTAATAATACTTAAAATGTATAATATTTGTCATGTGAAATTCACAGAACTTATATACAAATGCTTATATTAGTTTGTAAAAAAGATAAGAAGGGCCTCCTTTCTGTAGCCACGTAAGGCTACAGAATGGCTAGGCACACCCCTGAATGTGTGTTCTTGCCATAAGTGAATCCACAAGAACCAAGTATAGAAGCTATACTCAAAAAGCTGTTTTGTAGACTACACCTTCTACTCCTAATAAATGATGACTGAACTTAAGAATGACAAAACAAATCCCCGACAGTGTGCTAAAAAATCACGATCACCAGTAATATCGCCAGCCTGTTTTGATGTTATTTTAAATTGCGACCTCTATATCAGTATTTTTAAAGCGGCAATGACACTTCTCATCAGAGATAACTCTTACACTTAGTGTTACGAATAGGGTTAGGAATAGGAGTAGGGTTAGGGTTAGGCTTAGGGTTAGGAATAAGGTTAGGGTTAGGGACCCGGCATTGCCGCTTTAAAAATACTAATATACAGGTTGCAATTTAAATTGACGTCAACACAGGCTTCCTTTATTACTGCTGATCGTGATTTCCTAGCACACTGCCGGGGACTTGTTTTGTCATTCTTAAGCTCAGTCTGCATTTATTACAAGTCGGGCAAGTGAGTTTTGTTTATTTTTTTCCGTCCTACTGCCTGTCGTTTTTATCACCTCTGGAAATTCGTACCCCACCTATGTAAACTTGGTGCATATGCTTATGATATACAATTGGACGCCTCATGAGATCATATGTGAGTCTAAGTTTATGTCCTAATTATGATATACATCCAACTCTACTTAAGCTCCTTAGCCTTTTATAAAACATGCACATTACAGTGATCTTTCTGACATTTACATGAAATGTCCATTTTTAATTTTAATTGCAAAGCTAATTATTTTGTAGATTTTGTTGTGATGTATCCTAAAGGCGATGACAACACATCACATAATAATAATAATAATAATAATTATAATAATAATAATAATACCCTGATTGTGATAAATTGTAAGGGACTGCAAATAAACACTAGTTAAATTACAGTATCTAAAATAGCTAATAGGGGAACAATTTATGATGTGGAATTTAAAGGAATCCCTAATTGCACTTCAGTTTGCTGTGAGGATGCTCCTTCTATAACATTAAAAGCTATTTTGTTTTGTGAGTTGGATACTTGCCAAGGTTTGAGAGCTAATTGGAATTAAAATAACATTTCTCACGGGCCATTCATTTGCTCAGGCTGAGTACAAATTACTATGCAAGGGAGGCTGAGGGTTCCTAATGATACAGGATAATGATGTTTTATTCAGATTTTAACGAGGTGTAATTATTCTGGTTGAGAGAGAAAAAGATTAAGAGGGTGCAACAATTACCAATTTTTACAACTGATTAAGCGCAAGCCATTACTTGTTCTTGGTCAAATAGGCATTATAATGACTATTACCATTTTCAGCTATTTTTAATGCAAATTACATTAGCATGTAAAGTCTTGCCAACTATGCCACATAAATGATGGGCACAAATGAGTCACTGCAATAAGGGAATAAAACATTATTTCAGTTGTAAGAATTTGCAAGCGGTAAATGGTAATAAGTATTTGTTTCCAAAATGTTCAGTAGGTATTCTCAGCTTTCCTTGATTTGCATGTACTGTATGCTGCTTATCTCCCCACATAATGTCAAAGAAATTAATGATGAATCATATAGATCCCTGACAAGTGCACAGTAGCACTACACAGAATTGAAAATGGGAAAATAAAGTATGATTACAAAGTGATGAATACTAATGTAATTTTTATGACTCAAACTTAAATGTGAGTATAATTACTGCAATGCCTAATGGATTTAATTGATTAAAAAAGTGTGTTCCATTATAAAAGAACACTTTATAACAAATATATATTTGTTAATTGTGATTTCCAGTTATGTGGGAGGGAATTTTCTTTTTCACTAATTATTCCCCAATTAAATGTAGGTGTCGCTCCTGTAATGGCAGTAAAGAAAAAGTGGAACTGGAAGAAATAGCCAGTTCCTCTATGGAATTCTTTAACTCCGGTGAGCATTAGCCATCGGCTGTGTATGCTGAAATTCAGGGACGTAACGAGGGTGGTGCGGGCGGTGCCGTCGCCCAGGGTGCAAGGCCAAGGGGGCGCAGCAGCCACCCGCTACCTGCCTCCATACCTTTAGCCCTTAAGTTCCGCTTAAGGGCTGAAGAGAGAGAGTGAGAGATGCTTCTGCCCATAAGTTCCAGTGAAACGCATATGCGTTCCAAATGCCGAACTTCCTGTCAGTGGAACGCACATGCGTTCCACTGCGGAACTTATGGGCAGAAGCATCAGACTTTTGTAAGTTACTATATCTCTCTCTCAGTACTTACTTCAGTAATAGAAAGACTCCTCCGAATACGTTAATGTTTAACCACGCAGCTTCCGCCTTCCTGTCTGCCGCTGACGATAATTTGCTGATGCCAGAAGATGTGGCTCATTATCTAGAACTTAGTGAACGAGAAGACAACACCAGGTGAGAGCACAGAATATACTGTACCCCCGTCTCTAATATACAGAACCAGGGTACAGGCCGTATAAGGGCAAAGAACTCTGAGGTGACTTGTAATATCCTTTTACAGTTTACAGTAACGGGGACATTATTACTAATAATACACAAGTTTACATTTTCAACAAAACAAGTTGTGTGATGTACTTTCACTGGTAAGGATTATATGACATAAGACTGTCACAGCATCTCTCTCTCTCTCTCATGCAACAACATAATGAAGAAATCATGCCACTAAAACATTTTTCAGTATAACACTTTAAAAAGAATTCAGCAAAATTTCTCAACACATGCTTTGCTTTGGCTATTTTGACTGAGCGGTTAATATGATTTTGGATGGTTGTAGTTGTGTTACGATGTTTCACAGTGCTCAGAAAGTGTTGGGAGAACTGTATATGAATGAATGTTTTAGTGTGTGCCATATATTTGCGTCTCGGTGTCTCTCTCATTATATGAAGTAAATTCATAATATTAAAAGGATTTCAACCCCCCTTAAATTCATGCCCACTACAGTTTATGTAATTAAGTGCATATATATATATATATATATATATATATATATATATATATGTATATATATAAATATATATATATATATATATATATATATATATAAAAGATTTTTTTCAGTAAAGTGCTTGCCACAGTTTAAAAGTCCCTCCTATGCAGCTTTGTCAATGATAGAGTTTCACTCTGGACTCCAGACTCCTGTACAGTCTTTTCTCTGGGATTCTTCAGTTGACTGATTTCAGCTTCAACTCTGGCTCTTTTAACTCATTCTCAGCAGAGGAAGCGTCCGGCCGTCCAGCCGGAAGTGACGTCCCGGTCGTCAAGGTGACGGCCGGAACTTCGGGGGAGACCAGGAAGCGAGTCGCGGTGGCGGTGAGTGCCACTGCGGCCCGTAACAGTACCCCCCATGAGGAGGGGTCAAGGCATCCCGACATCCAGGTTTTCCAGGGAATTGACTGAAAAATTCTTCAATGAGTTTGCGGGCATGTAAGCATCTCCACGGAATCCAGGATATTTCCTCCTGGCCACGATCTTTCCACTGAACAAAGAAGTGGATTTGCCCCTGGACCTTTTTGGAGTCCAGAATCTTCTCCACCAGGAATTTCCTGTGGCCCTCTGGGATGACAGGCTGAGATCTGTGTAGGTAATGGAGCCTAGACCTACGTGCGGAGTCTAACGTGTCCCAGGTCTTCGCCAGGAACGCCCGCAAGGGAGTATGGTCTTTGCTGCGGGAGAGATGCAGGTCGCGGTCCTCAGAGGGAGCAACCAGTGAAGCGATAGGATGGAAGCGGTGTCAGGCAGGTCGGGTCAGGACCGAGAAATCAGGATATGCCACAGGGAGAATCCGAATTCGTAGTCAGGGGCTAGCCGGGTCAGGTATCAGGAGCGCAGGATTGACCTGTTTGGTGATCAGGAATGGGCCAATAAATCGCAAACTCAGCCCACGGAAGCAATGATGACCAATTGTCTTGAAATTTTGTGATGTAGAAACATAGAAATTGATCCAACGACTGGTTCACTCTCTCAGTCTGCCCATTAGATTGAGGATGATAGGCCGAGGAGAGACTGATGTTAATCCCCAGAAGACTGCAGAAGGACCTCCAGAATTGGGCGATAAATTAGGAACCCCGGTCGGAAACAATATCAATGGGTAAGCCATGAAGACGGAAAACATGTTGTACAAATAGCACAGCCAGATCCTGTGCGCTAGGGAGTTTGGTCAGTGGAACAAAATGGGACATTTTACTAAAACGATCCACTATTACCGAAATTGTGTTGTTTCCTGAAGAACATGGCAGATCCACGATAAAATCCATTGACATATGTGTCCAGGGTTTCATAGGCGGGGACAGAGGCATAAGTGGACCTGACGGAGAGATTCCGGAAGTTTTGTTTTTTGCGCAATCTTCACAGGTGCGGACAAAACTCTCCACATCCGAGGACAAGGAAGGCCACCATACAGAACGTGCAAGAATTTCAAGGGTTTTGGAGATACCCGGATGCCCCGCTGATTTGTTCTCATGGGCCTCAGAGAGAACCGCTCTGCGAAGATGCACTGGAACAAAAAGGCATCCAGAAGGTCTTTCAGAAGGGGCTATTTTCTGAAACTGACGTATGGTGTTTCCTAAACCCTGGGTCAGCCCAGCGTGAATGATAGAAGCCGGAATGATAAGCGATGGTTCACCAGTGATTACTTGATGAGGTAGAAAGCTCCTGGACAAAGCATCCACCTTGGTATTCTTAGAACCGGGTCTGTAGGTTAGGATAAAGTTGAAACGGGTAAAGAATAAGGCCCACCGAGCTTGTCTGGAGTTTAACCGTTTGGCAGATTCAATGTATAATAGATTTTTGTGATCAGTGAGGACTGAAATTCTATGAACTGCTCCCTCAAGCCAGTGGCGCCACACCTCGAATGCCCACTTGATTGACAGAAGTTCCCGATTGCCCACATCATAGTTGACTTCGGCAGACGAAAACTTGCGTGAGAAAAAGGCACATGGATGCACCTTACGATCACCAGGGTCCCTCTGAGATAAAAGAGCACCAGCACCTACTTCCAAGGCATCCACTTGCAGAATAAATGGCAACTGTGGATTAGGATGCTTGAGGACCGGAGCGGTAGTGAACGCCCTTTTAAGAGCTTCGAATGATGCAATGGCCTCCGGTGACCAATTACCAGGATCCGCCCCTTTGAGGGTAAGAGCAGTGATGGGAGCCACAAGATCAGAGAAAGCCTGAATGAATCTCCGATAGTAATTTGTGAAGCCCAAAAATCTTTGGAACGCTTTCAGATTTGTGGGACGTACCCACTCCAGGATGGCTTGGACTTTATTAGGATCCATCGAAAACCCATCGGGAGAAATTATGTAGCCTAGGAATGACACTTTCTTAACATCGAACTCGCATTTTTCAAGCTTGGCGAAGAGATGATGTTCTCTGAGTTTAAGCAAAACCTGTTTGATATGATCAAGGTGTTGAGGAAGAGACTGCGAATAAATCAGGATGTCGTCCAGATACACCACTACATACTGACCCAGGAACTCACGGAGTACCTCGTTAATGAGGTCCTGGAAGACTGCAGGTGCATTACACAGGCCGAAGGGCATGACCAAATACTCATAATGGCCAGATTGAGTGTTGAAGGCCATCTTCCACTCATCACCCTCCCTGATGTCTATAAGATTATAGGTGCCACTGAGATCAATCTTGGTGGATATGGTAGCGTCTCTCAATTGGTCAAACAAAACAGAGATGAGCGGAAGCAGGTATGTGTTTTTGATGGTGATCTTGTTCAGGCCACGATAATCGATGCACGGGCGTAGACTACCATCCTTTTTGGAGACGAAAACACACCCCGCTCCTGCAGGAGTCTTTGAAGGTCTGATGAACCCTTTTTGCAAGTTTTCCTCCACATAGTCTTGCATTGCCTTAGTCTCAGGGCCAGAAAGAGAGTATAACTTTCCCTTGGGCAACTTGGATCCTGGAAGTAAATCAATGGCACAATCGAAGTCTCTATATGGAGGTAGAGTATCAGCCGCCTTCTTGGAAAACACGTCCTGGAATTCACGATATGCAGTTGATCCGGAAGCGGCTGCAGGAGCCGAAGAGCCATGGTCAAACAGTTTTGAGAACAGTGAGTACTCCAACGAGTAATTTCTCCAAGATTCCAGTCGATCACAGGATTATGGAGGTGAAGCCATGGATGACCCAGAATTAGCGGAACGGAAGGGCAATCAATGAGGAGAAGAGACAAGGTTTCGGAATGAAGAGACCCAACTGTAAGACGTAGGGGCGGAGTCGTGAAGAATATCCTGCCTCCAGATAAAGGACCCCCGTCCAAGCCGCAAACAGTAATAGCGGAATTCATTTTAATGAAAGGAATTCCAATGGACTTGGCAAAACTGGTATCCATAAAGTTGCCTGCGGCACCACTATCAATAAAGGCTGAAGTATCAGAAGAGTGTGATCCACAGGAAAGATAAGCGGGAACTATTAATGCATTTTTGGAAGAAATGAACTGCAGACCTAGATGAATCTCTTCCACCTTCTCTAGGCCTGATCTTTTCCCGACTTGTTGGGACAGGAGCGCAGAAGGTGACCTTTGGTTCCACAATATAGGCAGAGACCTAAGGTGCGTCTCCTAGTTCTCTCTTCCTGAGAGAGGCGATAGGCGCCTAGCTGCATCGGTTCCGCAGCTTCCATATTAGAAGGTGGCACAGAAAGGAACGTACTGGGAGTGGATGCTTCCTTCTCAGTTCTTCTTTCCTTGAGGCGTCTATCAATTTTGATTGTAAGCTGCATGAGTCCCTCCAGGGAAGTAGGTGAAGGATACTGTACCAGGGAATCCTTTATTTGCTCCGATAACCCCAAACGGAATTGGCTGCGTAAAGCTGGGCCATTCCACTCGCTGTCAGTGGACCAGTGCCGGAGTTCGGCAGCGTATTCCTCTGCAGAACGTCGGCCTTGTTTTAGGGATCAGAGGTGGCCCTCAGCGGAAGCTACCCGATCCGGGTCATCATACAGAAAAGGATTCCACGGACCTCAGGGAAGGACTGTCGGAAGGCAAGCTGAAGGCCCAGGTCTGCGGGTCCCCATGAAGCAACGAAATTACTATACCCACTCTTTGCTGTTCAGAGCCGGAGGAACGGGGTCGGAGACGGAAGTAAAGTTTACAACTCTCCTTAAAGTTACGGAAGAGATTCCTGTCCCCAGGAAATCGATCCGGCAAGTTCAGCTTTGGTTCCACAGCAGGAGTTGATGGGTTTTGCTGGGCTAGGGCTTGTGTGGCTCTGGTGGCCTCTTCCTGAGCAGACAGGCATTGAACCAGGTTCTGGACCACTTGTGAGACGGACTAGATCTGTCCTGCCAGAACTTGGGCTGGAGAAAGGTTCACCCCGCTATCATCCATTAAAGTGAACTCTCCAACGATTATGGCCGGTTATAATGTCAGGAACCCCTCCAACCAGTACAACACCACCCGGAGTCTACTCTGACAGTCAGGTGTTCACTGGAGTCCCTAGTGGTGGGGACAGACTTGGCTGCAGACTACAGAGGGTCGTGTGGCGTGTACCAGCTGCGGGGAACCCAGGAGTAGAGGGTAATGGCAGACAGCAATTCCAAAGAACAGGCCGAGGTCAGGGGTCACTTGCTAGGAAGAATCGTCAGGAAACACGCCAAGGGTCGAGGTCACGGGCAAATCAGCAGAAACGGAGGTACAGGCCAAAAGGTCAAAGGCACAGGCAAAAGACAAATCCAGGAAACAGGCAGGGGTCATACACAGCAGGCAACAATCCAAAGGCTTAACACCAAGAGTACAGGAGTACAGCAGCAGGCAGCAACACAGGAATCTGGAAGCTATAACCGGCAGGGAGGCTAAGCCCTCCCTTCCTTAAATAGTACAGACAGCCAATCAGAGCCTGGCTCTGAAGTCACACAGCCCCCTGCATAACTTAATTAATTTCATTCATTAGCCCGCAGGCTGTTGGGGCCAATTTGCGCATGCGCCCGGCTTTCATTTATTGCCGGGAATCAGCGCTTCAGAGGAAGCGTCCGGCCGTTGCCTTGGAAGTTAAATACTGACTGTTTTTTCATTTAGCACACAAATACTTGATAGCTTATTTGTACACTGAAATTTAAAGTTGATATTTGTGTGGTACAAGAAAAAACAGTCAGTATTTAACTTATGTGCAAAACAGAATACTAATTTGCACTCTTTGCATTGTAACATGGTTTTGTCCAGGAGACTGAAATAAGTTTCTCGAGTTAAGATCCTTAATGAATCAGGCCCTAGCTAAGCAACCATCACTTGGCTTCCAGCCATTCTACAATGAGACAGTACTTATTCTCACACATATAAGGCATTGGATATTCCTGAACACTGTTGGCACACCTCACAGTAGGGCTAAGGATTGACTTCATACCAAAAAGAAAGATGTTTAAGGATCTACTGAACTACCATCTCTGTTCAGCTGGAACCCACAGAGCTCAGCTGTCATTGTTGTTTCAACATCTGTTCAGCAGCTCATTGAGCTTAATTGTGATTGTTGTTTCCATGTTTGTTGGACCCTCTCCACCCAACTGTCAGTATCCTGGACTCCGTCATGTTAGAGCTACAGAAACTGCCTACTCCATTTACTCCTGCCAGGGGGTGGTAAAGTATCCTTCATCTTTTCCATTGCCCTACACCATTTGGATCAATTGTTCCTTTCCACTCTCTCGTTACCTAACCCAGCTAAAACACATTCATTCACATCTCTCAATTATACACCTACTCAATTTATATTCTCTCCTATTTACTATCACCACACGTCTCTTCAAACTCCTCTTCTTTCTCCATCATCCTATTTCTCCCTCCCCATTATGATTTCACTTTCAATATTTCTCTTCTCACTAGTCTGCACACGTGCACTGTTTTGTCTTCTACACCCGCCAAACTCACCAGCCTTCATAAATAGATATAAACCTCACACCCACAAATCCTCCTCGCATTTCCTCTTCCTCTCCCTGCTCCTTTTCATGGCTGCTGGTGACATTTCACCTAAACCTGAACCCCGTACAATATCCACTCTCCACTCATGCTCCTCTTTCCATCCACCCCATTCTTGCAATCCCACCAACCTTATCCACATATCTCCATTACCCTCTCTTCTCTTTTCCTGTGCATTATGGAATGCCAGATATGTTTGTAGCAAACTTGCATCCATTCATAATCAATTATTTTCTAAATCCCTCAACCTCCTTGCAATTACAGAAACTTGACTTACCTCTTGTGACACTACATCCCCTGCATCTCTCTCCTAAGTGGGACTCTCAGCCACACCCCTAGACCCAGAAACAGACAAAGTGGTGGAGTAGGCATTCTACTTTCTTCAAGTTGAACCTTCGAAGTCATACCCTCTCAACCCTCACTCTCATTCTTTTCCTTTGATGTCTACACTATCTAACAAGTTTGCAGCCTTGCTCACTTATTTTCTTATTTCCTTTCCTTAATTTGAACATTGACATTGATAATCCCACTGTCTTTCCTACCACTAAACTTCTTTCACTTACTTCCTCCTTTGGTCTCTCCCAGTGGATCTCATCTCCCACCCATTGTGATGAACACTCCTTCGACCTTGTCTTCTCTGACTACTATTCCATCTCTATTTTCATCAACTTTGCATTCCCACTCTCCGACCACAGCCTACTTTCCTTCAGCCTCACCTTACCTCATGCACTCGCTCCTGCACCCAAATTCACACGTACACAACGACACCTAAGTACCCGTAAGTATCCACTGCTCATTTTCACTAAAACAACTATTGTCTATCTGTCAGTCTCTACATTGGCTGCCTGTATTTCAACGAATCCAATATAAAATTCTTCTACTAACATACAAGGCCATCAACAAAATTGTACCGACATACTTCTCCGCACCGGTCTCGAAATGCCTCCCTACTCGACACCTCCGTTCTGCACAAGTTCTACGTCTCTCCTCCACTCTCATCACATCCTCCCATTCTCGGTTACAGAATTTTTTTCGGGCTGCACCCACTTTGTCACCCACTTTGTGGAATTCCCTCCCACGCACAATAAGACTTTCCTCTAATCTTCAAACCTTCAAGCGTTCACTGAAAACCCACCTCTTCAGACAAGGTTATGATATTCCTCAACCACCATCTTAATTTCCCTAGATTACCCTATTACCATCCTCTACACTGCTAACGCAAGACAACAACCCTCTGACCAACATTGCAACACACACAGCCCTCTCAGTACTTTTACATTTGCTTTCTAGCAGGTCCATTGTGCAATATGATGTAGCACATGCCCTTGTGTTTCTGACTCCCATTGTCCCACAGATTGTAAGCTTGCGAGCAGGGTTCTCTTACCTTTCTGTCTCTATGTATTACTCAGTATTGTCTTATCAATGTTTGTTCCCAATTGTAAAGCGCTACGGAATTTGCTGGTGCAATATAAATAAATGTTGATGATGATGATGATGATGTCTCCTATGTCTGCATTGTCCTGCCCTAATCAGGCCGCCTCTTTCTACAACAAAACACTCACTTTAGCCCTAGACAAGGCAACTCCAACTACCACATACAGTCTCTGACTATTCAAACCCTAATCATGGCACAAAAACAGACCCGGTACCTGCAAAAGTGCTCCATCACTGCAGAGTGCCACTGGAGGAAATCTCGTTCCTATCCCGATTTCCTCCACCACAAATTTATCCTTTCATCTTACATCACTGCTCCTTCAATTGCCATACATTCTTCAAATCTCTAAAATCCACCCAGTCTTCTAACCCATGTCGCTTTTATGCCACCTTCCACTCACTTCTCTGCCCACCTGCACCTCCTCCCCCTTTGTCCCTCACAGCCCATGATTTTACCACCTACTTAAAAAAATAAACAACACCATGCAATAAGATATTTCCTTATGCTAAACTCCAAACACTACACCCACTCTACTCACCTTCATCTAGTCTCCAATTCTCCCTTAATTCATTCTCTCCAGTAATTGAAGAAAATGTCTCTAAAGTCATCTCATCATGTTACCCTACAACCTGTCTCTTTGGCCCTATTCCCTCCCAACTTCTCCCTCTTCTCCACTGCATGCCCTCCTCCAACTCACCTCTTCAAGCTGTCTCCCCCCACTTGCACATTTCCATCCTCCTTTAAACATGCGCTCATCTCACCAATTCTAAAGATACCATCTTTCGATCCAGCCTTTCTCTCCAACTACCATCCTATTTCTCTCCTCCTTTTTGCCTCCAAACTACTCGAGCAATTAGTGTACAAATGCCTTTCTCACTTTCTCTCCTCTCACTCTGTTCTCGACTGCAATCAAGCTTCTGTCCCCAACATTCCACTGAAACTGCTCTCACAAAAGTGAGCGATGATCTACTTACTGCAAAGTCTAAGGGTCTTTCCTGCATACCCATTCTCCTGGACCTCTCTGCTGCTTTTGACATCTTCTCCTATACACCCTTCACTCCATTGGCCTTCGTGACACAGGTCTTTCCTGGCTCACTTCCTACCTATGAAACCGCTCCTTGAGTGTTTCTACCTCTGGTACATCCTCCCCTCCACTCTGACTATCTGTCAGGGTCCCACAAGGCTCTGTTCTTGGATCTTTACTTATTTCATTGTACACCTCTTCTCTTGGGGCACTAAATTGCTCATTTGGCTTCCAGTGCCACCTCTACACTGATGACATCCAAATCTAAATCCAAATCTCTTCCCCTGACCTCTTCCCTTCGTGTAACCAACTGTCTTTCAGTTATATCCACATGGATGTCCCAAAGCTACCTAAAGCTCAACATATCCAAAATAGTGCTTATTATCTTCCCTCCTGCCAGAATCACCACCTCCCTCAAATATCCCTTAATTTAGTAACACCACAATTTCCTTAGTCTCCCATGCCCGCTGCCTTGGTGTCGCACTTGACTTTGCTTTCTGCTTTATTCCTCACATTCAGACTCTCTTCCAGTCCTGTCAATTCCACCTTGAAAACATTTCCAGTATACACCCTTTTCTTATGCAACATGCTACCAAAACTCTCATCCATTCTCTCATCATCTCCCATCTTGACTAGTGCAACTTCCTACTATCTGGCATTCCTGACAGCCATATATCCACACTTCAATCCATCCTAAATGCTGCTGCGCCTTGTCTTGTCTTTGGTAACCACCTCTCACTCGTGCCTACAAGACTTCTCCAGTGCTGCTTCCCACTTATGGAATTCCCTACCATGCCCAATCAGCCTTCCCACAGACTTCAAATGTTTAGATGTTCCTTAAAATCCCATCTCCTTTTTACAGCTCATCTTATGCCTGTTGATACTATTCACACTAATACACCATCACAGCTGTCCCAATCTTCATTTTAAGCCACACTCCCTCCTCTTGTTTCAACTGTGCCCTCTTCCACTTAGAATGTAAGCTTTCTAATGAGCATAACCTTTGTTTTCATGTCTGCATTTATTTTGTCTGCTTTGTATGTCCTTGTTTTATGCATGTCCTTGTTTTATGCATGTCCTGTTTTTCCTACTGTATGGTGCTGTGGAGCATTGTGGCACCTTACAAATCTATAATAATAATAATAATAATAATAATAATAATAATAATAATAATAATACCCTCATAAATTATATAAAATAGACACATTAGAAGCTGTAGAATTAGATGGAACAGTAATGTAGTAAAATGCTTTAGTGTGAGACAACCTTGAATAATAATTGTAAATATCACTGGGACAGCGTCAGGAATTTTAAATCTTTGATTCTGACCATTACATATGAAGTTGTCCACAGTGGGTGATACTTTGCATACTTTGACACATTTTGGGGGAAATTTCTTAGAAATATATACACATTAGGACATGACAGACAAAAAAAAGAATTCAGGAGCCATTCGGTCCGATCTAGGAGGCAGTAGGCTATTTAAAGGAATCATGGAAGATGCACATCCATTGACCTAAGAGAAAATACTTCTAAAAATAAGCACCAGTATTAATATTTAAGACACATTAGCTAAACAAATCAAGCAAATTGTTAATAAGAATGCATCACTTTTGAAACTTGATGACCATATTGGGCATATGATTGAGAGGAAAGAAAAAAATGGTAGTTTTTAGAAAATTGAGGAATTTAAAGGAGAGACTGGCCCCAAGTTTCTTCAAAGGGGAAAATAAGAGCTCTGCTCCGGTTAAAATTTCACATGCTGAGAGATGGCTTAGTAGAGGGAAAGGTTTTTCAAATGTGAGAAACCCAAATGTGTATCATGTGTATATGCAAATCATAAAGCCTCAGATTTTACCTCTTTTATATCAGGGGAAAAATTTCCTATTGAAAAAATCATTGACTGTCAATCTACTTATATAATTTATGTCATTAGCTGTAAGTGCGGGAAACAATATATTGGCCGCACCATTAGAACTTTAGGGGTACGTGTCCGAGAACACTATCGTAAGATATTGAGATATATAAGATCACACTCCTTATCGGCTCACATTAATATGTGTCAGGGCACTAAGTTGTCAGGTCTATTGGTAAAAGCTATAGAACAGATTAATGTAACAAACAGAGGGGGTGATAGGTTTAACCTCCTATGTAGACGTGAGGCCTTTTGTATTTTTAAATTAAAAACTTTGTCGCCAAATGGCCTCAATGACTGTATAGAGTTAAATAATTTATGATTTGGTATATACATATTAGTTTTAGTGTCATCTTATATGTCTAATACTGTTAAATCATTTCATTACAGCTGTAGTGTTCTGTGGCAATGGAACAGAGTGCAAGTGTAATCTTTTAGCTAAGCAAGGTCTAATGAGGCCAGAACCTGGATGGGAGACCTCCTGTGATATCAGCACGAGAAACTAGGCTATTAATGTTCTTATGGTTGTGACTGTTATTTTGAATAATTCGTTTTTTAGTATTAATTAATATTGAAAATACTATTATAGTATTATGAAGTTGAGGATTCAAATGGGAGTACAGCATTTTTCAGCCAAATCGTATGAGCCCGGAGCCCGGACATAACCTATGTGGTATCAAAGTGAGAAGAAGAGCGGAAAGATCCTTAACCCCTACGCAAAAAAAATTGGTGTCAGTTTGTTTTTTTAACACTTTCTCGCCGTATTACCCTATTATCCACAGCCCAGGGGTAGTAGGAAGAGCCCTAGTGCTATCAGCACTGGGCTGGTTCTTTCTAGGGGGGGGGCCCGCTCGTTTTTTTCGGCGGACCCCACTCCCTAGGGAATCCAGCTCATCGCTGAACAGTCTAGGGTTGGTTAGTCATTATGGCAGTGGGGCCCCTGCCGCGCGTCCCCCTGCTATAGTGCCGCCAACCCTGGCTGGTTTGCCTAGTGCTGGTAAAGTGAAAATCGGGGGAACCCCACGCAAAATTTTTCCCCGATTTTCACGGGACCAGCACTAGTCGGGCAGCACTAGGGTTAAGCATAAATAGCAGGGGGACCCCACGCTTTTTTTAAAAAAACTTTTATCTATTCTTTAACTTTTTAACACTGCCAGGGCAGTGTAACAGTGATGTGTTGATACAACACGCTGCTATCAAGCAGCATGTTGTATCTGGCGTGTTTAGAAGCAAACTCTCCTGAGTTTGCTAACTCGCAGCTTCATACATTGGAGACTTGTATACCTGCAGTGGCAAACAGTGGTGAGTTTGATCTCTGGCAATTTTGCAAGTAGCGATTTTGACAGAAGCAGAACTCTGGCGATTTTGTATGAAAACTCAGCTCCATACATCGGCGAGTTTCAACTATCCCGAGAAAATCGCTGGAGTTGCAAACTCGCACTTTGATACATTTACCCCCTGGTTTGAATCTCTCTGGTTTGACTATTCCTTTTGGATTACAAAGTAAGCAAATTGCCCATTGGTTATCCCTTTTGGACTACATATTAAGGATTGTTTTGCACTGGATTAAAGAAGAGGGTATGGGTTAGCTTTTCCTTTTAATCTTCAAATTAAGCTTATTTCCCATCCAATTGAAAAATTAATGTCTGGTTTGGCTGTCCCTTTCAGATTATAAATTTAGGATATTTTAAGGCTATTATCCATTGGATTATTAGAAGATCTAGTTTTGCTTTCCCATTTGGAATATAAGGAAATGTGGTGAACAAGGGTATTGGGAAGTGTTTTGTTAATTGCAAATTTATTTTTATTTTTAAAAAAACATGTAAGCTTTTCTTTAACTTTATTTTTATACTATGTTTGTATAATGGGCAGGGCTTTAGGGATGTGTAGTGTCAAGTAATTTCAATGGTGTTTCTAAACACTTTGAAAGTAAAGGATCTGTACTGCATGTGTCTAGTGAATAGATTGCATTTGAACCACAGATTAAAAGCATGTGCAAAAACATAGTCTTGACATGCATTTTCACATGAAGATTGCACTTTAATTTTTTTAATGCAAACACAACACCAATGGGAGCGAAGCACAATTTTTTCTTTAAAGAAAGGTTAACAAAACGCTGGTCTACGAACTTCAGATAAATATTAGCAAACAAAATAAACCAATCTGAAACCGTAGAGTCCTGCTTGAGAAAGCATACAATCTAAAAGTAAATGCAAATTCATATACTGAAGATATGGTTAGTCAAAATCTTGAGGATTATGTAAGGTGAAAGTGGAATAAGGAACTAACAAGTTTTAGTCTAGGCTTCAAAAAGCTGTCTTAAAATTTTGGAGGCTAGAAGATGGAAGGCACATTGACATTTCAAAGTAAAGTGTCCGCTATCAGGATATAGTGCAGGAAAAGGCTTGTAAATAGAATTGTATATTAAGTAATTTTGTACAAGTATTTTAAATATAAGAGCAAGTGACAAAATGAAAAAAACAAAAAACAGTCAAATGACTTAAATTAATTCACTGAATGAAACCTGGAAATTTGTTAATTTATATATAGCGGAGACTACATAACAACTTTGTAAAGCAATACAATTATTAATACTGCTCTAGACAAACTGAAAAAGAATGCATCCTTTACTGAATCACTTTTATATAACTGCTTTATATATGCTTGAATACTGTAAGTTTAAATTGCATTAATGTACCAGTCAGATAGCATTTAACATTCATGAAGAAATAAACTCAAAATAGATGATCAAACTTCACTTTCCTTCATTTTAAAATGAATAATAAGGATCAAGAAGCATACAGTAAGATTAAGTAAAAGGCCAAAGTATAATGGAAATCACTATGTTCGTGAAGATCTCAGTTCAGTCATTTAAGATTCATTATGTTTAGGGGCTAGGTAATGAATAAAACTGAAATGGAAGCTGAGTTTCAATGATTTGCAATAGTGCTCGAATGATATATTTGATTCAAGTATATTCAGAGGTTAAACCTAGCTCTCAGTCATGTTAGTTTAATTTATTGATAGAGCTAATTTAATTATGTAACAAATATGTATAAGAATGAAAAAAACATTTTTATGTCTAGCCTGTGCTGGGATATCCCATGCTCATATTTTCCCTGTTTTAATGGAAAACCTGCCCTGGATGCATAGAGTTGATGTTGTTTATGGATTTTAGTTAAGAGATTTCTATTTTAACAGTAAAATATATGAAAGTGTGCACATAAGCATGTACCAGACTTATCTAAAGATACTTGCATATCTAAATAGGAAACTTCTCTAATGGGCATGAGCTTTCATGTGCATCTATTTCCTGTAATCCACCTGCACATAAACACAGACAGTCCAGCTCTCCAGGTTAGAGGGGTCACATGATATCTGTAGTTCTAAATATGGACACAAGTTTTGGCACATGCATAGTCAGTCAAAACACATTTCTATGTCATGCAAATTAATATATGTCCAAATCTAAATAAGGTCTTGTGGGTCTATTTTATGGGACAAAGCATGGAATGAAACCTTTTGTGGGATAATAGTAGGATAAAGATGTATTTCTCATCACTGTTAAAAAGATGCAATGATGCGCCAGATTATTCACCCAATCGAATCAAATTCTATATAACTACATGATCTATCCATCTTCAGAAACACTCCTTATTTTACTTGGCCAAGCACGACATTTTAGCAAATTATCCTGAAATTTACACCACCTCAGAGGTGAACATAACGAAGTGTAATATATGCAATAATAAACCTATAGAACTGAAGATCTGGGGGCAAATGTTTCAAGCTGCGAGTTTCCGGCGGGTTTTAAAAGTGGAGATATTGCCTATAGCAACCAATCACATTCTAGTTATCATTTATTTAGTACATTCTCCAAAATGATAGCTAGAATTGTATTGGATGCTATTGTTACCAGCTTGATACATTTAACCCCTGGTCTCAAATAGTTCTCCCCCCACCACCCCCTTGAGGAGGGGGTTAGGTTTTTCAGGGAATACCTAAGACCTTTCTTTGAGACCATATCCCATTCATTGTACCATATACTGTAACTCTTACCTGGACCATCTTGAATCCAATATGCTTTCAATTACATACTCTGTCTCATTATCTAAGATAACAGAGGTAAGTTTGGCCATATTCCATTGGAAATTGGACTTAATCACTATTTTGGAAACTAGCAGGGAAATGTGGAACATCTTGTGTATCCTCATGGACGGGGTTGTTTTAGCTGTACATTACCGGGTTGATAATCCTAGAGCTTTTAAACAGACCAATATAACAAGGTCTTAACTTAGCAGAAGGTTGTCTGATATCTGATAGTTCTGGTGGATAACCAAACTTAATATCCTATCTTGAACTTAAAAAATGAATGTCTGTATCTATCAGCAAATATTTTGTAGAGAAGTTTATATCTTACTCCAAAAGGGTCTCAATTATTGTGAGAGAAAGCCCATATCTGGCACGTCTGTAGGCTGTACAAGAGAAAATGAACATGACATTGAATGATACCAATACACACAAAAGAATGGTAAAACCTTGTGCCAGATTGTTCTGACTGAACTCAGACCATGATAGAAAATCAGACGTAACATTCTGTAAATCAGTGATAAAACATCTGAGGTACTGCTCAAGGTTCTGTTTAGTTCATTCCACCTGTCCGTGGGTTTGGGGGTGATAGGCTGATGAAAACAATAAGTCAATATCTCATTTTAGACAGAATACTCTCTAAAACTCTTGTGACAAACTTATAGCCTTCATCAGACTATATAATTATGGAGATACCATGAAGTTTAACTACATTCTAAATAAATATAGATGTGAATGTCATATTAATGGTAAACCCCTCGAAGGTACACAATGACTCATCTTGTTGAAATGATAAACATTGACCTATATAGTATTATATCCGTAAGCAGGTGGTAACTCTATGATAAAGTCCGTTGGACAAATGTGTCAATAGTCTATTGGGCACAGGCAAAGACTTCAGCTGGGTACACACCACAGGATTTCCACCCGATTATTGGGCCAATCACACAATAAACGACAGATCGGGCCAATATCACATTAGTGTGCACACTCCAAAGTTGAGCGATTATCGTTGATTTGAATTTCTAAAAATCTTGTTCAATGATGGAACTTTTCCAATTCTGCAGTGTGTATGCACTCATGACCATATCTCTATAGAGTTTAGAGTAACAATCTTTTCAGTTGATGATTATGACAAATGAAGAGCACAGATCTAAAGGTAAATCTTGTGAAATCTGTATAGTCTGTGCATATGAATCGACATACTGATCGGGGCTTTCAGTTTTTGGTAAGATCGTTTAAGAGATATCGGGAGAATTATTCTGTAGTGTGTGCTCAGCCTTAAGCTGTCCTGGTGGCCTGCTTTTAGGAACCTTATTCCTGGTACAAATATGACATGTAGATACACTATATGGACAAGAGTATTTGGCCACATCTGTTAATTTTTTGAATCGAGGTGTTTCAATTGCCAGAGGTGTATAAAATGAAGCACCTAGCTATGCAATCTCCATTTGCAAACATTTGTGATACAAAATGGGTCATTCTGAAGAGCTCAGTGACTTCAAGCGTGGTACTGTGACAGGATGCCACCTTTGCAATAAGACGGTTCGTGAAATTTCATCCCTGCTGGATATTCCACAGTAAACTGTAAATGAAATTATTAGATAGTGGAAGCATTTAGGAACAAAAGCAACTCAGCCACGATGCAGAAGGCCATGTAAAATCAAAGAGCAGGGTCAGCAACTGCTAAGGCACATGGTGCATAAAAGTCGCCAACGCTCTGCTGATTCCATAGCTGAAGGGTTTCGAACTTTCACTAGCATTAATGTAAGCACAAAAACTGTGGGTTTCCATGGCCGAGCAGCTACATGAAAGTCTCACATAATCAAGACCAATGGCAGGCATCGAATGTAGCAGTAAAGCACACCGCCACTGGACTGTGGAGCAGTGGAGACGTGTTCTGAGAAGTGATTCTTCTCTGTTTGGCAGTCAAATGGGCAAGTCTGGATTTGGAAGATGTCAGGAGAATGTTACCTGCCTGACAGCCTTATGCCAACTGTGAAGTTTGGTGGAGGAGGGATGATGGTATGGGGCTGTTTTTCAGGGTTTGGGCTAGGCCCCTTGACTCCAGTGAAGGGAAATCTTAATGCTTCAGCATACCAAGTCATTTTGGACAATGCTATGCTTGCAACTTTGTTGCAACAGATTGGGGAAGGCCCTTTTATAATCCAACTTGACTTTGCCCCAGTGCACAAAGCAAGGACTACAAAGAAATGGGTTGATGAGTTCGGTTGGGAAGAACTTGACTGGCCCGCACAGAGCCCTGACCTCAACCCCATCAAACACCTATGTGATGAGCTGGAACGGAGATTGCGAGCCAGGCCTTCTCTTCCAACATCAGTGTCTGACCTCATAAATGCTCTACAGAATGAATGCCCACAAATTCCCACAGAAACCCTCCTACATCTTGTGGAAAGCCTTTCAAGAAGAGTGGAAGCTGTTATCACTGCAAAAGGGGTATCAACTCTATATAAAAGTATAAATATTTGAATACAATGTCATTACAGTCCCTGTTGGTGTAATGGTTAAGCATCCGAATACTTTTGTCCATATAGTATACATATTATTGTATGTCTTTTTAATGGATAGCCATCTGTTATGCATGTTTTGTCGCTATCCAATAACGATTGTCGAATCTCGATTTGTGTTTCCAACGCACAAATATTTATTCTCAAAAAGTAGCAGAATAATTCAAGCAAAATAATAATAAGTACAGCCGTTACTTATCGCAGGCGCTCTGGATCCAGTGAACAGTCATTCAGGTCTGAAGTCTGTGGTCAAAGATGACTGTCCACTAGATGAAAAGCTCCTCCTTATATGCAGATAGAAATACAGTGAAACAATGCAGATGACGTGACTTGCCTCTATTGGTCCAGGCTTCAGGAGGGTCCAGGGTGTTGCAGATCATAGGCTAGTTCAAACCAAAATATCCAAAGATGGGGGTCATCTCTCCAGGGGATGTGTTCCGACTTTTTCCCGCCAAAAATCCAGTCTCAACTAGTCTATTAGCATTTTATAGTCAGCATCACTTTAAAGGTTCAATAACTAGAGTATGCAATGTGAGATCTCTTTGCCGAATGAACCGGACAGCTGATGAATGGGTGATTAAAATGATACCAGACACGACACCTTTCCTTTAACCAGAACCATATGTTTTACTAACATGCATATAACTTATAATATTACACATAAATACTACTATATTTCGACATAAATAACTATGTGTTGTAACTACAATTAATGTGTACTAATTACAAATGTGTTTGTTTGTGCGAATGTATATAAAAAGTGTAAAAACTGTTATTGCCATGTGTTGCGGCTCGATACACCCTTCCACGACGTAACGTGCTCTACACATATTTTCAGACAAAGACAACCAAGTTTGCTAGATATTAATTGAAATGACTTTATGCAATTTGCTGACTTCAACACATCATACATATAAAGAGAGAATGCCAATATTCTTATTGAAGGGTGACTTTTAATTTTGCTATATAATTGGTTAACAAGGGTTATTGCTCAGGCTTGCTCCTTAGCAGTGATTAATAAACTAGACCAATCTGAAGGCAAGATACATGACCTAGAAATGATGGGTACATTTTCTAATCCTCCACATGCTCTTGTATAAAACTATGGGAAAGTGTATCAGCCTTGTTGATTTTTGATCTTAGTTTGAATGAGAAATCAAGAAAAGAACAAGGCTCAGTGAGGCTGTCTAGGCTTCATTTTTTTAGATGACTCAATAATATTGTAGGTTTTTATGATCAATGTACACCTCAATAGAAAGTCCCACCTGTGAGACATCTACCTCAACAACAATTGGTAGACTAGTGTCATAATGTTGTAGGATAGGTGCAAAGATAAAACATTTAACAGTTTAAAAGCTTCCAAAGTCTCAGGAGAGCAAATAGCTAGATTGGTTGCCTTTTTAGTCATGGTAGTAATAGGTGCCACAATGGTGGCTATTGACCTGATAAAACGTCTGCAAAAATTGGAAAACCCTAGGAATCTCTGTATGGCTTTTGAGATTGTTGAGTAATGTCCAATCAATAATGGCTAGTACTTTGCCTGAATCCAAACATAACCCCCTAGGAGAAATTATATAACTCATACATGTTACCTTATCTACTTGAAATTTCTATTTCTCAGATTTATAATACAGCTGATTCTCCCTTCATTTTTAGTACAATTTTGACCTGAGAATGATGTTGCTCCAGAAAGGATGAAAATATGAGTATGGTGTTCAAACACATCTTGAAATCTTGAAACATAACAGGGGCATTACATAAGCCGAATATGAGCGTTTTCCGTTTGTCGAACTCCTTGACCCTGTTCAAATTATAAGCCCCCTTGCAGTCTGCTTTAGAAAATGTTGTAGCTTTCTAAATCTGATCAAAGATTGAGGAATTAATGGAAGAGGGACAATATTAATGGTCATTTTGTTAAGCCCCCTGTAGTGAATACAAAAAGAGTTATTCTCCATCTTTCTATGCGATAAATAAAAATTCAGTCCCTATTGGGGACATGGATGGTTTATGAACCTCCTTTCCAAATTATCTTTGATGAATGACTGTATGGCCTATGAGTCATGGTTAGACAGTGCAAAAAGTTTGTTTGTACAAAACTTAGCGCCCAACATGAGCTCAGTGATTTCTCAGGTATTTCTAGTGTCTAATTTTATGTTCCTTAAATTTTCAGTCCAGTCACTATAATTGAAATCAAGGTTATCCATAGACAATTCCCCAAAAGTTACCTGTGGTTTGAGATGATTTCGAATGCTATGTGCATAATCCTGACATGGAAGACAAATGACCAATAAACTAGGAGGAAAAAAAAAGACTTCAAAGAGGTATGGTCCTAATTTGAAAAAATGTTGCTTTCTTTTTCACTTACCCATATTCAAAATTAAAGTAAGGCTTCACACACGAGGGGTGTATGACCCATGAACTAGCTAGAAAGTGTGGACCTAAAAAACATGCTCATTTTTATATTGAAGCAAGGTACGATTGCATAATACATTTTATGGTGCATTTTCTAACACGTTACTTTTTGCTTTTCAGTTATGTGCTTTTGTTTCTGATGATGTAACGATTGTAACGTAAGAATTGTGTTTGGTTAATTGTGACTAGCACAGGAGAATTTAAAAAGCTGATATAGTGCCTGATACAGATTTGAACGTATGCCTGTTTGCACACCATATAAACTCGCAAGTACCTATGGCAATGCAGAGTTGCACACACCCACACTTGCTCCTCTTTGCGCCAGAAGAATGTAACAGAGATAGGAAGTGGCTTCTAATGTTGGCATGTTTTCAGAATTGGGAACCTATGTAGTCCTGAACGCAGATGCAGATATGCCTTTTACAGCCATATTATTTGCACCAGTCTAAGTGTAGGAGTACCTAGGGGAATAGACACCCATGCTCTCCCTCCTTAAACCCCATGTCTCACCTGATCCAGAGGTATTCTATGAATCAACCCTTCCGAGCTGGACTCCTCCGGAGCTTTACTCTACCACCTGTGAAGGTACAAGGATGATTAGTGATGTCCCAGCTGCTGTCCCTGAGGGAAACACAGCAGTCACCTTCACAGGCGACAGCTGCGATTGCTCCGGCCTGGCACTGAGGAACGCCAACCTCAATGCAAAGATGCTCCTGACAGAGGTCACTGTTCACTTGGTGAGGGCTACAAGGAAATGTACTGTTACTCAACCTTCTTCTCCAGAAAAACCTACCAATCTTCTGTGTGTTCGGCAATGCCTGTGAATGAGATACAGGTGACAGTTCCTGCCCCACAACCCTCTTTATAGGTGAATCGCTAAAGTAGACCACCCTGACTATGCAAGCCCTACCAGCACTCGCAAGACTCAACAACAAACTGTCCTTACAGCACAAACTACTCTATTTACAGGAGTAGTGTACTGCACTATCCAGCTAGCTAAATCAACCATACACTGTCTCTCAGTGGTGGATCCAGGGGGGAGGCAATCGGGGCAATCGCCCCCCCCTAGCAGGGGCTTGCTGCCGGCGGGTGCACATTATGTGCAGGTCCGCTCGGCATTGACTATGTGCGGTCCGGCTTCTCTGATTGTGTGTTAAACACAATCAGAGCAGCGGGGCAGCACATTGTCACTACCGAGCGGACCTGCACACACTGTGCAGCCGCCGGCAGCCTTAAAAGTCAGAAAGAGGACAGGGCCTAAATCGCCCCCCCCCCCCAAAATCGCCAGTGGTAAAAAATCTTTCTAGATCTGCCCCTGCTGCCTCTTAATATCCCTCAATCACAGGTACCCCCATTTTCCACTACCCAGTGAGCTGAGATACTCTTCACTGTTAATGAGACACACACTAACACTTTAGCTTGAACTAGGCCCACTGGAACAGCACTCTGCAGAGTGAGTTGCCTCAATTTGAAACCATCAGTGGACACTCCTGGAACTCAGACTGGACACTGACGACTCTCTGCAGGATACACTGCCTATACTGGAACTGTCAGGAGCCCCTGCTGGAACTCAGACTAGACTCTCACTGTGCTCTGCAGGATACACTGCCTGAACTAGAACCATCCTGAGCCCCTGCTGGAACTTACAAAAAAAAAACCAACTGGAACCAGCAACCTGCGCTACTGGAACGCAAAAGGGGGGTGCTGCACTGCCAGGGGGTAGAGTGTGTCGCTGAACCTAGAGCAAGGTTTGTGCCTCAGGGACTTACTACCTTTAATGGTGACCTAATTTAGGTATTCTACAGGTGGAAAATACTTAAAGCAATATACAATTGCACATACAATACACAACAGGGTATTACCTGGACACATCCCTCGAGTACCATCTGATAAATGGCACTCGCTACACTAAAGAGAAATAGACCAAGCCTGGTCTCTGAACAGAGGAGTCCCTCCTAATTACCACTGCACTATATTTCTGTCACTATGACCACGACTGCTCTTGATCCGACTTAGCGGCCACAGGCTTTCCATCTGAGTTTAGCTCTATTGCCCCAACCTAAAGCTGAGCAAATCTAAGGTCCCCAGCCTAATGCCTGTCTGGTGCCTCAGGCTATTAAGCCTGCTATTCCGCTACTGCCCATCTTAGTGCTTGGCATGCTAAAGGCCTAGTTCTCTAAGGCAAAGTCTTCATGTTTAGGGTCCCTATTGGGGCTATCGCTTTGTGCCCTGCTAATGCCAAGCAGGCCTAATGCCTGGCTTGCATAGGCCCTTTTGTCCTGGGACAAGGTATCCCCTAGTTCCTAATGTGCTAAGGGCCTTGTGCCCTTCCTAACTGTGCCAAAGGCATTATGTCCTACAAAGTATCAGGGCCTAGTGCACTATTAAGTGTCAAGGGCCTAATGCCCTTCCTAACTGTGTCAAGAGCCTTGTGCCCTTTCTAGTAATTGGAAAGGGCCTTGTGCCCTTCATAACTATGCCAAGGGACTTATGCCCCCCAACAAATCAGCGGGAAGAGAAAGTGATGAGGACCATGTTGTGCCCGGGCGGGGTGGTGCCCACAAGGACCTTAACTGGCTCCAAGTGTCCCCAACTGTTTCCTTCTCCCCTTGGCGACCATCCTCAATGGCTGCGTGGCAGTTCTTCTCTTATCCATCTCCGGTCTCTCCTCTTTCTCTGAAGCAGAGGTGCGCCTAGCCCTGATAAGGGCACCCTGCCTCAAACGTCTTCTTGACTTGTCTCCCGATGTCTTCTTGGCAGGGTAGCTCTCAGCCCTTACAAGGGCTCCCTGCTGCCGCTCTCCTCTGCTTTACTCTGCTTCCTCTCTTCTTTTGCTGGCACCATGTGACGGCACCAGGACTTGGCTTGCCGTGGTGCCAAAATTCAAAGAGCCGTCAGGGTGATTGGCTCCCCATCAAGGAACCAGATGCAAATAGCTAATGGCAAATGCGGTTTTCGCTATGAAAGCAAATGTTTACAAAGTGTTTGTGTTTATGACCTGGTTCTGTGTATGTGTATGTCAGTGTAAGTATGTCTGCCATAAATCTGGCGCATATGCTGCAGATGCAGAGCTGGATGCATTTTGAGATGTACCTGACTCAGCAAATTGGTTAAATAAGTTATTTTTGCATGAGCCTTATTGGGCCATAAATTTCACTGAAGTTGCGCTCACCTCTGCATTAGGCCCATAGTTTTATGTTATCCCTCTGGTCAGGCTGAGAGCAAACTCAAGTAATTTTGTCTTCCACCTGTTTGTCTGCTATGTGATATTTTCTGTCCTTTCCTAACACGTCCTCAATGATTCACGTATATTTACAATAATTTATTTTCAAAAATCATACTTCCCAACTTTTAGATGATTTCCTGCGGGAGTTCTCGGAGGAGAGGAGGAGGGGGACATAAGGGGATGGGAAGGGGCTTGGCGGATTGTGTCATTTTGGCCCCGCCCCAGAAACAAAATTATGTGATTCCCTGAGAATTGCTTCATAGCGGCTTAATCCTGCCCACTTCACTAGGAAGTGGGCAGATGCAGGAGGATGCCCTACTCTCCCGGGACTCCAGGAGACCTAACTGTAATTTGGGAGTCTCCCGGACATTCTGGGACAATTAGTACCGTATATACTCGAGTATAAGTCGACCCGAATATAAGCCGAGGCATCTAATTTTACCGCAAAAAACTGGGAAAACTTATTGATCGAGTATAAGCCTAAGGTGGGAAATGCAGCAGCTACTGGTAAATTTCAAAAATAAAAATAGATACCATTAAAATTACATTAATTGATGCATCAGTAGGTTGATTAATGAATGAGTATAGATGTATTGGATTCGTACAGTATAAAGCAAATATAAACAGTAGACAGTATAAATATGGCACAGTGTTAAACAGAGGTAAATGTTACAGTGTTCAACATGCAGAGCAGTATTTCTAATGGATGCTGTAGGTATTGCACTGATAAGAGTGTCCGTGCCGCTGGTAGATGGATGTAAATAGTGCTTCTGCCTGTATTAACTTTGGCAGCCTGGAATGCACAGTAGGGGCTGTAATGGTGAATGTGTATCCCGTTCAGATGTGACAAAAGTATGCAATTACCTTCTGATGGTAGTCAAACTACCATTATGGTGGATGCCAGGGGTCTTGTGCGCTGTCCCGGGTAGGTTGGGTAGACGCTGACCGGTCTGAGCAGGAGCGATGTTGATATGGCTGTGAGGTCAGGCGGGCAGCAGTGTTCTGTCCGGGCGGTGTGTGAGCTGGCACTGAGTGCTGGGTAGTTTCCCCGCTGGTGGCTCCGATCTGTGTTTTTGCCGGGCAGCATCTGTTCCTGACGTGGCTCTGCGCAGTGTGACGTGATGTCAGAGGTCACGCTCTGCTGCATCCTGCATTGCTCTCGGTACGGCACCTTCTCTCCCCACTAGGAATGCCGCTCACTTAGATCACCCCGAGCATCACTCGAGTATAAGCCGAGGGGAGGCTTTTTCAGCACAAAAAATGTGCTGAAAAACTCGGCTTATACTCGAGTATATACGGTAAGTATATCATAAATACAAAGAGAAAACAATAAATACAACATCTAAGCTGTCCCAAGCAAGGCCTTCTCTCTTAGTATTTTCTTTAAATAGTTGTGTAAGTCTGCAGACATTAATTATGTAATTATGTAAATGTTGCTGTTTGTAGTTCTGTAAGTCTGTAATTCTGTTTTTGTATATATGTAATCTTGCAATTTTGTTACTAGTACGGCGCTGCAGACCTCTTGTGGCACCTTATAAATAAAAGATAACAATAATCATATATATCATTTTATATATTTAAATATACTAACTTATTTCCATTTTGTCCCTCATTTTCGTTTCCATTGTTTTCAAGTGTGTGGCACTGTGCATGCCAGTTAGGGCCAAGTTTTTGGTAAAAAAAATTAAATGTTCTGCATAGAATAAACTGTTCATAAAATGTTTAATAGAATCTATATTGTGCAGCAGAAACTATCTTCTATTATTTAGTTTTAGGTAATATTCTATATACCAAAGTGACATTCAAATGCAAAAGATTGTCATGTAAATATAGCATCAAAAATGGCTGCACTAAAACAGAAGTAGGCTATAGAGAATTGGAACAGGGTTAGTGAAGTGTGCAATGTCTGAGATTGATGTTGATACCCTTCATTGTCAAGTGAAATGCCAATAGTGCTTGTATAGCATTTTGTGAGGGCAATGGGAGTATTGATTTCTGAACAATAATAAAGAATGAAGCAAATCTCTCAGGTATAAAAATATTGGCAGCTGTTACAAAGAATTGACTCACAGAGGCATGAGTACAGCTTCTATCTTAGAACAAATAATTCAGGTTTCAGAAGAATTTCAAGAGCAGCCAGGCATGTTCGTAGGGCACATCCCCAGCTATTAATTTACCTGGAGCTTTCACAGGCTTCTCATTCGATCAAGCAATTGGTCTGTGAAGAGCAGGGACAAAATTGATTTCTGAAGACTCCTTGAAAGACAATATAACATAAAATAAACACTGTAATGAAACCTAAAGTATCTGAAAATATACACATTATCCTTTCATGTGGGAAGCAAGGAAATAATGTGTGTATGTATATATTTCCATTTTACCCAGAAATACACCAATTATACATTTTATACACAAGTAGTTTTTAAAGTAAAAAACAACTTAATTTGAACAGAATATATATTTATATGTTAATCTTTGATGATTAAAGCACAATCTGAGAGATTAGTTATTCAAATATATTTACTTGGGAAAGCCAAACTGCAACGCTAACAAAATAAATTATAAATAAACAAAAAAATCGTATATAAAAGCAGCTTAGTGCTGTCCTTACCAGATAGGGCCTGATTAAGGGTTTAGGGTGCTAATACTCTCATACACCCCTCCCCTTCTACGCCAGGCTAATATGCAGTAAGCAAAAAGAAATTAGTACTTAATTTAAAATACACCTTCCTTCACCCCCCTTTGTGTATTTTCGAAACTCAGCTCCACTTGACTTTTTAAATGGGTCATTGCATTATATTATACTCATTTCTTTTTCACTCAAATCAGAACTGTATACAGGAACACAGGTGTGATCGAGTGCTACCGATGGTGAATGCTCAGAGGGGAAGTTGTCACCATACTTGTATATCCTACTCACTTATCCTCAAGCACCTGACTGACGATAACTCATATTGTTCATCCTATACCATGGAAATATATCAAGATTAAAACTGACTACATTTTTCTTTTTTTTCTTTCATGTTATCTTTTTACTTTCTTTTAAAATTTTATTTTAAAATGAATTTCAGTTTATGCGTCTTCCTGTTACAATTTTGCGCCCCCAAAAATCTAATGCCCCAAGCCTTGCACCCTAGGCTGCAGCATATTCAGCCTATTGGATTATTAGGCCCCGTCACCAGAACTAGCTTCTACTATGGACGAGTGATGCAGCTGAAAGCTACTTACTACTCTACTATTAGCTACACTTCAGCTTGGAGGTAGAGTCATGTTCATATGATGTAATCATCACCATGGCAGTGAACATTCTGGTCCAGACCTCATCATGGTTTTGTTTAGCTTGTTAACTATGTTAAATGGAATTAACACAGCAGAAAAAAAATATTAAAAATACATTACAATTATTGTAGGATGGAGACTGTGGAATATATGTGAGACCTCTGAGCATGTTGGTGCTTCTCTCTTTAAACTTAACTCTTGTTCTACTAATACATGTGCTGTGACCAATATATTTCTTTATACTATATCGCATTTTCTGTTCTAGCATCTGAATTATTCGTGGTTTGCAATAGCTGTTACTATATCCACCCAGCCACAGTGGTGGGTTTCATTTATTTGGTAGAGCATTTTGGAAAAGGGTATTGTTCATTCAAACAAGAATTCTGACCTTTTTAACTATATTTCACCAGTGTGTTGCACGAAGAAAGCAAATTAACAAATCTCGCAAATAGAACTATGTATAGAAAAAAATTTGTGTATACATAATCATATGCTATTTTTTCCTTTAAAAAAATGCTTGTGAAGTAGAATAATTATTATGTGTCCAGTAAATTGACTGTTTTGTGATTTGCTGTCACTGTTTTTTTAAAAGATTTTTTTAAACCAATGAGAATAATCGACTAAAGAGTCTAAATATATTATGAACTTGATTATGCACTCAAACATCAAGTGATCAATTTTTGAGCATCATGACACTGCTCATATGTGAAACTGATCGCAAATGGTTGTTAAACTTATTAAAATATAAAGTCAATTATCTATTTCTTGCCATTATTTCATATATGGTAATATTAATATGAGTTAAAATGTTTGCTGCTTTATGAAAGTTGGTTTATAGTATACTGCTCATATCAATTAATGATATTTAGGCAAGTGTTGCACATCTGCAACTTAACTTGACCAATCTGCTTGCTTGTGTCTATATTGTTGCTTAATAGGCTAGTTCCTCTGCACCACCATTTGTTTGCACTGCTTGGGACATTTGAGAGCCTGTCACACCACATCCCTTTGTATTTACATATGTTCTATGACCTCTCTGGAGCTACTTTATATACAACTTCCAGTCCTGGTGATGGGAAGCAAGAGCTAAGGCAGGCCTGTTAGCCATAGTGGCCAATACATCATTTGTATCTGCTCTCAACTAAGATGACCGGCCAGGGCCGATCAACCAATAGGCTGATCAGCCTGCAGCGTGTGGTGCTGGAATCTGGGCTGCCGCAACACCCAAAGCATCCTCTCCTCCACACCGTCGCTCCCTCCTTCCCTCTCCTCCTACCCACTCCTTCCCTCTCTTCCCCCTTCTCTCCCCTCCTCCCTCATCAGTGGCTGTCGGGCGTGATGTCATCATCACATCCTGACTGTGTCAGTGAGGAGCTGCAGTGAGAAGAGCTGACTGCTGGTGGAAGAGTAGAAGATAGGTAAGTAGATTTGTGTTTTGAAGGGGGACCGAGATTGTGCGTGTGTGTGTGTGTGTGTGTGTGTGTGTGTGTGTGTGTGTGGGTGTGTGTGTGGGTGTGTATATGTGTGTGTATGTGTGTGTGTGTTAAGCAGGGGGGCAGAGTGTGTGTGTGTTATTCAGGGGGACAAGGTGTGTGTGTTATGCAGGGGCGCAGAGTCTGTGTGTGTGTTATGCAGGGGGACAGATTTTGTGTGTGTTTTGAAGGTGGACAGAGTGTGTGTCTGTGTTTTGAAGGGGGACAGATTGTGTGTCTGTGTTTTGAAGGGGGACAGAGTGTGTGTCTGTGTTTTAAAGGAGGACAGAGTACAGAAGGGTGGCAGAGTGCGTTCTGAGGGGGACAGTGTGCAGGGGAGTCATGAATTGGCCGCTGTGGTGTGATGAAATAGCTGGGGGGGTCAAGAATTGGCCGCTTGTGGGAGGTACGATATCTGTAATGTGTGGGGATCATGAGGATGCTCTCTAAAGAGCCTAATTATTGAGGGTTTGTAATTTGTGCACATTTTCAAAACAGGACCACAACTTTCCAGAAGATAGCTATACGACAACAAAGCTGCAAGAACAAGCAAGAGAGAACAGCAAGAACAGGTAAGAGAATCTGTCTAAATTTGTTTGCTGGAAAATACTCCTGAATTTTCCTTTAAATGATTTTGGGAGGGGGGCGCTACAGTAGTATTAGCCTAGGGTGGCCAGAACCCTCAATCAGGCATCAGGGCCTGTGACTGATACACATTCTCCTGTTTGGGCTTTATAAAACCTATGAGTGGGGCCTGGTAACTTCTCAATTGTAGATCCTGTTTAATGGTTTCCGTGTGTGATACTCTAAATGGTTTGACATTAGAATTTTTCCCATCATTTTTTGATTTGTTGAAATCAAAAAATGATTTGTTGTGGTTAGTTGCTCTGAATTTCTGAGAACATAGCGTCAACTATTTTTCTGCATTTAACAGAATGTTTTTACAGGTTTAAATGATAATGAATACACCAATATACACTTTGAGTATACATTCTCAAACCACTCACTAGCATTTAACATGTAAAAGTTCAAAATCAGGATAAAATAAGATACAATCCTAATCTCCATGAACTCCGCAATTCTGATCTCCATAAACTCTCACCAAAAATACTTGAGTTCTTCCTGAACTCCCAAGGCTGTGGGGTTTGTGTAATAATCAACATTTGGACTACTATAGTGGCATCTTTGTCAACCCATTGGTTCCAATAAAATGGACAGGGGTCCTTGACTTTCATCCTCAATATATCAATACAAATATTAATAATAAATATTAATTGAATGAAAGACTCCCAAAAACACTTATCTGACACACTTTTAAATATATTTTCGTCTTTCTTGATGTTTCATAGTCCAAATGAAAAACAATGACAGAAATCTGCAAAATTCCCACAAATAATGACCCAGCTGCATACTATCACGAACTGAAAAACAATTATAACTTGGAGTGTCCGGGACTTTCCTTCACAAACCAGCAATCACAAGTAGTCCCACTACCAATACACATTGAGAAGTTGGGAAGAGTTTCAGCACTTTTGAATGCATGGCTTGTAGCCTCTGGGACTGTGTAGGCAGGGTCTGATTATCCAATAGGCTGACTAAGGGGGTCGTAAAATTGTTGTGACCCTTTTAAAATCGTAGTGTAGATGTGTTTCCAAAACACGGTAACATCAACATTGTTGGAAGGGGGGTGTAGGAAGACAGATTTTAAATTAAGGAGCTTTTTACCTACTGTGTATTAGCCTGGTTTGGAAGACGAGAAGGCACTGCAACCAAGGACACTATTTAGATTAGTTAAGACTGAAACTTCCTGCCAGATCTTTGTGTTATTTCTTCTGCTGCTTCCATTTAACCTAGCCCAGGTCAAACCTAGATCATAGTCATTGTTTATTTATATGGCAACACAGATTCCATAGCACCTGAGATAATCATACAAATAAGACATACATAAGATCAGTAAGCAAAACAATGGGTACATGGGTTCAAATAAGCAGAATAATAAATGCATGTTACATTTAACAGAACAAATTGCATGGAATACAGAAAACAATTCAGGAAAAGATGTGGCAATACCAGAGACGGGTAGTAGAAAGATATGAGATATAAGGTAGAGGCCTGTGAGAGTTTAAATTCTAAAGGGATGGGGAAATGAGAGACAATAGGAGCAAATGGGACAATAGGTTTAGTAGGGTTCACTATGATGTGGGGGTATGTAAGAAGGCCAGGATAGTGCAGATGCATTGGTTAGGCCATTCTGGTGCTTTAGCCTAGATGGTAAAGAGTCCTAGAAGGTCATATACAGAGGCCTAGTAGAAGCAGAGACCAAAATGGTGTCTGGTAGATGTAGCGCAGAAGGCTGAATGGTGCAGAAGCTTAGATGGTGCAGGGGCCAAAATCAGGCAGAAGTCGATATGGTGCAGGGGCCAAGATGTTGCAGGGCCCAAATCTATGTAGGTGTTAAGGTAGCACAGCGGCCAAGATGGTGCACAGGCCTAGAGGTGGTTTTGAGTGAAAATAAAGATGGCTGTTTGCTATACATATTTTTCTAGATGGATCAGTTGTAGACTGAAGACCAAAAACCAGCTGAGAGGAAAGTAGGAATGTAGATGTAAGTGAAATGCAGTAATAGTTAATAGATAATTGAATAGAAAGTAGCAAGATGCAGGAGATCCAGTGCTTGAGATCTTGCAGGATCCATGAAGTTGGAGTGGGCCACAGCCCAGTCCAAATCTAGTTCAACTTCATTTTCAGCTCTTCTTGCTTTTTATGTAGTGCTTGTGATGGCAGACAAAGTCTTATGCAGTTAGTGTTTGAATATATTGTTGCAGGAGGGAGGGGTGGCTAAGCAGTTGGTACAGCAGACTAATTAACAGAGACCATCACATGAGAGAGGAGAAGAGGTGTTGAGAATCCAATTACAACACTTCATGCTTTTTACATCATGCGTATACTCTGCTACTATGACATCTGTTTGCATCTGGATGAGTTTCTTGTTGTCGCATGGAGTCTGCCTTTTGGATTTTTTGTTCCTGCCACAGCAAGTATCTGTTATATTCTATTGTGTTTTTGTTCTGTGTATACTGACTTACATCGTGATTTTTAATTAACATTGTTTTCTTCTGACAAATGTGAAAATAAAAACTTTTGTTTTTACATTTCTCATCATTTGAAGATCATGCATAACATGGGAGTTGGTAAGTACTTTGTAATGAAATAAAAAGTTGCTTTTTTTGAAAGTTGTTGCTGCTTTTTGAATTTTTTATTTATTTATTAACTTTAATTATGGCTTAGCAAAACTGTGCCACCATCTTTGGAGGGTAGATTTCACTGATTCCCATCACCTCCAGGGGGTACAACTGGGGTCCCCATCACTAGACTCTGAGCCAGGAAGGAAAGAACCTCTACCCATCCACAGGGGGTTATTTTTGCTAACCTGGCCTCAAACTGCATCTAACCAGGCTGGAAGCTAGGCTTTCACCACACAAATCCCCTAACAAGAATTAGAACACACCAGAAGTAGGCTGAGGGACAATATATATTTTGTTTTTTTTGTCTTTATCTCTTTTTTTATTCATTTTTAACGTTTCCAGCTACAGCTGCTGGAGAGCTGTTATGGTACAGTGTACTGGTTAAACCACTTCCTAATCTTTGGCGTAAGGGTGCTCAACTCAGAGGGGCTTCCTATAAAAAAATATTGATCATTGAAGAAATGCTTTGTTCAAAGAACAAAGCACTCTTTCATCCATTTTCTTCTATCATCACCATCCTGAGATGTCTATAACAGGACAAGTATTGCAGCCGTGTATGTACAGCCATAATGCTTGCTAAATAGACTTAATGTACATGGTAAAGCCCTTACACTGATGAAAACACTCATTTTAATAAATATGCCCCCAGTTTTGAAATAACAATATAAATCAAAACAAATCCATTACTTGACTAAAGACCATGTAGTGTAAATACCAAATAGAAAAATGAAATAACATTAAAATTACATTAAATCATTAGCAAACACCAAATTCAAAATGTATTGGTAACATTGCAGATTAGGAAGAGGCTCTGTACTTTTTGGTTTCCACAGCAGCAGCCCATCCCTCATCTCCATCCGATTATCGCTGGGCTCTCAGTGGTTTAGTAAATTACCCCTGTAATAACTGGGAAGAGGAATGATCTGAGGCAAGATGAGTGTTAATAGCAGCGGTTAGTAAAACTCTTTTGTGTTTTGAAATAACTATGGTAGTGTAAGAGAATAATTGTCGAGTTTTGCATTCTGTCATTCTCACACGGGAATAAATAAAACACACAGGAATAAAAAATACAAACACCGCAATCATAAGCTTTAGGCAAGTTGCAGCATGCTTCTTTATATAACTTAATAATTTATATTGATTTATTGCAAATTGCAACTATTATGTTGTTGCACATATGAGGCACAAAAATGATTCAAAGTGTCTCTGCATAAAGTTGAAGTACTTTGAACTACATGACTATTTATCTACTTTTATCACCTCTTCATACTTGGTAACTTCGCTGGCTGTGTCAAAATTGGGACTAGATCTTAAAATAAATATTTAAAGGGTTTATAAGCCAGAATAACTGCAAAATTAAACAGAATTATACATTAGTTTTTCAACTTTTAATATTAGAACAGATGTGCTTCTCATAAAGGGAATGTGAACATAGCTTCGTTAGGGATTGTTAATGGACTAAATTATACATTATATTGGAAAAGCCACATAGGGGCCTAGTTAGAATTTCTGATAGCATCACAGAGATGAATTATGTATTTACTTGAGTTAATATTTCATTTACAATATGAATGTTTGTCTTTTGGAGTAACTTATTTCTATAAGTAATGTGAACTATCATTTTATATACATATTTTTATCTATCTGCTGCATGTGCAGTGGTTTTTATATGTACATGCATATTTTCATGAAATATTAATAGGTTTATGAAGCACTATAGATGGCATTTACCACAAATGGCCATTTCAGCAGTCCACAATTAATCCCAAAGCAGTCTTCTATGATTCTCTCCTTAAATATAGGAATCGTTCCTCTTTATTATATAATGAGCTGATTCTGAGGTTAGGCTGATTGATTTAATGACATAGAAATATTTCATGTGTTTTGAATTCCAGAGTACAATACAAAATCTTATTATTACATTGTACTCTAGGTAGCATTATTAAATGGTAAGGTCAGTGATGTATTAAATAAATATTGTATGTAATGTGTACATTGCAATTTCAAATATATGAATGTAATATCTTTATCTCTTTCACTCTTAAAGGCCTGTGGAAAACCACTCCCTTTGTCACTCTCTCTCTCTCTCTCTCTCTCTCTCTCTCTCTCTGTATATATATATATATATATATATATATATATATATATATATATATTAAGGTGTTTTGATTATCCCAAGGCCTTAAATAGTAAGAACAGTGAAGTTAATAACATCAGTCAATAAAAATGGTCTCCCTAATACAAATTCCACAGCCAGCCGGGGTTGATTTTCATTATATCAAGGAAATAAGCTGCATTATAATGATGACCAGCCCCCAGATTTTCCAGAGCAGGGATATGTACTATGAGTAGCTTAAAATATAGTAATGGACACATTGACATTTTAAAAGATAACTTTTATCTTTAAAACTAAGCACACTTTATACCCACATTTGTTAAGAAACAAAAATCTGTGTGTGACAAAATTGGATAGTAGTCCTGTCACCTGGCGCTGATCAGTAGAATCGATCTGTGTGCAGCTAGCATGATAGCACTGCTCAGTGTTCAATAAAAACATCTTGTAGGCTTCCCATCTGATAGACTAGATTGATTGAAATGGCAACCTATTGGATATATGGGAAATGGTACTAAATGTGGTATTAAATGCAGTTAATGTGAAGGTACAGACATAATACTGTACATTCTATTCTTTCAGGATAAGTTTTGTAGTACATGTGTCATTTAATTACCTTTCTCTGACATTAGTTTATTAACATATGACATATGGGGTCCAAAAAAGAGACAGATGATAGCAAAGGGAGACTAGGATATTGTTCAAAAGATGCTCAAAAGTTTGTGCAAAAAAGGATAATTGGGAAGTTTGTCTTTATTTAACTTATCTTTGTTAAAAATTGTCCTGCTTCATTTTCCACATCACGGAATTATGTGATACATAAGCCCCCAAGTATGTTGTCTTGATTCACAAAAGTAAATATAGAAGTTTCCATACCATGATAGGAAAAAAGTTGTTAAGTATTTTATGAAGAACATTATCTACTTTTCTGACAGCTATTGTCCAAACTCATGATTAGAATCCTTTGTCAGTGTGGAAATCTCTGCTCAGATTCAAGAGCACAATTGTTTGCATTCAGGAGATGCTCATTGGCGTGCATCGCCAGATAGGCAGGAGTATGTGCAATGTGCATACATGCAATATCATGGAATATAATGACAGCAGTACTGGAAGTTCCGTTCTCAGTTATCTTCTTTTGTGCTCATTGTAATCTGCTGCCTGATCAGTTGCTGACCTTGGCCTGATGTCAACCCTCTGGACAATCTTTGGTTTCTAAACCTTTTCTGCCTGCACTGACCTTCAGATTGTATTACTATTGAAGAATATATACTGTTTGCCTCTGACCCAGACCAGCTGACCTTTTTTATTTCCAACTGACACTTTTACCACTCTGGTGTTTCTCCATCCAGTAGTACATACCTGTGCTCCAATAGGCACGTGGCACAATACGTTTCTTTTTTGGAAAATGTTTACTCCATGCAAACTTAACCCCCTCTTAACATTTAATCAGGATTGGTCAACAAAGGAAACAATTATATTCTTCATTGGCCTAAAAATACCTGTAAATAAATGAAAAAGGTTTGGAATAAACATAGGCCTACATTCAGAATAAGCCTTTAGGGTCAGAATATGCATGCCTATATGTGTATTTTGTACTATTGCAATTATGTACTCTGCAAATTATGCATTTATATTGTACTAATTTAAAATCTGATCATACCACTCATTTTGAGCATGAGGGAGCCTATCAGTGACCACAAACACAGATTGACAGCAGTCATCTGTCAACTAGATTTCAAGATATGCCTAAAAATCACCCAATTTATTTTGACTGTATTAATCTTATGAATAGTCATCATAAGCTGCAGAGATTCTAGAAAAAATTAATATTTATGCATTTGTATTGACACAGATATTAGTGTGTGGGTGTATTTTCATTACGTGATGATTTCTTATATGTATAATTTTTATTTTAGCTTAATGTTGATGAGTAGATAAGGTATGTGTTCACTCATTCCTTTTTTTCAATCTGAAACATGAAGAGACAGAATGAAATGCACATAGCAAGTGATACGGCTGCAATATATACAGAAAATAACCCAATTTTCTAACCTAAACATCAGTGAAATCTATTACATTTAATCATTTTCAGTCTTGGCGTAATAGTGGATATTGTATTCTGAATGCAGCAATATTGCTTACTCTCAATTTCAGCATTGGTTAATCCCTAATTAAAGAAAAAACATGAGATAAGTTATATTTAATAGGCATGTTACTTGAATTTCTACTCAATAACAAAGTTCCTATTACTAATTAATTTAAAAATTCAATAATGATACTTCCTCTATTGAAACTGATGCCACAATTTAGAACTGCGATAATTCCCTACATTGCTTTAAAAGAAAATAAATTTTTAATGGCAATTTTTCTCCCCTGCAGACTTTGAAAAGAATGAAAAACATTCAGCAGCACATATTCAGTAAAACTCTCTGCAGAAAATGTATATTATTTCCTGAATATAATCTTATAATATCCCTCCTACCCATAATTAGGTGAGCGCATACTACTCCTATTCAATAGAACGTAAAAGTGTAGGTTTATTCAGTGATTGTAAAAGATAGCACATTTAAAGTGATGCTAATCCCCAAGTACTAAGCTCTGTAAAAATGCAAAAAGAATCTGATGAAGTGTAGTGAATTATTCCTATAGAGATAAAGCTATGTGAAAATTACCAGGTCTAGGCATAAAATGCTATGTTAATCGTATTTACATTTTTCATGTAATTATATGAAAAAGAGGTACTGCATAATGCATATTTGTAAACCAGCACGAGAAGGCATTAGAATTGATATGCTATTAATATAAATCCTGACAGTGCTGTGGATATCTAGTATATCGGCACAAAATAACTTAAAGGAGCACTCCAAGTTAAACATTAAAGTTTAACTGAGCTGCTCCTTCCCCTTTGCTGAGCACCAGCAATTAAATGCTGAAACAGGGTCCCGTCTTCTCTGGTTGGTCAAAAGTGTTAACCAGCTGAGTCTGCCAGATGGTGTTACTCCATGAACAAATAGAAAGCTGGCAGCTGTCTGCTGACAGTTTCTTATTGGTCTGTGTAGTCACACCACCACAGGCTAAGCTCAAACACTGGTTTTACTGGATCTATATTAAAGCAATGCTGGAGCCCCAGGAAAAAAATGTTTCAGCATGCAGTTTCCGGTGCTCCACTAAGCATGGATAAACATGAATGTTTAACCTGGGAGTGGTCCTTTAAAGTAAGACTTAGTATTTGGCTACAAATTCTTTAATGCTTTAAACATATATCATTTTAACATATTAATGTCACCAAATTCTTCTACCTTTGAGATGCTGTGCTAAGCTTTTTTTAGATAGCGAATGTTTTGGGGTTTTCAAAATAATGCCTCTTTTCAGCAAGTGAAATGCATACTTTACTGGATGTAAATAAGGATAGTGAATTGGCCAGTTCAATTATTGCCACTGTTTTCTCGTGACAAATGCCATGGTGGAGTTGGCAATGTTTTCTGGATCATTGTTTTACTGCAGGATGAAACAATGGGCAGTAAATCTAAAAAAAACTGTTTTTTACATCAGAAGTAAAAAAATATGTCCTTATTCATGTTTAGAGGCATACTAATGCTACAATTATTCGTTGAGTCATCATTAAAAGTTATTGAGACTCTTCCAAACTCAGCCATACGTGCCCAAACCATAACACTGGTGGTAGTGGGATGCTTTTGGATCATCTCCAATTTGTTAATTCCTCCACATTTTTACTCTTCAATCTCACTGCTAGAAGATGGTCTTTCCGTAGTGCTTTATTCCCGAAAGTTCTGGAAGGGCTGGGTAAGTGGACACATGTAAAACCATGAACCTTAAAGTGGACTGTTGTAAAACCATGATTCTTCATGCTTTTTATTTGCCTTGATTTTGGGCTTGCGTCATATGGGTTTGAAATACTGTATTGTTTTATTTATATGTATGTAATATTTTTACTCTATCCTTATATTTTTTGTTAACCACATGTACTAAAAAGTTGCCTTACGCACCACAATATTATTTTTCAATGTTATTAAAAGCCTTACTATATTTGTTTGATTTCACTACTGTTCTAACCTTAGTCTTGGCATCACAACAAAAATAGCTTATGGCAGTTGATTGGCTCCAACATCACTTTTTTCACTGGGTTTTTTACATCTTTCATACATTTGGTTTGTAGGACTATTTGTGATATTAGGCATATACTGTTACACTTAACTAAATTAATGTGAGAATCTTATTTGTAGTTCAAAGAGAAAAAAAGCTATTTAGAAAGGAAGACCAGAAATTTGTTTCTTATGTAATTTCAAGCTGATATCAAACTGATATTTTATAGAATTTGTTCAAGTTCAAATAACGACATTTTATAGAGCAATTTTTAGCAGTTACACTTAATCATTTCTTAAGAATGAGCTTTCTGTGTTTCAGTTTCACATGTCAATTCAAAACTCCTGGTACAATAATATTCTGACAAATTTCCAAACATGCTCAGCAGTTTGGCCTCTACATCAAGTCAAGTACTAAGTACTGGAGAAATCACCTGTATAGGCTGCAGTTTTCTGAGGTTATCCCATTTATCTCTAAGTTCTCAAAGGAATAATTAAGTGTAGCATTAATTTCCCAAGGAATCTGTTGATCCCATGTGGATTCCTTAAGCTGGCTGAACATTAACCCCTCACTGCTGAAGCTGTTTCACACCTACATTAACACTTTTTTGTAACTTTTGGGCTGATTACATTCCAGTATCATTATGAGTCATTTTTATGTGCACTACCAGCACAAATCACACCTTGTTTTTAGATGTATTAGCATTTTCATTAAATACCATTGTTTTGTTTATAACCAGTGACACAGTAAAGAAAATTTAGCCAATGTGTCCAAAAAAGTGACATTTATTGAAATGTAGCAAAAGTGATCAGCAAGCAAATGTGTTTAGTTTATTTTTTATGAATTCTACAAAGAAACACTTTTTGGTTATAGGTTTGTTATTAACTCACCTTTTGAAAACAGCAAACATCAGGATTCTATTTAGAGGTTTTCATAATAAAGTGAGCACCTTGAAAATGATAATGCACATTTTTAATTAATTTGCTATTTTGAAATGTCTATGAAATGCATACAATGCGTAAGGATAATATTGGTAGTTCCCTTATACTTTTAGCCTTTCCAGTTTATAGGCTAACTTATATTTCTATTCATAGCACTAGATTCATCTTCAGCCATAAAGGTGTTAACTGGAGAATTTGTTAGAGGGTTGATTATAAGACCCTTATTACAGTTTATATATGACCATTTAAAATAAATTTGACAGTGTGATTTTTGGTGACAGGCCACAGGCATTAGATGTATGTAATTTCTTAATTCAGATTAAGAATTTATGGTGACAAAAAGTAAGGATATGCAACAGCTGTGGTGTGGTTTGCACAGGGCCAGATTTAGCAATAGGCAACCTAGACAACTGCCTAGAGCCTAGCGGTCCCCTGAGGGCCTCCACAGAGCATACGGTGAGTAGGCAAGGCAAAGGGGCACTCCCCTCCGCCTGCCATTCTCCTCTAGCGTAGTAAACAAAATCGCGGGCGAGTTAAGAAAAAAACGAGAAAAAAAAACAAAACAAAGACAAAGTCACCTGACAGCGCGGCGGCTCCCGGCAGTCTTCTCTCCTCCTCTCTCTCACTGAAGGTTGGGCGTGACATCCTCACGCCCAATGTAATTTTCAGTGAGGATTTGGCCAGAAGCAGCGGCAGCACAACGTAGAAGAAACAAGAAAGCAAGACAAGAAGAGCAGAAAAGAAAAGAAGAAAAAAGAAGAGAGCCAGCAAAAGATGTGGTTGACTTTGCCATCTGTGGCATGATGACACAGTTCAGAAATTATGTCCTATGACCATGTATTGATGCCTATGGAGGTGGCCATTTTCATGAGACCAAGATTAAATCAAAGACTGGCAGGTAAGACAACATGACTTCAGTAATGGAGACAGAAATGTAAAAGACACTTCAGTCTCTAGAGATTGATTAGCTGCTTTTCTTTAACACATAGTTGCCTACTCTCCCGGAATGTCCGGGAGACTCCCGCATTTCTGGGAGACCTCCCGAGAGAGCAAGGCAACCTCCCAGTTCTCCAACCCGCAATAGATAAGTGTCGGGGCGGGGCTTAATGACGCAAATATTGCATAATCTTAGCCCCACCCCTGCTTTAATTGGCCAAAAGTGTGTCAATCATTTAGGGGGCGGTGCCAAAATGATGTGATTTGTCAAGCCCCGCCCCACATGCCCACCTCCCCCGGGATCTCCCTGAAGCCAACGAGGAAAAGTTGACAAGTATGATATTATGTGTGTGTGAGGGGCCAGTGTATTTTATGTGTGTGCATGAGGGGCCAGTGTATTTATAGTATGTGTGTTAGTGAGTGGCCAGTGTAGTTATATTATGTGTGTGTGTGTGAGGGGCCAGTGTATTTTATGTGTGTGTGTGTGTGAGGGCCCTGTCTGTGTATATGTGTATGTATGTATATATATATATATATATATATATATATATATAGTTAAGTGCGTATTGTCGCTAACCAATAACGATTGTCGAACCTCGATTTGTGTTTCCAACGCACAAAGATTTATTCGCAATAAGTAGTATAATATATTCAAGCGAAGTGATAAGTACAGCCGTTACTTATCGCAGGCGCTCTGGATCCAGTGTACAGTCATTCAATCCTGAAGTCTGGGGACAAGATGTCTGAACACTAGATGAGAGGCTGCTGCTTATATGCACACAGGAATACAGTAAAACAATGAAGATGGTATAGCTTGCTTCTATTGGTCCAGGTTTCAGGAAGGTCCAAGGGGTTGTCAATCATTGGCTAGTTCATCCTAAGGAATCCAAAGGAGGGGGTCATCTCTCCAGGGGGTATGCTCTGCTCTTCCCGCCAAGATTCCTTAGTCTTAAGTAGTTCATAATTCCCTATCATTCATAACTTGTGTATGCACTCTGCGATTCCTTCGCAGAGTGAACCAAACAGTAGCAAATGTTAAGAGGTTTATTATGATACCACACATGATATGATTCCTTTAACCTGTTCCATATATTTCACTAATGTGCACATAACTTATAATATATAACATAAATACTACTATATTTCGACATAAATGACTATGTGTTGCAACTACCATTAATGTGTACTATTTTACAAGTATGCGTGTTTGTGCGAATGTATGTAAAAGGCTAAATACTGTTGCTGCCACATGTTGCAGCTGCGTACGCCCTTTTACGCTGTAGCGTGCCCTTTTATGCTGTAGCGTACCGTACGCATCTTTTCAGACAAAGACAACCAAGTTTGCTCGATTTTAATTGAAATTACTTTATCCAATTTGCTGACTTTGACAATAGATATATATACACATACACACACAAATATATATATATATATATATATATATATATATATATATAATGTGTGTTAGTGAGTGGCCAGTGTATTTATATTATGTGTGTGTGTGAGGGGCCAGTGTATTTATATTACATGTGTGTGGGAGGGGCCAGTGTATTTATATTATGTGTGTGTGAGGGGTCTGTGTATATATATATATATATATATATATATCACTATTTATTTATATAGTGCCACTAATTCCGCAGCGCTGTACATCAGTCCCTGCCCCATTGGAGCTTACAGTCTAAATTTCCTAACACACACACACACACACACACAGACATACATAGAGAGAGACTAGGGTCAATTTGATAGCAGCCAATTAACCTACTAGTATGTTTTTGCGGTGTGGGAGGAAACCCACGCAAACACGGGGAGAACATACAAACTCTACACTGATAAGGCAATGGTCGGGAATTGAACTCATGACCCCAGTGCTGTGAGGCAGAAGTGCTAACCACTAAGCAAAATAATATGATACATTAATATACAATATTCTAATAAAGTTTCCCCTGTCTAGCATTTCCATCTGTCCAAGTCAAGTCTCTGCTCGTATAACATTTAAACAATAAACTAGAGGACCTTTTCCAATCAATATTTTATAACATCTATTAACATGACCATGTTTATGATACCCTTCAGACTTTCTTGTAAGCCATACTTTAATGCGTCTTTCATAAACACTTGTGTAGCGGGCTATTGTTTGATAATTTGGTTCAGCTTCCCAATGCTCGAAATTCTTTGCATATAAAAAATTCAGGCACAACAATGACTGATCAACTGAGTATTGGCGAAGTTTCAAACTAGGGGAACTAGTGGTATTATATCTCCTTTCTATTGGTCTCCCTCCCCATAATTCAAGAACCTCAGAGATGTTTAGCGGGAATGGTACTAGTCCTACATTAGTTTGTCTCTGAGGCACATGAGAGCACACCCAGCATTCACTTTGGTCTAGGACCAAACCCACCAAAGAATGATAATCATTCTCATGGATGTCCCCCCATGTTCAAATTATCACTGGACTGGCATTGATAGATGCACCTCTCTTCAACTATGGAGTCACAGTACTTACAAACACACTATTCTTCACACAATAGTCCCTCTCCGAGTTCCAAGGTTAGCAGACCTACTTTATCCCCGAATTGAATAGTGTAATTGGCTGGACTTATTAAGTTTACAATTTCTCCTCCATCTCCACATCTTCAGTATCACTACCTGAACCAGTCTCCATCAGCTGATCACCATTGCAAAAATAGAATGCCCTGGAAAAAAATAAGGATGAGAAAAATAATGGAAAGGGAAAAACAGAAAAATCTCTGCTCCATAATTGGATAACGGTCTTTGCAAAGTCCTTGGCTCAGGTTTTATTAGCTGCGATCTTAGGTCTCCCGGAACAGATTCATGAGTGTCATCCTCGGCTATACTTTGAACCTTATCTGGGTTTTGACCTCTCTGCAGTGGATGAAATGGATCCAAGTGTCTCTTTCTGCTGCTTTCAGAGATGGCGTACTGGTCATCAACACTTGGAACGGGCCTTCTCACCTGTCTGTTAAACAACTTGAACATAGAAAATTACAATCTATAACATATTCTCCCAGTCCAACATCATGTTAGTTTGTGTATATCGTATTAGGAGACAGTGTTTCGAACTCCCTTTGTTGCTGTCTCACTATTTGCTTCTCTTTATAAGATTTTGTACAGTCTCTTAATCATTATATATTTTTTACTGAAATAAATTTGTATTTTATTTTGAAAAACAAACAAACAAACAAACAGGTCTTATTAGAGGCACAATGAAAGCTACATTTCTTGGTGTCTTTGTACATATGAAGAGCATAACGGCACCAGGCCAGTGTGAAGGCAGACAACATAAAGACAGAATGGGAATGGGAATGGTGAGGACAAGAGGGAAGGGGGGTAACTGAGTATTTAAGTACCGGTATATTTCTAAGCTTGTGGGGAAAACTCTCAGAGGACCAATGGTGTTGCATAAAAACCTATACAGTTTTATAAAAGTATATAATCCTAACTAAGAAGATGTTGCAGATGATAGGGCCGAGAATTCAGCAAAGTCTGTGAATTCGTGCCAGGGGTCCAAAATGGCGTAGTACACTTCAAATTAGTCTGTGAATTTGTGCCAGGGGTCCCAAATGGCGTAGTACACTTCAAATTAGTCTGCTGCTGAGAGAAGCATTTCATCAATATTCCAATCTAAAGAATTTGAATCTCTTAAACCAGTCTTAAATAGTAGGCGGGGAGGTGGATCTCCATGCAACATGTATAACAGCCTTTGCTGCTGATATGAAGAATTGATATGAGGAACTCCTGACCATATTCCTTCGCTTTCCAGACCGCCTTTTACTGTAGAGAACACAAATCATTTGAATTAATTTGTGTGTGTTTATAGTCTCAAAGGCCATTATTCTGTGAGTGGTCATAGATAAACCTGCTGCCCACTTGGCAGCTCCATCCGCCCTTTTATTACCCACTAATATCAAGTCTTTTTGTCGCTGTTCAAAAGGTATTTTGTGTGTTGTGCCTGTGCTACTGATGTCCTGTTACTGTCATAAAAGTTCCTAAATCACTATAGAGCCCCAGAGTCACACACCACCCTAAAACGTACTTAAAGTCAGTGTACATATTAACTCTGCCAACTCACATGCTTTTGTTAATCTTACGAGTTTGGCTATTTGGATCCATCTGTCTATGAGAAATGCAGAACATAAAACATTTACAAAATTCACATTTTCTAAGGTGGTGTCACTTATGTCAGGTCTTTTCGGCAAAATTATGATTCAAATATTCCATACAATCACGTGTATCTGTATATCTGCCAAATTCACCCTCAGCCAGAGTCTCCTCTCCTTCCACTCTTTGTGTACCTGGAGGCACATTTTGTACACCTTGCTCAGGAGACATATGTAATTTAGACAGAATTTAGGAGGGGAGATACTGCATACAATGTTTAGACGTTTGAATCATGTCCCAGTACTACGTCAAGATTCCTGCAGCAAAAACCTGCAGAGTAAGTGAGTATGGAAGTACAAATCTGCAGCTACCTTTGCGACCGTGTCAGTATAATGTAAATGTAAATAATGTAAAACCCTAATTCTGTTCATTGTAAAACCCTAATTCTGTCCATTGTCAAATGTCTTAGTCCATAAGATGAGACAGTATCTTAAATATTTGACTTGTCTGGCATGACTGTAATCCATCCTTTTGCAACCTTGTGTCCTGTTACTGAGAAATGAAGGAACAAGCATTTCGTTTCAAACACTGATGACATTACCCATGAAATCCAGTGTCCTGTCCATCTTTAGTTCATAAAGAACCCGGTATCTCTGATAACAATATTTGTACAACCTGTTATGGACTTATATCTATAACAGTGAAGTGCAAAATTAGCCCTTGTGAAGCATATCCTTTACCTCCCATGCCTGTCGTCCTGGAATAAAACACCATCAGAAGTACAGTATACTGCACACTTCATTTTAAATAATATATCGAGGTCAAGTAAGTTAGTATGAGTCACTACAATTTGAAGTAATAATGTTTAGAATAATCCAATATTAACTTCTGCCAGTGTTTTCAAGGGAAAAAATTAATTACTTCTCATGTAACCCCTCCCCCCCTCCGATTAATAAACATATATATCTCTGGCCGTCCTTGTCTAAAGAAGAACAAAGGGTCAATTAGTATCAGAAAACAAAATCACATATTTTCCTTTGTTTACTTTTGGACCTTATCATCAGTCAACAAGACCTCAGTTTGTATCCATTCAGTGGCAACAAGTGCTACTTTATCCCTAATCTTTTTTCACTTACTCGTCAATTTACTCTGTTTACTGTTAGATTGTTCTAATTCTATAGCATCAGTGCTCCCAGGGTCAATTAGCTAGAACCATTGTTTCTATACAATGGATATCTCTTATCTACTAATAGTACATATGTGTGGGACCTTATTTCACTTTATGATTTCTGAAAATAAGCCATTACAGGAATTACAACAAACTTCTTACAATCTCCCTTCACTAATATTAATACATTTACAAGGCTCACTATTTTCCCTGGCTGCACTTTACCTATTATTCACACAAGGTGGGGAATGTCACTTTTGTTTATTAAGATTTTACATGCTGGGCTTGCCATTGAATGGAATACTAGTCTGTCTCCAAACTATTGATCTCTAAACTGGTCTCACTAGATTCAACCACTGCTCCTTGTCTTGCCTGCATAGCACTTCCTGTATATCAACTGCAGAAATATGTCTGAAACAAAAAGTGGGTTACTCATCTTCCTCTGAAAAGTTACATTTTTATAACACTCAATACACGCTACTTTCCACTATGCATGTGCCCTCCTGTGCAAAATATTCCCTTCCTATTGCCACAGTTTCAAACTGTTAGTTTGTTTAATCCTCAGTGATTTCAACAAAGAAATTGTATCTTTAACTTACTTAAAACCTCTGAATCAAAACCACCAACATAAGGAAAAGGTTTCACACATTTACCAATCACTTCTACAGTACTCCGTTGCATACTTACCTTCACTTCGCCAACCCTATTGGGCCTTCTTTGACCTATACATCGGTCATGTAAGCTATCTCATGCATTTGTTTGGCGCCCATTTGGAAGCTGACACCTCAATGCTTGGCAACACAAAACTCCTGCTATAGATTTTGTTGGGTGTGGACATATTCTATCAGCCATATCCACCACTTAATAATGCTAAGTGTATAAAGCAAGGTCCCTAACACAGTCACTTTCAACTGGGAGAATGAGAAAATCAACGTTTAGTGCTCATGTGGAAGCAGACTCCTCAACGCTTCACAGCACAAAACAATACCCTGCCTTTCAAGTGAAGTTCCTGCTGAGTACTTTAGAACTTGGATAACCAAATATTGAACTCAACAATATCAGCCTTTCCAGCAAATTTTCTCTCACCGTCCACAATTGCACAATCACTGTTGCTTATGCAACACATGCGGTTCGATCGCACTACTTATCTGTACTCTCTACAATGACAATTGGGACTACCTATTTTCACCGTATAGCCTATACACTATCTTTATTTTCAGTTTATACTACCTTTTATATCTTTTATACTCAACAGTTATAGATTCACAGTCACACAATTCACATATTCATTTGTTTTCTGTACAGAAAAATATTTTTCCAAATGTTGGTAATAACTTCTCAGAGGTTTTAACAATTCCTTTCACTATCAAATACAACAGCAATTTCTATCAATAAAACCATTTAAATGTGTGGCAATACAGTGCAAGGAATAAATTTGTATGCTATGCAAACAAACCACGTATAAATCGCAAAATACATGAAAAATAAATAATTTTTCTTTCTTGTTCCTAGGTTCTCACCAGCACCCCCTAGATCACACAAATCGTATATTCGGTTTAGCAACACTGGATGATAAAAAGGCATTGAACTATTTGTGTTTTTACCTGTATATGAAGCGTCTTCACCCTTTGTTGGTAACCTGAAATACATAGGTTTTGCCAATCCTTGAGCAGTGTGGCACTGCTCAGAGCCCCCTTCTGTATGATTGTACCATCAATACCAATAAATATTGTCCAATGTGATTAATGTGGTTCCAACGCACAAAGATATTTAATTGCAAAATGTGGCAGAATTACAGCAAATTATGATATAATACAAGAAAGAACACTGATACATTAGGCAAGCTCCCCTGGATCCAAGTATAACTTCAGTCTTGAAGTCTGCTGTCAATAAGGTTGTTCAAGTACCAGGGGCTAGTTTATATACACTTTGGTTAACAAAAAAACAGTGATGAAGTCATAATGTACACAAAGATAAAGTTATTTCTTCATTGGTCCAGGATATATTCCACTGAATGCTGGTCATAGGTTAGTTCAAAGCATTCCTCTATCCAAAGGTGTGAGAAACTCACTCCAACAGCTGAGTACATGTCTTGCTTGAGTGAAATGACTAAAACTGGTATGAATCTTATACTAATCATAACTAGCAATCGCTATGTGCGATCACTTCTACGAGGGTACCGGATTCCAGCTGGTAAAATGTAGATTAATATAAGAGCAAACACCATACATTTCTTAGGACCTGAACCATAAATACCTTTAATGTAAATTTATCTATGTTTAAATAACCTTTAGGTCTTTCTAATAAACTGATGTGAGTTGGAACTTTATTAAAAGTGAACTATTTAAAGATGTTGAAGTAAGTGTAAATGTATGTGCTGTGTATGCAATTGTGATTGCATTATTAACCCTTTTACGCCATAACGTGCCAATCAAAATCGCACAGAAAACCATTTCAATTGTTTTGTAATAATTGAAACGACTTCATCCAATTATTCGACTTCAAAACATATTATAGCAATGTATTATATAATAATATTCAATTACAGTACTGAACACAGGGGCTGATTTATCAAAGTGTATAAAGCCCTTTTGCTTTTAAAAAAAACTGATGTTTTTGCCAGAAAAATGGTTATGGTTTTGCTCTGCAAAATACTAATAGGGTTATTGCTGGCATTTCCCTGTTGGGGAAACCTATTTATCAAGCATTGTTAGTACTGCCTGTTCAAGTTAGAGTCATAATCAAATATTGTTATCAGAACAGAAATATTAAAATAAATGTCAATTCTTAGAATAAAGCAGTTTTCTTTTGTAGTAATATTTACATTAGTATTATTCGCTAAATAAAGGTATTGTTAATGACACAGACACTACTGTAGCTAACTAGCATCATGCCACTTCTTCCACTTGAACCACTGTTTCGAATCCTATGCTGTTGGCTCAAGATTTGCTCAAGCAAACGATTATTAATCAGTTCAAGTTAAAGAAGCTGCATTTATCTGCGACTGTATAATAGTAGTAATAGTAAGTACCAAGAGGAAAAAAATACATTGCTCATTTAAATACCGTTCATTGATTTTTAAAGTAAATCTATATAAACCGTATAAAAGATAATAGATCACGTAGCTCACCTTTCATTTCTTGGTCTCTCCTCCAGTCCCACAGTTGTCTCCCCATAAATAAATAAAAATCTGGGTAAGCTTAGCTATAGTTATATGGAATGTTTTAAACAGCTACTTTCCTTACATTATTTCTATGATGATCTATGCTCAAACACAAAAAAAGTTATTTTTCTAATAATAAAAGTTAAAATGATTATATTAAAAAACTGAACATACATTTACTTGAATAAAAGTGATTGTAATATCTTTCTTTCTTACTGTTTTTCTTTCTGGTTGCAGGTTATGTTTGATCATCTGCCCAGCCTAAATGGGAACCCCCTACTATACAGGAAGCTCCCATTGTATTGGTTGGCGTCAAGCAAGCAGCGTAATGTATAATATATATATATATATATATATATATATATATATATTATTATTACTTTATGTATGTATTTCATTATTTATTTATTTATTTAGAAATCCCTATCTTATGGGAGCCTTCTAGTGAGATTGAGACTCCCGTGTCTATAATTGTGATTTTAGGGTTGCCAAATCATATGCGGGGGGGGGGATACTGGGGGGAGGAGGAGGTAGGGCACAGGGTGTTGATCTGATACCCTGGTCCACAGTATTTTGGTGGAACAGGGCTCCCATAGTCTAGGAAAGAAGTCCTGTAGCACTGTTCATAGAATGATGCAGGCAGCCTATGCAGTTAAGACATAGCCGGCCGCATTGCATATTGCTCAATGTGGCCTCTTTATTGAATGAAGCAGCCGCATTGAGTAATATGTAGTGCAGCCGCGTATGCCTGGCCTCAGCATAGGCTTCCTGCACCACATGCACCACCACCTGGCCCGGCCCAAAATAGATTTAAATTGACCGGCCCAGGATTCATATGCCTTCTGCCCCCTGCCTCCAGACACCCCATCCCTGGTTATGTATCCATAATGTAAGGACTGGTAAACATTATAGTGCCCCATTCTATAGAACAATATACTCAGCAAACCACCATTCTGATGAATATTATGTATTGCAAATCTCAATTATTTTAAGTATAATGTTTAAAGCACCATTTTGATAGCCAGTATACATTGCTGAGCCCCATGACCAATACACTGTACTTTGAAGAGTTAAATCTACAATTCTCAGCTAATTCGTATGATAACTGTACAAAGCAGTATCTCTTTTTGGCAAAAACTACACAATGCAGAGTACTATTCTGGGGACACCTATAACATTTTCAGCTCTTTTTTGATGACAACTATATAACTCTCACTCTTATATCCTGGATATGAATGCTCAGTGCACAGTCATCACAGTCAGTAATGATCTATGTCAGGTGACTACTGTAATATCTACAAACTTGTTAATAATAGTCTCCTGCCAGTATTTCAGTCTGAACATATTTATTTTTTAACTGGTATGACATGTTCAGTCATATCAATGAATTCATCATCAGCAGCAGCATTTATTTATATAGTGCTAGCACATTCTGCAGTTCATTACAATTGTGAACAAACGCAGTTATAAAACAATGCTGGGTAATACAGACAGACAGAGAGGTAAGAAGGCTCACAAGTTTATAATCTATAGGACAATGGGAGTTTGATAGGTGAGGTTAAGTGTTACAATTTGCATATTGGTCCAGCCAGATTGCAAATATAAAAAGATTAGAGGACTATATGATCAACTCACACAGCAATGTTGGTCCAAAGACTGGCGTCTTGTGTGAACTGTGTAAAGAGTGGTAATATGATACACTAGGGAGGATAAGAAGGAGATTGAGGAATTTTATAAGCTTGTCTGAAGAAGTGGGTTTTCAGAGAATACTTAAAAGTTTGAACATTAGAGGAAAGTCCTGTTGTGTGAGGGAGGAAATTCCATATAGTGGATGTAGCCCAAAAACGTCCTGTAACCGGGAATGGGAGCAGGTAATGAGTGTGGATGAGAGACGCAGATGTTGTGCAAAATGGAAGTCTTGAGTTGGGGGAAATCTTGAGACAAGTAAAGAAATATATATTGGTGCAGTTTTGTTCATGGCTTTGTATGTTATTAAAAGTATTTTATATTTGATTTTTTTATCAGGCAACCAGTGTAGAGGCTGGCAGAGTGGATCAGCAGTGGAAGAGAGATTTTTTTATTAAAATCAATCTAGCCATTTTTTGCAACATAGATTTTAGTGGTGAGTATCCAATTTGGGAAAGATTCAAGGAAGATCAGTAAGGACGGTATTGCAATGGTATTGCAATAGTCAATTTAGGAATTGATGAGTGCATGAACGTAAAATGCAGGAAATGTCTTTTAGATATATGAACATGATTTAGAACAAAAGACAGTTCGAAGTCAAGGATCACACCTAGGCATAGAGTGAATGTAATTCCTCTATTACACCATAATGGTGAACATAGTCTAATGGCTGGCATTTCATGTTTTACATGCTGTTGTTGTCCCGCATTCCCGCAGTAGTAATACTAATAAATACACATGTCACTGAAGTATATAATACAGCTTTAAAGCGGTGTTCTAGCCATCCCTTCTATTTACGACATAAACATATGCACCTAACACTAATACTGATTACTAACGATCAGCTTAGATTTATGGTCTTGATAGATGTAGTTCATCCTGAAATGGACACTTGTCGTACCACTAATTAATGTGTGTGTATGTGTATATATATATATATATATATATGTGTGTGTGTACATAGCTGTGGAGCACTGCTTGCAGTGGGTTGCCATGGTGTTGTATCTGGGCTTTGGTCCATAGGGGATAGGTATGGTGGTGCGAGTGTTGTCTATAGATTTGGTTCATTCATTGTTTGAGCTAGTGGTAAGATGGGTGATATTGTGAGTTTAGAGTTTAGAGATAGCTTGTTATAAGAGTTCAGAAAGCTAAGTTAGGTGGTTTGATAAGGCTTTTGGGGTAGGTAGCGTGCAGGTGGTATGCAGTAGTGCTAGTGGGAGCAAGGAATAAGTGTTTTTCAGAGATGCGTATAGGAAGAAGTGGGTAATGGATAGAAAGCGATAGAAAGGGATTTAAAGGACATAATTATTAGAGGACAGGGTGATATAATAACTAAGACAGTAGTAGGGGTATGTAGTAGTTTGGAGTAGGTGAAGGATGTTATGGATGTGAATCTAGCAGTGCATTTGTTATAATACAGAGTAGCAGATAATCCTACTGTATATCTGAGTTCTTTTTTGTGAAGGTTCCAGATGTTCCAGTACCTTGCAATACTCTGCAAACAAATATTTATTTGTAAATATATCTTGTGTTTAAATGGGCTCTGAATTCTGGACTCAGTTTTCTATTTGCTGTATGATACTAAAAGAATGTGATTTTGAAGGTGTTGTACAGCTATTTGTTGTGTCAGAGTCAGGTACTGGAAAGTAATCTCCTTCAAAGATATGTTGGGGTTTTTTCTGTACATGCCATGTGTAATGCAATCTAAGCAGAAATATGGTACTGCTGTTTCCAACATCATATGATCACTGGACCGAATCAGGAAGACTGTATCTGTTAGTTATGTCTTACATTTTATAGCATGCAAAATTAAAACAGATAGGGAATTGTATTTAGAAAAAGACAAGTGTTATTCTGCACTTTCATATTTGACATTTACATGGCATGTTATTATTTTTATACAATTAGGTTTTATGTAGAGGCGTGAGCTGCCTTTTAAATTACTCAATCAGTTATGGGACATACTATATTTATACTCTGGCGTAAGACACAAATCAGAAAGGTCATTTTTACATTGCGTACTAAGGGAAAAACAAGATTTCATGAACTAGGGCAGATGACTCACAAAGCAAATTAAAAGTCATTTGTAAACAATGGTTAAAAGATCACCTTTAAATAGTGCCACTGTTTACAATATAACAATGGAAGAAAACATATTAATGTGTTCTGTCTAATTATGTTTGCAATGTGGTCTAATTGCCAAAGTGCTTTAAGTCAAACCTTGGGGAATGATAAAATGCTGTTATTTTACACTAGAGGTCACCCCCGGTATGAAATTCACTTGTAGCATCATTTTTCTCAAGCTACTGTTACAATGCGGGAAAAACCTTTTTTTCCTTATTGAAAAGAGATTGGATTTTTATGAGCACAATACAATATGCTAAGAATTCTTCCAGCCAAGCAAGAGAGTCCCAATATAATAGCATTCAGAGCTTCCATTTGGCAGGAGTCAGTTCCGTATATTAATCACATGCACTGTGAAAACATTCATTACAAGCTACCATACCAATAAATTTAAGGCATTGCTGTCAAACTAATAGCTGGATCTGAATTCCAACCAGGATAGCACTTAATGTATTTTTTCCTATCTTTTAACTGAAATAAAACTTTGTGCATTTATTTTTAACTGAAATAGAACAGGTATCAGTTTTTGTAATATATGCTATGTATTATGTATATTACAATGTTTGCTTTGTTTACCTTTACTTAATCGGAATATTATAATATTTAACCTGTTTTAAGTGGAATTTTCATGAATTAACTTTTCAGATTCGGTAACATGTAAAAAGCTGCCTATATAATTTTTATGTAAATGCATATTTTTTAGTTATCTGCCTTTTTACCTGTTACTGCCATCTCAGATGCTGGCAGATCTTTCGTAGTTCTAGTAGCAGTGTATATAAGGAGAGGGAGGAGAAAGATCCAGCAGACATGCTAGTAGTTTGCAAAGATAGGAAGTAGTAAAATATATTTTATGATTGGTTTAAATACAAATATTCTTTGTTAATTTAAGGTGTTTTATACAAGAATTGCAGATTCATGTTAACTTTGTCATAAATATAGGTATAAGACAATTGAAATAAAAACTTGCTGCTGTTCAGTGACTTATATAAGGAAATTGTCACAATATGTCCATATTTATCTTTACTGCATAGGGAGTACAAAAGTAATTATGGAGGTCACTTATGATTGGAAGTTGCAGTACACAGTATATCTGAGAGCAGGTTTTCCACATTTTTTTTGCATCATGTGATTAATTTTGCATCCATTGAGCCAGACAATAAACTTTTTTTTTCATGACAAAATGAGGTGTTTTATCTATTTTTATTTTATAAGTAACAATTGTTTGCTCTACATGATCAGTATTGTCCTAATTTATGCAGTTGTTTTCAGTTACCAATTTCTAAATTGCTAAAATGTCTTTTATTATAGATTAAAGATAGCAAACTGATCTTATGGGTTGGAAATAGGGTAAACAGGAAGCTGTTCCATAGTTTACACAGCATTGCTTTTTAAACGTGCAATAATGTATTGATGTTAACACCACCACATGAGTTACATTATCCAATCATTTTTATGATAAAGAAAGTGCACAGCTACAAGCAAATAAATCAACATATTTGAAATTGAAAAATTGATAAATTGATAACTGCAACAAGTTAAATAAAGACAACCACAATATCTCCATACTTTCCAAAATTATGTAATGGCTAATAGGAAGACAGGAATGACCCACTATGACATTATTACAAACAAAATGTTTGGTTTATTTTTAGGGATGTACCTTTTTTATTTCCATCATAACCTAACATGGGTTCCTAATTTCCCCAAACAGAATAGCCAATAATTCTATACTTTAAAATTTTATTTGCTCATTTCAGATTTTTTAAAAGTATATGTTTATATACTGAATTTAACTGATACCCTAAACAGTGATCAAAGTGGTCCTGTATACTGGCGCTATGTCATACCGTCACTTCTCTCCCCTCTCAGTGACAGCTTGCTGCTCTTAGTGGTATCACTCTCCTCATCTAGCAGAAGCCATACCTCAAATGTCGAGGATCCTCTACCACAACCCACTGTGGCAAAAAGAAGGGCTGAGACCCTAGTTGATCATGCCTCTTGCTCCCCTTGTCACAGTACATCTCTGTCTTCAAAGGACCTTCATCCTCACTTGCTCTGTCCTACCACCTGAACCTGACCTGCTGCCTCCATGTAGATTCAGCTACCTGATACTCTTTGGACCTTTAGACCAACCACACACACCAGGTCTTCTCCAATCCCACTCTGGATGACTGCCATCGGTCTTGCCCCACCACTGTTTTGGCAAACTCCACCACCTTCAGCTACCTTACTGCTGTGGGACCATCCTGAGCACTAGCTGCCACACCGTCTTTTGACTATCATTCTACTACTCACCAAAATATCTCCTGACCTTGAAGTCTCCTGTCTCTTATTTGTCCGCTGCCGTCACCCTCCCCTATTCCCCAGTAGCGGTCTGTAGCCTCTACCACTCCTGCTATCCACTAACTGCTTCCTGGGCCTTCATTGGATACGCTCCTTTGGACTTCCCATCAGTGTGCGCCAGTGATTCACCTCTGGAGCGCCAACCCACCCCCCTCAAACAGTTCTCCTGGTACCAGTGTTTTCTCCCAAGCTAGCTACCAGATTTTAAAAAAAGAGAGTCATATCTCTTTGGATCCCATTGGAGCACAGGAGGAGAAAGCTGCACTTCTATAAATGATTCAGGTTAATGACCTATTTGAAACCTTGTGTCTGAGTTACTGCAGCAAGTAAAATAGAAATTCCCCTTAATATAGGCAACGTATTAGTCTTCTGGTAAAGTATGAGCTTTTCCTAGTGAATACCCACAAACATTTGACATTGGAAAATCAGGGCGAATTAGCCATGCCCCAGATCAACACAACTCACAATCAAATTCTCTCAAAATCATCAGCATTTTCTTTGATGTCATTCCATATTTCTGAGTTATTTAATGGCACACTGTAATAAATCTGTCCACTGGTCAAACTTCTTCTGCCAATATTCTACTGTATCACAATCGGGTGGAAGTACTATAGGGGAATTCAAGTATAATTCTACTATTTTCTGTCCATAAATTGCAGATTTGTATGGCTGTTCCTTCTTTTAAAAATAAATTCTGCATCATTCATCAAAATACATTTTTGGGGATACATAATAGGTTTAGTAATAATTCGCTGAAGTTCATTATTATCGTCATTGCTATTGACATGTGGTTGATGTGAACACTTTGACATGTGTTTTTATCTATACCACTAATTAATATTAACCCGCTTGTAGCCAATGAATAACATGATATCACTGATGTCACCAGAATACAGCCAATCATAACACACCATTTTGGGGACCCCCTCTACATTCTTGCAAACAAACACTAAAGATGCCATAGCACAGTGGCTAAACACATATGGAACAGATAGCTGCAAAATACTTGCAATTTGTAAAAATTTAATTTTTTATCTTTATTTTAACCATATACATCATTGCTTACTTTTATATCTTTATCTTCTTTATTCAATTGATCTCTCCCATCAAATCACTGTCCTACTTTTTCCACACATGTAAATCTACTTAGCCACAAATCACCTATAATTTTTAAAGTATCCCTCACATATCCATCCACATTCACATACTTGATTTATTCCTCTTCCTTCAAACCTCCCTCGTCCGCTCCAACCCCCATCTCTCTGCTCCACTCTGCCACACTCATAAACTCCAGTTCCTTCTATATTTCTATACCTAAATTGCTAATAATTCTAATAGTTTTGCAGAAGTTAGTGCATTTCAAGAAATACAGCAGTTGATATTTTTGCTCTTTCCAGCATGATACCTTTCAGTAGAATGCAGAATCTCACATAACTAGGTGGAGACTGATTTTCCGTGACAATTTCTAAAACAGAGATGTGAGTGTACACCTATGAGTATGGTAGACAAGTGTAGTGCCCGCGGACATGATGGTCCGCACATGTGCACTAATGTTAGGGATTGATAAAGCTCTACTCACAGTGACATCACTGAGACCAAGGGAGCGAGGAAAAAGTGACAGGTAAGAAGAATGACTATAAACTGTAGCAGTTGGTTTGAATAAAGAGGGCCAGAAAAAAAGGTGTCTGGAAGTGAGAAGGAGAAGAAGAAAGTGACAAGCAAGAGAATGAAAAGGAGGCAGAATTAGGAAGTTGGAACAGAGAAGAAAGACACAAGAGGAGACTGAACAGAGGGACATACGGAGCAGTAGGCTGCAATTTAAAGACAGAGGGGAAAAAAGGAGAAGAGGTGAAAAACAGTTAAGATTTACATGAGAGGAAGAGGAGTGGTAATAACAGAGTGGGAAAAAGAAATCAGATGGCCAGAAGCAAGATAGAGTACATTATTAAAGCTGACAAGCAAGAGATAAGACATCTTTTACACGACTTTAAATACCTGCTCCCCGATCCTGAAGAGATTGTCTGAAACTGGACCTGAAGCAATATATTGATAAGTACCCTTTAGTTTAATTATCCTTCCTGTTGTACTAGAAAAACTGAGCAAAATGTACACATTAGTTTAGTTAGTCAGGGACCAGGTGGGAAGCCACGGTGTCACGGGCACTAGGAGTCTTGCCCAGGATTTTACCAGATGACTGGGCTTACTAGAGTAGTGAAGCTCACACAACGGTCCTCTGGTAGCGGGGTGACTAGCGGAACAAATATCACAGCAGATGGAGAGAGAATGCCAATGAATAATAGGAAAGTCAGTGACTTGCAGCAATCTTTGGTCAATGAATCAGCGACTAGCTGATATAGTGGAAAGGTAGATTTGAACACGGAGATCAGGATGGACGTGAGTAGATGCAGGGAGGTAGCAGGGAAGTCAGTGGTCTGCGTACAGCAAGTTGTACCACTGCTTATGGTGAAGAGACTTGTCCAGGTGCAGGTAGGTAGCGGGGAAGTCAGTGGTCTGCGTATAGCAAGTTGTACCACTGCTTATGGTGAGAAGACTTGTCCAGGTGCAGGTAGGTAGCGGGAAAGTCAGTGGTCTGCGTATAGCAAGTTGTACCACTGCTTATGGTGAGAAGACTTGTCCAGGTGCAGGTAGGTAGCAGGGAAGTCAGTGGTCTGCGTATAGCAAGTTGTACCACTGCTTAATAGGTGAGGAAGTGTACAAGTGTTGATGAGTGGAAGCATACAAAGATAATAGGATGCAGACACTGAGAGCACAGAGGAACTTGATCCCAATAGGTATGCAGCGTATCCAACAAAGTCTATATAACGGTATGTGTGGCGCTGCTTGGTAGAGACTTGCTCAGCACAGATATGCAGGCCAATAATGGAAAGTCAATCTCAGTTATGCATATAACGACTGAGTAGTACGGTTAATTCCAAACAGGTATGCAGCGTAACAATAACAGTCTATAGCGGGTATGGATACCGCTGCTGAGCGTGGAAACTTGTCCTAGCGGATATGCAGAGTAAACGAAGAAAGTCAATAACAGATAAGCATACTGCTATTCAGTAGAACAGTCTGTCCACAGGGAGATGCAGGAACTGTAGAGACGCTGAACGGCAGAGACGAGTGTAGGAACCACAAGTGAGTAGATCCGGTAATCAGAGTCCAGCTGAGGACACAATCAGGAAGCAGCAGACTGTAGCAGGTATGGAAACCAGCGATGAGTAGCACAGGGAATCCACAGGAATTGAAGACACTAGTAGTACACAGGAGATATTAGCGGGTATGGAAACCAGCGATGAGTAGATCAGGAATCAGCAGGAAACTGAAGACACTAGTAGAACACAGGGAACACCTTCAGAGACTCACAGGGAATAAGACTCCAAGATCAGGCAATGAGGTAATGCACACAGGTGCCTTAAAAAGGGAGTTGCCTGATCAACCAATTTGGATTAAAAGCAACAGTCACAAGAGTTCTTGGGAGCTGCGCATGCGCAGACCATCAGGATGGGGGATGGCCGCGGTTCAGGATAGGTGCCGGCAGGAAGGCTAGGGAGCCACGCACCAGCGCAGAGGCACTCACGGTCCGGTGAGTGACACCCGGAAATTAATGATATATTCCCTTGTTCCGGGACTGAGTTACATTTTAAAGGGTATGTTTAGGGATCATTAGCCAAGCTTATGGGCTGTGTCATATAGGAAATTTGTTATAAGAGTTTGGTATTGTTATGAAAACCACTCAAGAGAGGCTGGAGTTCTGCTACACGTGACAAGCATTGGAGAAATAAGTGTTTATTACTATTTTATTATTGCTTGCTGGAGGGATCTCTACCATAGGAGTATTGCAGTTACCATTTTATTTCTACTGAGAACTCATATTATATTACTAAAAGTGACGAACTGAGCCTGTAGATATGAATACCAAATGCACTTTATGATGTGTGCTGCATATTGTTATATATTGGTCATATTTATATGTGAAAGTTATATTGGTTTAAACTGCTGTGTTTCAACATGTCCCTGTTTAGTGTGAACTGTTCGCTAGAATAATAAGAATAAGATGCAGAGGTACCTCTGAAGATAGTCTTTAGGGACCTGATTCATTAAGGATCTTAACTTAAGAAACTTCTTATTTAAGTCTCCTGGACAAAACCATGTTACAATGCAAGGGTTGCAAATTAGTATTCTGTTTTGCACATAAGTTAAATACTGTCTGTTTTTCATGTAGCACACAAATATCAACTTTAAATTTCAGTGTACAAATAAGCTATCAAGTATTTGTGTGCTACATGAAAAAGCAGTCAGTATTTAACGTATGTGCAAAACAGAATACTAATTTTCACCCCTTGCATTGTAACATGGTTTTGTCCAGGAGACTTAAATAAGAAGTTTCTTAAATTAAGATCCTTAATGAATCAGGCCCTAGGATATTAGGAACTGTGTGTTAATATATGATAAGCTAAAGGTTAATCTGTTGTTTAGTTTACCTATGAGCCAATATACTGTTTTAAATGTGCATTCGTTATGCAAACTTACTAAAAAAGAAACTAGCCTGGCGAACCACTCGAGAAATAAATGTGGTTTCTACAGTTAACTACAGAGTGGTTTGTGTTTTCTGTTTTCGAGCCTGGGGTTGAAAGTAAGGGGGCGGAGGGTTCCTTGGTCTCCCTCTGGTGTGACTGAACAAGGGCATTACCCTGCAAAGAGCTTACTGTCTGAAGGCCAAGGTGGAGGCAATGCGCACTGAAAATAAACTAGTGGGCCAGAAACCCAAACACACATCCATACCCATACACACCTTAATCCTAGGAAAAAGGGATATTACACAAACAACTAGGCACTTTTGTTAAAACTCTGCGCATCCACGGGCTTTGCAGTTTTATAAATGCTGCTTTGCACAATTCAGTACATTTTAACAAATACAACAGTCCTTATCACAGTAAAAAACTAGAAGATACTGCGAATATGACAGCCAGTCCTTAACACAGTGTATTGCCTGAGTATGTGTACACCTAGATAGATAATGATGCTAATAACAAGTACAGAAAAAGAGTTTTACACCACTGAGTTTGGAAAAATAGACATATTGATATCACAATGCACCAATGCATTTCTCTGCCTAAATAGCTAATGACGCTAGTGATAAGGACAGAAAACAGATATGTTTGCCATCAGTTAGTGTTTTGAAGTGAGGGTGTAACATGTGTAAGCAAATAAAGAGAAAAAAATAAATCAGGCAGGCAATTCTGCAAATTGTTTACTGCATTGTAGCAAATACAGTGCACATACAAGTGTACTGTAGTCTGGCCTAATTGTCACAATCACAGAGAGCATCTGTAGAGATGCCCCCGAAGCTGGTGCCCGAGAAGCGGGCGAAGATGCCTGCTACCGCCGTGTCCCTGGAGGGACAGGAGATGTCTCCGGTTCCTGTGCCTATCAAGAGGGTGAAAAACAAAGAAAGAAGGGACTTACCCGTCCAGCGCTCCAGCGCCGGTAAGTATGTCCTCTTTCCTGAAGGTCCTGCCCACGGAGGAAGGATGAGCCAATCGGGGCTCATCTTTCCCCGCTGGCCAATCAGCGGCCGGATACACGAGACAATCGCGGCTCGCGCCCGGCCGTTTAAAAGATAGGCGCCGACGCGATTGTGTCCAGTTGCAATTGTGTCCAGTTGCAAGACGTCAGACCCCCATTAAAGGTAGGCTCTTGTTTCCTGTGTTTTCCAGTGCTAACCCGTGCTGTGGGAGACAGGTGTAGTTACCAGCTTACACATAGTCAGGGAGGAACATACGTAGTTTTCCCGTCCCTTAGGTCCCTGGGGTCGCGCTGGTTCCCAGAGGGGGTGACTGAGTGAGTCGGTGGCAGTGCAGAACACCTTGAGGCAGTTCCAGGGGCGGCCCGTGGTTCTGGTTGAGGGTCCCCAAGGCCGGTTCCGTGCAGGTTAACCTGTGGTTCCGGGTGTAAGGACACGTGTTAGATACCCGAGTACAGGCAGTCGGGTGGTTCAGTTTGATCGGCTGTTCCGTGCGGCAGTCGGCCCGCGGGTTAGTGTGCTGTTCCAGCGAGCCTCAGTCGGGCCTGGTGCAGCCGGTCCTTAGGGTCCGTGGGTGACCCCATAGTAAGGAGACAGTCTCCTTGGTTAGACCTGGGTGAGGGGGTTAGGAACCGCCCTCCGGTATAGTCCGTGAACACCGGCTGGTGTTCCCCATAGTGTTTAGTGAGTAGTTCCGTTAGTGCACCACACCTAGTTAGTCATAGTTGTTTGACTTATTTGCGTTGCCGACCATTAGAGCGTTGTTAGGGTCGGGTCGCTGTTGTAGTCAGTTTAGCGTTTGTCGGTGCCCATCTTAGTCTCACTGAGAGTGCAGAGGGAGGCTGTGTGTTCCTTGTCATCCGCAGGGGTCGGGGAGGTGCAGGAGAACCGGATCGGAAGTGGGAGTGTCCCGAGGGACGTGGTTGGAGGTGACAAGGGTTGCGGCTGCTGATCTGCTGGATCGAATCGCAGCTGGGATATTGGAGGCGGACTGGAGGTGACCATCGTTTACAAAGTAAGTTCTTTTGTGTTGCGTCTGTCCTGTTCCCCGCAGGCGCTACACATCCACAAGCATTTTCCCCTAGTACAATCCTGGAAGTGGCTGTAAGTTACATTTAATAAACTATAGACATGCATTTGTTGCAGCTTACTGTTTGGCCTCTTTATGTTCCAAGCACTGTTATTGTCCTGATAATACAATGGGTGTTAATTTTGGGCACAATAGGGTCAAATAGCTGAAATTCGCCCAAATCTATTGCCCATTTCTAATAAGATGAATTTTTATGTGATGTTTTCAATCTTTCCAACAATCAAGTTTCCAGTGGAACCCTCAACTCGACAAATATAGGTGCAGATTTTCTAGGACAATTCCTGAATTTGACATGTGTGGATGAATGAGTTAGGTGGGCAATTGGGCACATTTGTGCAATTAAGAATGCTTTGCTGATTTAGATGCTTTGCACTTTCGGAAATTATCTTTAGCATAATGTTTAAAAACAAGGAACCTATTGCGTTATTCAAAAATGTCATTTTCAAAAAGGTTACATTATTGTATTATTTGTACTCTCATAGTATTATCATAAAAAAATAGTATAAAATCAGAAAAGTCAAAGAGCGAAACGTGATGTCAGCTCACTTGTCGTATAACATTATTCAGTATCAAAGTACATGCATGGCTTTACACAAGAATATCAATAAGATGGTCTGATTATGAATTTTTTATTTAACATTTTATATGCCTTTGATCATTTGGCTACCTCTCACTGATACTTGTATGCTTTCTGACTACTAAATATGGAAGTGTATTTTGTATAAGTTTGTGTATTAAATGGTCAAAGAAAGGGAAGTTTGAAGCATTTTTTCACATATACAAGATAATGATGTCTTTCAGAGATGTAGCCAAAGAAATCCAGAACTAAATCTGAACCATTTTGCTTCCCACACTGTCTGTCTGTCCATCTGTTCTCCTAATATTGTGGTTGCTTCTACCATGTTTCTTGTCTTTTTCTTAATGTGCTATATCCTAGATACCTGCACCAGTATTTAAATTAGTTTATGCATGCATGCATTTGTTAATATATAAATTAAAGCAAGAGACATAATCATTGGTGTAATATAATCAAATATTGCTAATACAAAGAAAAGGTTATGACTCATTAGGCATTTATGAAGTATATTTATATGAATCTATTCAGACAAATTTAGCCATTGGCTGAATAAGTAAAACAAAGGCTTGGCACAGATATAGATAATAAAACCACATATTTTATATAACTTTTATTAAACATAAAATAAACAGTAATGTAAAAGATTTCACTTAAATACGTTGACAAAAATAAACCAGTTTTAAATGATCAGGGTGTTAAAAAGAATAGCAATGTAACTGCATAGTATAACAGTCAAATATGCATCTCTCTCACTCTTACTTAACAGTCTCCTGGCTATTACTGCAGAAAAAAAGTCTACATTGCATTTCATTGAATTTATATTAGATATTAAAACCAGTCCATGTGAACGCCAACTGGCTAGTATAATTCTAAGAAGTTCAATAGAGTGGGACCACCCTACTCGCATTAACACTATGCTTTTTTTTATAGGTAAGTGTGCAGAAAAACAGTGTGCCATCTCTTATTAATCATGCTAGTTCTGGTGAGAGCTGGATGCAATGATATGGATAGCCCAGAGGAGGCTACCTTGTCACTCCACCAAAGTTTTTTTTCTGTATAAGAACTCATAAATCAAGTAGCGTTCATTTTACCTATTTCCTCATGGAAAGGAAGGGTTTGGCCTCAAGACCAGTAACGGGCAGCAGTTAGAGATCAAATGTGGATCAGTATAGCAGTTAATGAGCATTAGGATTTATTTAAAATAATTAATTTGTGAAATATTGTATATTTTTGTGTTTAGATTATTATTATTATTATTATTATTATTATTATTATTATTATTATTATTACTATTACTATTAGCATTACTATTATTTTGGTTGGGTATTTTATGTCTCCTTGACCAGCTCACAAGTTATACTGGTAAAGGAGTGTTCTCTTGAACAGCGTACATAGTGGTCAGGTGCTTCCATGAACCCTTATTTTAACTATTTATACAGCTATCTTTAACGCTGCTGATATAAATTCAGCACACTGGACTTACCCAAATACTATTAGAACAGTTTACCTTGATTTATTAGTGCAGAAAAGTAGGCAGAGGAGACCATTTTCCTGGGCATGCCTGTCATTAAGGGGATGTCTTAGTAATGCCATCATGTGGCATTGCAGTAATTCCTTTTTAATGTTGTACTATCAAGTGTGTTGAGTGTAGTGAGTGACTGGGCTTATAGACTGTCATTGAATGTGAGAGACTAGCCATGGTAGTGCACTTGGACAATCATGAAAGGCTATTTGGAGCTATATGTTAATTGCAAAATCATCTTCTTATAATCTAATCAGTATTCTTCATGCAATCTAGCGGAAAAATGCATAATGCGATTGAATTATTCTTGTAACCCACAGAATAATGTTCTTAATTTGTAACTCAAATGATCTTCATGAAATCAACATGAAATGGGCTTAACTTTTAATGCAAGGGATCTATCTCTTTGCTTTTTACGTGTAGTTCACAAGAATTTTTCTTATTTTAATCCAAGGAAATTCTAATTCTTGTAATTCACAGGAAAAAAATAAAGAACATAAAGTATGAAGTTCAGAGTGTTGCCACATTATGACTGTGAACTGAATGTACCAGGACTGCCCATAGCCATTCAACCAATCATAAACAGTATTCCAGATTAGTCGCAATATTATTGGCTAGAAGTAAGGCGAGTAATGTGACTACCTGCTTTGATCACATAGCAATTGAGATTAATTGAGTCTCTTTTGAGAAAACAAATTAATCAAGCTGGGGTAATGCATTTATGCCAATGGCCCATTCATTTCAATTGAATTTCTAAGTCTAGCACACAGTTCCATTGAATTAAATGGGCCACTGGAAGGAATGTGTCAATGGCAGGAATGGGAATAATACAGCACAGCACTGACTAAATAACTTATATCAACCCTTATTGGGTATGTACACAATGTGCTTCCATAGAGATCAATAGACTTCTTCAAGTGCAGTGACATGCATTGAACACACTTAAATGACTGAACAGCATCCAAAGAAAGTGATGCAATGTAACACACATGCAGGAACAAATATAAACCCAAGTGGGTATAAACATATAGCAAATGTAATGGATGAGTATGAGTACTATAGAATAGAAAAAGCAATATTAGCACACACACACACACACCAAAAAATGCAAAATAGCCTTTTCTTAGCAAAGTAAAAATATACATATTCAGTCACACAGCCACCAATGTGTATTGAAAATTAGATATGCATGTCCATACATATAAATACATTGTGTGATTACATACCTATAGTAAAATAATGCAATATGTCAGACAGGCAGCATACACAGGTGATGAAGAAAAACAATTATCCTCAATGTTTCAGGAACAATCCCTTTCTCAAGAGGTCCCTCTCCCTAATGAAGGGACTGATTTTTATTATCCAACCAGCTCACTATAAGATACACCATATTTTTCTCACTACTGCTTTGTAAAATGACTTGGAATCTCTGGCTGGCTACACTGTTCTCTAAGCTCCTACTTTACTATGTGACTGCATACCACTTAACAGAGTCGCAACACTGCTCCCCACAGTAGAAGCAGAAGACCCAATGGCTGTACGGTTCCTGAATCCAAATATTACAGGTGGTCATGTAAGACAGTAGAAAAAATAGTGTTTACTCCTTGGTATAGGGAGTTTTCAATAGCAGTTTATTGCAAAATTAATTTGTGGACTAACCAAAATTTATATAAAGACATTTTTATTTCCTTAATTTAATAAACAAACATACAATGCACCTGTGTGTAGTGGAATGGAATCTGTGGCTGTATTCATTTACATACATTCACCACAAGCAGAAACTATGTTGTGGCAAAATTACTATTTTATGTGGCAGAACAGTTACAACAATTTAAAATAAGATGTTCAAAAACAGCATATCTAAAAAGCACACAAACCACAAGGAACTGACATTATTGTCTATTTACCTCTGTATTATGTTCCAAAGCACAAATTGGCAAATAATATAATTATTCAAATGAGTGTAATTTCTCTCAGGTTCAAGTATCAGTTTGCTTGTTTTGCTGCTGCTAATCACCTCTTAAACAAACAATTGCTTTATCTATGTGCTGTGCCTCATTTCACTTTCAAATTATGTGTGTGTTTCTCTCTAACAGCTTATTATGATCTATAATTAACAATTTTGCTGAAAGCAAAGGCTGTGTTGAAAGAGCCCACATGCTATGTGCAAAGTACTTGAAACAAGAGGATTCTGATTTGGCAATAAAATTTGCAACCAGAATTCATTATGTCCTCTCCAATTTAAGTCAATCTTCACTGTTTATGGATTGTCAGAAGGTAGTCCTGGTTTGGAAACCAAATTCATTGTTGCTGGTTATAATTTAAAATATTTTTCCGCATAAAGAATATACTTGCAAGTGTGATTGCAGAATGGCTGTAATTCTCTGTAAAGAGTAACCAGACATTCCCAAAAACATGGGCCACTGAAACCAGCTGAACTAGGCACTCTAACAAACTGCAATAACATAAATTACACATTAAATGCTTTTACATAGTGATAACAAAAAGCACATCTGTTCATACTCATTTCAATGTGACAGTGGCTTAATCTAACAGCACAAGCAATGTAGTTTGCAACTAGTAATTCCACACACAAAAACAGAAAAACACTTTCCAGGGGTATAAAAATGAGTTTACCCTTGCTTTAGAATCTACTAAATCAATTACAATTTGCATTTGGTGCACCAAAACAGGGGTAGATGGTTATTAAATCAATACAGAATAACTGGAAGAGCGCAGCTCTGCCAAGCGATAACTCAAGTTTGGTCTTAAACATACGAGTGAGTGGGAACACACTGTGCTAAGATCAATAGCATCCTCTGAAGCACTCGGAAGATGGTTTGTTAATGCACAAATGACCGCAAGGGGTTACCAAGTAATTTCAAATATTTACCAAGTGAATCAATCTACAAAACAATGGATTCAATAAAAAAAAAATATATTCCATATTGACAAGCTACCAAGTGCAGGCCAGCCCATTATCTAGAAGTTGCACAAATTATCCAAGGACATTAGGTCAACATCAAATTATCTTTAATCATCTCCTGCCACAATCAATGACAAAGTGCATAAGAAAACAGTCAGAAAGAGACCCGGCAAACTTGGACTACTTTGGATATTTAACAGAAGGAAACAGAACATAAATGCATGAAGGAAATCTGCTAGAGGTCATGTGGGTATTAACAGTGATTTCTGGAAAAATTTGCTCTGGACAGACAAAGGTCTAATTGTTAGGGCTAACGGCAAATGTCTTAAACTTGTTGAACAGTCAGAAGAGCAGCCGCCTTTCCCGTAGAGCTGACCACGTTCACAGGTACTCAGATGCTCCCAGGTCTTAAACTCAGAGTAGTATAAGCTTATATATTTACCATAGCGCAGGCGAGGGCCTGATGGCAGAAGACAGCGTAGTCCAGAACAGGCCGAGGTCAAAAAGCAAAAGCAGGCAGCAGAGTAAGGTCCAGGTAAGGGTCAGGGCCGGCAGAAAAACAAAATATCCGGGTCACAAGCAATCAAACACAGTCCAGGAAGCAAACCAGAGGATATACACAGAAGAGTCAATCCAAATAATACAGGAACAGATTACAGAGCAGGTCAGCAGCCAGGAACTAAATGCTATAGCCAGCAGGGAGACTAAGCCCTCCGTGCCTTAAATACAAGTAAGAGCCAATAGAACCTGGAGGGGCACAGGAGGACAATCAGCCCCAACTGAAGATTAATTGCTCTTAGATTGTGCACGCGCCCAGCTGCGCAGCTGGCTGGGTTGCGGCAGTATGTGTAGAGCGTCCCAGCAGTTGCTCTGGTGATGGCCAGGACAAAAAACGCAAGTGAAGCTCCGGTCGTTGGGTGATGGCCCGGATGCATTGAGAGGCCAGAACGAGTCACAGTGGTGTCGAGCCGCTGCGAGATCGTAACAGTACCCCAACCTTGAGGAGCCCTGGTTTCTCAGGGAATTGTTTAAACAAGTCTTTGAGCAATTTATTAGCATGTAGATGTCTTTGTGGCACCCAAGAACATTCCTCCAGTCCATAGCCCTTCCAGTGGACCAGGAAGTGATCTTGTCCCTGGACCTTTCTGGAGTTGAGTATTTTTTCAAGTATAAATTCTTGGCGTCCCTTGACTCTGCCAAACTGAGGCTTGTGAACTTGATGCAGCCTGAACCTACGAGACCATATAACTGATTTGAGTAGAGAGCAATGAAAAGTATTCAGGTTTCTGAGTGAACGAGGAATATCCAGTCTGAAAGCCACAGGGTTAATCTGCCTTAAAATGAAAAAGGATCCAATGAATCTGGGACCTAACTTCTTGCAGGGCTGCTTGAGTCTGATATTGCATGTTGAGATCCAGACCTTATCACCAACTTTAAAAGAACATTGTCTGAGATGCAGATCAGCATAATGCTTGGACTTGATAGAGGCCTGTTAGACTGGACTTTTTTCCATATCCATGAGAGAAGGGCAGCGGAGTGATCAGAACCTGGGAGATTAGAGGGCACCAGAGCAGACAAAGAGTTGGACCGAGGATGGAACCCAAGGTTGCAGAAAAATGGAGATACATGTGTAGAAGAGTGGCATGCGTTGTTGTAAGCAAAATTTGCCCACGGAAGCAGAGTGGCTCAGTCGTTATTTGGACACATACAAACAAGGAAATTGGTTGAGGGATTGGTTGACCCTCTCAGTTTGTCCATTGAACTGAGGGTGATATCCTGAAGACAAACAGAGTTTGATCCCAACAGGGTACAAAAAGCTTTCCAGAAGTTAACAACAAAATGGGAGCCTCGATCCAAAACAATATTGATGGGAAGTCTATGAAGCCGAAGACATGCTGGATGAACAAGGAAGCCACGGTTCTGGCCAATGGCAACCCAGTGTGTGGGAAGAAGTGGGCTATTTTAGTAAACCGGTCAACGATTACCCAGATGGTGTTAAGACCGGATGAGCGGAGCAAGTCCACAATGAAGTCCATGGATATATGTGTCCATGGTTTTACTGGAATAGACAGAGGTATGAGAAGACCAGCTGGAAAACTACGAGAAGACCTGTTCCTAGCACAGATCTCACAGGAAATTGCAAATTCTCTGGAATTAGCCGATAAGGAAAGCCACCAGTCCGCACGAGATAGATGTTCAATAGTCTTGGATACTCCAGGGTGACCCAAGGTTTTATTGTCATGACATTCAGTGAGGACCATTTTTCTTAAATGATCTGGCACAAATAACCTGCCCACGGGAGTCTTTTGAGGTGCCAAATGGTGAAAGTGCTGAAGAATCGTGCCCAGATCCTGGGTGAGGCCTACAACAATGTCGAAGGCAGGAATATTAGAGGAAGGTTCAGCAAGAGAATGATGCGTGGAGAAGAAGCTGTGAGTCAAGGACTCTGCTTTGACGTTTTTGGGCCCACCGAGCTTGTCTGGAATTCATGGTCTTAGCAGATTGGATATATTGGAGGTTCTTATGGTCCGTGAATACAGTAATCACATGAGCTGCTCCCTCAAGCCAGTGCTGGCTAATAACTCCTGATTATCAACATAGTAGTGGACTTCTGCGGAAGAGAATTTTTAAGAGAAAAATGCACAGGGGTCCTTTTGCCAAAAGGATTGCCCCATCTTCTACATCAGAGGCGTCTACTTCGATTATGAACAGCAGTTCTTTATTCGGATATCAGAGGACTGGCGCGGAGATAAATGCATTAATGAGCGCCTTGAAAGAAGCCAAAGCTGAAGGAGACCAATTAGTTGTATCGGACCCTTTGCAAGTAAGGGCTGTGATAGGTGCCACCAGTACTGAAAATGAACGGATGAATCGTTTGTAGTAGTTTGTGAATCCTAAAAATCTCTGAATGGCTTTCAGATTAGTAGGGAGCACCCACTCAAGGATTGTCTGAACTTTACTGGGGTTCATAGAGAAGCCACTAGGGAAGATAATATATCCTACGAACTTAACTTGGGTAACCTCAAACTCACATTTCTCCAACTTAGCGAAGAGGTGATGCTGACGTAGTTTGAGGAGTACCATTGAGGTACACAACAACTAATTTGCCCAGAAAGTCTCGCAGAACATCGTTGATAAAATCTTGGAACACAGCAGGGGCATTGCTTAGACTGAAAGGCATGACCAGGTACTCGTAATGACCCGAGTGGGTGTTGAAGGCCGTTTTCCACTTATCCCCCTTCCTGATCCGAACCAGGTTATATGCTCCTCGCAAATCAATATTGGAGAATATTGTGGCCTACTTAAGCTGGTCGAAAAGAACAGAGATGAGAGGTAATGGGTAAGTATTTTTTACCGTAATTCTGTTTTCTGTAATCTATGCACGCCCTAAGACTTCCTTCCTTCTTAGACACGAAAAAGAAACCAGCTCCCACTGGTTATTTAGAAGGTCAGATAAATGCTTTCTGCAGATTTTCCTTTACATATTTCTATATATCCTTGGTCTCCGGAATAGATAAGGCGTATAATTTACCCTTGGGTAACTTAGAACCAGGAATGAGTTCAATAGGGCAGTCATAATCTCGATGAAGGGGAAGAGAGTCTGCTTTCTTCTTGGAGAACACATCCTGGAACTCCCGGTAGGGTGAAGGAAGCATTTCAGAACAAGGATGTAGCCGGAGAGGTAGGCTCAAGCAGGTTGAAGAGCAGACCATACTCAACGTAAGATCTCCCCCTTACTCCAATCAATATGTGGGTTCTGGTGTTGGAGCCAAGGATGCCCCAAGATCAAAGGCATGGAGGAACATGAGATCAGGAAAAGAGAGAGAACTTCAGAATGGAGAGCCCCCACCATAAGTTGCAAAGGTGGAGTTTTGGAGAAGATCCTGCCTCCAGTCAAAGGTCTTCCATTCAATTCACAGACCATAAAACAAGATTCCAGTTGCACTGAGGGAATGCTGAGGGACTAAGCAAAATCTACATCAAGGAAATTAACAGCAGCACCACTATCCAGAAAGGCTGAAACTGAAATGGACATAATCTCATAGACAATATGGGCAGGAATCAGAACCAATTATTTTGAAGAGACCATTTGAAGGCCTAAATGCACCTCCTCCTTCGCACCTAGGCCAGATCTTTTCCCGCCTTGTTAGAACAGGCACAAAGAAGACGACCCTTATTCCCACAGTACAGGCAGAGACCCAAGGATCGTTGCCTAGATCTTTCTTCTGGAGAAAGGCGATAGGCTCCCAGCTGCATGGGTTCAAATGAGTCCTGAGGTGCTGGGTAAAAGACCAGAGAAGTGCAAAACGATAAAGACATGTCTTTTTCGGCTCTCCTTTCCTTAATTCTGTGGTTAATTTTAATAACCAGCTGCATCAGTGTCTCTAGGGTTGGGGAGGAAGGATACTGGACTAAGGAGTCCTTTATCTGCTCTGAGAGGCCAAGGCGAAATTGACTCCGAAGTGCGGGGTTGTTCCACTGACTATTGACAGACCAATGCCTAAATTCGGCACAATATTCACCGCCCTTGTCTAAGTGCCCTTAGATGTGATTCAGCCAAAGCCACCAGGTCTGGTCATCATAGAGGAGACCAAGGGAGTTGAAAAAGGCATCCACGGACTACAGAGCAGGGCTGGCTGGAGCAAGACCGAATGCCCAGGACTGTGGTCACCCTGGAGCAGGGAGATGATTATGCTGACCCTCTGCTGTTCCGAGCCCAAGAAGCAGGGTCTGAGACAGAAGTAACACTTACAGCTTTTTTTAAAATTCTGGAACTGAGTCCTGTCCCCGGAGAGTTGATAGGGTAGGTTAAATTTGGGCTCTACTGCCACTGCCAGGGTAGCTTGTGAAGCCTTGGCGGCTTCCTCTTGGGTGGACAATCTGAGTGAAAGGTCTTGGACCACTTGTGAAATGGTCTGGATCTGCCCTGTTAGGACTTGGGCCGGACTAGGATCCATCACAGGCTACTCCTTATTTTTTTATGGCCGGTTATAATGTTAGGGCTAATGGCAAATATCTTAAACTTGTAGAACAAGCAGAAGAGGTCTTCACCTATAGCAGCCGCCTTTCCCATAGAGATGAACATGCTAACAGGTACTCAGATGCCCCCAGGTCTTAAACTCAGAGTACTATAAGCTTATATATTTACCATAGCGCAGGTGTGGGCCTAATGGCAGAAGATAGCGTAGTCCAGAACAGGCCAAGGTCAAAGGGCAAAAGCAAGCAGCAGAATATCTGGAGAACAGGCAGAGGTCAGGGTCACGAGCAATCAAACAGAGTCCAGTAAGCAAGCCAGGGGTCATACACAGAACAGTCAATCCAAATAATACAGAGGCAGAATACAGAGCAGGTCAGCAGCCAGGAACTGAATGCTCTAAACGGCAGGTAGGCTAAGTTCTCACTGCCTTAAATACAAGTAAGAGCCAATAGAACCTGGAGGGGCACAGGAGGAAAATCAGCTCCAACTGGAGATTAATTGCTCCTGAATTGCGCAAGCGCCAGGCTGCCCAGCTGGCTGGGTCGCTGTGGTTTTGCTTAACAAGCTCTACACATGCATGGAAATGATTACTTAAGTAGTGCTCTAGCTTTACTTATCAGTTCTGTTGCATATGTAGAACTCATTAAATAATGGCAAGATGTTGCACAGCTCCACTCTGCAGTAAACACATCCTTCCAGCTCAGTCCCCTCTGTGCCATATGTCACATTCCGCTTTGTGCACTCTACTAATATGTGGTGGAGGGGGGATTGCAATTGAGGACAGTGGGAATTATAGAGAGGAGGATAATAAGTAAGAGAATTGTATAAGGGAACATAATGAAAGGGAAAATAATAGAAGGGCACACAAACTAAAGTGGGCATAATTAGAGGGTGAATGAATAAGAGGTGACATCCTAAAAGGTGACATTAAAATAAAAGTTTTCCCTGAGGCCATCCATTAGAACTTTAACAGCAACCTCCCTGTAGTGTACATTATCCTTTATGTCTGATACCCCAGTATATTTGGCCATCGCTAATAGAGCCCTGCAAAAATACTCTGCTGCATTTTCACTGTCCTTTTGTTTGATAGTAAAAATTTTACTCTAGTCCACTATCACTGGAAAATATATAGCCAAATGTGTGATTATACGTCTAATATTGTCCTGATTATCATCCTCGGTTAAGGATTTATGCTCCTCCAACATACAAACCTTAATGAACTTTTGTATATAAATATCGAGAGGAAGACAGGCTCTAAGCACCATTCGCCAATCTTTATTAGTAGGCTCATGTGCGTTACCTAAATGTCTAATACATTTCTGACTCTTGGCCACATCTTTTCTAGGATCAGGGAAATCAGACATAATTAAAAACATTTCAGACCTAGTCCAAGGATCATGTTTTACTACTTGTTTTAAGGGAACTTCCCCATCCTTGTCCACCTTCCCATTGGGAACTGCTGTGGATGTAAGCCTACCAAATCACTATGTTCTGAACTAGTTGCTGAAATTGCTGCTGCAGTACAATGGATGTCTCACCCTGTGCTAACCTTTACATTATTCTCACCAATTTCAGCCGCTGCCCCTGCTGGTGGAACCGTTCCCTTTCCTTGTCCTGAAACATTACTTTTAACATTACTTAAAACAACATACAAGTTACTAGTTACAGTTTTTACATTTTTGGTATTGGCTGTACTTTCCGCCCCGACCAAATTTGTCTGGGGCGTGCTTGCGCTCAGTTCTCCACGCTTTGCAATGCACACTTCTGGAACGCTCATTTCCGGTACGCTCATTTCCGCTGTGCATGTTTTTTTCGCCACACTTACTTCCGCTGTGCATTCGCTGCTCTGCCACATGTTGCCTTCCATTTGCCACAACTTTAAACAATCATCATGTTTAATTCTCGGTTTTGTTGATTTAATCAACGCACTTTATTTCTAACATTATTTAACACCTCCGACTCAAAACTATCACTGCGGACTAAAGGGCGTACAGCTCCTCGATACCCTTTACTCTCCAGCAAAATCTGTTTTCACCGTATACCTTATATACTACTTATTCAACTTCTTCAATACACCGTTTGCTACTCAAAATACCACATACTACCATGAAACCACACCATATACTTCTTAAAATATCGTATATTACTTATAACACCGTATGCTACATAAAATACCACATACTACCTGAACCCACACCATATACTGTTTAGAATACCGTATATTACTTATAACACAGTATGCTACATAAAATTCCACATACTACTTACAATAACACCGCATGCTACTCAAAATGCCGCACACTACTTAAAACAACACCGCACCATATACTACTTAAAATACCGTATATTACTTATAAAATTGCACCGTATGTTACATAACATACCACATACTACTTAGAATAGTGTTCTTATTTCAAACACAACCTTGTCCGTCCAGTCTACCTCATCAGGCAGCATCCGATATCCCTGTCTTTTCAATAGTAAGTCACTTCTTTGTCTGTCTTCAACAGTATGCAAATTCTTCCCTTATCTATCTCTTTTCAACAGTATGCAAACTCTTCTCTTATCTTTATGCATACCATTCACATACAACCTTTTGTTTTCTGCACAGAAAATAGATTTCCCAAACAATGGTAGTCTTACAAAGGGCTTTAACAAATGCTTATACTATACATATATAACAGACTATGAACATGATTGTTTAAACACGTGGTAACAATACCGGAAGTTCATACACGCTAAACAGGAAGTACACATACACTAGGCAATGCAATACCTTTTAAAACGCAAAACGACAATAAAAAGAAACATTTTTCTTTCTTGTCCCTAGATTCTAGTTAGCGTTCCTTCAGATTATGCAACAACGGACATTCGGTTTCGCAACACAAAGTGAACCACAGGTCTTGAACACATTGCGTTTTTTCTCCTATGAGACGCGTCCGTCAATCCACTCTTTGTTGAGGAACCGAAAACCGTAAGCGTTGCATACCTGCTGATAACGTAACATCCAACTCAGAGCCCCCAAATTATTAAAGTAATTCTATTGTTTTCAAATAAGCATTGCCCAAGCGATTGTATGTGTTTCTAATGCACAAAGTGATTTATTTTAGCAGATGCAAAGTTTAACAGTTCAATACATGATTATATTATGATACAGTACAGTACAGCCAATACCAAAAGATACATACATACCGCTGCGCTACCACGGGCCCCAGTACACAGTATATCTGTTTAGAATACTGTGGTCAGAGTAGACTGAGGCTAGTGGGGGTGCAGCTATGATTATATATACTTTCAGTGTTACAGAGTGAACAATAGAGATGATGTGACTTGCTTCTATAGGTCCAGACTTCTGATAGGTCCAGGGTAAACAGGTCATAGGCTGGTTCAATCTAAGGAATCCAAAGGTGGGGGTCATCTCTCCAGCGGATGAACTCTGTTCTTCCCGCCTGAATCTCCAGTTACAATTAGTCTATTAGCATTTTATGGTCAGTATCATATTAAAGGTTTATTCCCTAACATCAATAACTAGAGTATGCAATGTGCGATCTCTTCGCCGAATGCACTGGACAGCTGCTGATGAATAGGGGTTTAATATGATACTAGACATGACACCTTACCTTTAACCTGAACCTTAAATAACACTGAAGTGTACATATAATCATATTATATAAACTAATAATAAACTAAATACTATCTGCTCATAAATGACTGTGTAACGGAACCAATATGAATATGAATTACATAAATAACTAAATGTTGTAATGCGAGTGTGTACGTGCGTATTTTACCTTGCGATCGCCGTATGCCACGTGTAGCGTGGTGCAATCGACCAATAAAACAATATTAACCAATATACTTTCGTTCATCCAATTATACGACTTCGACACTTGCAAAATGATACCCTTTTTATACTGTATGTACTCTGTCTTAGAGTACATGAGGCACAAAACAGCCCCCCCAGTTTAAAAGGAACAGCATCAAAGATCAGTTGATTTTTTTATTGAATAAATAATTTATTAATAATAATAATAATAATAATCATAATAATAATAATAAAAGTTTATTTGTATGTATTTTTTTCAATTAGGTCATCTTCATCTATTTGTTGCACTGAAAATATGATAAATATCCACTTTTTCAAATATGTTGAAATGGCAAACAAAAAATAAGGGGCTGAAGAAAAGTGTATACAGGTCTAGCAGTGGTCAAGTGGAAATTTAGAAGAGCACTATGGAAATTTAGAAGTGCTGGTATGGAAAATGTAAGTGAATGGAACTTGATAGTATTGCAATGAAAGTCGAAGGAGATATGGTGGTATGACATACCACTGTCTACCAGCCCACTTTGACCACTGAGAATAGGTTAGTGTAGGCAGATAGGGTCCAAAACCATAATCTAATTGACAGGCAGAAACACAGATGCAAAACATAATTACAGGAAGAATATTAAGGTCACAATATATTCAACAATCTAGGTCAGTACACAGCAATTCAGAGGTATAGGCTCACATGATTAAGGATACAACTTATTGGACAAGCGAGATGTAAGTGAAATTTAAGCTTTTCTAAATGACCAAACCCTTTATTGGTCAAGAGAGAGCTACATTTGCAAAAAGTAAAAGACAGTCTAAACTGAAAGGCTTTTGCCTAAGACAGTGGTTCCCAAACTTTTTCAGTTCGCGGCACCCTTACAGTCTCCATCATTTTTTCAAGGCACCCCTCCAAAATAATTACTGAGCAATCCCGTTTTACAAGTCGTTGGGTCAAAAAAACTTAATAAGTATTTAGGTCAGGACAGAAATACTTATTTAGTTATATGCAAAATTAATACACATAAATCCAAGGGAAAAGAATATTTTTATATATTTTTTTCAATTATATCTCTGTCAAAGTCACACTGTGCCCTCCTTCCTCTCCACACGCTCTGTGCCCTCCTCCATCTCCACACACTCTGTGCCCTCCTTCATCTCCACACACTCTGTGCCATCCTTCATCTCCACACACACTGTGCTCTCCTTAATCTCCACACACTCTGTGCCCTCCTTCATCTCCACTCACTCTGTGCCCTTGCATCCACACATTCTAACCCCCTCTGCATCCACTCACTCTGTCGCCCCTGCATCCATATGTGGTGCCCCAAAATCTGAGTACCCTGGGGTGTATCTATATGTTTTTAATTTGTTAATTTAATTTGTTAATTGTTAAAAGTGTTTATAAAGATTTAAATAAAAAAAAATGTTTCCTTGAGGGAGAAGTGACAGTTGGGAGTGGTTGGTGGTTGCCGGGAGTGACAGGAAGGAGGAGTGTGTGGCATAGCAACAAGTCCACTAGCTTTGGTAATAACTGTGAACTCCCAGAAGGCAGTGGGTAGAGGAAAGTTCTAGACTTCTGAGGAAGAGAGATCCCTGTGTCTGCATAGACTGAGAGAGAAAAAATAGGGACAGAATGAAAATCGGACAAAGTGATCTATAAGCAGTATAGAGATCTGTGACATCACACTAAACAGACTGAGCTATGTACTGAGAACAGTGTGAGAGGAGAGAAAATAGAGAGGTCTGTGAATACACACAAAAGAGACTGTGCAATACAAAAGATCATCAGCTTATTTGGCGTGAAAAAGTAATTTATGGGCCCCAACCACGTGCAGCACTTCTACTAAATTCCTGTGCACAGTTCAACCCAGGACTGAGTTTAAATATGGTAACGTTACCAAATGTTTTAGTGGAATATTAATGTTAAGTGATTTACCTGAAAATTGATTTATTATTATTATATATTAAATGCTATTGTGCTCTATGTTGATCAAATGAATATTTTGTCATTACCATTGAGTTGAAGGGGTCAGTGGCGCGGTGGCCAAATAACCAAATAACCAAAATTATCTTTACCGCATAATTAATAAACCCAAGTTATTTGACCAATCCTTGTCCCTCTCATTGAAGTATTTATCTCCTGACCACCGGATGTCCGAATAAAAAAGAACCTGACTCGTGTCTGGAGGACAAGGTAAGGGAAAGGAAGTCCCTTTAGTCTCAGCCACCATACATACACTCTGTGCCCCTGCATCCACTAACTCTGCCCCCTCTGCATCCCCTCACTCCGCATCCTCTGCATCCTCACTCTGCACCCTCTGCATCCCGGGGGCCAGGAAGAGAAAAAAACCAAAAAAAAAACTATTTACCGATCTGGCGGCGCCCAGGACCCAGCATCCTCCTCTCTCCTGCTGCTTGTCACTGAATGTCGGGCGTGATAATGTCACGCCCGACATTCAGTGAGAAGTGAGGAAGGAGGATGCTGGGTCCCGGGCGCTGCCGGATTGGTAAGTTTTTGTTTTTGTTTTCTCTTCCTGGCCGCGGCACCACTGTGACAGTGCCACGGCACCCCTGCGAGCCGAGGTGCACACTGTGGGAACCACTTGCCCAGGAGCTTGGAGACTAGAGCTCAGTCCCCAGTTCATCTAACTTACAGCATGGTGGGCCTGAGTCATTAAGGAAAGAAAGGCAGAAAAAGGACTAAATGTTCTCCGGTACAAACCATGTTACAATGGAAGGGGTGCAAATTAGTTTATTATTTTGCACATAAGTTAAATACTGGCTGTTTTTCATCTAATACAAAAATATTTGATAGTTTTTATCTTTACACTGAAATTTAAAGTTGATCTAAGACATGCCCTGTCCCAGCTATAAATCTATCCCCACATTTTAAATTTACCTCCCCCTCCAATGCAACATGGTTTTGCCAAGTCGCAAAGTTACTCTTTTTTTTGTTTTTGCTTTGCTCTCCTTGATAACTCAGGCTCGGTATGTTTAAATCATGCATTGTATAGGGCTAAAATACTGAAATAATTGATCTGTAATCATTGCTATATGCTTATAAGGTTCAAGAAAAATTAGACCTTCATTCAGATAAAATCCTAGGATTAATTGTTGGATTTATTTAAATGGAATATTTGAAAATATATACGTTTGTACATTTTGTTTTGAAACTGAGCATTGTTACATTAATCCATAGAAACTCCTGAAACATTTTCAAAATATGAAAAAAGTTGCACAATCTGTTTCCACCCCTATGTATTAACACAGTTTGGCTTAATAATATTTAAACAAACTCACCATTAACATCCTTACAAGGATAGTCAAGCACTGGCTTTATTATCATCAAGAACTGATTTTTTTTTTCAGACAGCTGAACAATTAATTATAATACAGATTAGCTGATTAACCGACAGCTTGAAATTCCTTATGCCTTCCCTATAGCTTCAGCCAGTGCTCAAATTATCAAAAAGCTATAAAGATACAACTGATTTCCTTATTTGTGTAGCTCAATTTAAGGATTTTGAAGATGGCTGGCTATTAATGTTACAATCCTTTATACCTAAAAAAAAAAACACTCTAACTAGGTATGAATTACTATTGGTGACTGTACTGCTTATATTGATCCTCCAACTGATTATCTCATGTTTTCTGTTCAAAAATGCATTTTACCTTCAAAAACAAGGGACAGCCATAGGATCTTATATGCCACAAGTATATGCCAATTTATTTGTAGTAAATTATGAACAAAGGTACATCCTGATGAACCCCATTACTCTGCTGACATCTTATTAGACATTAGACATTAGATATATAGACTATCTTATTTTTTTATTTGGGGAGGAAAGAAAGTACATGAGTTGCTGTGGAATTTTTTTATTTTTTTATTTACAGAGCGTAAAAGAAACAGAGTGAGGTACAGCAGATGCACAAACAAGATACAAAAATACCCAACATAGCAGCAGCTACTAGTCTTCATACAAGAAGAAATGACCTGCTTCAAGACCCAACATCTTTCAATCCCCTTGCCTATCTTTCTCTCACTCTGCTTCTATTAGCTGGTGATATATCACTTAATCCAGGTCCCCCACACTCCTCACACACACATACATCAGAGCACTACCGTTCTATAGCGAACCTCAAACACATCACCTGTCTCCCCTCTCTTCCAAAGTCCTTTAAATGTGCCCTTTGGAATGCACGATCTGTTTGTAACAAACTTACCTCCATTCATGATCTCTTCCTCTCAAGAAACCTCAACCTTCTGGCAATAACAGAAACATGGCTCATGCAATCAGACACTGCCTCACCTGCAGCACTTTCACATGGTGGCCTCCATCTCACCCACACCTCCAGACCTGAAGGCAGACAAGGAGGTGGGGTTGGACTATCTCTCTCCCTACAGTGCACGTTTACAGTTCTACCAAATGTCCCATCACTCACGTTCACATCTTTTGAAGTACATGCTATTCACATTTTTAATCCACTCTCTCTACGTGTTGCGGTGATCTATCGTCCACCTGGAGCACACCATCAATTTATTGAGGATTTCTCTGCATGGCTCCCTCACTTCTTATCTTCAGACATCCCCACCATCATCATGGGTGATTTCAACATCCCCATTGATAACCCACCTTTCAAAGCTGCTTCCAAACTACTCTCTCTAACCTCCTCACTTGACCTCTCCCAGTGGATTGAATCATCTACTCATAAGGATGGCCACTGCCTTGATCTTGTTTTCTCTAGACTATGCTCAGTTTCTAATTTTCTTAACACACCCTTCCCCCACTCGGATCATCACCTTATCAGCTACACTCTCACCCCCTCTGCTCTAACATCTCTACGGTCTAACTCTACAAAGCCTCCTCATACCTGCAGAAATCTGAATTCTATTAATCTTCAACAATTTTCCACCTCTCTCCAACACCTTCTCTCCCCTATCTCTACATTCTCATCCCCTGAGATGGCAGTACCCCATTTTCACCAAACCTTAGAAACGGCCCTTGATCAAGTGGCTCCAGCGACACTACATACTACAAGTCGACTTCGATGTCAACCGTGGCACACTAAAGCAACACAAAATCTTCAAAAACTGTCCCGTAAAGCAGAACGTCACTGGCATAAATCTCGCACCTCTAATGACTTCTTCACATATACTTCTGTCTACCACTCCTATCGAAATGCTCTGGACACGGCAAAACAAACATACTTCCAATCTCTTATCTATGCTCAGGCTTCTAACCCCAAACGCCTTTTCAATACATTTAAATATCTTCTCAATCCTCCGACCCCGAACCCTCCATCTACTATCAGTGCTCAGGATCTTGATTCCTACTTCAAGGACAAGATTGACAAGATCAGACTAGAAATGGTATCCTCTTCCTTGACAAGCAATCAGCTCAATTCCTTTCCACGACCCTCTGACACCCTCTCTTCATTTGACCCCACAAATGAAGAGGAAATGTCTACGCTCTTCTTATCTTCCTACTCTACCTCCTGTCCTCTTGATACTATTCCCTCGCAAATTGGTAGATCCCTGTCTTCTGTGCTCATTTCACCTCTAACTCAAATCTGTAATCTCTCGCTCTCTACTGGCATCTTTCCATCACTATACAAGCATGCAGTGATTACTCCTATTTTAAAAAAACAAGATTCCGACCCAAACTCTCTATCAAATTACCGTCCAATCTCTCAGCTGCCGTGCCCCTCCAAGCTTCTAGAGAGACTTGCCTACACTCGCCTCACACGCTTTCTTTCCGCTAACAACCTGTTGGATCCTCTTCAGTCTGGCTTCCGTTCTCAACACTCCACATAGACTGCGTTGACCAAGGTTGTCAATGATCTGATCACTGCTAAAACTGAACGCCATTACTCTCTCCTAATTCTCCTGGATCTCTCGGCTGCATTTGACACTGTTGACCACTCTCTTCTCCTGCAAATGCTGCATTCCCTAGGGCTTCAAGACACTGTTCTATCCTGGTTCTCATCCTACCTTTCTAATAGCTCTTTCACTGTTAATTTCTCTGGAGCCACCTCTGCTCCGCTTCCCCTATCAGTTGAAGTACCACAAGGCTCAGTGCTAGGTCCTCTGCTGTTCTCTATCTATACCGCTTCTCTTGGAAATCTAATAAGTTCCTTTGGCTTTCAGTATCAACTCTATGCGGATGATACCCAAATCTATCTATCCTCTCCTGATCTCGCGACATCTGTGTTGTCCCATGTAACTGACTGTCTTTCTGCCATTTCATCTTGGATGTCCTCTCGCCAACTCAAACTTAATCTTTCTAAAACAGAGTTAATAATATTCCCACCCGCCAACAAGAGCATACCTGACATTTCTATCTCTGTTGATAACATGACCATAAATCCCACCCCACAAGCTCGCTGCCTAGGTGTAATCCTTGACTCACACCTATCCTTTGTTCCCCACATTGACTCTATATCTAAATCCTGCTACATGCATCTAAAAACATTTCCAGAATTCGCACATATCTCACGCAAGACACTGCAAAAACCTTAATTCATGCACTCATCATCTCCCGCATTGACTATTGCAATTCCCTCCTTACTGGTCTTCCCAAAAACAGACTTAAACCTCTACAATCTATTTTGCACACTGCGGCAAGACTGATTTCTCTTGCATCAACAAAGCTGCACCAACATACATCTCCTCTCTTGTCTCAAAATATCTCCCAACTCGGCAACTCCGTTCTTCACAAGATCTGCGTCTCTCATCCACCCTCATTACATCCTCCCATTCCCGGTTACAGGACTTTTTTCGGGCTGCACCCTCACACAGTAAGACTCTCCTCTGGTCTACAAACTTTCAAGCGTTCTCTGAAAACCTACCTCTTCAGACAAGCTTATAATATTCCTCTGCCACCCTCTTAACCTCGCTACCTTTAGCCTGTTACACAGTTTCACGCGGGACGGCTGCCCCCTGACCAACATTGTTGTGTGACGGGTTCATTTAGCTTATGAGTCACTTTTACCTTTGCAGTCTGGCTGGGCCAAAATGCAAAATGTAGACTTAACCTCATGTGTCAATCTCCCATTGTCCCATAGATTGTAAGCTTGCGAGCAGGGCCTTCTCACCTCTTTGTCTGTTTTACCCAGATTGTTTATTAGTTTATTATGTTTGTCCCCAATTGTAAAGCACTAAGAAATATGTTGGCGGTATATAAATAAATGATGATGATGAACATTGTTCTTTAATATGCCATCATGCAGTGTTTTATCTCTAAATCGCTGTGTTAAAATGCTAACTTATCCATTTATGACAGAAAAGTGTAAAATGTTTAGTGTGGTTTAGCAGTATTAGTACTGGCGCACTGGACAGCTCTTGTTTATGGGTGCAAAATGTTTTCTCATCTTTAGAATCCCATGGTAATGTCAGACAAATCCACATGAGTTTAATTTTGCAGCGATTTCACTATAGAGTCAAAGCCCTGTTCACACTGATGACAATAGCCTGCCATGCCCAAAAAGGACCACACCTGATGTTTTGAGGTTGGTCTGGGGTTTTTGAGGATAGCCTGAACCTTATCCTGTGAGAGAAGTCTATACCCATGTGTAATGTCATGAATTTTAGATATGCACAATGGTAACTTTTCTATAGAAGCTTTATGACCCTTTTGAGCTAGGTTTGCAACCAAATACACAACTTTACATGCATCAATTCAATACATATATGTGATTATCACTTACATACCCTATTCTTGTTCTCTGTGGTTTATACATTAATGTATATTAAAGAGGAGTTTTTAATGTGTTCAGTTAATATGCTATGATCGAAATTGCAGTGCGTACTTAGGTCTCATTCCCATATAACTGTTTTTTTTTTGTTTTGGGGCTCAATAACACCAATTCACTGCTAATCCACTTTTCAGCTGCTCCTTTTGTGCTTGAAAGCATATTAAAAATAGGATGAATGGTTTCTTATGGCCATACTCCCGCCATTGCCTTCAATAATTTTAACACACAGCATGGCCTATTTCTGATGTGCTAACGCATTCTTCTAGAACAATAAATTGGCCTGGTTTGTCTTATTATATTGGTAGTTGACTTCAATTGTACATCCTTACGGACTTCTGTATGTTTCTCTTTTTATAAATGCAAAATTAAAATACTAATAGTTGCCATTAATTTCAAGAAAATAGTGCTGACAGTAATATTAACATGCATAATTAATGCACAATTATGAATTAACATTAATTAAAATAGATTGTAAGACCTCCTTAATGTTTGTTTTCATGGCTGCATTTATTTTGATATTTTGAGCAGCACCCTCCTTATTCTTTGTTTTCATGCCTGATTTATTTAGTCTACTTTTTATGTCCCTATTTTATGCATAACTTGCTTTCCCCACTGTCTGTAGCTATGAATAATAATAACATAGTTTCATCAATATAAACACATTCTGCTTAAATAAACCACTATTATTAGAGATGACCAAAGAAACTGCAAAATTTCCCGCAACTCAAATTTCATATGAAAAGATCTGTAAGCTCCAGTGATACCATCTTCAAATTCCACTTTTATATTGCCATTCAGAACTGTCATTATAAATTCACAGCTAGCTAAATTTAGTCTTTAAATACAACTTGGTAAACATAAATTTATTTGTGATCTGCAGATGTTTGTATGGGTGTAACAATAATGTTAGGGGGAATTCCGCACAGAACAAGGCTAAATTCTGGTAGAGAGATGTGTGAAAATCAGCAACTGTATGCATATTTTTAAACATCACTACTGATACTATTGTCACTAATAGATTATTAGATAAAAATCCGAGCCATACCATTTTATTATTACTATTATTATTAACAAGATAACCATTGTCTGAGTGAATCAATAGGTGATTGTTTTGTTGCTTTTAAGCAACCCTGCTTATATAGCTACTGATTTTCCTATTGACAGGTAATAAGATGCATAGAAGGTTGAATTGATCTGTTAGCCTGTAGCACTACAAGGCAAAGCCACAACAATAAAGAGATATCCCCAAAGGGAAGTGGAAGATGAATCAAACAGGAGGTAGGGTGTTAAATAATGCAGCTAGCCCTGGAGATAATTCAAAAAGAATGAGATAGTCAGGGTAGGGTTTCCGTTTAACCCACTAATAGGATAATATATTTGCTTTTTAAAAAACATATCTTCATGAAAAGCAAGAGCATCTGTCAAACAATTAATTTCAGTTGTGTTGACCAGTATAATAAAAATAAAAATACACAGGAAATAGTTTGATAAAGAGAATGATTGTGTCACAATAATCAACTACTGTGTGCGTTCCATTATTGGGTTGATGTATCACATAGATTTGTCAATGATTCTGTATAGCAGAGATACAGAAAGCAGGTGTAAATAAAACAGAAACTTTTGCTGAAATTATAAGGTGCACTAATAAATAGGACATCAGCTAAAATGTATAACAATGTAAGGTACGTGGCAGACAGTTGCTGTGAAAATCTTGATTAATGAAATAGAAGAAAGAGCTTTTGATGGCTCTCTGTCAGAAATGAAATGAGGTTTGCATGCACTGGGAGTAATTTATGACTGGATTGTGCATTATTAATTAGCATAGCTAGTTTGCCCGGTTGCTCTCGGATTTGTGCATTTACACCTCCTTGGTCATGCTTCTACGAGCAATACATGTGCTTGTTATCTGTGATGCTTTTAAATGTCTCTGACTCCTGGATGTCTGCAACTTCCATGCTTGCTGAATTGCAAAGGTGAAAGTCAGTTGAAAACACTGCCTACTTGCACATTTGCAGCCCACTAAATACTTTGTAACCTTTGCAGTCTAGCTGGACAAATATTCAATATGATGTAGCACTTACCCTTGTGTATCAAACCATTTTCCCATAGATTGTAAACTTGCCAGCAGGGCCCTCTGTCTGTATTACCCATTATTGTTTTATTACTGCTTGTTCCCAATTGTAAAGAGCTACAGAATCTGCTGGCGCTATATAAATAAATGTTGATGATAATGTTGATTTGGACCTATGTCTTCATTAAAATGAACTTTCCATGATATTCCCAAATATCTAGGGACAGACCTTGAGGCACAAAATGGGGTTATTTTTATTTTTTTTCAACATATTTTCTAGCACTGTATAATGTGGAGATTAAACAAACTTACATTGATACATACAGAATTACAATACATAACTAAGACAAATGGATTTAGTGTCCTACTCACAAGAACTATCAGTGCTGAAGAAAACAATGGAGTGCTATAGAAGGTAAAAGTGCATGTCTTCGACAATAGCCAACCACATCCTCATTATCATCATCATAATCGTCATTTATTTGTAGGGTGTCACATATTCCGCAGCACTGGACAGTCAGTGTAACAGTCACATGAATAAAAGTTAAACATAATTATAGTCAAAACAAGCAAGAGCAAATTCAGGTACAAATAATACGAGTGCAATTATAAGTAGCACATATTCAAGTATGAATTTCATGAGAACAGGATAACCATAAAACATCCACACTGAGATGCAGTTGGAAGAAGAAAAGAAGTAGAGGAAACAAATGTATATTTGGGTGTCATCAGCATAGTGGTGGTAATGAAGGCCAAAAGAGCAGATGAGTTCACCAAGAGAAGATGTGTATAGAGAGAAGAGGATTTTTCCTACGTACTGTAGTCTGAAGGGGCATATGACTATATACATTAACTACATTTATTGGCAGGAAGTGATGTGGTTTTTTTTTATTAAGATCAGAGCATCATGGATTTCAACTGCTTGGGCCTACTCTGTACATTAAAGTCCTCAAAATACTTTCAAAAAAATATCATAAATCAGTAAACAGCAACAATGACACACTTACAAACCGATATCATAAAGACATATGGATAAGGAACATACGTTACAACCAATTCAAAATGATTACGAGAGACTGTACAAACTCAAAAACATGCAGGGCCTGATTCATTAACTTAAGTTATGCCCATGCAACCTGTATTTTTCCTTAAAATCTTTCTGTGAATGCCCAGAAATGGACTACACGCCAGGGAACACGGGAACATCCAGATAATCTTTGAGCACAAAGGACACTTATTACAGTCTACGATTAACAGGGAGGGAAAAGGATCAATGTAGTAGTCAATGTACAGTAAATGTGTGCCAAGCTCTAGAACACGCAGCAGTGCTGATTCAAGCTTTGGACATCTCAGAGGTACGTGTTTTTCTGTAGTATCACTTATACCAGCTGCAAAGCAGGTTTAAGTGCTCATATACCCTAATATACCCTCTCAGCCAGGCACTCTACTAACAGCACACACTCTTTTAAACATATCTTGTTCCAAGATGGGCAGGGTGATTTGGGGCACCACAAGGTGTTCCTCAGGTGCTGGCACCCTAGGCAGCTATATCAAGCTGCCTAATTGTAGTGCCAGACCTGCATACATTCTACAACTGAAAGTAGTGTAACCATCTTACAATCAGCAGGAACATACATATGGAGATGAATAAAGGACACTGCACTGGTTATCAAAGTATTTTAAGCCGCCTACAAGCCACTTAACACTTAAACCTCAAACATTTGATCTTTAATATAATTGTAGCGCCTGTGGGAAACAAGACAGACGCACACAGGTAATTTACCTCTCAAACAATGACCACCTCCTATTCGCTTGTGAGTCACCCCAGCCGCTGTCCTATTCCAGCAGACCAGCAACCGAACCTTTGTCACCTCACTCCACTTCCCTCTATGGAGGGAACTGAAATTAAGGCCATGCCTACCAGGGAAGGACTGTCCGAGATCATGGCAATTAGCAGATACACTAAAGTCAATCTCGCCTGCCGCCACCTCGATTTGTTCTTGCCAAGGGAGCGGGACTACGAGTACTTCGGACCAGGAATAGTCCCGCCCAAATTCTCTACTCACCTCTCGGTGAGGACCTAACCAAAAGTAGGAATAGAGCATTATACTCACCGGGCACTCCAACTTCCGGTCCCTGCTCTCCTGCTCCTCTCCGTCACCTGTGGAAGACAGACACAACACAGCCTCCCTCTACTCTACCAGTGAGGCTAGTATATACAAGCCACACAACTGGCACTAACTAGCAACAGGCGGCCCGACCCTAAAACAAACAACTATCTAATGGTCAGGAACGCAACTTTACTATAAACTGGGTGTAGTGTACTCCCTAAGCCTCCTCCCTCTACCTACGGGGAACACCAGTCGGTGTTCACGTTCTACTCTGGAGGGCTGATTCTAACCCAGGTCGTACCGAGAAGACGATCTTCTCACTATGGGGTCACCCACGGAATCCCAAGAACCAGTCGCTACCTACACGATTGAGGCTCAATGGAGCAGCGCACCACCAGAGTGTCAGCTTCCGCATGGAACTGCCAGTCGTCACTACCGAAACTCGAAACGGCCACCTTCACCCGAGCAGAACACCACTTCAATCTGGAACTGCCAGGGATCCTGCCGGAATATAGACTGGAACACCCAAATGGAACCACGGGACACATCCCTGGAACTCAAATGGGCTATGCTGCACTGCCAGTAAAGTGTCCAATAACTGCCTCAGGAAAACAACATAACCCCAGGGACCTATGGGACGGGAAGACTACCGTGTGTTCTTCCCTGACTGTCTGTGTACTCCTAACTACCTCTTGTCCCCACAGGCACAGGTTATAACAGGAAAACAGTAAGGAAACAAGAGCCTACCTTTAATGGGGGCCTGACGTCTTGCACTTGTAAATAAACACACACAGCACTACCAAATGCAATGCACAATACAGTATTCGCCACACAGGCAGAATAAGACTTGCTGCTTTATCTGGAAGGCTGACCACGAAATACATACCTCTGCTATCTAACCAGATGGTTTAGTATAGCACTAACAGGAGCCTTCTGCTCTACTGCTGCCTAGGACTATCACCTAGCTTTACTCACACAACACTGGGACTGCACCCTATTCTATAGCAGGGCTCTCTTGCCCGTTACCTACATGACCTGATGCCCTTTCTACCAGGGGCCTTATGCCCTACACCATGGGCTCTCTGCCCAGCTACCAAGGGCTTGGTGGCCTTACCTACGGGGCCTTGTGCCCTGACTATGGGCATTATGGCCCGTCACTAGGGCCTTATGCCCTTTATTATCTAGGGCTTTGTGCACTGACTATGGGCTCTTACCCACTAACTACAGGGCCTTGTGCCCTTCCTGACTATGGGCTCTGAGGCCAGTTATCTAGGGCCTTGTGCCCTTCAGATCCCCTACCTAGTGGCTTATTGCCCAATTGACTAGGAGAGTGCCCCCGGGCCTTGTGCCCGACCTATCTACGTGGAGTATACTTACCTGCTCCGCGCAGGATACTCTGCTTGTTTCCGACATCTTCTCCGGGTCTTCCAGACCCTCCAGCCAGCAGCGCCTCTTCTCCCATTCGGCACGGGAATTCTGGCGATCCTCTTGACGGGGACGCTCTCAGCCCTTACAAGGGCTCCCTGTCGGCATCTCTGGCGCTGTCCTGAAGTTGTCTTCTTGGTGGGGGCGCTCTTAGCCCTTACAAGGGCTCCCCGCCGACATCTCCGGTGCTTTCTTCCAGTGGCAGGGTAGCTCCTTGCCCTGACAAGGGCACCTTGCCACTTCCACCAGCATCTTCTGTCTTCCTTGCTCCAGACGTCCCACGACGTCCTCTCTTCTCTCCGCCGGCGAACTTCTGGCAAGATGGCGCCGTCGGGCGGGTTAAATAACCGCCAGCGCTACGTCATCACTGCAAGCGCTGATTGGCTCGCCGCGGCTTCAATAATTTAAACAGCCAGAAGTGAGCCAGGATTGGCTCATCCTCCCTTTGTGGATGGGACCTGCGTAACAAGAGAAATACTCACCAGCACTGGATCGCAGGAACGGTAAGTTGATTCTCTTTTGTTCTTTCTTCACCCTCTTCACGGGCACAGCAGCAGGATTCGAATCTATCTTCGCCCTCTTCACAGGCACAGCGGGGCACATTTTCACATAATTTTACACAGATAAATCTGAAGTGACATGCTGTGATGTAACTTTCACTCAGAAAGACCAGGAGAAATATGTAACACCCTTTTACTAGGTATCATTCAGTGATTAGTGCCTCCATCTGAATCTTTACTACACTTGAGATATAAGTACCAGGGGTAATGCAGGAAACCTCTCCCTATTTTTCCCTGGTAACACTTAATCTGATAGATTCACACAAACATCCAAAAATATGTGTTTTATTATAGTTTTGATTTTAGCAATGGAAATTATTGATTTATTTGATTATAACAGTGTTGAATATTATATAGCACATCCCAGAAATTAACACATTCAACGTTAACATAAATCAACATGTAATCTATACAATTTCAGGATCATATTATAGTACTCCCTAAGTCACTCATTTGTAACCAGCTAGCCCTAAACTTACACATGACAAATTTGATTGTTACGCTACTAATAATTCTTCTTTATAAACCTTTAATTTAATACTACTATACCATGTATGAAATCACTCTTGAATGGCTGTTGGTGCGTGTATTGACATTTGGGGTATTTATTCGTTGCAGTGGTGAGGTGTCCAGCAGGGGAGGGCTGGCAGACTTTAGCCCGGGGGGCAAGAACATAAGTAGTGGCCCATCCTTAAAGGGTGGTTTTTGGTACAATATATATTTATCTATATAAAAAGAGGCTATTTTAGTGTTGCTTACTTCATATATATATTTTTATGCCCAGAGCTGGCTGGATTAAATCTCTGGGGGGCCTGGGCAATTTAGACAGGGTAACCCCCTATGATGTAGCATGGTTATCATTTTAGACAAATGCACAGGCAATACTGTGTGCACTAATGTTAGGTGCACACAGTTCTGCCTTCACGAGTGGTACACGGTGAAGAGGGACATACCTCCCAACTGTCCTAAGCGAAACAGTCACCCAAAATACATATCTGCGGCCAATGAAGGAAGGTGACTGGTCCCAGAGAAAGGGCCAGCCACCAAGAAGGAGACAGGCCCAAAAACAGACTTTGTCTGTCCGGCCCAGCCCGCCCATGGTGTCCAGTGTAATCAATGTATTGAATATCCTTGTGCAATTTTTATAAATTAATCACAATGACCAATATGTCTTGAATTAATTGAAAAACGGTTTCCACTTTCAATATTGTTGCCACATTAAATAGCCTTTTGGCAAATCCATCTCCAAAAAATAATTAACCATACAATTTAAAATTGCAAGATGTTGGTGAATCATAACATTTAATGTTTCCTAAATAACTGATGACACAAATGTCTGTGTTCATTATCTTACTACATGGAGTGAGGTGAAAGGTTATAATAATTTAATTGTCTCTGCTTAAAGTAAAATCTAAGTCTGATTATCTCTAAATCCATTTAATTTCTTTAGAGAAAGGGAAACTACTGTAGTTTATTTATATAAACATCTGTAGGCAAATTACACACACTGTTTACTAATGGACTGTGGGTTGATACACTTATCTCTCACAACTAAGGAAATTTTAAGAATAGACAGAGCCTTGCCCATCTCCATTTGCGTTTGTTGTATCTTCAACTGCTTTTCCATTACATACATGATTCACAAACAGGACTCCAAGTACATTGTATTTAGGAATTAACCATGGACACTGATAGCACAGGCCAAGGACTAGAAGCAGGATCACAATCCCTTCCAGATGGAGTACCAGCACAGCAGCCAGCACCCAAACACCATCTTTATTTTTACTTATATTTTTATTTTATGTTATATATGTTTACATATTTTGATCTGACTTTATTTTATTTAATCCCACCAATGCATTCCAAGGAGAAAGAAGCAAACATTATCTACAGCCAGCAGAGCTAGTGAAGAAGACTCTAGTTATAATGCAGGACTACATGCCCAATACCACTAAAACTATTCCAAGTGCATGAGTAGAATAAACTACCCCCTTCCACTGACCATAGTCTGCAACCTCAGGCAGGGTGCTAATTTTTCCTATAGCAGAAACACTCATAGCAAAACATCCTAATATTGAAATGCTCTCATCTCCTGATGGCTGACAATGTCAATACAAAGGCTGTGATGAAGTTATGGCAGCCTGTGACATTATAGTACAACTTAGCTATGTATTTTTGTGTGTGACATTATTCTGGGCGATGTTTTGTGGTGTCTCCTCTACTGTTATCTTGGAGAGAAGTCAAACCAGAGAGGAATGAGACCCTCCAACCAAAACAAGACCCCAATAATAACACATTTTTAAAGAAGAGACTTGTTTGAAATAAATTGTATTAGTGCGGAAGTTCATTGCAGGGTTGGAGGGAAAGAATGTTGTGGGTAAACAATAAAAGTAACAGTATTGCAAATAGTGATCACTAGAATCTATGCTTATACAGTTAATGAATATAATAACTCTTACAGGCAAATAAATTGTTTGATAATTACAGAGATAATTAACCCAGCCTTATCATTTTAAAAAATGATTTTCGCTATTCATATCAAACATTGCTAACACTATAGCTAAGTAAGTAGAATCTACAACACTGAGAAAGACCCTTACTTGATTCCAGGCTACACCTATTACTCTGACAGTTACTGTCGCTTAATATGGCAAGTAGGTTGTTGTTTCTAGCAGTGATTCTCTAGCTCACTCTATTATTTTTGTGATTATGGTGTAAGCTAAAATTATACCACTTGACTGTCCTGTAAGTTTAGCATTGAAGTGATGACTTGGTGATCTTCGTAGTCTATATCTGTCCTGAAGAAGTGGAGCTTTGCCTGGGTTTCTCACGTTATGGTGTTGACTTGTCTGTTCTCAAGTGATCACGGTCACTGCGATGCAACTAACTGTCCCAGCTCTCTAAACTTACTCTCTCTGGCTGACTAATTATACTTAGACAATTATTTTTTTTAATCGATTTCAATCTTTTCCTATTTATAATTCCTCTACTACTCTGAACTTCTCCTATTTCTCTGACATAGTGTCCTCTTGAATCCCCTATTCTCTCTTTCTCTTTACTTCTACTCTCTTTTACCTCCCCTATACTCAGCTATTTCTCTCTGGGTCCTTGCTTCTTCCTTTTATCTCTCCACTTACAAACTTATCCTCTCTTCCCTATTAATCCCCTCTGTCTCCTTCCCTGTATCTTTATCCACAATCTGTACCTACCTCTGTATCTGCCTCCTTAGTCTCCCTCTATATGCTTCCTCTGTTGTGCGAGACTGCCTCCTCGCTTTCTAGTTGATTCTTTTACATAGGCCATTTGGAGGCTAGCTCTGGTTCTCATGGCGGAATGCATGTGTTGGAGGCACGAGAATGCAAGGCTATGATGCCTCAAAAGGATCACTGCTCTAGACAGGACTTTAAAAAGATAGGGTACCATTTATTCTCTATAAACACTATTGTCCACCAATGATTACACTCAATGTATACATTTTTTTCTATGATTAAATATGCTATTAATGACACTATTGCCATGCATACATGATGCCCATTTGTTATGCTGGGTTTTTGTTACTTTACAGGCACTACATTATTAGTTGGAAGATGTTTTAAATCATTGTGCACATTTGGGCTTTATATCACTACCCTTTATCTCCTACTTGTACACTAGTAATGATCCCTCTGGGAATATAGCGGCGCTCCACTACTTACTGTAGTTAGACACTACTTCTATAAAGCTTGAGGACAGCTGATGGGCCTAAAATATGACTTGCTATGCCAGCCAGCTCCAGAATGGAATGCCACAGCTCTCTTCCAATGAGGCGCTAAATTAAATTTTCATCTGTGCACTAGACCCTTCCCTTTCGCAGATGCTGTCCAGTAGAAGTCCTCAGTCACAGTACTGGGACCCTACAGAGTGGGACTATCACTCTCTTTAACCCATATAACTATGGGTTAAAGAGGGACTTTAACTCCCCAAGCCCCCAGAGCTGGAAAATTCCTTTAAATGTTTTATTTAATATTTGTTAAGAAAATATGGTATGCAACAAATAAGGATGCAGTGTAAAGGAGTAGAATACCAATTTATATATGCATGTGTGTGAAAATAAAATAGATAGATTACATAGCTATTGAATGAATTATATGCCTTTTGATTTGACTGCAAGAATTACATTGGGCTATTGAATTTTTAATACACTATGCATAACAAGTATAGTGAGTACCAAAAAAACTGCATAAATTACATAATTGGTATTCACACTGCCTTTGCAAGGAATTAATACACTACCATAGCCCGTAACAGTCTGTTGTTTAATACACATAAAGAAGAGAGGAATTTTCCTATTAAAATGACTTATCCCAGCTATTTACCAAAGGCAGTGATTTAGCAATAGCTAAGTCTATGTAGTGCTGTTGAATGTAGATGATAATACTTCTTGTCCTTGTCGGCCTATTTCATTGCTACTATCAGTTACTGCTGCTGCAAGGTCCCCTGGGTACATTAGCAGTCATCCCAGGAAGTGTGTTTAAGTAATGGACATAATGTTCACATTTGCTAGACCAGCCTTCCCCCTAATCATGAATTATTCTTCCCCAAGGCTCAATTGGAACATTACTTTAGAAGGAGAAGATTTAATCCTTTTCAGATGATTGGAGGGAATGATTACAGTATTATTTTCTTGTTCAGGCTGTCGCCAGTGAAGGTGCCTTTTTCTGTCCCCTTCTTTAATAGGCAGCAATCTTTATTTCCCTAGAGGGATATGGCAATGAATGTGAAATGGGATAAATCACCAGGAATGTAAGGTGCTGAACCATAGATCACCTCTGGTTAGTTAATTAGTTTAGCCCTCACGTTTCTCATCTTTGTGATGAAACACCTTGTATTACGCTTGTCACATTCAAATAACGAACTTGTCTGCATATAACACTTTTACATGTATTTACGTTTTGGCTTTTTCTCTCTGTGCTGAATAGAATCAATAAAATAAGCAGCATGCAGTTGATTGTCTGTGTTGGATTTTTTGGATTATTGTAGTAACTGAAAGGGATTACATATCTATGCATGGAAAACTCTCAGAAAAAAAAACAATATTTCAGTAACTAATAGCATATGTGTAATATGCCATGGGACTAGTTGACCGTAACTGACGTGATATTTAGGCAGAGATATTTGAGCATATTAACTCTTAGAAATAGGAAGACATTATGGAAAAAAAAACACAATAGATTTTTTTATTTAGAAAGCCACAAAAACTCCTCCCATATGTATTCATAATATCAGCCAACTGAAAATGGCAGCCTCCGATGTAATTCATATTGCTGATAGCTTTTACCCTTGCTCCATTTATTTTTGACATGTAAAATGCATCGACAATATATATCCACTCATAGCAAAACCAGTTGAGCATCCTGCTTACCATTTCCATTAACAATATTAGTATAAATATAATTAATGGTTTTAACTGAAATAAATTAAACATAATAGAACACTTTGTAGTTAAAAATAATACCATCCCTGGAAATTTAAGACATATATGAACTTTACCAGGAGGACAATTTTGCCTTAATGCCACTATGTCAGCCCTGCCACCCTAGACCTAGAACTTTATGTTAGCTATCAGCTAAGTTGTGGCAGTATGGTGGCTCACTGGTTAGCATTGCTGCCTCCGAGCACTAGGGTCATGGATGCTATTCTGACCTGGGCACTGTCTGTGTGTAATTTGTATGTTCTTCCCATGTTTGCATGAGAAAAACAATGGATGTGTTCATATGATAAAGAACTAAGGGCTAGATTTACTAAGCTGCGGGTTTGAAAAAGTGGGGATGTTACCTATAGCAACCAATCAGATTCTAGCTTTCATTTATTTAGTGCATTCTACAAAATCACAGCTAGAATCTGATTGGTTGCTATAGGCAACATCCCCACTTTTTCAAACCCGCAGCTTAGTAAATCTAGCCCTAAGTCTGTAAAATACACTGGGACAGAGGCTGATGCAATTAATAAAATATTCTCTGCCAAGGTATTGCTATACTAAAATAAAGGACCAGTTCCACAACCAAACTACAGTATCAATTTCACCACACTAGGAATTCCTACCAGGCGCATAGTGTAAAATTACCCAAAAACTCAAATATTTATTTTTATTTTGCATTACTCATTTTCAATGTTAAACTATCTGATCTGCGCGGTTTATATTGTAACATTTAATAAACTGAATTAGGAACAAGTGCTAAAACTGTAATAGAACACAATATATAATAAAATATTCATTTGTGTAGTGTCAAGAAAACCTTTTTTTTTTTCAAAGAATAGATTATGCTCAGTCACTTTAGGGCAAAAATACATTGTCCACTTTAGGACTACATCTTATTTTCATGCTTATTACATAAAAAGAATCTACACCTCTTTCAGGAAATTGCAAGATTCTATTGATCTTCCAGTGTGTCTATTGATCTTGGGATTCTATTGATCTTGGGAAATGACCATTGTAGAGAACTTGCTTGCTGCTACAGAGAATATGGCAGAAGTGCTTAATTTAAAAAATAAGGTCATTTGAAGGAGATTTCATGAATCCTGAAAAAAAAAGTGTAACTGTATTAATAATAATGTATGAATTACATTGTTGCTGTTTTGCTAGTTTGTTGCAACTGACAGCTTGTTGACATTGGAAGAAGATGCTTTAAAGCAGACTAAGCAAATGTTTATACAAATGTTGTAGAACTACAAATTCCAGCATGTCCTCTCAATTGAAAGTTGAAGAAATTGTCCACCTTTAGATTACTTTAATTTAACTTAATGGCTTGTAATTGCCCTTATTCAACTATTACAAAATATATTGTTTTATCTGGCTTGCAGTTTTTTATTTTTGTTGATCCTAGCTATGGCACAGTTCTGCTATAGTAATCATTTTGTACGTCATCTCTTCATCAGAGGGATCTCTTTCAGCCTTTTGCAAACAGACACTAACAATGTAACCCAAGAGAGACTGCAGATCCACATTAGTCACTTGTATCATGTTTCTGTTGGTCCAGAGATGACATTACTTGAGATTTGCTGTTTTAATCTTTCTCTTTTGTAAGTGCAATCAATGGCTAATAAATCAATATGTTTCTTCTTGCACTAAGAGTTGTCTTTTCTACACTGTCTCTCTTCAGAACACTTTTAAAGTAAATGAGGGTTTTATCCAGTAAATGTGATAGCCAGCTATGCACTGACAGCGATCAATTGAGAGGCCATTTTGTCCTGGTTATGACAATTTTTTCACTTGAGGATAGAGCAATGAAAAACCAAAAAGTGGGGGTGTCATGGGATAATTAATTAAAGAAGGAATTATTACCTGGTAGAGCAAAGTGTAAGTTTACACCGAGTGGCAGTTTATTAGATACACCAGCCATCCCTACGTAAGTGGCAACGTCATAACATGTGAAAACAATGCTATTTAAAGCAAATAAGCAGGTAGGCCGAATATACGTAGAAGGCAATTCAGTATACACAAGTCATCTTGTCTTGTTACAAATAGGCTATGGCAGTCAACCGAATTCCACTCCTGTCTGCCAAAAACAAGATGGGATTGTTGTAATGGGTAGAGTAAATAACACAAACATTGGGCACTGGAAAATTTGGAAAAAATACTATTGGTCTAAGAGATCACAGTTATTGTTAATTCATGGTGATGGAAGTCAAAGATGTGTTGATAATAGCCTGGTCCAATGCAGTTTTGCTGCGGCATTGTCATTTTTGGAGTTTGGGGTGTTTAATTACACACAACGAGACCCGGATGTAGAGTTAGAGATATGCATCGTCTTTTTTTGTGCAAAATATGCATGTGCACTAAAAATATGCATGTACACTAAAATTGCGTAATTGCTACTCAATATTTAGGCTCAGACGCATCTTACACTCACAACTCCCTGCATTTAGAGAGGCAGACACATGGAAGGAAGGGGGTTGCAAGCACAGGGGAGTCTTCATGTAAATGCTACTGATTCTGACCTGGACCCACATATTTGCTGTCTGGAGTAATATCACTTATGCCTGCTAGAGGGCTAGTGCAAAGTTTGCATTGATGATGATGACAATCACTAGCATTAGCTAGAGGATTCTCATTGGCTGCCTAATGGTTGTCTGATTGTCGATTGCCCTCTACAGCTGATTGTACTTCATTTATTAGTATTGTGGCTTTACCAGTTGAGTCTGTTTTTATTTCTGTCTTTTCAGATTATCAGACTCGTACACAGATGACATGGAAGGAAACTACTCACAATAGAGATTTTAGAAATCCTTAAAGTTATTGCCACCAAGTGAAACCCATAGCAAATTTTTGGGGTATTGCAGTTGGTGCACTAGGTTTCTCAAACTCCAAACAATCACAACAAGAGTTATAGGATTTCTTAAAACTATAGCCACCAAGGCAACAGTGTAGCATATTTTTGGGGTACTGCAATCAATACATTACATTTTGCACATTGCAAACACTCACAATATACTTTCTCGTCATTACCAAACATCTGTGTAATAAACTTTTCCCCTAACTTTGTCAGAAATTTATCTTTACAACAATTAATATTTATATTCCAGGTCTGTGCCAGGTACTATATCTAGTAGCTTTGTCACCCAACATGTTCACTATGCCTGAGCTTTTCTTTGACATTCTAGCTTGTTTACTTTTTGATCTCTTCTGTATCAGTTTGCTATGTTTTCTTACAAAACTAATTTAAGCTAATCATTTTCATGAAAATTATCTTTTCTAAATGCAAATACTAACCTGTAGCATAAACGTCCACATATAGTATATTATACATGATGTATTGATGTCATACAAATATATACTATTTGACAACAGTTTGTAGAAAACACATTCCAAAATCAAAATTGTGATTGTGTCTAATTCATGATTTTATATGTTATCATGTGAAATTTACATTATCAACATACCTAATATAGCTTTTTATTCTTTGTGTTCATGTATCATATAGAAGCACTCAATAGCATTGGTATGTTCCGCCGGCCCATTGCAGCCCAGAGGTAGGGAGTGTGTTTACCTGTCACATGTAGGCATTTTTGAGATACCTGACACAGAGGTATGACACCGGTTCATGCTTCCACCTCATGTGATCCTGGAGACACTGCCCAATCAGCAGAGTAACCTCGAGCCTATAATCAGCATCTATAGAGCAATTACACCGTTGACTAGATTTCTGTACATCTGGATAATCCAAACCACAGTATCTGTGGCGGCAGGAATGTCCCAGACTGCTTTTAGAAAGGTATTGAAAAGGGTACTATGGTTATTCCTGTCATGCCTCAGCCAGTTTATAAATGTGCTATTGCATAAGGAACCCTGGTGTGGATAAAGCAGCAATTTTATAATATAGCTGATTTTCTTCACTTCATAGGGACAGTATATGCTATATGGAACGCTTCTCTGTTGATTTCCTGTGCAGTTCCAATCACTCATTCCTCAGGAGGCAATCAGGGATATGATAACGATTATCTGAGAGACAAGGTGAAGATGTGTGTTTATTAGGTAAGTAATGTACCTGTATTGTACTCATTCACACAGTTCAAATGGTCTGTATCATGTTTTTGACTACAATTGGGACTTGAATGCATTAAACTACATAGATGCCTATTGCTCTCACCTATTGCTCTAACTCAATGTATGGCAGTGTTTTCCAAATATGTTCCTCAGGGTACACCTTCAGTACATGCTTTCCATATCATCTAGCTATAGCACAGGTGTGTTAATTATTCACTAAAACAATTTTAAAGAAATGCACAGCTAGAGAACCGGATGTGAGGTGATCGCGCTTAGCATGTGCACCAATGACTCCTTACTCCTCTATTGCACCCAGCCACAATATACAATTTGGCATATGCCTCTACCAGATCGGTCATGGAGAGAGTCTATGGATTGCTCAGACAGAGTGTCTTGTAGGGTCTCGTGTACTAGATAATTATTTTGCATCTATCTTTTATAACTTTGCCATTCTGAAGAGGGTGCCTATAGGAAAGAAGGATGTTTTAGTGGTGGAGCAGTTGGAGTCTGATCCTGATCCTGGTAGTCTGCAAGGTGGTTATCTAACAGTACTTCACATTTGAGCACACCATAGAATTGCAAACAAGGAAATGTGTTTCAAATATGGTATTGTTTACCACATTATAACAAATGCTTCATCCAGCTAACCTTGTAGAGCATGCTGTAATATATTGCAAGGCAAGGGTTGCTCATGCAGAATGTAATAGTTAATATGCTAGTAATGAATGCAGTCTACAAATTCTCTACACAATAACTTGCAAGGGAATAAATGAATGGGCTTATAAGACGCCATCCTACAGAGCTAGCTAGAAGAAATCATACCCTGATCTTTAGTGTAAAATGGTACATATTTGATTCTAGACATGTACCTCATACATTATGGCATATGTCATTTTGTGTATCCAATATGGGTGTGTTGACAAAATTATCAGAGACATCGTTTTACGTCTAATGTGAAATATGCAGCAATGCATGGTTTACCATTAACTGCCACAACTCCCTGCTCCAGCACCTGCAGAAGGCACATGAGGTGTGGAGGAACATGATCCACGATCTTGAAGAAGACTTAATACATGTGTTTATTGTTTTGGGTTCCTTTAGCGGTGATCACAGTTTTGTTTGAATATTAAAATAAAATTTGTTACAAACCAAAAATGTGTTTTCTCTGCCATATAATGTTATTTTTTGTGCTTTATTGACATTTTGACAGAAAAGACTGTAAACATAATTTTTGCAAATGGGAAATATAGTACACCAGAAATATCTTCCAAATAGTTTGTTTATAGTGTGTTAGATGATGAAATTATACAAACATAGAGCTGAATAGAAACATGGTTATTCTATTATTGTTTGTTTATATAGTGCCACCATATTATGCAGCACTATACAGATGATAGGTAGCCATTCAAACCAGTCCCTGCTCCTTTTGGGCTTACAGTCTAAACTCACTACTACACACATTAGGGTCCATTTTAAACATATATGTTTGCAGGAACATTTTCCACTCAAGTATTTCAGTTATCTTGGTTGAAGGCAATAATTACTGTGTCTAACAGACATGAGGATACCTAAATATTCGAATGAATCTTTGCGCGTTTTACGTGTTTGTGGGATTTACTCAGTAGTGTTATGGACTTGGGGTGGGGGGAGGTTATCCATATTTTAATGAACTTGGGGTGAGGAGTATGGAACTTATAATTTGTAACCTGAAGAATGGACTGTAGAATATCAGTGTGTTATTGGTTTGTCAGGCATGGTGCATGGTAAACAGAAGGTGAATGTTACATTCCGTGTCCACTCTCTTGGCCAGTAACAACTTCCCAGCATCTGGTGGCCCATACAGGTTAATAGCTTAATTGGTATAGTGATGAACCAATTACATAATAGGAAGTACCCACATTTGGAATACATCACAAACCTGCAAAGGTTTAATAGTTAAATTGGTGTAAAGTGAATCATTTTCAATTGTGTCCTACAAAGTATGCAAATGCAGAGCAGGCACATGCATGTGGTTAATAGTTGATTTGGTGTAGTAATTCACTAACTGCAATTGCAGCCTACAAAGTACACATTCCTCAACCTGTGAAAAAGTGGTTGGGTAAAAAACAGCACCCAAATCATGCACACTGCTATCGTAGCCGTACCCTAGTTGGGACGCAAAATGCTGCCTGTAAAGGATAAATAAATACACAAGGCAAAATAATATATGAACTGTGAGTAAGTTTGTATGACATATTGTCACTGAGAACTATGGTGTACGCTCGTCGATTAATGCCCGGTTCTGCATCTCCACACAGGCTTATTTTGCTTATTACAAATACAGAGGTAGATACAATCATGCTTAATATATGCCAGGCATGAAATTGGTGAATATGTGATCGATACAGACCTGGACCCATCTTCTCATTTGTACTACTTTGAATACTATGTAAAATTCATCTTTTTTTTAGAGGCAATTTACGTCTGCGTTTTTTTCCATAAATTTCCTTAAACTCTGCATCAAGCCTTAAGTTACTTGATGCATGCAGCGTAACATTGTCATACAATATCTGAAAATCATAGTCAGTTGCGTGCATCTCTTCATGGCAGGTGTGTATCCATGTGTGTATGGCCATTTCAGCAAAATAATGCTTCAGGGCTATATCCATTATATATACTCACTGTTGTTATCTGTATGTACTTATGTCATTTTGTTGTATATTGTACCTCCTATGTAAACATTAAAAACAGCACCAAATTGTCATGTCAGATGTCTATCATACTGGTTCAGAATGATTGTGCTGTTGAACACAACACTATATGAAACGATTGTCATACATCCAACTAGTTCCCTTGTGAATTATTGCCATAAAATTCTGGAATCATAAGTGTAATTCACAATGCAAGTGCTTTTATATAGTGCACATGTCAAGAATAGGGATCAACTGCATGCAATATGTGAGGTATCTTGAGAAAAGGAGTAAAGAGATGATGCTTTCAATGTTTAGTACTGCTCAATGTATTATGGGGAAAGAGCTTGACTTTATTGTAAGGGACATAAGAAAATTGAAAGAAACAAAAAATTTAAACTCTGACTTTTATGGTATTAGATTGATACTCTCTGATTGATACCATCTTCAGAAACATTTGAAAACCACAAGACTTATTTAAAGGCAAAAAGGCACCAAAATTTTTATTTTTACCATGGAAGGTAGTATAAACCAATCACATATGTGACAATATATATACACTGTATAGACTATTATAATGTAGATATTTTATAAAATAATCCTGGCTATGAGACAGGCCAGAAATGTATGGCCCTTGATTTCCAGGCATCCCTATAGCTTAAATTTGTTTTCAATATAATATTGTGGATTCAAGGGCACATCAGTTATTGCCATCTACGCACTGTTAGGATTTATATAAAAAACTGTAGAGCAGAACAGGTGTAAAACTGACTACTATCTAACAGTATAACAAGGAAAATACCATTTAAAATATGACTGTAGTCAACAAATATCTCCAACTATATATCACATTAAATTCAACTCAAATATTAATAACATAATAAATTCAATGTCAATACATGACCATTTCCTAGTGTAAATGAATATTTTTCCAGATGTTAAATAAACCCGGCATTTAATATTTTCTTTTTGTTTTAGCATTTATTCTTTTTATGTATTGTTTGTTCTTTCATCTGAGAGCGCACTGTTAAACACACAAAAATGCTCAGGCTTGCGTTACTTAAATGCAAACCCTATTAATTCCCCACAGTGGGGCTTTTTTCATTTGTTTAAGCTTTTATTGCACTTCTCACTTTCTCTCATATGACACCCAGCATCATAAAATGAATCTGTGTGCTTTTGGCATATTCCTTATTAAACAAGCAATTCTAAATAAGCATTTTCAGTTCTGCACACCAAAGGGGTTTCCTTATAAAATACTGTTAGTGTAAACTTTTATTGCATACAGTACATATTATGTATTCATTACATGAACAACAATATTGCAACAAACAGGAATTTCATATATACAGATATGTGCTGAAAGTATTAGGATAAAATTGAAAATAAATCTGTTTGTATATGATGGGAAGACCTAGAAGGGTCATGTACCAATCCTGTCTCTTGCAGCTTTCGTCCCCAGGTCCTAAAAGTCTACCACATAGGCCCAAGAAAGTTTTCTAGTAATTGGTAGATGTGGCTATGTGTCCTGCTTTGAATAGCTAATGGTGACCCAGATAGCATATGCCACCTGGTCATGGGCAAAGGTGCTCCTTAAGAGAGGCATTCTGCTTTAGTTCATTTTAAGGTATATCAGATGCTCCAGTATAACATAAGGCTCATGTAGAGTTTTTAAGGTAATAAATCTAGTTTTGTTTTTAGTAATGATGTTTTATACATTTTTTATAAAAACAAACAATACAGAAATGGAAGTTGCTCAATCAATTTCAAGCACCTGCTATAAACCTATAAATTGATTGAGCAACTTCCACTTCTGTATTGTGTGTTTGAGAGGCATGTTGGTATAGTAGCTGGTGGGGAGTGCTGCTGCATTATTGCCATTTGGAGGTTTTTTGGGGTACCTCTTCTCAAGTTAGCTTTCAATTTAAAAACACATATGTATGGCCCAATAAAGGTACTCCCATGCTCATCTGTTCAGAGTTAGGACCACCCTAATAGCAAAAGCGCTGTGAAGTGGTGGGTGGCGTTCCATACATCTGCAAATGTGTGCAACTGAGATTTCTGCATTTTTATGTACAAGTAGAAATAGCAACTCCTTTGCAGGTTATAGCAGTGTGCTGGGGGATTTTTCTCTGTGTAGATTCCTGATCTTAAGAGGGTTACTAAACCAAAACCGGTAACACTAGTCGCACTTTAGGCCCCCTAACTTTAGACAAATACCATTTTCTGAAAACTGTTCTTAGAGAGGTTCAGAAGCATAGAATGGGAAATCTAATTATTTTAATGAGTGACTTTAATCTTGTCTTAGATCCTTGACTGGACAAGACTTATCCCCCCCCCCCCCCCCATGACGCAGCCCCCTGATAACACATGCCTTTCCTTCTTATTTTGGAAATTGCACCCTCTGTGATGTTTGGTGTGCCTCTGCTCCTGGAGCTTAAGATCATTCGTTCATTCATAATACATATTCTTACATTGTGCACCCTATGGCAATCTAGACTTATTTCCATTCTCCTGATCACCTGGTCGGATCACGCCCCACCACTGTGGACATGATCCTTCACTAACCAATTTCTCCCTCCTAGGCTTTAACGTCTCCCCCATTACCTCCTCACTCACTTAGAAGGTAAAAAGGGCCTTTAGGCTGCCCTTACACTATATATTGACGCTAATAAACTGGACGACACTTCCATATTTATTTACTGGTGCTCGCTCAAGGCAAAACAGACGGGTTCCAGATTTAAAAAATCAAATGTTCATCTTCAGCTCGAACTTGAGTATAAGCTATCCATTTTGGAAGCCCGTAACAAGACACACCCTTTTGCCTGCCCTTAACCTTAAACTGATCCATGTACGAAAGCTACTTATGGCCAAAACATAAGTTGCTCTGTCCCGAAGTTATAGAAAGCTAAGGGGCCAGTAAGCTAGGAATTGGATCCGACATATGACCAACACTGATGGCCTGAAAATCTTGAATCCCTGGGACATCGCTAATCTGCTACTTATTATGCAGATCTTTACAACCTTAAAGATAACAATGCTATTCCCAACCCTCACCGGCTGTTATTCAGGAATTCCTGAATCACCTCCACCTTTCCTCCCTTGACCTTGAGGCGCTACAGTCTCTAAATGCCCCCTGGACAAATTCTGAGATCCAAGACATAATTAAGCATCTCCCTACACAAAAGGTTCCGGGACCAATGGGTATATTAATGATTTCTATGTGACTTTTTAACACGACCTCATACCTATTTTAGTCAATTTGTATAAGTCAGGCACAGACATTAGTGGGTTCCTAGAAGAAGTGTTTGAGGCCCAGATCATAACTATCCCGAAACCAAGTAAAGACACGGCAGACTGTCATAATTATAGTGTTACAGACTTACCTGTCACCGCCGCTCGTCTGAATGCCGCACTTCCGGGTAGGGCGGTCGCATGACCGCAACCCGGATGCGGGGAATTCAAATTCCTTTCAGTATAAAACATTCAGTCTGACACTTGGTGAGTGTCAGAGCAACATCTCTTGTTCCTGGCTCCTGTTCCCTGTGGATTACTGCTTCCTACACCCATGTTGTTTCCTGTGTTCTGACCTCTGCCTGTTTTGACCATTCTTCCCAGTGTACCGACCCGGCTTGCTGACTACTCTTCTGTTCTGGTGACCCGTGTACCGACCCGGCCTGATTGACTTAGAGCTTGCCTTCTGATTCTGCCTGCATTGCCTTTCTGTGTACCGACCCGGCCCGTCTTACTACGCTCCTACTGCTCCTACTACGCTGCACTACATCTAAGGGTGAGCCTGAGGACCCCAATCTGCGACTCCTGGCAGCGAAGCCCATCCCGCCTTGTGGCGGTTCTTGGTGAACACCGGGGAGATTGTTAGACTCCGTACCTCAGGTAAGCCAGCTATATTTAGATTGTAGTATATCCAGTAAATCCATTACAGTTTGCTCTGACCAAGGATCCTGCAGTGAGGGACTTCCTGGAGCATTTAGCGGGGAGGGAAGAGAAGCAAGAGGCAGATCAGGAGCAAAGTTTAAAATTCCTTCAGAGCCTATCCACCCATTTGGACACCATCCCGAATACCTTAGTAGCCACCGGACCCCCGGATCCGTGATGTCTGCACCGGACCCTCTGGCTGCCGCAGCTGCTTCATCCTCCCAGATGCGTATCCCTAGTCCTCTCAAATTTGATGGGGATCCTAAACTATGTAGAGGATTTTTGAACCAATGCTCCATTCAGTTCGAGCTTCTGCCGGGGAATTTCCCTTCTGAGAAATCCAAAGCAGCTTATGTGATCTCCCTACTTTCTGGCCAAGCCTTGGCCTGGGCCTCACCCTTATGGGAGATGAATGACCCTATATTGCACAATTACTCCACCTTCTTATCCACTTTTAAGAGGACCTTCGATGAGCCTGGAAGAGTTTCCAATGCTGCCACCGGCTTGTTACGTCTGCGCCAGGGAACGCAGACTGTTGGCCAGTATACGGTTCAATTCAGAACTTTGGCCTCTGAACTTCGCTGGAATAACGAGCCTCTTGTGGCTACCTTCTGGCAGGGTCTCTCTGACCGTATTAAAGATGAGTTGGTATCCCAGGAACTTCCCCCATTTTTGGACGTTCTCATTTCTCTCTGTGTTAAGATAGACCTTCGTTTCAAGGAATGCAGTGCTGAGAAGGAACAATCCAGTCGCAGCATGGTTCGCCTAGCTCAGAGTTTCCAAACACCAGTTCTTCCTCCTGAGGAGCCAATGCAACAGGGAAGGACTCGGCTCTTAGCTGAAGAGAGAGAGAGAGAAGATTTCGTAATAGGCTATGTTTGTACTGTAGGGAGAGTGGTCACCTTCTGAGTTCTTGTAATAAACACCCGGGAAACGACAAGGCCAAATGCATTCAGGAGGGATTTCCTCTCTAGTCAATCGTAAAAAAAAAAAAAAAAAAATTAAAAAACAAAACAAAGCAAAAACCCTAGTCTCTCCCTCTCTGTGTGACTGTGTGTGTATGTTAGGGAATTTAGACTGTGAGCTCCAATGAGGCAGGGACTGATGTGAATGAGTTCTCTGTACAGCGCTGCGGAATTAGTGGCGCTATATAAATAAATGATGATGATGATCCCCCTCTACCTGCCAAGCTAACGATTGTCTCACCATCCCAATTTCTTTACACCAGGGTTCCACAACCCTCTCCCTAGCAGCACTCCTTGACTCCGGAGCCGCGGGTAATTTCAGTTCTGCAGCCCTGGTGAAACAACTCTCCATTCCTATGGAGACTTTGGGTCAACCTATTTCCAACTTGGACATCGACGGAGGGAGGATCCCTGAAAATTCCATCTGGGTTCGTACGATTCCTCTTCTGCTTCAAATAGGGGCAGTCCATCGGGTGAACATCTCCTTCCTGGTCATCCAGAGATCTACCAATCCTGTCATCCTTGGGCTTCCCTGGCTCTGTCTCCATTCTCCCACCTTTGACTGGCAGTCCGGTCATATCCTGTCATGGGGGCAGTTCTGCTTCTCACACTGTCTCCAAAAAATTCCCCAAGATGTTTCCAAATGCTCCAAAATATTCCCCTTGACTCTTCTACCTGAGCCCTACCAAGCCTTCTCTGATGTCTTTTGTGAACAAGAGGCCACAAGACTCCCTCCTCATAAGATTTGGGATTGCGGTATTGACCTTGTGCCTGGCAAACACATTCCCCGAGGCCGTGTAGACCCACTTTCCGTTCCCAAATCTAAGGCTGTGGAGGAATATGTCCAAGTTAACTTAAAAATTCGTAAATCTACCTCCCCGGCTGGGGCTGGCTTCTTCTTCGTGAAAAAGAAAGATGGAGGCCTTCGTCCTTGCATATTACAGAGGTCTGAATGCTATCACCATTAAGAATTGGTATCCACTATCATTGATATCAGAGTTGTTCAACCAGATTAAAGTTGCCACCATCTTCTCTAAACTTAATCTCAGAGGAGTGTACAATCTCATACGCATAAAGAAGGGGGTTGAATGGAAAACTGTTTAATACCCGGGATGGCCATTTTGAGTATTTAGTCATGCCCTTTGGGTTATGCAATGCCATGGCTATCTTCCAAGGCTTTATGAATGAGCTCTTCCAAGACCTCTTGTATCATTTGGTAGTTATCTACTTGGACGACATCCTCATCTTTTCCCAAGATCTAGTATCCCATCGCAGACATGTACTGGAGGTTCTGACCCACATCAAAATTTCTATTCTGTAAATTAGAGAAGTCTACCTTTGAGCAGAAGCAAATTCCTTTCTTGGGATATATTATTTCTGGCACCGGGCTGCAAATGGATCCCACCAAATTGAAGGCCATACTTGACTGGCCTCAACCTTCGGGGCTTAAGGCAACTCAATGCTTCTTAGGATTCTTCAACTATTATCGCCAATTCATCAAAGGTTACTCTTCACTAGAGGCTTCCATCACTGGATTGACTTGTAAGTCTGCTAATGCTAAAGTATGGTCTGCTGAAGCTTTCCAAGCTTTTGTTCTACTGAAGTCTCTCTTCTCCTCTGCACCCATCCTCCAACAGCCTGATTGCTCTTGTCCCTTTGTCTTGGAGGTGGATGCGTCTTCAGTTGGCACAGGAGCAGTACTTTCACAACGGGACTCTTCTGGCAAATTTCGTCCTTGTGGATTCTTTTCCCATCGCCTGTTATCTGCTGAGAGGAATTATGGTATTGGTGATAAAGAGCTCCTGGCCATCAAGTTGGCTCTCTCCAAATGGAGGCATCTCCTAGAGGGGGCACAATTCCCTATTACCATCTATATGGATCACAAGAATTTACTATACTTACGTACTGCTCATTGTCTGAATCCCCGGCAAGCAAGATGGTCCTTATTCTTCTCGCGCTTTGATTTTAACATCACCTTTCATTCTGGATCTAAGAATATGAAGGCGGATGCCTTATCTTGCTCTTTTGATCCAGCTGATACAGAACCTTTGGAGGAGAGTAAATTCATTCTGGATCCTTGTCGAGTGTTGGCAGCTACACACCTTAAGAAGGGTTGCCCTCCATGCAAGACATTCATCCATCCACATCTACGTACCCAACTTCTAGGCTGGGCTTATCGGTCTCTTTTTTCCGGACATGCCGGCATTCGCAAAACCTGGGACTTGTTGTCCCGAAGTTACTGGTGGCCTTCCTTACTGGGGGATGTAAGGAGATTTGTTTCTGCCTGTTCTGAATGTGCTCGACACAAGACCCCCAGGAGAAGACCTTATGGATGTTTGCTTCCATTACCCATTCCTTAATATCCCTGGTCGCCGATCTCCATGGACTTCATCACGGACCTTCCTCCTTCCAAATCCTGTACTGTGGTGCTAGTGGTCACGGACCGCTTCTCTAAAACAGCCCACTTTATTGCTCTTAAAGGCCTTCCTTCTTCTTCCTCCTTAGCCGATATCTTTATTAAATAGATATTTCGCCTTCATGGTTGTCCTCAACATATTGTTTCCGATCGAGGATCCCAATTAATTTCCAAGTTTTGGATGTCTTTTTGCAGTAGTTACAGAATTAAACTCGACTTTACCTCCGCATATCATCCCCAGTCCAATGGGTCGACGGAGAGAACTAACAGGAGTTAGAAACATTTTTAAGAATATTTATCTCAAGCAATCAAAATAACTGGGTGGATCTTCTCCCATGGGCTGAGTTTGCCCATAACAATCATTTTCATGAGGCTATCTCTAACTCTCCCTTTTTTGTCCTTTATGGCTGTCACCCTAAACTGCCCACCTTCTCGCAAATTGCACCTTCTGAAGTTCCGGCGGTGGACTCTTTGTTTCGTAACTTCTCCTCCATCTGGGAACAGACCAAGATAAATTTAAAGAGAGCAACTATTCGTTCCAAGGAATCCTACGATAAAAGAAGAAGACCTGGTCCAAATTTGTCGGTCGATGACAGGGTATGGCTATCCACTCTAAATATTCACTTAAAGGTTCCCAGTAAGAAATTTGCTCCCAAGTTCATTGGTCCGTTCACGATTTCTGAGGTCATCAATCCGGTAGCATTTAGATTAAGTCTGCCTCCCTCCGTTTGCATACCAGATGTCTTTCATGTCTCCCTGTTGAAACCTATGGTAACCAACAAATTCTCCACTCCGTCCAGAGTCACTCCTCCTGTGGTACATCAAGACCAGGTAGAATATGAGCTTAAGACAATTCTGGATTCTCTCAAGGTTCAAGGTGCTGTACAATTCTTGGTGGATTGGAAGGGTTATGGCCCCGAGGAGCGCTCTTGGGTAAGAGCTGTTGATCTGCACGCCCCCCACCTACTCAGGCTGACCCAAAAGAAGTTTCCCCTGAAACCCTGTTAGGTGTCCAGAGTCCACCCTTGGGGCAGGAGGTACGGTTACGAACTTACCTGTCACGCCACTCATCCGAATGCCGCACTTCTGGGTTCGGCGGTCGCATGACCGCAACCCGGGTGCAGGGAATTCAAATTCCTTTCAGTATAAAACATTCAGTCTGACACTCGGTGAGAGTCAGAGCAACATCTCTTGTTCCTGGCTCCTGTTCCCTGTGGATTCCTGCTTCCTAGACCCCTGCTGTTTCCTGTGTTCTGACCTCTGCCCTTTTTGGACCATTCTTCATCTCCAGTCCCAGTGTACTGACCCGGCTTGCTGACGACTCTTCTGTTCTGGTGACACGTGTACCGACCCGGCCTGATTGACTCCAAGCTTGCCTTCTGATTCTGCCTGCATTGCCTTCCTGTGTACCGACTCGGCCCGTCCTACTACGTTACTCCTGCTTCTACTACACTGCACTACATCTAAGGGTGAGCCTGAGGACCGTAACCTGCGACTTCTTGCAGCGAAGCCCATCCCACCTTGCGGCGGTTCTTGGTGAACACTGGGGAGATCGTTAGACTCCGCACCTCAGGTAAGCAAGCTATATTTAAATTGTAGTATATCCATTAAATCCATTACATATAGGCTGATTGCCCTGCTTAACAAAGGTATAACAATTTACATCCTAATCAAGTTGGATTTTTAACAGATTGTCAGGCATCCGATAACACCCAAAAGTTCGACAGGTTTCACTGGGAATTTATGCAGCACACTTTGGTTAAGTTTGGTTTTAGAGGGACTATGCTAAAAGCAATCCTAGCCCTTTACTGCAGCCCTTATTACAGTGTCTTCAGTAATGGTTTTCCCTCAGATATATTCTGAATTACAAATGGCACTAGACAGGGGTGCCCCCTGTTACCTCTCATGTATATCTTAGCCATAGAGCACTTAGAGGAATGCCTTTGGTGCTTTCCGAGCTTTAGGGGCTTAAATGTTTTAGGAACTAGCCATAATCTTTGCCTGTTTGTTTATGATGTTCTCCTTTTTGTGATCAGCTCTGAGACCTTGTTACTGTCAATGCACCAGATTTTGGACAACTACAGTAAGGCCTCCTACTATAAATTAAATACCAGAATGGTTTTGACTAGGTACAAAGTTACTCCTTTATTTGCTTTCCTTTCCATAATTAATCAGTCCCCTTGAGTGCATCAATACAGTTTACAGACTAGTTAGTATACTCGACGTCACAAAACCATCTCTCAAAAAATTCTACTATTTATTAAACAACTCCTTCAAAGCATATTAGTTGTAACAAATCTCCACATTACTCCAATGTTGTTACTCAAGAGCTGACACATCATGCCTTGTGGATAATCACTCTTACTCTTGTCCTCTGTGTATTGTTCCCTAAAGTAGCTTTCTCTCCACTATCATGTCATTAAACTTCACTACAAGGTCTCTCTCTTCCGACTTCTGGTTAGGGGTGTCACACTTATGTTGCAATTCCACATACTCTCATTCATGCAATTGGGGTCTATCATAACAACTCCCATGTAAATTAAATTAAAATAAACAAATGCCTCTGTTTGAATCTAGTAGGTATCTTCCTTGGAATCCACATCTCCGACCAGCTAACGAACAAGTTCAAGATTATCTCTCTCAAAAGCTTAGCCTTGCACTCAATTCCCCATTAGCTTTTTGGATCTCGGTTAAGGATAGCTAGATTAATCAAGATCAGACATTAGGGTATCTGTAAGAATCTCTATTCTTTTGGCATATATGCTCTTTGGGGAGTATATCTAATTTCTCTCTTTACACTCAAGCTCACTGCAGCATTAGTTGGGTTCTATTTTAATGCTCTGATCCCACCAGTGACTCCCAGTCCCCTGACCATGGTGGGATTACAAGATAACCTACAAATGGGCATATCTTACTATTAATAATTAGCCAAATGGGTATTGCAGATTAAGCAGTGCCATTAAAGGCTTAGTAGATCGGAAATGACAATACACTCTTTTCTCCTGGCCTTTTTCCAAGGCATAGACTATTTTACCGATACCATATTCAAAGACTAGGAAGTGGTTGTGCACGTTGAAATGTCAGACAAGCTTACTAACATGATATATAAAGTCAAACATTGTAAAACACTTTTTCCTGGATTTTATAATGTCACATTTAATTGATGAGTTTTTCTATGGCATTACATGGCTAGAATAAAGGCAGAATGTATAAGAAATGAAGTGAACTGACTGGTGGCAAAAAGATAGTTAAAATGATTGTTTAGGAAGTTCATGACAAGCAGCATCCAAGTAGAGAGGTCATTAAAGAGAGGTAATACTCTAAAGATAATCTATGGTGTTTTGTTTTGCTGATAAAAACATTAACATTCATTTTGCAGACTTAATTATGTACTTGATGTTTTATATTCTGCTGCTAGTTTGTACATTGCCATAGGCACAAGCTTTGTAATCAATTATCGTACAGGTCTAACTTTGGAAGCTATCCAATTTTTGTATTAGTTACCAAAAAAAATCCTTCAGTAACAATGCCATGCTAAGCAGCCAAATACTACTTTCCAGGTAAGAAAAATTAAACCATAGGCATTGACTAAACTTTCCAGTAGACAATTCAATCAGGTTTTAGTTTGCATTAAAATGTTATAAATAATATAATTGAAAGGAGCCAATAAATGATTTAAAATTATTATAAACCCCAGCTGGAAGTATCCATGTCTTTGGATATGGAATAATGTATTACCTACAAATCACAGTGAAATTCCACGGCCACATATCTGCAGGCCTTATACAAGTCACAAACATCTTATATCTGTGTCACGAGCCGCGGTGGTACTCACAGCCGCCGCGGCTCGCTTACTGTGCTCCCCGACGTCCCGGCCGTCACCATGATGACCGGGACGTCACTTCCGTCCAACTCCCGACCGTTGGCAAGGCAACGGTCGGACACTTCTGTAGTGCGGCGTCCCGGCAGTCTAGGAAGCCGGGCGTGCACGCGCCTTTAGGAAATTTAGTTCAGCCTGCTTTGTATTAACAGGCATTAGCCTGCACCTGTATACATCAGGGATAAGCCCTCATTGGCCTGTCTGTAAAGCAGGCAATTAGCCTGCAACTGTGTGTTTCCCGGGGGCAAGCTCTGATTGGTCCTTGTCTCTATTTCAGGCAGTGAGGTCTGCAGCCTCACTGCAGGTTACAGTTTCTGTGCTGACCTGCTCCCTACCTTGTTCTGTCCTTTGGATATCGTGTTGGATTGCTCATGTATGACCCCTTGCCTGGATTTGGACCTTGCTCGTGTTTCTCGTGACCCTGACCTTCTTGCCTGTAACTGGACCTAGCTACCGTGCCTGTGACCCTTGACCCCGGCTTGTGTATTGGATTCCCTGTCTGCTGCCGGCCCTCGACCCTTGCCTGGACTTTACTCCGCTTTCCTGGGTTCTCCCTAGTCGGTACGCACTTCACGACCCTCTGCTAGTCTGCGGCCAAGTCTGTCCCCACCACTAGGGGCTCCAGTGAACACCTGACTTGCAGAGCAGACTCCGGGTTGTGCTGTACCGGCTAGAGGGGTTCCTAACATTATAACCAGCCCTAAAAAATAAACACGTACCGGAGACGAGGTTGGAATGGATGAAAGCGGAACCACACCGTCTCCAGCACAAGCCCTAGCGGGTCATGTCGAGACCCTATACTAAATGGTCCAGGGATTGTCTCAGCATTTGTCAGTTCAGGAAGAGGCTGCAAGGCCTTCACAATCCACTCCAGATTCCACCTGTGAACCTAAAATGAATCTGCCAGACCGGTTCTTCGGAGATAGATCCCTGTTCCGGAATTTCAGGGAGAGCTGCAAGCTCTATTTTCGATTGAGACCAGCTCTTCTGGTTCAGAACAACAGAAAGTCGGGATTATCATTTCCCTCCTTCAGGGTGACCCCCAGTCCTGGGCCTTCTCCTTGCCGCAGACCAGTCCTGCCATGCAGTCAGTAGACGCTTTCTTTGAGGTATTAGGTCTGCTATATGATGACCCGGATCAAATGGCCTCCGCTGAGGCTCATCTACGGGCCTTGAAACAAGGTCGGTGGTCGGCAGAGGAGTACTGCGCTGAATTCCGTAGATGGTCACCTGACAGTGGATGGAATGACCCTGCCTTATGCAGTCAGTTTCACCTAGGTCTGTCGGAACAGATCAAAGTTTCTTTGGTGCAATACCCGCCTCCTACCTCATTGGAGAGTCTTATGCAGCTCGCCATTAAAATTGACAGGGGATTTAGGGAAAGGAGGTCTGAGAAGGAGGTGTCTTCCTTTCCATCTGCTTTGATTCCTGTTTCTACGGACGGTGAGGAGCCCATGCAGTTAGGAGCGTACCGACTCTCTCCTGAGGAAAAAAATATAAGATGGTCACAGGGCCTTTGTTTGTACTGTGGTACTAAGGGCCACTTTTCCCGCTCCTGTCCTAGTAAACCGGGAAAAGAGCATGCCTAGGGAATGAGGGCAAGGTTCACCTAGGTCTGCAATTCTTGTCCCCAAAGAATGCTGTACTAATTCTTGCTCAAGTCACTTTCGGTACCGGATCTGTGACCCTGTCGGCCTTCATCGACAGCGGAGCTGCAGGCAACTTCCTTGATATTGGGTTCGCCCGCACCGCTGGGATTCCATCTGTTAAGCTCAAATCCGCTATTACAGTTTGTGGCTTAGATGGGAATCCATTGCCTGGAGGCAAGATTGAATGGGAGACTTCGCTATTACACTTGAACATTGGAGCGCTTCATTCAGAGTCCATAACATTCCTCCTTATTGACTGTACAGTGAAATTCAGTGGTCCTGGGCCATCCCTGGCTTTCCCGCAATAACCCTGTTGTGGATTGGAAGAAAGGAGAAATTGTTCAGTGGAGCTCATCTTGTTCACAGTCTTGCTTGACTCTGCCTCTACGGATGATCCAGCCTATTCCGGAACGACTTCCCTCACAATACCTCGAGTTCTGGGATGTGTTCTCCAAGAACGCTGCTGATACTCTACCACCTCACCGTGACTTCGACTGTGCCATTGAACTTATACCTGGTTCCAAGTTACCCAAGGGACGCTTGTATTCTCTCTCTGGTCCCGAGACCAAATCCATGCAGGATTATATAGAGGAGAATTTGAAAAAGGGGTTCATCAGGCCCTCTAAATCTCCAGTAGGAGCTGGATGTTTTTTTGTGTCTAAAAAAGACGGAGGACTAAGACCCTGTATTGATTACAGAGGATTGAACCTCATCACAGTCAAAAACACCTATCCCCTTCCTCTCATCTCCGTACTATTTGATCAATTAAGAGGTGCAACAGTCTTCACCAAAATCGATCTTCGTGGTGCATATAACCTCATCCGTATTAGAGAAGGAGATGAGTGAAAGACGGCATTCAATACGCTTTCTGGTCACTACGAGTATCTGGTCATGCCGTTTGGTCTTAGTAACGCCCCTGCAGTATTCCAAGACCTGATTAATGAAGTGCTACGGAAGTTCCTTGGACATTTCATGGTCGTCTATTTGGAAAACATCCTCATATATTCTAAGTCATTGTCTGTACATTGGGATCATGTCAGACTAGTTCTACAGAAATTGCGAGAGCACCATCTCTACGCTAAATTAGAAAAATGGGAATTTGAGGTGCAGAAAGTATCCTTTTTAGGTTATGTAATCTCCTCTGAAGGGTTCTCCATGGACCCAACCAAGGTCCAGGCTATCCCGGACTGGGTACAACCGAATAACCTCAAGGCGGTACAGAGATTCCTGGGCTTCGCCAACTACTATAGAAGATTCATTTGCGGCTTTGTTGATATTGTGGCTCCTATTGTCACCTTGACTCACAAAGGAATGGATCCAACTGATTGGTCACCCCAGGCAATAACCGCATTTGAGATCTTGAAGAAAGCCTTTGTTTCTGCTCAGGTCCTTAGACATCCAAACCCTAAAGTACCGTTTGTTCTTGAAGTTGATGCCTCCGACATTGGTGCTGGTGCCATCTTATCACAGAAAGATCCCCATACTCGTCGCCTACATCCATGTGCCTACTTCTCCCGTCAGTTTTCCTCAGCAGAAGCCAACTATGATGTTGGTAACTGAGAACTATTGGCAATCAAATGGGCATTTGAGGAGTGGCGACTTTGGCTGGAAGGCGCTACACATCAGATCTCCGTTATAACAGATCATAAGAATCTGCAATACATACAGTCAGCCAAACGCCTAAACCCCAGACAGGCTCGTTGGTCACTGTTCTTCACCCGTTTTAACTTTGTGATTACCTACCATCCAGGTTCTAAAAATGTCCGAGCAGATGCTCTGTCCAGAAGCTTCCTGGCACATCATGCTCCAGTTACTAGTCCGGAGCCTATCATTCCCTCGTCCATGATCCATGCTGGGTTAACCCAAGACCTGAGCTGCACTCTGCAAAGGTTCCAAATGTTAGCTCCTGATAAAACTCCGGTAGGATGCTTATTTGTCCCCGTTCATTTAAGGAAAGCAGTCCTGTCTGAGGCACATGATAGCCAAACTGCTGGACATCCTGGAGTTTATAAAACTTTGGAAATCCTCTCCCGCACTGTGTGGTGGCCATCGTTGTCTGCTGACGTCAGGAGTCATGTCCGCTCTTGTGAGGTTTGCGCCAGGAATAAGATCTCCAGGACTCGTCTGGTAGGCCAGTTGTTTCCCTTGGTTATTCCTGCAAAACCTTGGACACACTTGTCATGAACTTTATAGTGGATCTGCCACCCTCTGCGGGACACAATACCATTTGGGTCGTGGTAGAACGGTTCAGCAAGATGTCACACTTTATACCGCTAACCAGGCTCCCTACCGCCCGAGATTTGTCGGTCTTGTTCATACAACACATTTTCCGTCTCCATGGACTCCCTACTGATATAGTTTCTGATCGTGGTTCCCAGTTCATAGCACAGTTCTGGAAATCTTTTTGTACCCTTCTCGGAATCAAGATTAGTCTCTCCTCAGCATACCACCCCCAGTCTAATGGGCAAACTGAAAGAGTTACTCAGTCATTAGAACAGTTCCTACGCTGTTTTACTTCAGAATTTCATGACAACTGGTCCTCCTTGTTACCCTGGGCAGAGTTTGCCTACAATAACTCATCCCATTCATCTACTGAAACCTCTCCCTTCTACTGTAATTTTGGTTTTCATCCCAGGTCCAATTCTCTATATTCCCTCAAAACTGTTGGTATCCCGGGGATTCGCTCCACAGCCGCTGATCTTAAGGTCATCTGGAAAAAAGTTAAATTGTCTTTGAGACGGGCTTCACTTTCTGCAAAGAAAAATTCTGATCGCCACCATACCATCTGCTCCTTCAAAGTGGACCAGAGAGTGTGGCTTTCTACGAGGAATATTAGGCTCAGACAGCCTTGCAGGAAGTTGGGCCCTAAGTCTATCGGTCCGTTTCTAATCATCAAGCAAGTTAATTCTGTGGCCTTCAGATTGAAAATTCCTGCTTCGTTGAGGATCCCTAACACGTTTCATTGTTCTTTGCTTAGGCCTGTGCTATATCCAAACCAATCCCAGCCTTCGAGTTTTCCTGTGCGGAATACAAACACGCCACAAAGATACATTGCTCAGAAGTTTCTTAACTCTAAAAGAGTGCAGGGTCAGGTGCACTTTTTAGTACAGTGGAAGAGTCGCAGTTGGAGGAACGGTCCTGGGTTCCGCGAAGACGACTTCATGCTTTAAAACACCTGAAGGAATTTTTTTAAAAATTCCCTACTAAACCTGGATGTCGGGGTTCTTTTACCTCTCCTCAAGGGGGGAGTACTGTCACGAGCCGCGGTGAAACTCACAGCTGCCGCGGCTCGCTTACTGTGCTCCCCGACGTCCCGGCCGTCACCATGACGACCGGTACGTCACTTCCGCCCAACTCCCGACCGTTGCCAAGGCAACGGTCGGACACTTCTGTAGTGCGGCGTCCCGGCAGTCTAGGAAGACGGGCGCGCACACGCCTTTAGGAAATTTAATTCAGCCTGCTTTGTATTAACAGGCATTAGCCTGCACCTGTATACATCAGGGATAAGCCCTGATTGGCCTGTCTGTATAGCAGGCAATTAGCCTGCAACTGTGTGTTTCCCGGGGGCAAGCTCTGATTGGTCCTTGTCTCTATTTAAGGCAGTGAGGTCTGCAGCCTTACTGCCGGTTATAGTTTCTGTTGCCAGTGTGTTGACCTGCTCCCTGCCTTGTTCTGTCCTTTGGACATCGTGTTGGATTGCTTGTGTATGACCCCTTGCCTGGATTTGGACCTTGCTCGTGTTTCTTGAGACCCTGACCTTCTTGCCTGTAACTGGACCTAGCTACCGTGCCTGTGACCTTTGACCCTAGCTTGTGTATTGGATTCCCTGTCTGCTGCCCTCGACCCTTGCCTGGACTTTACTCCTCTTTCTGGGTTCGCCCTAGTCGGTACGCACTTCACGACCCTCTGCTAGTCTGCGGCCAAGTCTGTCCCCACCACTAAAGGCTCCAGTGAACACCTGACTGGCAGAGCAGACTCCGGGTTGTGCTGTACCGGCTAGAGGGGTTCCTAATATCTGTAATAATTTTCAATCGGTGTACTTTATTAGCTTTTATACTGAAGTTTTCATAGTGAACACTGAATAGATTATATCAGAACTCACAATTTATTAGCAATGACATTAGAAGTCACAATTTATACAGATTTTAGATTGTAAGATGTGTCTTTGTATCATGCCTCTTTCATATTCTGTACAAGACTTGTTTGTTATATAGCCTACCTACTCCTCTATGTTTTTGTAATATGCTCCAACTTCCCACTGTATAGTGCAGCTTATTTTTGTGGGACCATATAAATAATTTGCATGAGCTTATACATATATCAGCTGTGTATAAAATATATCTATATATAAGTTTATTCCATGCTACACCGCTTGGTAAAAAGGATTGGCAGCCACCTGCACATGGGGAGTGTTTACTGAGAAGAACTTAAACTTTGTACTGGACTATTGGTGATCTGCTGCAAGCGCCATCATTTGTATCTTGTATTTTGCAATATATATATATATATATATATATATATATATATATATATATATATATATAATAAATTGTAAATATAAAAATAAATGTAATAAAATAATATTATATAATAATAATAATACTTGTAACTATTGGTGACTCTATGATGTTTGCTGTGTGTAGGTTTCCTCATGCTTGTTTAACTTCATATTATGGAATGAAAAACCATTTCCAAAAAACTAGAGTAGCGCAAGCAACAGTCATTACATTTTTGGGTTGTTTCAGTACTTTGTTTCCATCTTAAGGGTTTTTTGTAAAACAATTAAGCCAACCTGTAATCTTTGCAAACTGTTTAAAACACACACAATGTTGTCCTCTCGCAGATTCCCCACTGTGGAATATGCTTCCTTGCCCGTCAAGAGGTGTGGAGTTGCCGTCATGATTAGGAACTCCGTGCCCTTACAGCTTACAGCGTCTAGTCTAGATCGTGAGGGCCGCTTCATCATTTTGGTGGGTCAGGTAGGACATCAAACTATTACTGTGGCAAATATGTATGCCCCCAACACAGGGCAGACTAGTTTCTTTACCAAATTTTTTCGTTAGCTAAGTAAAATACAGAGAGGTCTTCTCCTGATAGGAGGGGACTTTAATACTATTCTATCAGAGGAACTGGATAGGTCAGGAATGCGGCACATCCCCCCACCTACTACCCAATCAAAAGCGTTAATTAAGCACATGGCTGGGGCTGGTCTGTTTGACTCTTGTAGGGCCCATAATCCCTCCTCTCATGACTATACCTTTTACTCACACCCACACAATTCCTACTCCAGAATTGACATGATTATGGGCTGTAGTAAAGTGATACAACTTCTCACTCGCACTGACATACTCCCCAACCCTTGGTAGGACCATTCGATAGTCACGGCTTCGTTTGATCTGTTGAATAAATCTAATAGCAGCTCATCCTGGAGATTAAACGAACCTTTGCTTAAACTGCCCGTGTTTAAAGAGCAGATAGGGTCTCACCTTCAAGAATACTTTGATCTTAATCTGACGCCTGACACCTCTCTTCCCACGATTTGGGAGGCGCATAAATCAGTCATTAGAGGGGCCATCATTAAGTTTGCTTCTTTTCGTAAAAAAACAACAAACTTTGAAACTAAACTCTCTTACTGCCCAATTGCAACAGCTTGAGGGTATGCACAAACAAAATCATCCAAAACTAGTTTATAAGCAAATCCTCTCCATTAGAGGTGGAATCCAATCTTTGTTAGCGGAAAAGACCGAAAGAGCCCTCCGCTGGCTCAATCAAAAATTTTATGAGAAAAGCAACAAATCTGACACTATGCTAGCAAATAAACTGAAAGCAAAACGGGCAGCTCAGGCAATAATGGCAGTAAGAGACAAGAAGGGCATGTTGAACTACAACTCAAAAGTTATCAACGACTCTTTTTATAGTTACTACAAATCTTTATATAATCTGAATACAGAGGGCGCCCCTTTACCCCCCTCACGTCTATTATCCAACAATTCCTAAAGACATGTAACCTCCCAAAGCTAGACAAGAACCTAGCTTCTAAACTGAATGAGGACATTAGTGAGGAGGAGCTTAAAGCAGCTCTTAAATCCCAAAAGACTTCCAAGGCTCCTGGCCCCGATGGATTTACCACCTCATACTATAAAACTTTTAAGCATATTCTGTCTCCGCACCTACTCTCTATTTTCAATTCAATACTACGAGGGGAGCAATTTCATAGAGACACCACACGTTCCAATATTATAGTAATACCCAAGCCCAATAGGGATCCCACAGTTTGCGCTAACTATCGGCCGATTTTGCTGCTAAACGCGGATATTAAGCTATTTGCCAAAATCCTGGCGAATAGGTTGAACAATCATTTGTCACACCTTATAGACCCAGATCAAGTTGGATTTGTTCCAAACAGACAGGCTCTGGACAACACCAGTAGAACTATAGACTTGATTTCCCACATAAACCAAATCAAACTCCCTTCTGTAATTTTAGCGTTGGACTCAGAGAAGGCCTTTGATGTTTCAAACCCTCCAATCCTTTGGATTCTTTGGTAATTTTCTTCAAGGTATCCAAGCCCTATGTCATAATCCATCCTCCTTGGTGTCGATAAATGGCTTGAGCTCATCCGTGTTTGGCATTAATAATGGGACGAGACAAGGATGCCATCTCTCCCCTCTTATTAATACACTATGCATCGAACCACTTGCTGCTCGGATCCGACTGAACCCAGATGTGAAGGGAATCCAAGAGTAGACAATACAAGATTTCGTTGTTTGCAGATGATGTTCTCCTCACTTTATCATCACCTCAAATCTCCATTCCTAATTTTTGGGCGGAATTGCAAAATTTTGGTTTTCTCTCTGGTTATAAAGTGAATAACTCCAAATCAAAAGCGCTCGCGTTACACCTTCCACCTCATACAAAGAAAGTACTGGAACTCAACTTTGAGTTTCAGTGGCGTCCCCGAGCAATTCAATACTTGGGAGTCTATATAACAACTTCCTACAAAACTTTGTTCCAAGCTAATTACCCCTCTTTGATGTCCACAATAAAACAAGACTTATTGATCTGGAGTTCTCTCTGCATCTCGTGGTTCAGGAGAATCAACACCATTAAAATGAATGTCTTACCCTGACTATTATATTTATTCCAGACCCTTCTGGTCAGAGTTCCTGATTCTTTTTTAAGCTCTATTCAATCTATATGTGGCAAGTTTGTGTGGCAGGGCAAGAGACCCAGGCGTAGTAAACTGTCTAGCTAAATCTAAATATAATGGCGGACTGGGCCTTCCCTTATTTGACAAATATTACCAAGCCACACAATTGACTCATCTCATTTCTTGACTCTCACCGGTGGGACTCAAGAAATGGATGGATATTGAAGAATTGTTGTCTCCAGATATAGGAGTGTGCTTTTTACCTTGGATCCCTAGGAGCGTCAGACCAGCCTCAGCCACTTGTTACACCCTCCATACGCTTTACGTTGGAGATATGGGACAAATTGAACAAAAAATATGCACTGGCTCCCTACCCCTCGCCTCTCACTCTGTTGTGGAGACACCCTCGTTTCCCACGGGGCTGCATCAAGGCTTTTGCTTACCCTTGGTGGAAAGTGGGGTTTGATCGATTCTTTCACCTGATGGGTGAGCATGCACCACGCTCCTTCACAGACCTGAGTGAGAGACATGCTCTTCCAAGCAATTTATATTTTCACTACACGCAAATCAAAAGCTTTATACAAGCCCAGACACAATCATCTAAGCTTCGGTTACCAACACCTTTTGAGAGGCATTGTATTTATAGTCCGGGTCGCCGAGGCTATATATCGATCCTGTATAGCTCTCTTGTGTCTTCCTCATCTCCTCCTATGGAACCGTTTGAGCAGGCATGGCAACAAGATCTTGGGGTGTCCCTGGACGAGGAGGGATGGTCGCTTATTCGTGAAAGGATTTTGAGGTCGTCCATTAATACAGCCATCCGCGAAAATACATACAAGATCTATACCAGATGGTACATGGTCCCTGAGAGACTTCATTCCATCTTTCGCCATACCTCAGATCTCTGTTGGCGTAACTATGTGGCGATGGGCTCTTTCATTCATATTTGGTGGGATTGCCCTCTGGTGTCTAGATTTTGGGATGATGTAATATCACTGTTTTGACAGGTCACCTCAATTAACGTGCCTAAGAATCCACTCTCGGTTTATTCTATCTGCTTGTTATGTACAATGGTGCAGGATTTACCTTTGGTTTTGGGAAAATTCTGTATTTCAATATTTACCTTGTAGATCTTTAACTCCCTCTTGGAATGTACCAAGTTGTGAAAACTTCATTTATATGTTTTCTGTTGTTTTTCTGCGCTTTTCATTTTTCTTATTTGAGCTTTTACATTTCGTATTCCTGGTACTTGGATAATGTCTTAGACATGTACTGTTGTACTTTATATACATCTGCTGTTATAAATAAAAAGTTATAAAAAAAAAACAAAAAAACACACACAATGTTTGCACCTGCAACTGTCATTTTCTTTTCTTAGCCATAAATTCCTTTTCCACGTTGTGAAAACTTGAACTAAAATAGATAAAGGATGCTTTGCAGTGTAGAGTGTTTATAAAATGATCAAGTGTAAGGGCTTTTGACAAATGAACACATTTCTCGGGTTGCAGACCATGAAAACCTTATTGACATGGCATGTATCGAGTTCCACAGTCCTTCTCCTGGAAGCAAGTCTCACGTTGTGTTCTCTTGAAATCTGGAATGAAATAGAAGGTCACTAACACAGATTAGCTGCTAGTGTTGTTATCTCAAATGTTTCCGTAGTTGATGTAGAAGAAGAACATTATTTGTCGTTATCTAGCCTTGTAGCTTCTCTGTGCAATAAGAGCAGGTTAGTCGGTTGTCACAATGTGAAGGAACTCTTTTAGTCTGCTTGAGTCCAACATCATTTTAGTGTGTATTTTCTTCTGTAATACAGTCTAGATTTTCTTATTTCAAACTGCTATAAGACCACCTGCTATCTTCAGGAACCTTAATACGAGGATAGGTTTTTGCTTTCAAACCTATTAAAAGAAAATTATATTGTTGTATTTCTTAGTTATTGCATTTGCAAGATTGACTCCAAAAGTCTATTTTGAAAATATAAGCTATATTCTATCTTTTTATGTTTTCTATACATACTAATACACTGTACTACTAGAGTGTAAAACAGAACTTACCTGTCCTGCCACATTCAGGGAACAACTGTTGTAAGTCCTCTGTAAAATACCAGTCACCAGACAGAGTAGTGCAAATAGATTTCTGTACTGGTATACTACTCTGTTAAAACCCAATGATGTCTCTTTTGCTAATTTACTCCTAATCAAAAGTAAGGTTTTACCTCAAAAATTATTTTTGAGAGTGCAACTGGGGTATATTTGTGTAAACTTACCCTACAATTTTTGTGTAGACAAGTTCTAAAGTTTGAATGGACCAATTTTTAATATGTAATTGTTTCATTTTAGTTCAGTGTTAGACTAACATTAAAATATAAGTTAAAGTGTAATTGATGCTAGAAATAAAATTGACGCCCCAATTACTACTCTTGAGGTTACATAGCAATTACACCATTCAGTTTTTGGTTTGCAGAAAAATAAGAATTGTATTTACCCTGATATAGATTCTCAAACCATTATTATTATTGAACATGTTAGCATTCGTCTTCTAACCTTGGCCCATGCAGTTGAGGATCTAGGGAGGGGGCGATCAAGACAACCCCCCTAGCAGTAGTGGGCTGCTTGCAGTAGCTCTCTATATTCATGTTCCCTTGGGCTGACAGACAGATAGAGAATCCAGTCTCGCTGCTCTGATTGTGTTTTAATACAATCATTGCGACCGAGCAGTGTTATCTGCCTGCCCGTCAGCCCAAGGGAACATTAATATAGTGAGCTGCATACAACTGCTATTAGCAAAAGAGGGGGTGGGGCACTAAATCACCCCACCCCCTCTAAAAAAAATCTAGGTTCACCCCTGGGCCCATGCACTATACTTCATCAATAAGGGACAAGACTCACATATACGTGGCTTATGAGTGGCAAGCATTATCCATAAGTTTGTTGAGATATGGCATAATAACCTGACCTGAAATCTGTTCTACCCAGTGGAGCACTGTATTTATGTCTTTAGCAACATTAAAATATTATAATTAAGAAACTACACATGTAACGGTACACCTCTGTGTAACCAAGGTATTTATCTACCTTGCACTACACAGATAAAAGATATTTGCTGACTAGTTCATATGGTTTTAGAAAAGAATTACACATTAGTAAATAACATTCACAGTGCACCAATTAAAACATATACTATAACTTTCAATTGCACATCACCGTGTACAACAAATTATCTTACCTTACCATTATCTTACCATTTACCAATAACCCCATACCTTTCCATGTTTTCCCAGGTACCCCCTTACTTGGAGATTACGTAGAAATGTGGCAGGTGGTAATTATGGATATGTCCTCTTCCCTCGTCCCATTAGTGGTCCTGGTATGTCAGTGAGTCATTCAGTTCTTGCCCTCTTGATCAATTTGAGCTCTCTGTTCAAAATGCTCAGGCACATTCCTATACAGAGCTGGGTGGTTGTTATGCATCCCAACATTGTGGGTATCCTTTGATAGTGCAAGGGCGGTCTGCATTGGAACTACCCTAATACATTAATACAATTGATCTTATAGCAGGTTACATGTACACTTCTCCTCACTATAAAGAATATTCCAAAAAATGTAAAATGACAATAATAAAACATGTAAAAAGAGTAATAAAAGTTCAAAAAATAAAACAAAAAAATAAAATTATTTTGTTCCATAACATAGTTTTCAGCTCATGCACACAGGCACACAATAAATGTGTGAATGTCTCAGATAATGGAGGTCACCGCAAAATTTTCCCAATGATACCAGTACTCTGATATTTATCCTCCCAGTTATGGCCCTATTCCCACTTATTTCCACCTTCTATAAATGCTCATGTGCAATGGGCTAAAATACATAATATGCAGACCTCTGTCCCTGGATCCCATATTTGGTATCCTTAAAATTGGGAGAGCAAGTTTATTTTATTTTGGGATACATACGTGGAATATCACTAGTTGCACAGTTTAACTAAAAGAATAATTGGTGAAAAGGATTTGTTCAATTTGTATCCATTTCCTATATACTGCCCATATAATAAAAAAATATTTATTCTAGTATTCTACCAAAAGAAATGTCTTAAAGGTTTTTAAAAATATACAATATTCACTTTTAAAATAAATAAGGGATTCAGACACATGACCGGATGGGCTTACTTTGCCACCCAGTCTGTACAGGGAAAAAGAATGAAGAGATGTTACACAGTTTATCTGGGTTGCTTTCTCACCATCAGTAACCAACTATTACTGACTACTCATACTGGTGTCACCTACAACCAGACACTCGCCAACCTGCGAATGCCAACTCTGCAATAATTGTAGGAGGATTCGGCTGCCACCACAAGATTCCTTCGATGGTGCCTAGAATAGCTTACCTCTGGACAGTTGCTGCAGTGCCTCTTTGCTGTGGGCTGGCTGGTACCTCCTGACCTTTATGGATCAGGACTGCTAGGTAGCAGGCAGAGCGTTGAAACAAGGATGCAGGGTTCAACACAACACAGCCAGGGAACAGATTAGAGTGTAAGCTCTTATCTGTTTGTCATAGGATACAGCAGGCAATAGCCATCAGGCAGAATCTTCAAGCAGTGATGTTTAGTGGCTCAAGGGGTCCTTACAAGGACCATTACACACTAGTTGGAGGTACTAGTGATCATCCAGAAGTACAGATGGTATAGTAAATTTTAAGGTCATATAGAGCTCTTAATATACTGTTTGTGACACACATGTTGGCAGGGTGTACTGCAGCCCCCTTTCCTACAAAATCTAAGCTATTACATTCGAAATGTTTAGCATCAGGATGTAATATGTTCTCTAAACCTGAATTTAAATGTAATTTAAACTTAACAAAATTTACATCAATATGTGATTTCCTAAATGACTTGCTGTTATGTTTCCTATCTCTCTAAGATACAGGATAAAAGTCTAACAACCCCTTCCTGTGCATTCAGGCTAAAAGATGTCTTGGTCACTCGATAATGAAAATGCATAATTAGCAATGAATTTCCTTTCATTCTTTCTTTCTTACAAAAACACATTTCCTCCAACATATGCCTACTGCATCAAAAACCAATAAATTTCTAATCAGTACATTTGCAATGATATACATTGGCGCTCTGCGCCTCTATTTGAAATAAATTTATACAATAACTTATCCAGCCACAAGGCATATCACCAAAATCTTAATATTTTCCTGGTCATGAAGTGGGGCAAACTATCCAGTGGTTAAACAATTCAAAATGAAAATGTCACCACACTGAATTATATTGTGACCAGTGTATAATTGCACTAAGTAGTAAATGATTTTAAAAGCACAAGAAAATAGCCTTGCAATTATATACTACCCAGCAAATAATGCAACTTCCTTGATCCTCTCCAGTCTGGTTTCCGCCCCCTTCACTTCACTGAAACTGCCCTGGCTAAAGTCACCAATGACTTCCTCTCTGCTAAAGCCAGGGGGCACTTCTCCCTTCTCATCCTCCTTGACCTCTCTGCAGCCTTTGACACCGTAGACCACCCCCTCCTCCTCCACACCCTCCAGTCTCTCGGCCTCTCTGGCCCTGTCCTGTCCTGGTTCACCTCTTACCTCGCTGACCGATCCTTCTCTGTCACCACCACTGAGTCTCTCTCCCCCCGTCCACCCTTCCAGTCGGGGTCCCCCAGGGCTCTGTTCTTACTCTTCTCTCTATACACCTCCTCCCTGGGTGAACTCATCAGCTCCTTCGGCTTCAACTACCACCTTTACGCTGACGACACTCAACTATACTTCTCCTCTCCTGATCTCTCTCTCTCCCTCCTCTCTAGGGTGTCCGCCTGCCTCTCTGCCATCTCCTCCTGGATGTCCTCTCGATTCCTCAAACTCAACCTCGCCAAAACTGAGCTGATAGTTTTTCCTCCCCCCCATACCTCATCCCCTGTCGACCTCTCCATCACTGTCGACAACTCCTCTATCTCCTCTGTCCCCCAACTTCGCTGCCTTGGTGTCACCCTTGACACCTCTCTCTCCTTTGGACCCCATATCCTCTCTCTTGCTAAATCCTGCCGCTTCCAGCTGCGTAACATCGCTCGCATCCGGCCCTTCCTCTCCCAAGATGCCACCAAATGCCTTATTCACTCTCTGATCATCTCCCGCTTGGACTACTGCAACCTCCTCCTTACTGGCCTCCCCCTCTCTCATCTCGCTCCCCTTCGATCTGTACTTAACGCAGACGCTAGGCTTATCTTCCTTTCTCGCCGCTCCTCTTCTGTCTCCCCCCTCTACCAATCCCTCCACTGGCTCCCCTTCCCCTACAGAACTCTGTTCAAGCTCCTCACTCTTACATAAAAGGCCCTCGCCAACGCCACTGCACCCTACATCTCCACACTCCTATCTATTCACGCTCCATCCCGTCCTCTCCGATCTGCCAATGACCGTCGCCTATCTTCCCCCCTCATCACCTCCTCCCACGCGCATATCCAAGACTTTGCCCGCGCTGTCCCCCTCCACTGGAACAAGCTCCCTCCCTCCATCAGGACTTCCCCTAACCTGTCCAGTTTCAAACGGGTTTTAAAAAACCCACCTTTTTCTTAAAGCCTTCCAGTCTCCCACTTAACTACCTACCTTATCCTCTGCCTCTCCCCCTTCTTTCCCCTTCCCTGCCTCCGTCCCTCTACTCTCCCTCTCTCCCCTGCGTTTCTCCGTCTGTCCACCCCTCCCCTCAGATTGTACGCTCCTCTGAGCAGGACCATCTCTCCTCCTGTTTCCACGACTTCTAACTCTGCTCTCCAGCTACTTTTCCCTCCTCCTCGAGGGCCCTCCTCTCCCCTCTGGGGGTCTCCCTGTTTTCTGCGCCCTCCATTTGCAGATACTCCCCCCACCCTCACTAGCTGTGCATTGAGCTTACTGAGTTACTGTGCTTTATGTTTACTGTACTGTGCTGTCTCACCTTGTATTGTAATTCGTTTTTGTTCCTGTACGGCACCACGGACACCTTGTGGCGCCCTATAAATAAAAATTAATAATAATAATAATAACTTATAAGGACTATAAAAAGTATTTACTCATTGTAATTGTTAACATTGTATTTACTAGCATTTATGGAATCAGAATGTATTATAGAATTCTTACCATTTACCAACACAAAACACTTTGTAATGTCAAATGAAAACAACCACCTTGTTCTGAATATTCTTGAAAATGAATTAAAATACTGTACACAGCTGGACACCAAACAATTATTTTCCTATTTCTGATTGCATCAGGGTTTATTTAGCTAGCAAGGGGTGAAATCAAATAGTGTCTTTTTCATTCATAATTAATTAAAAACATTACAGTTTTTTTACTTGGCAACACAGAGAATTGTGTTATTGATTAGAAGTAAGAATTGACAAATAAATGCCGTTTTCAATCTATGATGAAAAAAAATATGAAAAATGCCAAAGTGGTGGAAATGTTTTATAGCCACTGTGAGTTCATGGGTTTAGGAATATTTCTTCAAATATGCTTTGCATATTTGTTATTTGCAAGCAAAATTTTGCATATTTCATACCATGCTGACCGACCGCCTCGCAGTCATATTAAAGCAGGACAAGAGGAGAAGCTGGACAGTACCAATAAAATGACATTTGAAATCTGCACTGAACTATGCATAGAATTAAGCAAAATGATTCAGCAAGTATTTAGGTTAATCAAATTTGTCTAATTTTGGAATTTTTTTGTAGCGTTAAAGTGATCTGACATGAATTTATCATATCAGAGCCCCCTAATAGTTACTTATAGCTGGTATGTACATTGTTGTTTTAGTTGCTTAGTCATTTTGTGTGGCCAATCCCAATATCTAAACCAAGGTAAGATGAGGCTCCAGAAATTGTAGGGAAATAGAGTGGGAATATATTTGATTTAAACTACAGGTTACAAAAAAGCATCCTAACTCCTAACATATATGCATATTTAATATTTATTTACTGCATAATGATTTTTGGTTTGGACACTTATAGAAACTCAACCATAGGTAGAAGACAATCGATCCATCCTAAGTTTAAATTCATACTATTTTCCTGTATTCAGATCCATCCAAATTTGTCAAACAACAAAAATGTCCTATGTTAAATTGTTGCAACTTAGAACTTCTGTAAACCTGGAGGTACATAACGCAAATATAAATAATGTTTTGTTGTCCTCCTGGACACCTGATCACTAACTAGACATGGGGAAAGCGAACTGGTGTTTCCTACATAAAAGAAATTATGTGGACAAGGCCCAGATCATCTCTGGCACAGCAGCCTTAGGGGTAGCGAATGTCTATAGAATTGCATGTTAAATGTTATACCATATATTTTTTAAAGTAAGTGCTTTAAAATAATTTATACAATTTACAAAAAATGCAAATTACCTAAAAATTAATAGAATCGCCAGAGCTGCTGATTATTGCTCAGCTGCCCCAGAGAAATGCAAAAAAAATAGAAAAGAAATTAACGTAATAAGTGATTTTTACAAAATCATTCTTATTACCATTTGTTTTAGTATATGAATTGGATCTCCGTTGTCTTTTTACTAAAATTTGGCAGTTTAGGCTCGTTTAGGCTCATTTATTTTAAGACTTAAATTTTTTTTAATGCATCTGCTCTGTTTTGGTAACGCCATCGGCTTCCCTCCACCCCTATTCTCTCTGTTTACCTCATTACCGCTTTTGAATGGCAACTCTCATGAGTTTATCCCTCACTACCTTCTATCTCCTCATACTCATTGTAAGTTTGCCTTTGTTTTAGTTCTATCTTTTAATATAGTTGCTGACTGCTATAGTCTTGTATTGGCTTTTACTGATTCTCTTGCTTCTCTTGCTCTTTACTTATCTGTTTATTGTTCTGTTAATATTTTGCTGATTGTGCGGCACTGAGGATTCTGTGGCTCCTTATAAATAAACTGATGATAATGATAAGTCGACTATTCAAATCGGGGGTTACAGTCAGTGGTAATTGTATTAATATTTAGAGCAAGGCAAAAACTTTTGATAAATTAACCCTTATGTTCTGTACCTAAAACGTTTTAAGCATGAGCCACTACTCATGGGCAGGTGCTGTGTGCCTTCCAGGTTTAAATCTTTCAAACAGGTCCTGTATGCTGTGTGTAAATATTATTTACAACTTCTCTACATCATTCCTATCTTCCTACAGTATATTTACCTCAGACAGACAATTGTTCTGGTCTCAATATATATAGTATCAGTCCCACCTCATCTCCTCCCCAGGCAAGAACTTGTCTCAGAATCTTGTCGCAAGACACAACTATGAACCCCTTACTGTGAAAAAATAAGTCCTTGGAGTTCCTTGACCTGTATTAAAGTAAATTCCTTTGACTTCTTATATCCTTGGATATCACAGAAGATATCACAGTGTACATACATGCATGTTTATATGTGTGTGTGATAAAATGAAAATATACTGTATATAAATCTATTATGTCTGAATGGAAATAACAAGAAGGTCCACTCAGTGGGCAAATGCCAACCAAACAATAAAAAGCTTGTATAATTTGACCATGGTTTTAAAGGTTTTAAATTGACCAGTCTCGGTAGATAACGCAGCCACATTAGCCCCTACCTTGTCTGAAATTTTGCTTAATTCTGAACTATTTGAAGTAATAATGTAATAGCTTCTCAGAGGAACTCATGCATAAATCATATTAACTGGATTATAATTTTTTACATGCAAGCCATAATTTATGAGGAGAACATCAAAGGTCATCCTTCTCCTGAGTATTACACAGACACAGCAGTCTGCTATAACTGAGAACTTTTCTGTCCTACCAAGCATCACATAAAATAGAAACATATCTTTGTGTATAGTAAATCATTTAAATAAAATGTCAAAAAAATTGCATTTGTCCTTTTTATGCAATCATCTTTTGATATTCTAAAACCTGTCATGATATTGCCAAGTTCTATTTTCTGGCATACACCCATATTGTTATATAACCAATCACAGAATGCTCTTTGCTGAGCAGAACTTGTGGGCTTTCCAAACACGTCTGAACGAAATCTGCCTTCTCAAATTATCTAAAGCAGATACGCAGCTCAATACAAAACAGCACAATTCACATCTGTTTGCACCCATGGTTTGAATTTCCTTTTCATATCAAAAGGATAAACCTTCTGTACAAATATTTGAATGTTGTTCGTATAACATCCAAAAAATGTCTCTAGAGGAACTGAATCAATATACAGTCTTGGAAGAAAATAAATAAAACTGAAGCTTAAAAGAAAATCCAACAAAAGAGACTTTACAACAAAAAAAAGAATTGTAAGTTGTAACATCTGAACTCTTTTTTATCATTATCCCAATGACAAACACCTTCTGTCCTTGACTTTAAACATCTAATAGCAAAATTGTTGCACATTTTTTCACAATCTCAAAATGTCAAAAGTGTATTGTTTTAATGGTTTAAATGCAAGGACATTCATACCATACAATCTAACAGTCTACAGGAATTCCTCCAGGTGTTAATTGCAGATAATTTGTGTGTTGTCTCAATAATCTGTTAAACATCCCCAAAGTAGAATAATGTCCATAATTAAGATGAGTTCATTATATTACTTGAGTGCCCAATTCAATTCAACTGTTTATTCTGGTGCCCCAAAGATAGAAAGCCACTTAAATTTGCAATATACTGTGTCTCCCCCTTTCCTTTAGGATGTAAGCTCTCAGGAGCAGGGCCCTCTTTCCTTGTGTAACGCCCCCTGCGGGGAAAAGACAGGGACAGACGCACACAAAAGAATTTACCTTGTAAACGATGGTCACCTCCAGTCCGCTTCCACTTTCCCAGCTGCGATCCTATCCCAGCAGATCCGCAGCCGCAGTCACCTCCAATCACGTCCCTCTGAGATAGAGACAGAGATTACGGCCGTGCCTACCAGGTAAGGGCTGTCCGAGACTACGGCAAGGGACGAAGACACGGTCAGTCCAAGCTCCTTGCCGCCTCCTCAGTTTATTCTTGCCAAGACGCGGGGGACTACAGGCACTGAAGGCCAAGACTAATCCGAGGACTAATCCCGCCTCAAGTGCCTCACACACCTGCCGGTGAGGGCCTAACCGAAAGGAGGAATCGAGCGTGATACTCACCGGGACACTCCCACTTCCGATCCGGTTCTCCTGCACCTTCCCGACTCCTGCGGATGACAAGACACACAGCCTCCCTCTACGCTCTCCGTGAACTAAGATGGCACCCACAAACTGGACTAACTACAAACGGCGACCCGACCCTAACAACGTTCTAATGGTCGGCAACGCAACTACGTCAAACACTAGGACTAACTAAATGTGGTGCACTAACGGAGCTACTAGTTACACGCTACGGGGAACACCAGCCGGTGTTCACAGCCTAAACCGGAGGGCGGTTCCTAACCCCCTCACCCAGGTCTTACCAAGAAGCTGCCTTCTTGCTATGGAGTCACACACAGGCCCTAAGTACGGGTTCTTTAAGCCCGGCTGAGGCTCAGTAAAACAGCACACTAACCCGCGGGCCGACTGCCGCACGGAACAGCCGATCGAACTGAACCGCCCGACTGCCTGTACTCGGGTATCTCACACGTGTCCCTTCGTCCGGAACCACAGGTCCACCTGCACGGAACCGGCCTTGAGGACCCTTGATCAGAACCACGGCCGCCCCTGGAACTGCCTCAAGGTGTGCTGCACTGCCACCAACTCACTCAGCCACCCCCCTTGGGTACCAGTGTGACCCCGGGGACCTAAGGGACAGGGACACTACGTGTGTTCTCCCCTGACTATGTGTATGCTGTTACTTACACTTGTCCCCACACAGCACGGGTTAGCACAGGAAAACCACAGGAAACAAGAGCCTACCTTTAATGGGGGCCTGACGTCTTGCCCCTGGACACAGTTAGAAAGCACACCAAAATACTGTAATGTAAACTACACTCGCCACACAGACAGAATAAATAGATACAGTCTACAGTACTTTGCCGCTACTTACCCGAACACACCGCTGCTAGCCAACCAGCAGGTTGCTACAGCACCACGGGAGCCTACGCTCGACCGTACCTTCTAACCACGTGTGCTCACCTCACACAGGACCGCGCCTACTCTCACGAGGCTCCCACGCCTCTACCTCACACCACCAGGGCCTTAGGCCCTACACACCATGGGTCTCTGCCCAGCTACACACAGAGCCTTCTGCTCTGACTAATGGGCCTCAGCCCCCTCTCTAACCCAGGGCTCTGAGCCCACTCGCTAGGGCCTTATGCCCTACTACCTAGGGGGTCCTAGCCCCTGCCTGAGGCCTGTGGCCTTCCTAACTGACTGGGGCCTTGTGCCCTTAATAGCAGATGGGCTACCAGCCCCTAACCAGGCCCTATGGCCTTCCTATGGCCTCTAGGCCCCTAACTACCTAAGGGCCTTGTGCCCTTGTACACCTGGGGCTCCGAGTCCCCCTCTCTAACTAACAGGGGCTTGTCCCCTTTATACAGATACTAATGGCCTACTGGCCCACTACCACGTTGGGGCCTAGTGCCCAGGTCCCTGGGCCTTGTGCCCCCTACTTTACAGTGTGCCACGGGCCTTGTGCCCGACTGTGCCCACGGGCCTAGTGCCCGAATTTACGTTGAGTATACTTACCTGCTCTGCGCAGGATACTCAACTTGACACGCCGTCTTCTGTTTTCTTCTGCGGGTCTTCCAGACCCTCCAGCCGGCGGCGCCTCTTCTCCGCTTCGGCGCTGGGTCTCCACTTGCAGCTGGGGCGGGGGCGCTCTCAGCCCTGACAAGGGCTCCCCGCCGACGATCTCCGCTCCGGTGCCTTGATAGAAGTCTTCTGGCGGCAGGGTAGCTCACGGCCCTTACAAGGGCCCCCTGCCGCCGCTGCCGCTGGTCTTCTGGCTCGACGTCGTGGAGAGACGTCCTCTCTCTTCCCCGCCGACGGACTTCTGGTAAAATGGCGCCACCCGGCGACTTATATAGTCGCCGGCGTGACGTCATCCGCCGGCGCGAGCGCTGATTGGCTCGCGTCGGCGCCAATCTTTTGAATGGCCGGGCGCGAGCCGCGATTGGCTCGCGCATCCGGCCGCTGATTGGCCAGCGGGGAAAGATGAGCCCTGATTGGCTCATCCTTCCTCCGCGGACGGGACCTGCAGAAAGAAAGTTATACTCACCGCCGCTGGATCGCTGGACGGGTGAGTACTTCTCCTCTTCTTTCTTCACCCACTTGCAGGGCTCAGCTGCCGGGGGACTCTTCATCCCCTTCCCGGGCACCAGGTATATCTTCAGCCCCTCCAGGGGCATAGCGATGGCGGGCACCTTCGCCCGCTTCTCGGGCACCATCTCCACATTTCCGCCGCCTTTTTCCATTGTGGTCCCCACAATCGACGTCTTCTCCTCTACGTCCACCTCCAAGGGTCGCTTACCGGCATCCCTGACTTGCGTCCACCGGGTCCTTCGCGGTAAAGCCCTCTCGCGCAGGATCCACACCATCCTGGCAACTTCCTCGCCCGAAGTCGGTATCCAGGGAGTCTCTTCCTCGGCGCATGCCGGAACCTCCCATACGTCCGATACCTCCTCGGTTGTGCGGGAAGCTTCTTCAGAAGGTGATAACATCCACCACTCTCCAGCTGCGCTCTCTAAAGTACAGTCTTCGTCAGGCAGTACTTCTTCAGCAGCTCTCTCTTCCGGGGTACTGATGGCTTCCATCCTCTCAGGTACCACCGGGCAGACATCTTCACATGTCTCCGGACACAGCGTTGCCCCGTGGAGGGTCTGCTCAGTTCTCCCTTCGTCTTCAGGGACCAACTCTTCCACAGCCACGGACAAGTCGTCTGACGTATCCGACGTCTCCAATACCCCAGCTCCAGCATCCGGCTGACGCGGGTATTCCTGTCGCGAATCTTGCTTGGACGGGACGATCACCTGCGATCCAACAGTCAGCAGGCTCTGCCGATCCTTCCCTCCAGATTCCGACTTCTCTTGAGACCATGGATGGACGGCTTCCTCGTCCTTCCACTCGAAGACTTCTACGTCTTCCCATTCATCGGAGACTTCTTCGTCCTCCCATTCATCAAAGAGCTCCTCGGCAACTGGGCACTGGTATGCGAAGTGTCCAGGCAACCCACACTTCCAGCACAGCATTTCTTCCACCGGTTGCCGTTTAGTACCTTTGCTCTTCTTCTTCCTTGTCTCACAACGTTCCAGGATTTGCTTCGTGAACGCTGCCACTTCGTCACGAGAGATGACACAGCTGTATCCCTCGTACAGCGGAATGATCCCCCGATGAGCCATCGTTGATCCTGCCGACTACGCCAAAATGTAACGCCCCCTGCGGGGAAAAGACAGGGACAGACGCACACAAAAGAATTTACCTTGTAAACGATGGTCACCTCCAGTCCGCTTCCACTTTCCCAGCTGCGATCCTATCCCAGCAGATCCGCAGCCGCAGTCACCTCCAATCACGTCCCTCTGAGATAGAGACAGAGATTACGGCCGTGCCTACCAGGTAAGGGCTGTCCGAGACTACGGCAAGGGACGAAGACACGGTCAGTCCAAGCTCCTTGCCGCCTCCTCAGTTTATTCTTGCCAAGACGCGGGGGACTACAGGCACTGAAGGCCAAGACTAATCCGAGGACTAATCCCGCCTCAAGTGCCTCACACACCTGCCGGTGAGGGCCTAACCGAAAGGAGGAATCGAGCGTGATACTCACCGGGACACTCCCACTTCCGATCCGGTTCTCCTGCACCTTCCCGACTCCTGCGGATGACAAGACACACAGCCTCCCTCTACGCTCTCCGTGAACTAAGATGGCACCCACAAACTGGACTAACTACAAACGGCGACCCGACCCTAACAACGTTCTAATGGTCGGCAACGCAACTACGTCAAACACTAGGACTAACTAAATGTGGTGCACTAACGGAGCTACTAGTTACACGCTACGGGGAACACCAGCCGGTGTTCACAGCCTAAACCGGAGGGCGGTTCCTAACCCCCTCACCCAGGTCTTACCAAGAAGCTGCCTTCTTGCTATGGAGTCACACACAGGCCCTAAGTACGGGTTCTTTAAGCCCGGCTGAGGCTCAGTAAAACAGCACACTAACCCGCGGGCCGACTGCCGCACGGAACAGCCGATCGAACTGAACCGCCCGACTGCCTGTACTCGGGTATCTCACACGTGTCCCTTCGTCCGGAACCACAGGTCCACCTGCACGGAACCGGCCTTGAGGACCCTTGATCAGAACCACGGCCGCCCCTGGAACTGCCTCAAGGTGTGCTGCACTGCCACCAACTCACTCAGCCACCCCCCTTGGGTACCAGTGTGACCCCGGGGACCTAAGGGACAGGGACACTACGTGTGTTCTCCCCTGACTATGTGTATGCTGTTACTTACACTTGTCCCCACACAGCACGGGTTAGCACAGGAAAACCACAGGAAACAAGAGCCTACCTTTAATGGGGGCCTGACGTCTTGCCCCTGGACACAGTTAGAAAGCACACCAAAATACTGTAATGTAAACTACACTCGCCACACAGACAGAATAAATAGATACAGTCTACAGTACTTTGCCGCTACTTACCCGAACACACCGCTGCTAGCCAACCAGCAGGTTGCTACAGCACCACGGGAGCCTACGCTCGACCGTACCTTCTAACCACGTGTGCTCACCTCACACAGGACCGCGCCTACTCTCACGAGGCTCCCACGCCTCTACCTCACACCACCAGGGCCTTAGGCCCTACACACCATGGGTCTCTGCCCAGCTACACACAGAGCCTTCTGCTCTGACTAATGGGCCTCAGCCCCCTCTCTAACCCAGGGCTCTGAGCCCACTCGCTAGGGCCTTATGCCCTACTACCTAGGGGGTCCTAGCCCCTGCCTGAGGCCTATGGCCTTCCTAACTGACTGGGGCCTTGTGCCCTTAATAGCAGATGGGCTACCAGCCCCTAACCAGGCCCTATGGCCTTCCTATGGCCTCTAGGCCCCTAACTACCTAAGGGCCTTGTGCCCTTGTACACCTGGGGCTCCGAGTCCCCCTCTCTAACTAACAGGGGCTTGTCCCCTTTATACAGATACTAATGGCCTACTGGCCCACTACCACGTTGGGGCCTAGTGCCCAGGTCCCTGGGCCTTGTGCCCCCTACTTTACAGTGTGCCACGGGCCTTGTGCCCGACTGTGCCCACGGGCCTAGTGCCCGAATTTACGTTGAGTATACTTACCTGCTCTGCGCAGGATACTCAACTTGACACGCCGTCTTCTGTTTTCTTCTGCGGGTCTTCCAGACCCTCCAGCCGGCGGCGCCTCTTCTCCGCTTCGGCGCTGGGTCTCCACTTGCAGCTGGGGCGGGGGCGCTCTCAGCCCTGACAAGGGCTCCCCGCCGACGATCTCCGCTCCGGTGCCTTGATAGAAGTCTTCTGGCGGCAGGGTAGCTCACGGCCCTTACAAGGGCCCCCTGCCGCCGCTGCCGCTGGTCTTCTGGCTCGACGTCGTGGAGAGACGTCCTCTCTCTTCCCCGCCGACGGACTTCTGGTAAAATGGCGCCACCCGGCGACTTATATAGTCGCCGGCGTGACGTCATCCGCCGGCGCGAGCGCTGATTGGCTCGCGTCGGCGCCAATCTTTTGAATGGCCGGGCGCGAGCCGCGATTGGCTCGCGCATCCGGCCGCTGATTGGCCAGCGGGGAAAGATGAGCCCTGATTGGCTCATCCTTCCTCCGCGGACGGGACCTGCAGAAAGAAAGTTATACTCACCGCCGCTGGATCGCTGGACGGGTGAGTACTTCTCCTCTTCTTTCTTCACCCACTTGCAGGGCTCAGCTGCCGGGGGACTCTTCATCCCCTTCCCGGGCACCAGGTATATCTTCAGCCCCTCCAGGGGCATAGCGATGGCGGGCACCTTCGCCCGCTTCTCGGGCACCATCTCCACACTTGTGTGCTCCTTCTACAATTCCATCACCCTCTGTACCTCTTGGCCGGATTCGCTAGCCCTGTTTTCTTTAGCTTCGGCCTACTTATCGCTGATTTCTACCATCCCTTTCACTAACTGTCCCAGAAATAATTTGCTTTGCTTTACCTTGTTACCTGTGTTTGTATATATTTTTGTTCTTTCTGTATCATGTTGTGTCTTGGGTCTCTGTTTTCTGTATATGTAATGTACGGCGCTGCGGACCCTTTGTGGCGCCTTAAAAGTTAAAGATAATAATAATAATAATAATAATAATAATAATAATAATAATATATATACATCCATCCATTAACATATCATTATTGCATAATGCATTAACAACAACAACAAAAAAGATTTTACCTTGTTCCAGTGTTTTGCTACAGGAAGTTAGATTTTTATGAAGGTAAAAGGCAATGAACAATGTCTTGGTTTATACAGGAAATATGTTTACCTATACTGTAAATTATAAGGATATTATGAGATACCAAGTAGTTCCATGGCCTGTAGAATCTTTCCAAGCAGAGCCCTACATCTGCAAATTGCGAAATTGCAGGAAACAGCTATTCTGAATTAAATTTAAGAGGTTCATGTACCCTAAACCTGTGAAAATTTGGTTTAGAATTTAGAATGTATCCATATGGTGATTTTTATTCTGTATTATTTCATAAACAATTAAATGAGTGTACAATATCAGCAAGAAAAGTGAACAATCATCTAGCTCCCCCCAAACCTTTGCATATGTTTAGTATTATTGTTTGAATACAGGCGATCAGTGACTTCACTCCATAAAGCTTTTTCTGCACACCACAATTAACCCAGCACAATGTTGAATAAATGTTTAATCAAAATGTTTCTGATGACTCAAAGTCAACCAATTTCATGTGCAACAAATATATGCAAGTAACTTAATAAACTTTAAACACACAATTGGCAGCTGGCACATTTCATATTTAACCAAGATCTCTGTTGTATATGAAGGAGTTATTTATTTAGTATTTGCTAAACTACACAAATATTGATCTGTACACATTAATGAATGTTCTAGAGTTAGTGAGATAAGGAGATTTGACATAAAACATAATCTTAGAAAACAAAGGGAATTATGACCTGTTCTTTGAGAGACACCTGGGGATGTTTGGTCAAAACCTGGAGAGATAAAGATTACAGCAAAGGTGACATTAACACATAAGCCTTTATTTATTTTACTTGTACCTGTTACAGGTGACCTAGGTTTCAACTCACTGACAAAAACATTTGAAATAAGCTGACAAATGATTTTTAATGACTGTTTATTCCAACAAACAACTGCTCATGGTAACCAAGTGCTGTCTATTCTGTAAGCTAATATTTGGAAGACTTTTGAACTAACGGGAAAACACTTTGTACTTTACAATATGCAGCAAATAAAGACTAAAGTAAACAAGTAATGGCTTAGTTAACAAAGACAAGCAATCAAGATTAGTGAATAAATATTTTTCTGTCGGGATTTACGCAAAACAGAACATTAGATTGTTATTTAAGAAAAAAAAATACAAAAACAAGATACATACTGTAGTTTCCCATTATGATTTACCTATGTTACAGAACCATGAATGTACTTGTTAAACAGAGATACAAGACTCTGAAATCCAACAGGATTCATGTTTCAGGGTTTCTGTAACTTAATACATAACATTATAAGTTACTACCTAATTGTGTGTAATGTGAGTTGATTCTTCTTTTTGGAGGAAATATATATATTCTTATAAAGTTCTTATCTAAATGGGGTTTAGAGATTACTTAAAAATTCTATAACCATGTAAAGGTACAAACGCATAGGCAGAGAGCATTAATAATAGTTATAAAATTCTGACATATATGTCCTTGAAATTTACTGTCCACTATATGTTATTAATATTTTGATTATTTTTTTACAGCATTCTTAGCACTGTAACTACTCAGTGATTACAATAATTCCTATAACTAACACTGATTATATCTTTATACATCACTATTTTTTGGGCAAAACACAATTATCTTCAGTGGATTATTGAGATACTTGTATTGAATAAATATGAAAAGGATAACCCAAACCAGCAATTGCTATAGTCTTATAAGTTCTGTTATATTAATTATAAAACATGACACCAATTGTGTATTCCTATATAACCTTTTTTTAAATTTAACTTCAACACAGTATGCAATCACTACATTTAAATCATAGATGAATAACATGTCAATAAACAGAGTTGAATTAAACATTTCCTGTTATAAACAATTGGGTTTTTTTGGTCAGCCAATGGAGTAACACTTGATAATTGCTAATGATTATCTTAACTGCTATATATTTGATTCATATTTTTGGGGGGTATTAATATACCTATACATTATCTGTCATAGATAAATAATTCTTTTTTTTGAAGGTGTGCTGCATAATGTCTTCAACAAACTGGCAGGTGCATGTTTAGTTTATTTCATGTTTGTGTAATGGTGTCCCTAGAAAAGCTTAATAACCTTATAATACACAAGTAATGCTTATATACACTGCAAAAGTATGTGGATAATCCTTCTAATTAGTGTGTTTAGCCATTTCAGCCACATCCATTGCTAACAGCCGGGCCAGTGGACCGCGGTAAGCGGGGTAAGCAAGGCAGGGGGGGGGGGGCGTTAAGACTGATGGATGCTCCACATTGCCTGCCGTTCCCGCTTATCCGCCGGCTCAGCGCCCACCTCCCCCTCCCCTCTGCTCCATTCTCACTGACAGTGTCGGGTGTGACGTCATCACGTGCCGACACTGTCAATGAGGAGTGGCACAGAGAGGAGCCGCACACCGAGCCAGTGGGAAGAGAAGAAGACAAAAGAAAAGAAAAGAAGAGAAGGAAAGAAGGTCATAGATAGGTAAGTAAATAACGGAGAGGGACAGCAATGTGGAAAAAAAAGGAGGGGGACAGTAATGTTCAAGAAGGAGGGGGACATTAATGTTCAAGAAGGAGGGGGATAGCAATGTTCAAGAAGGAGGGGGACAGTAAGTGGAAAAAGGAGGGGGACAGTAATGTGGAAAAAGGAGGAGGTCATTAATATGGAAAAAGGAGGGGGACAGTATGTGGAAAAAGGAGGGGGTCAGTAATGTGGAAAAAGGAGGGGGTCAGTAATAGGGAAACATGAGGGGGACAGTATGTGGAAAAAGGAGGGGCAGTAATGTTCAAGATGGAAGGGGACAGTAATGTACAAGAAAGAGGGGGACAGCAATGTTCAAGAAGGAGGGGGACAGTAATGTGGAAAAAGGAGGGGGACAGCAATGTTGACGAAGGTGGGGAGCAGCAGTGTGGATGAAGGAGGGGGCACAGTGTGATGGAGGTGATGGAGGTGAGGGCACAGTGTGATAAAGGTGCACAGTGTGATGATGAAGAAGCACAGTGGGATCAAAAGGGGGCACAGTGTAATGAAGAAGGTGCACAGTGTGATGTAGGGGGGGCACAACCAAACTAATTTGCCAAAAATGTAAAATCTTATTACAAAGAATACATATTTTTCATTTATATTATTCATATATCAATTAATGTTTGCTGTTTAATGTATTTATTTGCATTACTCTCTTTAGTAAAGTGTATTATATGATTTGTATTAAAAGAAAAAGCATGAATGAACAAATAGTTTATAAAAGAGGAGGGCGCAAAATTATTTTTTACAGGGAGGCGCCGGACATGGTAGCACTGGCCCTGGCTAACAGGTGTATAAAATCCAGCATACAGTCATGAAATCTCCAAAATCAAACATTAGCAGTAGAATGGGGCATACTGAAGAGCTCAGTGTTTTTCAAGGTGGCAGTGACATATGATCTCCCCTTTCCAACAAGTCAGTTCATCAAAATTCTGTCCTGCTAGACCTGCCCCAATCATCTGTAAATGGAAACCTCTAGAAGCAGCAACTGCTGAGCTGTGAAGTGTTAGGCCAACAACCTCAGAACGAGAGCACTCAGTGCGTGAAAATCATCTGTTCTCGGTTGTTACACTTTCTACTGAGTTCTAAACTGCATCTGGAAGCAATGTCAGCACAAAAACTGTTTATCATGAACTTCAAAGATTAGGTTTCTATGGCCGAGTAGCCACACGCAAACCTCAGATCACCATGCCCAACACCAAATGTTAACTAGAGTGATGTAAAGCAAACTGCTCGACTTCACTCTGGATCAGTAGAAATGCATTATCTGGAATGATGAATCAAGCTTCACCATCTGGCAGTCTGAAGGACGAATTGGTCATTAGAACATTTCCTACCTGACTGCATACTGCCAGGAACTGATATGAGTGCGTTCTCTTTACAGCACTGCACGGAATGAGTGGCAATATATAAATAAATGATGATGATGATGATGAGTCCTTATTGCTCAACATCAATGCACAGCCTCACTTGTGGCTGAATGGATGTGAATCCCCTCAGCCATGTTTCAAAATCTAGTGCTAAGCCTTCCCAGAAGAGTTATAACAGCAAATTAGGGAAAAACTCCATATTAATGCCCATGGTTTGGAATGAGATGTCCAACAAGCACATTTGGTTGATGTTCAGATGTCCACATGCTTTTGTCCATGTATGTTATGTGTAACATACAACTGATGTATGCGCAAACGCCTGTGAATAACATAAATATCATACTTCTGATGTCACTGCCTATAAGCTTTAAGTTCTGATGCAATTATTTCATTGTTCATTAGAAAAACCTAAGTATTAGATGGAATAACCAGATTTGAAATTATTATGGATATTACAAGTCTCCTTGAGTTTCCGTGACTTATCTAAAATCAGTCTGGCCTTGTAACCTTATATGAACAAAGAACTTATCTGTGAATTATCATATAATTATAATATCATTATAAAGTACAGTAAGCGGTTCTCCCATATATGAAATCCTGTAAATAACATCTTTATAAATGATGGGTTGTGACATTGTTTCTTATAATTGGTGAGTTGTGCTCATTAAAAAAAATTGGAACATTAAATGGAATAACATCCTGTCTACTGTAAATTATCAGAGAAAATGAAAATTTCCTTGGATTTCTGTGACCTTCTGTGAAAAGCACTCAACCTGTTCCTATAAATCATAGCTTTCGTAGATGACTAAATATCATAACATGTTTCAGTAGAGGGTATATTGTCCCATAAGTAAAAAAAATAGAAGAATCTTATTAATTAAATAGAGTAATGTAATTTGTATATAGAAGTATAATTTAGAGAGTAAGAGAAGGGTTCCATCAACATACACATGATATTCCAAATCATCTAGGAACAGTTTGCTTAGCTTTTAAAATTGAGTGGAAGAGGTCAGCGGGATGGTACATAGAAGGAACGGTAATAGAGGGACACAGATGGTGCAGGGCTAGACAAATTCCAGGAACCAGGTAGTTATTACACCTACAAACATTTCAACCCGGGGTAGTGGACTAACTTGTGAAGTCATAGAACACAGCACAGTAACTGGTTAAATGTAAGAGAGTTTTTCCTTTAGCAGAGTATTTTGGATTAGACTCTCTAAGATCTTCTAATTTGCAGCTTTCCCTTATAATATCCATTTTGTTCTCTGGTAAAGAGTAGCGCAATAAATCTCATTTAACTAGAAATAAAATGCATACTTTACTTTTATATATACAGCATATATACACAGTTTTGAAGTGGAAATATCGAAGTGACGGTATGTACATCTATTGTATACCAGCCCACTTTTACACACACACACATATATATATATATATATATATATATATATATGTGTGTGTGTGTGTGTGTGTGTGTGTGTGTGTGTGTGTGTGTGTGTAATCCGCAGAACAGAACAGAAAATCATTTAAGTGTACAGAACTAAACAGTATGGTCTGGATTCTAGGTGATGGATAAGAATGCAGAGTGAGGGTGGAAAAGAAAACTAAGCACTTTGTTGAGGTAAGTTTGAAAAAACAATTGAAATTAAAAATGACAACTGTGAAAATTGCTGTTGACTCTGTAGTGAAGAGGTGTCTCCTGTCCTTCTTTTGTGGTGTGTAACACAGAAGCATAATTTATGATATATTCACAAACAAAATGGTCAATGGTTCAGTACAAACCAAACAAGAGCAGACACATAGTTAAACCCATCAGTCATGCTGCTTACACAATCTGTTGATCCAGTGAACAAATATATGTTGAAAGATTAGGTAGGAGTTAAATGCCATTCAATCAGATAACTGCAGAACAGACTCATTTTCCACCTGAGTTAACACATAAGGGTTTGCATTAAAGAGGGGAAAATTTGAGATAGTTATATATTTTTCCATGACATTATCTACAGTGAACTTGTGGAACATGTCAATAGATCTCTTAACTGTGACTTGGCAGTAAAGTAACAGTGCTTAAGTTTAGTCTCTGGCAATTATTAGGACAATAATGTAACAGAAAGAAAAGGAAAGAAACTGTGCTGTGGGGCACTCATGGGACTGCCCCACAGCACAGTTTCTTTCCTTTTCTTTCTGCTACATTATAGTTCATATACTGTGCGGGTGCACCTTTTTGGTGTCAGGTTTAAAATGGTTATACACCATTACCATATATATGAAACCAGAGAATAGTCACCATTTATTTATTTTGAGGACCTACCCAGTGCGGCTCACATTTGTACAATTATTAGGACAAGCCTCAGCTGAGCATGTGTGATGTGTAGGTGTGAGAGTATTATTCAAAACAAAACTACATAGTCTGTCTAAAAATGATTAACATCCCCCAAAATTATACATCACACTTACCAAGTTCTTGAACCAAGTTACTATCACTTGGTTCAAGAGCTGACACTCCCAAAATACAATCACAACTTAATTTAATTACTGTTAATTACAAGCCACTGTCTATAAAGTTGCCTGCAAATATATAACTTGGATATCTTTTATTGGGAACATCACAGAGATATAATAATACCAACTTCAGGAAGCCATAACCGGCAGGGGTCAGGTAGGCAAGGGCCAGGAACCAATCCAAATAAAGACTGCAATCCAACTGTTCACAATTAAGGTTTTCACCTGATACCCAGCACCCAACAGCGTGGGAACCAGAGGAGGCTTAATAACTGGTACCTAGGAGCAAATGTGAGTCTTGAATGACAGAACTGGCTGAAGATTGTGGTTTTGGCTGGAATGTCTAGAAAGAGAGATCACCAGCTCAGAGAAGACTGCCTGTACAGCACTGCTGAATTTTCTTCAGCTCCACTGGTCTTGCTATTATGCGTTCCCACCAAAAGCATGGTGACATTTGAGCTTAATCTCTGTTTGGAAGGCAAATGAACAAATAATATGGTGAATTAGCATCTGATAGCAGACTATTGAAGCTCGACAGTGGTGGAGACTGAATATTAACAAATTGTATGTATTTCACCATGTGTGTGCTATGCTGTAAAGTTATGTGTTAAACATTCTTAAGATAGTTATAGCCACTTTTGTGAGTTCTTAATGAAAACATTTTTCTTGTAGATTTTTGCTTAGATGTGCAATTAGGTGCTAGAGTCTTTACCAGTTAAGTCTGAGCACACTCTTTGCTAGTTTGTATGCATAGAATGTCAGTAGGATATATACAATATATTCAGATTATAAGAAGTCCCAATAGGTCACTTCCAGTTGTGCTAGATTTTTTACATTGAGGTGACAGGGAAACATGGGATCATGGCAGAGGGCGATACACCTGTCAAACCGTAATGCAGGTGTCCTAAGGTGAGCTCATGGTGGACAGAAACCTCCTGTGGAACAGAAGGGTAAAAGCTTAATCAATAAATATTTGGGCAGCTTTTATATGATATTTGTATGACATAATTAGAAAAAATTTGGCTTTTGAGTTAAGCTTTTTTGGATATGGCATTTCCTTTTTGAGATTGTTAACCTCATGTTGACTGCCATATTGAAGGTAGCTGCATCAAGGTCCCAGAAGTGAAATACTGATGATTTACACATGCTTGGGTAGTCATGTTTGAATATAACAAAGATTCACCTTATTTTAATTATGATGTTTATGTTCCTTTTATGACTTTGTAATCCTAATAAGAAATTATTCTAATGATGCTATTATCACTCTGTATTAGTGCTTCAGGTATTGATGCGTCCAACATTTATGGGACCAAACTGGGGACATATGATTATTGTTTGGGATAATTTGATGACATTATAAAATACTAAATGTTTGCTTTGAATGTTTCAAAAGATATTATTGGCCCTGAATAATGATCCACATATTGTAGATGGCTAAGCATAGGTCATTGAGCATGGAGATCATTCTGAATTATTGATCAATACATCTGGTGAGTTATTCAGAGGTTTTAATAACAAAAATTCTATTTTACATGTGTTATTATTCAAATAAGATGAATATTTTTATGTTTGGTGCTTTAGTGTTTTCATAGTTGAGGCTTCTATTGCTCGAATAGGCAACATTTGGGATTGGCCATGGGCATCATTTACTTTGTGGGACATTAAATTGTTAGAATTATTAGTGAATTTGCCATGTGACCTGTCTCTCCAAATACCACACATTGGAGTGTCTCTAATTGCATTGAAATGCACTATAAAAAAGGGTCTTCAGAGGGTGGGAGGTCATACCCTGAGGAAGTCGCAAGATGAAATCCTGGAAGAGATCCTAGTAAAGACTTGGATTGGGAATGATGGATTTCCACATTTGATCAGCTGGATTACAGGATTTGTTGAGCTTTTTTCTCTGTTCACTAAAAAATGTTGTCAAAATTACATTGCAATGTAAGATTAGATGTATTTGATGTTTATTACATATAATGTGCACCTCATACATTAGATATGAGCCAACGATCTATAAAATGCAATTTATCTATTAATAGAATACATTTTGGAATCCTTTACACACCCCTCCTTATTTTTGTTGATCATGTGGTGGATTGTTGCCACCTCTTGACCTCCTCCGTAATGTCCTCCCAGATACGCTGCATGGCCCCTGCCATTAGCTGCCTGGTGTTGCTGGCAAGTTTCTCATCTACATTCTGAATTAAGACCTCAACTTCAGCATAGTTGAAGTTAGTTTGACATTTTTTTATCCAGATTTTTTCGTTGTGGCCAGATCTGTTATTCAAAATTACAAGGATTCCAATTTGTGACTTGCATATGGTAGCTTATGGTAGCTTATATATAGTATTCAAAATCATGTTTGTGCCCATTTTTTGGCGCTTCTTTCTAACAGGGAGTTACTTTTGTGTACTCGTGTATGTGCCAATTAATTATTGTAATTTGTTTAGCAACCAATTAAGTTAAGAGATGTTATCCACCCCCTTTGGAGTGTCAGTGGGTCTGATTCACTGAGAAAAGTTAAGCAAAAAATTGAGTACGTTTTCTCACTCAAGTTTACTGGACAAAACCATGTTGCACTGCAAGGGGTGCAAATTAGTTTATTATTTTGCACATAAGGAAAGTACTGTCTGTTTTTTCTTGCAGCACACAAATACTTGATAGCTTATTTGTACACTGACATTTCAAGTTGATCTAGTACATGCTTTACCCCAAATACAAAAAAAACACTTTTTCTATGCTTTTCCTTAACACGGCATAACTGTGTGTATCTAGTGAAATGAAAACATGAGGTATGGGTTCGTATTTTGATCAAAACATTTAAGCCTGTATAATAGCATCGAATATACCTCATTGTATGGCCTCCTACACTGACCTATATGCTTCAAACACCATTAAAATGCAGCTAAAAGCAGATACATTGGCTTATACCTAACAAGGGCTTGCTTCTAAACCACACCCAACAAGGTCATTTACAAAATTTCATTTTTTTATATGTTTGTTGAGCGGTCAAAGTTTGATTTGCGATTTTGCTATCACACACATGTACTATTTTATCCTACTAAAAAAATATGATTTTGTCTTTAGGCATGACCCTGTAGGCCTAAGATGACTTAATGTTTGGCAAGCAAAATTAGTGTGCATGTCTAACTTCAGAGAGTGTATAGGTGTTTTAACTAAATTACTTGCATAATCTTACAATTTTTATCATGCTGAGTATAAACAAAACTGTATTTGCTTACAGAAATAAGTCTGCTATAAATGTCCTTTTTTTTTTACAAAAGTGCAAGACAATAGCATTCACTAAGAGACATAGAAAATAGTCAATATATATCCAAAATCTCAATGATCAAAATTTATAGATGAACTATGTAATTTGCAATTTGTTAAATAATTCTAATATTGCCCCTTTTAGAATTTCCCTTTTCTTCCCCACAAATCCCTATTCGGTGAGACCTTGTTTACACACAAACACACACACACACACGCACACACACACACAGAGATAAATATTTTTATTGATTTTTAAATCTGCTTGTTTCAGTAACCAACCATAAGTTGGATGACCTTATTCTAATGAAATGCAAAATGCAAATATCATTTATAAACAGTGTGATTAATGTGAGCTATTAGTGCTGCAGTGACAGTACACTATACATATATAATAAGGTAGTAGTTAATGAAGGTCAAAAAGTGATATCTGTTTACAAATAGTGCAGTCTAGGGACATTCACAATGCACAATGCATAGAGACAATATATATATATATATATATATAAGGTAGTAATAATCATGTTACAAATAAACCAAATTGTTCCTATTGGGAATGAATATGCAGGGTTATTGTAGCATTATTTCATTCAGGAAGAATATGTAATCCTTTAGTAATTATAAACAGTCTTAATACAGAAATATGGCATACGCTTGACCCTACATACTCAAATGGGTGATCTTTGCACAATCTGATGTACACCTGACTGTGTTCAGCTCAGCATATATGTGCTAACACACTATTTTTGCACGCACTTTTGATCCAAATGATTAAAACTGTAAGTTTAAGGCAGCTTTTTTTCAATGCAAATAATTTGTTTCTGCCCATTTCAGTTTGCTTGTAGCGCTGTTTTTACGGTTTTTCTACTACAGTGCAAGACTTTAACATATGGATCATGTGTAGCAGAAGACTATTTAATCTGTCTGCTATCTTCACTGGTGACAACATGCATGATTCACCATAAAGCCCCTTCATAGACCTAGTTTTACAAATGAAAAGTCTGCTGCTTATTTTCTAGAGTCCAGTGAGTTTCTAACCAATAGCATGGTTTAAGGGTGTATAGAATAATCGATTCATTGTTGCAGTGTACAGTTTTACGATGCTTTGGGCTAAGTTTTAAAGCCCAGATATAGGACAATTAACCTTAAATGATTTCCTCACATTATTCAAACTCATGAATATGGTAATAAAGCAAGATGTGCTTTGCTAACTGGAAAAGTTCTTAGCAATAAAGGTGCCATAAAATAAGATCATATTATTGTTTTATATGCATAGTATACAAAGACTCTTCAAAGGCATATTTTTAAAATTGAAAAGTAAAGCTTAAAAGTAAGCAGTATACAAATACAGAATGAACCTTAGCTATAGTGTTGTTGCAGAATGCTTTGCTGCTGTGCACGTGTCTATACACCAAATACTCAATTAGTCTTATATCTGTGCAGTACAGTCCAACAGGACATGCTTACATAATCATAATATAATTACATAGTATTTTAAGGCAATTTAAATCTCTGTTTGCATCACAATATTTATTGTTAATGGCCAGGAGATCCGACAGCAGAGATTTGTACCTGGATGATGAGGGTATCCTATAATTGGATGTTGGTCATCCAATGATTGGTGATGAGTCTAGGGTTTTCATTCCAATTGAATAGTATACATAGTATCCAATAAATTTCAACAACTACAATGTACACTCTAAAGGCAGAGACTGAGTATAGTACTGAGTACTATATCCAGCGAGTAAGTTACTCAATACTAAAAAATGAATAATGAACAAAATAAACAGGGTAATTGTCATGAGAACAATTTCATGGTTTAAATCTTCAAAATACAGGAGCTACAGACACTAGTGGTAGAAGGTAAGTATGTTGAATGCAAATATTTTAGTAACATTCCTTAAATGAATAATAACCTGGAAAAATGAAATTATGACATATATATATATATATAGTAGATTCCATAGATATAAGCCATGGTCTAATTCACCACCTATTTAGCACAGTCAGATGTTTTTGAAGCTAGGTGCTGCTTCCGAGGGGTGAGGGCACTGCCTAGGGCACCCCCTGGGCTTGCACCAGTCCAGGTTGATACACAGAAAAACACAAGTAGGTTTTCAAAAAGGCAAGTAAAAATGTAGATGAGTATGGTAATGCTAGGAACAGAGATTTTTAGCATCAGACACACAGCAATGCTAGAGCCTTTTTAAAGTTCGGTCATCTGACCACCCAGTTTGTTGTACCCACCGCCTTTTTCCTGGTGGAAAATTAAAACTTGCTTTGGGCACTTTACATGTGCCTGGAAGTTAGTCTTGGTATCCTCTTATAGGTTTGCATTACTTGCTCATTTACCTTATATTTTGACACTTAGCAGAGCACACTTCACAGCATTATCCCATTGTAGTCTTGCATTGCTAATTTGTCCTTGGATTCTTGAGTCTCTTCAGTATCCCTTTGCAATCCTATGACCTCAGTATTGTTCCATTACCTGCTGGTCACGTCTAGCACCCACTCAGAGCTCTGGGACCTGAATGTCATTTGCAAAGCCCTTACTCATTGCGGGAGTTCCTGGTGAATACCAATATCACATTAGACTCTACGCCTCTGTGGTGGGGAGTGCCAAGGTGGAATGACCATAACAGATCTGCCCATTCTGAATGCTTTGGCCACATGGATCCAGCAGGTAAGCCATATCCTAGAGATTTGCTTTAGCATCTCCTCAGCAGAGTGGAAAAACCAGAAGCAACCCAAATGCAGATTATATAGTGTCTTCAAATAAGGTAATCACCCTCCAGAACACACTGGTTAACTCACCACCACCTGCAGTAGCTTCTGAACCTCCTATAGCTCCTGTGACTTTAACTAAACTTCTCATTCCTACTCCTGAGAAGTATGACGTGGATCCCAAAGCCTGAAGCAATTTCTTGAAACAATGTGCCATCCAGTTTGAATTGCTACCTAGAAATTTTCCTTCTGAGAAGTCTAAGTTAGTTTATGTCATTGCCCTTCTCACAGTTCAAGTCTTGGCATGGGCCTCTGGGAATGTAATGATCCCTTGTTGCATAACTCTACCTCTTTCCTGGATTCCTTCCAGAAATGTTTTGACAAACCTGAGCACACACCTAAAGCAGCCTCCACCAAGGATCACATACTTTGAGACAGTATGTATTACAAATTTGCACAGTGACATCATAGTTGCAATGTTCTAATGAGGCCTTGGTTGCAACCTTTTGGCAGGGCTTTTCCGATAACATTAAAGATGAGCTGGCCTCCCACCAACTACCTTATATCCATGATGATCTGAAATCTTGCAATAGAGTTGATATTTATTTTCATAACAAAAATCTGACCTATCGGACAGCAATTAATTTGGCACCCAAGTACTTCAGCATCTTTCAGAGGAATAATTGAAGAAACGATAGTGATTAAGACTAGAGATGGTCACTGACCCCCGTGTTTTGGTTTTGGTTTTGGGTTTGGATCTGGATTACTTTCGTGTTTTGATTTTGTTTGGTTTTGTTTTGCTATTTTGTTGGAAAATCAATGTTTTTGGGCCTAAAATAACCAAATTTAGTGCTCCACCTGTGTCTTGGATAAGCAATGTAATTGTAAAGCTAATAAATTATCCAAAAAACAGTTTAATTCCTGGTAGGCCTTCATTAATTTGACACACAAACCAGATTGTCTTCCTCTTCATCAATGACTCTTAGCAATTGAGCACACGACTTTGGGTGTATATTACACCCAAACTGTATTAGTGCAAATTAGGAAAAATACAGTTTAATCCCTGCTAGGCCCACCGCCATCCTTTGCATGTTAATAGTAGGATTGGTTGCAGTTATGGGCAAGGTCACACATTTTTTTGTCAAATCCTTCAAACCAGCCCAGGGGGTAAATGTATCAATATGCGGGTTCTTCAACACCCGCGTGTTCAGCCTCTTCCGCGATTAAATTTCAAGCGGCGCTGTATTGTAAAGGGAAGTTAATCCTTTACAATGCAGCGCCGCTTGAAATTTAATCGCGGAAGAGGCTGAACACGCAGGTGTTGAAGAACCCGCATATTGATACATTTACCCCCAGATGTCAAACTGTTGTGGTCTGCCACCTGCATCATCTTTGCTTGTGTTTGGAAAGTGCAAATTGGTGCCAGAACTGCTGCCACTGGTGCCACCCTGCTGCCTCTGGCGCAGGACTTACACAATTAACCGCATCCTCATCAGCGCCCTCGTCGGCTACCCAAATCTCCCCCTCATCCTCTTCTAATTCCAAAGTGTCATCCTCAGTTGGTGTATCACCGGCTACACTCGGGCTGTTCAGGCACACATCAGCAGAACTGCTGAAAGGGTCCCTCTTTATGGGTACACTATCAGAATACTCACGACTAGACATCCCTCTGTTGGATGGACTCTCCACAGGGATTGGTGTAATTTCTGATTCAGAGCAAACATTATCCTCTAATGCCTTACTGTTATCTTGCAGCTCGGCTTTGATGCGTAACAGTAGTTGTGCACCACTTGTAGGCTCTGTAACATTTTTGGATCTGCCACTAATAGAGAAAGGTGAAGGCCTCATTCTCTCTTAGCCACTGAGTGTGTAGAATGGCATGTTGGCAAAAAAAATTTTATCGGCAGTTAACTTTTCCTCAGTTACACTTCTTTTTCGCTTCAACACGGTAAAAAAAAATTTGGTTTGTGTTTTTTTGGCTGATTTCAAAAGACGGTGTAGTTTGACATCGCCTTTCCCAGATGACGTACTGGGAACACTACCATCAGGACTGGTGACAGAACCTGGTTGCTCATTTTGCTCATATGTGGACTGCTTTGAATCCATTCTGAGCCCAAAGCACTTGTAGTGCTACAAATTGTTTTTGACACTGCTGCAAAATAGGACTTTTTTGACAGCCAGATAAATTTCTGCAAAAGAATGGGGGACACCCCAAAAACAAATGGGAGTGCTAAATATAAAAAATGTTTACACTGCTGCAAAATAAGACTTTTTTCACAGCCAGATAAATTTCTGTAAAAGAATGGGGGACACCCCAACAGCACTTGGAGTGCCAGAAACTGAACAAAAACCCTCCTCTCTTCTCCTCTTACTGCTGTAACAACTGGTATTAAGCTTTCAATGGTATTGAATACAATCAATCACTGTCTCTGCGCTGATTAACCAGTGTGACCTAACCCTGCTTTCTCCCTCTGTCAAATGGCGATGGATTGCTGTGGAGGCTGGTATTTATGCTTTTCAAATCTCGCGAGATCCGAGCTCATAAAAACGAATACGTCACGATGACGTTTTGCCTCGATTTCGAATCTGAATGGGTGGGAGAGTACTGAGCGTGCTCGGCTCGGTACTCGGATACCCTAAATTTGGTAGGATTCGGATCTCGGGGAACCGAGCCCGCCCATCTCTAATTAAGACTGGTGCTGATGTAAAGAATGTGCAGCCTAGGTAACACTCAGGAAAACCACCAAATTCCTAACAAGACTAAATGTATACAAAGTAATGTGTACCTTCAGCGCTCATTCTCCCCAATGGCAATTGAACCGAGGCAATTCCTCATGACATGGGTGAAATGATCTTTCACGTCATATAACACTATGGAGTGCACTCAAACATACACTTTTGCCCTTCTGCTCCACGGGAGGTTTCTGTCCTCCCTGAGCTCGCCTTATGACACCTGCATTACGGTTTGACAGGTGTACCGCCCCAGTCAAACTCCCGACCTGTCACTGTCCTCGGAGCGGGTAATAAACACATTCAAAGATTATAAGTCCCAAAAGAGATAGACCCTCCTCTCAGGGTGCATGAAAACGTAAAAAACCTCTTCTTAAGTGTAAGATGCACACAGAGTAAATCCCCTAGGAAATCTGCTTACAGAAAGGCTGAGGATATATGGCACATCAACAATAAGGCTTGGTGATCTCTTTGAAATTCTTATTTTCCAAATACTCCGCCGCTCTCAGCATGCAGATAAGTTTTACTTAAATAATATAAAAAGGTGTAAAAACACTGGTACATAAAAACAAAAGGATGTAACAGAGGACATTGTCCTATACACTCATACCAGAAAGTCTCTGTCACAGCGCATATCTCAAAGGGGTATGCGCTGTGACAGAGTTCACTCCATAGTGTTATATGACGTGGAAGATCATTTTACCCATGTCACGAGGAATTACCATGGTTCAATTGCCATTGGTCACAATGAGAGCTGAAGGTACACTTTTCTTTGTATACATCCTTTACAGGAGATGGAACTGGGGAAATCCCACCGCTCTCCAGAGGACTGGAAGAAAGATTTAAAAGCAATTTATGTCTCTACTGTGCCGAATAAGGTCATCTTTATGCTCCTTAGGAGCTTTGAGAAAGTCTTCATGTCGCAAGACGAAACGAGTCAGCTGAGAGCTACAGGAAACTAGTTCCAGCCTTCATTTTAACAACATTATGATTCAGACGGAACTGAACTTTCTTTCCTTGTCCTACAATCAGACGTGAAAGCGAGTTGCACCTACCAGTGGTCACCGTGGATATGCTACAGATGGTATGTCCGCGATCATTGTGCATGAACACCTAGGGCCTGATTCATTAAGGATCTTAAATGAAGAGGTATCTTATTTCAGTCTCCGGGACAAAACCATGTTACAATGCAAGTTTTCTGTTTTGCACATAAGTTAAATACTGTTTGTTTTTTTCATGTAGCACACAAATATCAACTTTAAATGTCAGTGTACAAATAAGCTATCAAGTATTTGTGTGCTACATGAGAAAACAGTCATCATCCTAGCTCTTCCATGATTTCAGCATCATTCCCCTGTTTTGGACTGACAAACGGCACAGGTATTAGCTTGGGGACCTATGTGTTGGTCAAAGTGTCTGCAGAAAGTAAGTCCTCTTCAAGGAATATTGGTGTCAACACAGATAAATCACAGCCAAAAACAAAATAGTAATGAGGATTTGTCTTTCAGTTTATCCAGACAATCACAAGCTTTATTTATTCAAATACATACAGCAGTAGGTGTGGTTCAAATTACTTTAATATATTTTATTTTAATTGACATAGTTAATTGTCTTCTGCAAGCTTATTTTCACTTAAATAAGTGCCAAATTATTTGTGGTGTAAATCATTTTATTTACCCTTAATTCTAGTTCTGATAGAAAATGATTTATCTTACAAATACCTTTTTTTTATTCATATAAATATTGCAATAGCAGTGGTTCACACTCTTTTAACATACTTTATACTCATTTTTGTCTTATATATGTCTGTTTGCATTCAAATAAATACCATAATGGTTGTGGTTCAAATTATTTTAATGTACGTCATTTTAAATGACTTTATCCATACCTCTTATTATTCAAACAGGTGGTTAAATTCTTTTAATATGATGAAGTACCTCAGGGATCCATACTTGGACTAATGCTTTTTAATATCTTTATTGGTGACAATGCAAATGGTATTGAAGGGAAAATATGCCTTTTGGCAGATGACACAAAGATATGTCTCAGGGTAGACGCACCAGGAGGGATAAAACACATGATTGATAATCTAGATAGACTAGAGGAATGGTCAGGAGTGTGGCAACTACAGTTTAGTGTTAAAAAATGCATAATCATGCACTTGAATGTCAAAAAACCAAAGGCTAAATATAGTATCTGGTTTCATACAAATTTTCCACACCACTTCTCCAATTTTTGGATGGTTTGTCACTTAACCATGAACAGTATTAACTGTGCTGATTACGTCTGTCAAATACAGTCCCGTTAAAGAGGATGAAAACACCCTGAAATTTAATTTAAATTTAATTAGCAATTACTTTGAATGAAATTCATCCCTACTCAAAGGATTTGTCAAACGTGAAGGAACTGCTAACTGACTACAATAGAAATGACAATGCCCAAGCATCAGATATTGAGTGATATGAATCTCACTCTGGAAGTCTTGCATAAGTGAAGATGAAGCTGGGTACACACTACAGGTTTTTCACCCCAGTATCGTGCCAGTCACATGATAAACAACTGTCAGATCCGATATCGAATAGTGTTTGCACTCCCATGATCATGTTAATCATTTTAAACTGGCTAAAAATCACTATTAACGATGGCGCGATGTCGGGCAAATTCTGAAGTGTGTATACACTCATGACCAGTAGTGATGGCAGATCTCTATGAAGTTTGCAGAGTCACAATCTTTTCAGCCGATGCTAATGACAGATGAAGAGCACAGATCTGAAAGTAAATGGTGTAGGTGTGTACACATGAAGCAGCATGCTCTTCCGGACTTTCAATAGTTGGTAAAATAGTTACAGGTTTCTCATCGGGAGAAATTTTCCTTAGTGTGTACCCAGCTTAACTCTATTCCATAGTGAGATGGTGTATTTCTGTATATCTGTACTAAGTGTTCTCTTAATTTGCTCAAGTAAGAAAAATTCTCATCTTTAAAAGTATTAAGTATTATCAGTAATTGTAATGTTTATTTGTAACAAAATATATAATCAATCATCATATTCATCATCATTTATTTATATAGCGCCACTGAATCCGCAGCACTGTCTGCTTATTAGAGCATCTTATTGATATATTTTAGTTACTAAAAGTGTAAGCATTAGGCTAAATCACAGTGAAACTGACCCAAATTTCACATGAAATCAGTCAAGAGCCTATTTGCGCGCCTCTTAGCCAAAGCCCACTGTGACAGAGCCTTAGACTTTTTGGATTTGTGAGATAGAGGAACTGCAACAAAGGACCTGATGTACAGTTTGACATGTGATACCCAGAAACTGTTGGGCACCGGGACCCAGTGAAAAAGGACTGTCTCACAACATGATACTGGAGAGACTTTAAGACCCAGAAAAGTCCAGTCTGTGAGGGCTGCTGGAAGGTTCTGTGTTTTGTGTGACAGGAAAAATGATGAGACTGTGGAGACAGTGATTCAAGGAAGCAGAGTAACAGAGAGGGCTGAGGAGCCTTGTGAAAAGAGAATATAGAGGAAAAACCGATAAAAAAAGACAGATAATGAACTGGAGTGACTGCAGCAGTGACCAGGAAAACTGATAGAGTGCCAGAGAAGCAGCAGTGAACAATGGTGGCGAGATACAGTGAGAAAGAAATCTGAGACAAACATTAAAAAGTGTGAGAAAGATAACATTATAAAGAGAAATTGATAAAGAGATAGAAAGAGATAACAGAAGAAGATGAGACAGTGAGATATCTCTGTGCAACGCTGCAGAATTAGTGGTGCTATATAAATAGCTGAAGATGATGATGATATTTACCTGTTTTCAAGTGACAATTTCTCTCACTGGAAAACAGCAAATAGTTTCACATATTTATCAGAATATCAGTATTATTTATTCCTCCAAATTTATAAGAAGAAAGGTACTGAACATTTTGCTGAAAGTTATGATTAATCACAAGATAAGTGTGATGTGTGTCTAGTGACAGAGACTCTTACCTCACAGTCACACAGAACCTCCATTATAACTGTAACCAACTATCACCTCAGAGACATTCTCCATCTTGTGGTTGGCATCCATATTGCCTAGCTACGTTCATTACCACAAAGACTGCTGATTGTTTTTGTTTATAGAGAAAGGAAAAGATGAATTCTTTTATTCGATATGCTGTATGTAGAAATGTTAAAATGTGTTTAAATCTGCTGTACAATTTAAATAACTGTTGCCAAAACACTCAAAGGCACTAAATATTGATTTAGATTAAGAGTAAAATATTTGTGAGTAGCATTGTTTTTAAACATAAAATCGTAATTATATGGTATTTGACACCCCCAGCCCACTGTACTTATCTATGGTTCGGGTGCTGCTGACATCCATAAGGGTGGGAACTTCCTGTAGAGTGAGCAAGGAAGCTCGTTGTCTCACGAGATTACCAAATCCTGTGATACTTAGAGCTCCTCGGCTTGCTCTGCAGTCTGTGTCCTGTCCGGGAACTGGGAGCAGCTATCAGTTCCCTTCCCCTAACCAGAGGTGGATTAAGGCTCAGGGGGCCCAGGTTATTTAAGACAGCAGGGACCTTATTATGTAACATGATTATCATTGTAAACAAATACACAGACACTACTGTGAGAAGCACACAGCTCTGCCTTCACAAGCAGTACGTTGTGAAGCGGGACATACCTCCCTACTGTCCTTGCAGTTGGACCAAATACTGACTAAGGGAGACAGTCACCCAAATTCAGGACTGCCCCACCAGACTCAAGACAGTTGGCAGATTGTCCTGCTCTCTCTTATGTGTCTTGGTCACTTTCACCACTTGTAGCAGCTGGTTTCTTTAGCTCAGTTCATTCTTGTCTTGATCCTAGAATATTGGATGCCTTATTTTGAAAATAAAATGGGTACATGAGATTAAGAAAACTCCAACCATCCCCAGTGTTAAAACAATAGCACTCACATTTTATAATTAGGCCTCCCTCCAGTCCCCACAATAATAATATTCACATTTAATAAGTAGACCTATTTCTCTCCAACCAGCCCCAACATTGAATTAACAGTATACCCATTTACTCAAAACATATTTCCCTCCCTCCAAACAGTCCCAGCAATAAATTAAATAGCATTAAAGTTTAATAAATATAGCCATTTTCCACAACCACTCCCGGCAATAAATAATTCATATTCACATTTTAATAAATAGGCCTCCACCCCAAAATCAGCCCCATATTCAATCGAAAGCACTAAACCACCCCAGCATTAAATTAAAGGCTCCTTCACCTCACCTTAAATAATTAGCCCCACCTATACTCCACCCCACCTACACTCCACCATTAAATCCTCCTTCCCTCACATATTAGTTCCTCCTTCCCTCACATATTATATTAAAAATACTGCGCGCACACACACACACGCATGCTATATTTAAAATACAGTGTGCGCGCACACACGCACACTATATGAACATGGCTAAACACACACACACTATAGCAATATGGGGCCACACACACACACTATAGTGACACAGACACACACACACACACTCACACTATAGCCACATAGACACTTACCTTTTTACATCCGATCCCGAGCAGCAGCACCTCCTTCCTGCTCACTAGTCAGCGAACGCAGAGTTAGTGACGTGCCGCCTATGCAAGTAATCACATGGGACGGCACCTGTCACGTGGTGCCGTCCAAGTGATAACTTGCATAGGCGGCACGTCACTGACTCTCCGTCCGCCATTCAGCACGCAGGGTGCTGCTGCTCGGCGAGCATGCGTACCGGCCCATCCAGCCATCGGCCCTTCTGGCATTTGCCAGAAGGGCCAGATGGCCAGTCCAGCCCTGAGTGACACGATCGTCGAAAGTCGTTCTAAAGTGTCGATTGTTGGCTCATTTGGTTGGTCATACTGTTTAATATTTTCCAACCAATCACCTAATGATCATGTAGTGTATATTAGTTTCCGATCGATCCACAAGCAACTGCCGATAGTTCCTCAAGCTGCGACTCCTTTGGAGGAGTGTGTATGTTATTTTCTGATGCCTGTACCAGTCCCACCTGGTGCGGTGTCTGCACATCACCCATTTGGTAATTAAGTGCTTCTAGTGGTAAAGCAATAGAAGGTGTCTATTGAATTAATGCGTGCAGCATATATCTGTCAGTTTAATTATGAAAGAGGGGAACAGTGTGATAGATGGTTCTAATTTAACAAAATTAACAAAATTCATTTTTACAGACTAAAGTACTGAATTTAGATACTGATGGCCTGGTAATATCTACTGTAGTCTGTAATCGTAATATCACACTGTAGTGGCAATACAAATGTGTTTGTAAGAAAGTGCACCCATCACCTACATATATTGGATGCAGCCATGTTATGGACTGAGCTAATATTGCAGCCTATCCGTTCATGGCATGAAGTGCCATCATATTTTAGTGATTTCCCTTGCCTGCACCAGCATTTCTTCTATTCCCTTGCCAGTGCCAGCCTCTACTATTCCCTTGTCAGTGCCAGCCACTCTACTCTTCCTTTGCATGTGCCAACCTCTCTGTTCTTCCCTTGCCAGCGCCAACTTCTCTACTCCTTCCTTGCTTACGCCAGCCTCTCTGCTCTTCACTTGATATAACTATCAATATACTCTATTGGAAATTGGTCCATTGGTAGCAATATATTTGAATCCACCGCTAGATGCAACATTTAAGCCCAATTTAGAGCTGCAAACCAAAATTCCATGTGTTCAAAGTCTCAATACTAGAATTCAACTAGTGTTCAATGAATTACAGGCTTAGAGTTATATGCACATGCTAAATACAAACCACATGTAGATCAGTATGCCAATGGTGGGGTTGGAGCAGAAGCTAAAGAATACAGCTTGTGTGTATAATAATGTACAACAGACATATTTTAACAGACCAGATACTTAGCCCTATTTAGTTTTGCAAACTTCTAGGCTGTGGTATAAAATACTGGCTGTATATCTTATACAAATTGCAGTGTACATTTCAAATATTATCTAAAAAAACACAGGCAGTAAGGATTCCTACCTAAGATACCAGATAAGGTTATAACAACCCTCAAATTTGAATCTGGTAGTACCCTCTAGTGAGTCAGAAACGTTAGCAGAATACACCAAATACATCTTCCATCTATCCTCGCCCTTAAAAAAATTACAAAAGAAACCACAGAAAAATGCTGATTGCTAGGATGGAAATGAGATAAGATTCATGATATTTTGGCCACAAGTGCTAAGCTTCTGCATTGCAAAGTTCTTCAAAGTGTAGCACACAGCTCTAAATTATTAATTTTTGCCTTTTTGCAATATATGTTACATGTCAAATGCTTAATGTTTTGCCAATTGCCTCTGTCTTCAGCTCAATTTATAATAAATCTATAAGTAATTCCAAAATTGTATTTTCTCTTTTAATAATTAATAGAAATAGCTGAATCAATGTATCTGATTATCAATCTGTCCCTCTGCAAACCTGGCCCAAGGGGTAAATGTATGATCCTCCAATTTATGCAATTGGCCTTTACAAGCCATCACTGCTTTAAACTTTCACTGCAAAGTCACCGATTTCTGGCAACTTGCAGAGATCGGAGGATCATACATTTACCCCCAAGTGTAAAAAAGAACAATGAAGTCTGCTCACAGTTATATATATATATATATATATATATATATATATATATATATATATATATATATATATATATATATATATATATATATATATAAGGCTGCCTGTTAGGCTGGTGGCACTATAGCAGGGAAACCCAGAGTGTGAGGTCCCAATGCCATGATGGCAAACCAGTCCCAGGCTAGTCAGCACGGGGCTGGATTCCATATGGAGATTGGGTCTCACCTAGGTTTAATCAGCCCCATGATGATAGCACTAGGACTCGTCCCATACCCCTGGGGCAGTGGGTGCAGTAATAATAATTATTTAATAGTAAAAATTAATTTTAGCCCCTGGTGCACTACAGGTCCCAGCATGCCCAGGCTGCCATTAAATGTTGGGGCATGCTTGAGTATGCAATGCTACAAGCACCAGCATACCCATGACTGCCAGGGCATGCAAGCGCTTGGGGAACCACAGGTGCCAGCATGCCCCTGCTCCCAGAGCCCATTGGGACTTGTAGTGCACCAAGGAAAAATTTAAACAAAAAGAAAACTCGACTTGAATATATGGCTTGAGTTCAAGCATGGGAAATCCCCATGTTATAAGTATAACTGAACTGCTGTTAAAGAGCACTTAGGAGAAAGTATTGTGTCGCATATTAGTGTTTTTTATTTTGCCAAGCCAAGGATCATTGGATTTATTACAGATGAAGACAATGGATCTAGGTTGAATGAGTATAGTGTAGGCATTGTTTTATTTCAATGAAAAGTATTTTTACACTGGTGTCTGTGTTTTATTTAAATAGATAAAGCTTGCATTCAACATTCCCATCTCTTGTTCTCCATTCGAAGTTCACGTTTGACGTTGGCCAGTGTCACAGTAAAATTTGTGTTTATTAGATCTTTTTTATGCACAAGCAAAATATTTTTTTAAATTAATATAAAAATATTACAATGTGTTTGTACTACTCTGTTAGCAGTTTGCCCCTGGAAGTTAGACAGTTCACATTCGATGTTCTTTATTCACATAAAAAAAGCCAAATTTATTCAAATTTTTGTTTTATTTGAGTGCAAACTGGCTCACACAAATGTGAACTGGCTTAAACACTGTGGAACAGGCTCAAACATGGTCAAACCCACTCAAGCACTGCTGATCAAGCTTGTTAAACTTTTAAGGGGTTCGAAAAAATTAAAAAAATTCACATTTTAGAACAGATTTGCTTATCCAGTTCGAGAATTAAACAGTGACCGCTTCCAGCATTTCTATTAAAGAACCGATTTGAAACATGTTCTTCAATTCCAGATTAACAAGCTTCATTTAATTTTAAGGATTTGTAATAAATCAATCATTTTCAGCATTGATTTTTACTGAATGGATGTATTATATGTTCAGGGTGCAAGGACAGTACTGAATTCAATATCAGCATATAAACAACTATAAGGTGAAGTGAATCTATAGACACACCTATTCTTAAGAAAATAGCAAGGAGGGGATATTGAAGAAGCCCATATGTAAAGGTGTTGGGAAGCAGTTTAAACACCTATAGTTTCACAGAATGTGCTTATCTACCCACAACTGTGACAGCTCTGCGAGACATCCTGTAACAGGATGCATCTCTAACCACAAACTTACTTTCGCTAAGCTAAGATGTAGCTTGCAATATGAAATGGAAACTCTTATATACTTTATATACTGCCTATAACAATATCAGAAAGTATAACTATTCCTCCTTTAACACTGGTGAATCTGTAACCAACATTGTTTTCATTCCTGGCTCTGTTAAAAAAGGTTTATTTATTCTTACAGAAATGTTGAAGGATTGTCACAACCTTAATATCAAAAACATTACTATACCACTGTAACATAAGTTCCTTTAGGTATTCAGTAGGATCAAAGCAGTGTTGTTCCTAGTGCAGCACCTCCTATTGCTGCCTGTTTTCTCTACCACTCTTCACGTGCACTCTATGCCCACAAGAGGCTGAATTATTGTCCTCTATAAGAGATCTGCAGTTAATAAATGTGGATGATGATAATAATGATGGAACTCAGACTTTATGGAACTCCGGCTTTAACTCACACCTCTCATACTCTGATTCAATTGCCTTGTGTCTCCACCTGAAAGGAGTGTAACAATAAAGGAAGTACAAGCAGAAGGCATGCAATGATTGGGGCATCCACTGACCAATCACTACATGTCACTTCCAACGTTACAGTGACAAGCACTAGAGAAAGGACGTAAGGAAGAGGTTAAAGGTTATGTGGCAAAATTACCAAAACTAAATAAAAGGTTATTTTATTTGTTTATTAATAAGAATAATAAGAATAAGAATAATAAGAATAATGATAATAATAATAATAATAAGAATAATAATAATAATATATAATGTCTCACACCTACCGCTCCTTCCCTTCTGTAATCTGGTTTGTGATGCTCATCTCAGAAATGCAACTGGACTGAACATGGATCCTCATTATAGGACTGATATCTGTTATTGAAGTCCTGTTCTTAAGCTTTTCAGGTTACCTCCATTTACACAATAAACAATAGTACTATTTCTGACAACTTTGAAGATGTTGGGGATCATTTAGAGTTGTACATAGCTCATTTTTTTGTATAAAATACTCATTTACCTACTGCTCAGGCTCCCCAAAACTGTGCATAGTTGACTTGTGTCTACTTAAGCCTTGAGATGAGCAGGAGCAGGGGCGGGCAAGTGTAGGCTGAGTACAGTAAGAGAATCTTCACATAATTGTAACACAATTAGATGTGTATGCATCAATATATACACCTTTAAGGAGGTGTATCTCTTGCATGCATTTAAGGGCTGATCAGGGGCAGGGGGCGGGCATCTGCCCCCCGGGCCGGTCCTATAGTGGACTACCTTAGGCTTGGTCACTGAGCCACCTGCATATATTTTCCTTTAAAATTTTCCTAATTAGACTGCTGAGTTGAGTCTTATCCCCCGGCCTAAAATTTGCCAGCACTCCCCTGGGGCTGATGCAATGAAATTATGCCTCTTTTGATTAGCTGATTGCTGTTATTTTTTTATATTATTATTTATATCAAGTCTGTCTATCCAAATTACTTAAGTGACATTTCTATTTGACTGTTGCATGAATTAAGATTTCCATTTGATTTTTAAAGGAGAAAATAACAGATGTAAGTGTTTGTGTTTGTGTTTCAGATTTACTAATAACTGTAAATATTCCCTCTTGTCTATATGACACTTTATTATTATATTGTATACAAATAGGGGAATTTTACTTTAGTATTTACTACTAACACCATCAAGCACATCTCTATGCTAACGTGTGATATAAGTATACACACTTATGCCTTATGTACGCCTGGTACAAATGTTGCGTGAGTCTTTTCTTACATACCCTTGAAAGCTAAATGCATCAACCTCTAAATGAGCCACTCTGTGCTTTTGGACAAACAGTGTGTAGCCCAATCAAGGCACGCTAGTCTTGCTTCCTCCATGTAATTGGTTTGTTACGATATTCCTATAGGGGCCATGAGAAAAAACTATTTTGTTTATGATTGTTCAATGGACATTAGGTAATTTATATAGTTCTTGGCCATGAAATACATGCTGTGGTCTATTTTCAGAAGTAATTATATATATATATATATATACACAACACTGAGAAGATTGCCTTTTACAAGCTTTATCACACAAAAAATTCTGGTACCATTAGGCTTTTACAGTTAGGCATGTTGATTCCTTGCCGTAAAAAGTGAAGGTGTACATAAAAACCATGCGCTGCATACTACAGTGGGAAGGACATGGCTTGGTCTCTCTGGATAGAGAAGATGGTGCTATATTGCTATGGATGTTTCAGCAGTATAAGCTAACCTCAATGGGTACAGATCTAGAGATGGTAGCACTAGGAAAAGGGTATTTGATTCTGCTGGTTTTGCAAAGACATAAATATAATATAGAGTGCTCTAAATTGTGTAGTTAACACTTGACAATGTTAATAACCTGGCAGTATGATTTGCTTCTTATATATTTTTGTTGAGTCTGTTGGATAGGGACCTCTAAGTTAAAACCTAATCGGCCTTTGGATTAAACCTTTACATTGATTACTAAATTCCATAAGAGAAGCAGAAAAAAATAGCTAAACCAGGTCGGTATGGTTTTGTGAGAACATGGGAACTTGGGAGGACTTGATGTGTGAAAACAAATATTTATGGCATGTATAAAAGAGAGGTTAGTGCGGTTAGCCATAGAAGTCAATCAGCACTCGGGTAAGTACTGATTCAGCAATGACAGCCAGAACCGGGCATCCATGATCCACTCAATCCAACAAGACCTGAAGCACAGGCATTAGGCATATTCTTGTCTAGAGCAGTTGACCTTTCTTTATCTTTCTCAGGAGCAGCCAAGGCACCAGTCCTCCAGAAGAGAAGAATTCAGGATCATGACTCAGTAGCAACATATGAGGTCTATGGGGACCATGTCTAAAAATTCTTGCCCCTAATGGTACTATTCTTGCAAAGAAACCTAGAGATCCCAAGGACTCTTTATACTTGCTGGTCGATCTTAAAACCCCTTTAATGGAACTGAAATAGCTTAAAAAAGCTCTATTCAAAAAGATTGCTACCTTGTCTGTGGTTTGCAACCTCCAACTTATTGCCCCATTATGAACAATGTTTTACCTGCTTTTTATAAAAAACTAATAACATTTGCATAGGTAACGCAAAGTTTCTACTGAAACATATGTGAAATAATTAATGAACTTTGTCCAATGCAGTGATATGATGAAAGCTATATCATAGCACCCATCCTAATGCTTTATATTGTAAACAACTTCCTTAGAGGAATAGTTAAGACTCTTTACTTAGAGTTTATATGGTGTCATCTTAATTATCAGCCGAGCACAGCTGTGTGTAATGTTACCACTAATGTTTCCCATAGACAGTTAAGAAAAAACTCATGTTCATAAGGCAGAATAAAGAAGTTATATTATTAAATAGATAAAACATAATAAACTACAAAAGTCAGATTCAGCTCAGAACCAGAACCAGTAATCCAAAAAATATGTTTACTACATTAGACTGGTCATATGATCGACATTTATTTAACCAGCCATGTGTGTCAAAAAGATAAACAGACTCTAGAAAAGAGCTTTATTTATTGTTTTAAATATTATAGTTTCCACTTATGTTCTGCAAATAATTGTATATTAAGTTTATCCTATACAAATATACAATACAATACCAACTAACCTGATGTGGCACCTGTAGAAGCCATTCATAAATATTACTCATTTTGGAACTCATCTATATTATCTATAAACATTATGGGGCATATTCAATTCTGATCCGATCCGCGGTAACGCGCGTTACTGCGGAAAATACGCAGTACTGCCGGTAATACGGTACCGCAATAACACAGATTTTTGTGGGCTGCGAACGAAAATCCACGTTATTGCGGTACCGCGGATTAGGTTCGCGGCCGTTCCGGCGCGATCCCGCGAATCGGGATCGGTATTGAATATGCCCCTATGAATCATATATATATATATATATATATATAACCACACTTATTTGGCACATACTTTAATAATACATAATCAGAATTGTTAGAACAATATAAGCAAGTGAGAGCTATTTATTTAAACTGACGATTTCCATTGTGATGCTCACATGACTTAATTCATAGAAAGAGTAAGTCTGCTTTTTAAGCTACCAGTCCTCATTATGACACAGTAATCACATTACTTAATTTATAAAAAGAGCAAGTCTGTTCTACAACAAAATAAAACAATAAATAAATATTTGTTAAAAAATAGACAGCACCCCATTTAAAATTCAGTGCTAGCCAACCTAGGGTGATGTTCACTATAATGGGAAAGCCAGCAGAGTGGGGTCTCCATGTATAGTGATAATCAGCTCTCATGTTAATCAGTACAAGGCTAGTTGATTGTACTAGAGGAGTGAGGCAAAAGAAATCATGTGGCCCCTTCCTAGAAGTTACCAGCCTCTGATAAAAAGTACTGGAAGCAGACTAGCAATTTGTGGGCCTCATAAGAACATTTTTTAAAGGCCCCTATGTATGGCCCTTGGGTAAAAAAAAAACCATATACACATCAGAGGCAAACACAGATTTTTAGACAAGGGTTTCCTAATGCTTGATTTTGGAAAGCAAATAAAAACCTGCTACAGTAAGCCTGCAACTCACAGAGAAACCTGGTGAAAAAAAAGACTCATGCTGAATATGTGATTAGTTTGGCCAGGATGTCTTTCTCCCCTTAAATCCTGGTGCTGGTGGGTAGGGGTGGGATTAGAGTTGAGATATTCCAGCAGTAACTTTCCCTCACACTACTCTACTACTACTCAATAGAGGAAGTGGTGTTTGGTGACCTCATCATAAGTGTATACAGTGGGCCTGATTCATTAAGGAACGCAAAGTGAATGCAATTTGTGTTTTTAAAAAATGGACAGAAAATGCAAGCAGGTATGACCGTATTCAACAAGAAGAGGATCTCAAGAAACATTTGTAGTTGTAAGTACCCTCTGCCTATGCGGCACTTGATGTATGCAGACAAACACAACACACTACAGGATACGCACAATGCATATGTATATATGTTAGTAATATAACCATTTTTGTGTGTTTGTTTGTTACATTAAATATTTTGATCAGGATTTTATTAATGCTTACTGTACATAAAATGCATTTTTACAGTTGCGCATTATTATTATTATTATTATTATTATTATTATTATTATTATCTTTCTAGAACATGGGCAAAACAGAAGTGGCATAAAAACATAAGCAAAGTGCAATTTAAACCAACTCAGTTAAGAACAGGTGTATAGGGCAAAGAGGTATAAGTGAATTCTAGAACACTTACAAACTTGGAAAAGGAAGGAGGAAAGGTGGAGAGTGAACTCAAGCAAGCTGAACCTGTACCAGTCGTGTGGGTGGACTAACAGGATCAGAGCAGTGTTGGAGATGCAAAGGCAAGGGAGAAGAGGAGAACCAAGGGGAGGAGCATAGTATAGAGGTGCAAAAGTGAGGATGGGGAGGCAAAGGCAGAGGTAACAGAAGGGGGAGGTGTAGCACTTTCCTATTAGCTGGTGCAAGTAATAGGCTGAAAAACTCTTACCTGGGAGATGCCCTGAGCTTGAATTGGATTGATGTGCGTGCGCTCAACCTTGGCACCCCCTTACTGTACATGCTCAAAGATGAATTGCATACACTTGCTTATAGTCCATTTATGAGCATAAGCTGAGCAATTTAAAATACAAAATACAGCATATAGCGGCAATTATGTTCCTTAATGGATCAGGTCCATTGTGTTTCCTAATTGACAAGCCAATCCACCCCTGCTATGTCCACTGGCCAAACAAAAATTGGAACTTCAGCACATGTCTATGACTGCAAGAGTCCTAATTCATGATGGCCAGTGACCACATCCCCTGCCATCCATGATTTGAACACTTAAGGGGGGTTTCTGGGCAATAGGAACCTCCCCTAAGTGCATGCCTATACATAGAGGTTTGACAGGGAAGACTGTCCCCCTCCCCAGTTGGGGGCCGCATAGCAGCTGTATCCCCTGCTACTATAATATTTATGGTTAGGGGTGGAGGAGTAAGTAATAAGAGATTGGTTTCCCAAGAGAAGAAATGTAAAATAAATGTGGTTCCTGCATAACTGACAGGTAGTGCATTGTCCATTATACTTAAAATAATAAAATACAAATTATCTTTAATTGAACAGTCAGAGCTGAACTAGATGGAAGAACAATAAATTGTATTACTTTATTTATTACAAGTGGGAGTTTGTGAATAAAGTTGCCCCCTTGGCTTCCCAGTCTCTCATTACTCAGCCCTTCACCACCCAGTAGGTCCAAAAAACTTTCAGAGTAGAGCTGGCAGCCTGTTGGGCCAGGAGATATGTCATTTTTGGCAGGGCCGGCGCTACCATTAGTTGAACCAAGATGGGTGCAAGGGTGGGGTGGGTGTCTAAAACATTGAATGGGTGACGTAATGTCACTCATCTGGTGTTTTTAATAACTCCACAATATGAAGGAGCTTCTTACATGTAAAGCTTCTGGCTGTTGATCCTTCATATCAGGTTTATGCTTGGAGTGTGGCACTTGGCTATGATGTCACAGCCATGCGCCACACTGCCAGTGTCTGGATGAGAAGATGCCTGCTGAGACTGGCTCAACTTCCCTACCAGAGGGACGATACTGTGATGCTGGCTTTCTTATTAAAGTAGTAATTAGTACAGACAGGTCAACGTTTATTTCAATTAGAGAATTATATTCGCTGTTTTATTTTAAGAGTTCCAGTCCTGTTAATGCACAACCTGTGTCAAAGACATAGATTATTTTTTTAACTGTATTTTCTTACGTTTGCTTATTGTTGTTTTTTAAATTGTTGTTTTAAACTATGCTGTCTAGCTTATCAACTGGACCGCAATTATCGAAGTATATCAGAGTTTATCTGACTGCACATCACTGCAGATTGCCTGTACACTACTGTTGCCTAAACTACCCCAGCAGTCTGCAGTGATGAGCTAATAGTAACAATTGCATTGATCACCACTTGATAGTAATATATCATGAATGACTGTACAAGACAATTGTCTGTACTTAGCTAACTAACAAGAGTGGAAAAAAGTGTAAGTATCTTACGTTTTGCTGTAGTTGTAGTAAAAAGTAAACTAACAGAGGCATGTTTTTTTATATGTTCTGCATAAAAAATGGGCCTATTTATTAATTAACAGAGTGTTGCTCCATTGATTATCATCTGTCATTGCAACAATGACAGATGAGTTGTAGGATAAATCTATTAAACAATCATTCCGAGACAGCGCGTCCAATAGGAGGCTGTCCCGCCAATGACTTTACTTACCTTTGAACTGAGATCGTCTGTCTCTCACCTCCGGTTACTACAGCAAAGTGGCTTTGCGCATGTGCAACCTAAGGTCATGCATGTGCAAGGCCACTTAGCAATAGTAACCACAGGGGAGAGCTGGAAGGCTGCGGCTAGGGATCTGAGGATCCCTCTACCGCAATGCTCTCTCCATAAGGTAGAATGGCTAATGCCATATTCATATGGAGTTAGCCAATTGGCTCAAGCTCCGAAAAGCTAATTGAAAATTATGGAGACTGTGGTTTAATGAAAAACTTAGCCTAATGCAGGAGATATCTATTATATCTTCTGCATTAAGCATTTGATGGATAGAAGGGATACATAAAAATGTCTAAAACATGTTGAAAAAGCCGTTTCCGCATGGTTTATGGCTTAATAAATAGGCCCAAAATATATTATCATATTTCTACCAGATGGCAATAGCAAATATAATACTTCTGTACATCATTACATGGTGATGTGACCAATATGTTCTGTTGTATACAATATGATCATAAAAAGTCATCAATTTCTTTGTCAAATATAAAACTGGATTGATAACTTTTAAAAAAGACCTATCATAAACAACACTTTTATTTGCTTCATACCCATTTAGAAAAGTATTTTTACTTATAAGCTTTGTCTTACTATTTATTTTTACAGCAAATACAAATGTATCTGCATGATGTAATCTTGAGTTCTGAGTTTCCTACCAGTAGAGCTCAACAGTTATATCCAACAATATGGCTCATCAGGAGTTTAACGATACGACTTACATTTATGTATGACTATACTATATTGTTTGACCATATGGCTTTATTTAGAGAAGACTGCTTCTTTTCCATAACTTGCCTGTCATATATCACTGCTAAAATATATTTACACAGAGCAGATTTTATCTGAGGAGAAACCACAGTTGATCATTTTAACGGATGTTCTTCCCCATTATGTACAGTAAGATAGAAATGTCAACATTATTTTGGTGGTGTCGAATTACAGAAAGAGATGGAACAAGGTGTGTAGACTGAAATTGAATGATAATTACAAAATAAAAATATATTTACAAATTTAAATATCTTTTATTTAAAAAAAAAAAAACAGATGATAATCTAAAAATAGCTAAAAGCTGCATATATGGCAATAAAAATGGCAATAAAATTGAAATATGAAATATGAAAATATGAAAGAATTCTCATACCTTGACAGAATTTTGAGATGTTTTGACATTTACTCTTTTAATTTTGCATTTACTGTGTACTGAAAAGCAAGCTAATGGTCCTTGTTACAAGCTCTTTAGTCCGAAATGAGACTAAGGGATTATGAAGTCATTTAGATATGCTTGTCTTGCATTTCAATAATGCGAACGCACAGCAATGCATGATTGCATAGTTTGGCCCTTTTCCACGCTGTAACAGACCATTAAAAGTTTGATAATAGGCCAAAACTGTACAGTGCTGAATCCCTGTAAACTCACTTTAACAGAAAGCAGGACTAGCTTGTGAAAATGACACTTGTCTGCATGAGTCCCATAATGGGATTACTGACAGAAACTCTGTTTCAGATACCATCAATTCTGATAAGTTCCTAAAGGTGTGTAGCTCTTATTTCCTTGGGAAACTGTTTTAGTCATGTAACGGCACAAGTGGAGTGCTGGTGCAGTATACCTGAAGCGTAGCTCCAAGACAGACAGAAACTGTTACAATTGCAGAGATCAAGATGGAGATGCCGAGGATAATAAGATACAGTGTTAGGTCTGAGCAGGATGCCCATAGCCAAACACATTACCACCACGCATATGAGCAAGCAAGAATTACATAAAAAACAACTCTTATTTTAGTTAATTAGTTCAGGACTAATGTAGGCCATGTATAATAAGGGGGTGCTATAGCATTCCAACGCAGATGCAGCCGTTTCAAGTCCTGGGTTATGTAAAACCATTTACGTGGGGAATTTTGCAATTTTTTCACTCTGCGCATACATGAAACCAAAGCACACGCCAAAGAACACAATTAATGTTTGCATGTAAATGAAACTTAAAACAGATTTGAAGGGCAGAACGGGGAGGGGAAGGGGCATATGCACATAGTCAATGTTCAGTAAGGGTTTGCCTAGCTCAAGCGCATGCAGCATAGTTTTATTCAAGCTTGGCGCATCTCTAAGGTTTGTATTTATCAGTCATATCACTCGCACCAGCTACAGGGTAGGTGTAAGTGAAAGTGACAATAATTGAATACTTTTTTTTATATCTGTGCGTTCTGCTGGGACTTTATATTGCACATACACTATATGAACAAAAGTATTCGGACGCTTGAACATTACACCAACAGGGACTGTATTGACATTGTTTTCAAATACATATACTTTAAAATGGAGTTCGTCCCCCTTATGCCGTGATATCAGCTTCCACTCTTTTTGGAAGGCTTTCCACAAGATGTTGGAGTGTTTCTGTGGGAATTTGTGACCATTATTTCTGTAGAGCATTTATGAGGTCAGGCACTGATGTTGGCCTGGCTTGCTATCTCCGTTTCAGTTCATCCCAAAGGTGTTCAATGGGGTTGAGGTCAGGGCTCTGTGCGAGCCAGTCAAGTTGTTCCACACCAAACTCATCAAACCATGTCTTTGTAGTCCTTGCTTTGTGTACTGGGGCACCGTCATGTTGGAATAGAAAAGGGCCTTCCCCCAGCTGTTGCCACAAAGTTGGAAGCATAGCATTTTCCAAAATGACTTGGTATGCTAAAGCATTAAGATTGCACCTCACTGGAGATAAGGGGCCTAGCCCAAACTCTGCAAAACAGCTCTATACCATCATCCCTCCCCCACCAAGCTTCACAGTTGGCATAATGCATTCAGGCAGGTAACTTTCTCCCAGCATCCACCAAACCCAGACTCGCCTATCTGATTGCTAAACAGAAACAGAGAAGCGTGATTTGTCACTCCACAGAACATGTTTCTTCTGGTTAACAGTCCAGTGTTGGTGTGCTTTACATCACTTCATCTGATGCTTGGCATTAGTCTTTGGACGTGAGGCCTGCATGCAGCTGCTCTGCCATGGAATCCCATTACATTAAGCTCCAGCTGCACAGTTTTTGTGCTTACATTAATGCTAGTGGAAGTTCAGAAATCTTTAGCTATGGAATCAGCAGAGCATTGGCCACTTTTACGCACCATGCGTCTTAGAAGTCGTTGACCCCACTCTGTGATTTTACGTGGTCTTCTGCTTCGTGGCCGTTTTGCTTTTGTTCCTAAATGCTTCCACTTACAGTTGACCATGGACTATCCAGCATGGATGAAATTTTACGAGCCGTCTTATTGCAAAGGTGGCATCCTATCACAGTACCATGCTTGAAGTCCCTGAGCTCTTCAGAATGACCCATTTTGTATCACAAATGTTTGCAAATGGAGACTGCATGGTTAGGTGGTTTACTTTATACACCACTGGCAATGGGTCTGATTGAAACACCTCAATTCAATAATTAACAGATGTGGTCAAAACCTTTTATCCATATAGCGTATGTATTGTACGTATCCTACAGTATGTTGTGTCTGTCTCAATATTATTATTATTATTATTAATTTTTATTTATAGGGTACCACTAGGTGTCCGTAGCGCCGTACAGGGACAAACAAAGTTACAATACAAGGTGAGACAGCACAGTACAGTAAACAATAAGCACAGTAACTCGGTGAGCTCAAAGCACAGCTAGAGGGGTGGGGGAGGGGAGAGGGGAAGGTCCTGCATACGGCTGAGCCCGAGAGGGAGGGCCTGGATGATAGGGAAAACCCCAGAGGGGAGAGGAAGGAGTGAGAGGGGACGGTGGGGAAGAGGGTCCTCGAGGAGGAGGGCTAGGTAGCTGGAGAACCGAGTTAAGAGTGATGAGGACAGGAGGAGAGATGACCCTGCTCAGAGGAGCATACAATCTAAGGGGTGGGGTAGACAGACAGAGAGACATGGGGGAGAGAGGGAGAGATAAGGATAAGGGAAGGGGAATGAAGGGGAAGAGGTAGAAGAAAAGGTAGGAAATTAAGTGGGAGACTGGAAGGCTTTAAGAAAAAGGTGGGTTTTTAGAGCCCGTTTGAAACTGGACAGATTAGGGGAAGTTCTGAAAGAGGCAGGGAGCTTGTTCCAGTGGAGGGGGCAGTGCGGGCGAAGTCTTGGATACGCGCATGGGAGGAGGTGATCAGGGGGAAGAGAGGCGATGGTCATTGGCAGATCGGAGAGGGCGGGATGGAGCATGAATAGAGAGGAGGGTGGAGATGTAGGGTGCAGTGGAGTTGGCGAGGGCCTTGTATGTAAGAGTGAGGAGCTTGAAGAGGATTCTGTAGGGGAAGGGGAGCCAATAAAGGGATAGGTAGAGGGGGGAGACAGACGAGGAGCGGCGAGAAAGAAAGATAAGCCTAGCCATAGCCGGATGCGAGCGATGTTACGCAGCTGGAAGCGGCAGGATTTAGCAAGAGAGAGAATGTGGGGGCCAAAGGAGAGAGAGGAGTCGAGGATGACACCAAGGCAGCGAAGTTGGGGGTCAGGGGAGATAGAGGTGTTGTCGACAGCGATAGAGAGGTCAGAAGGGGGCAAGGTGTGAGAGGGAGGAAAGACTATGAGTTCAGTTTTGGCAAGGTTAAGTTTGAGGAATCGAGAGGACATCCAGGAGGAGATGGCAGAGAGGCAGGCTGACACTTTAGAGAGGAGGGAGGGAGAGAGATCAGGAGAGGAGAGGTAAAGTGGAGTGTCGTCAGCGTAGAGGTGGTAGTTGAGGCCGTAGGAAATGATGAGTTCACCCAGGGAAGAGGTGTAGAGAGAGAAGAGTAAGGGTCCCGGGACAGAGCCCTGGGGGACTTCGACTGGAAGGGTGGACGGGGGAAGAGAGATCCAGAGGTGGTGACAGAGAAGGATCGGTCAGCAAGGTAAAAGGTGAACCAGGACAAGACTGGGTCGGAGAGGCCAAAGGACTGAAGGGTGTGGAGGAGGAGAGGGTGGTCGACGGTGTCAAAGGCTGCAAAGAGATCAAGGAGGATGAGAAGGGAGAGTGGCCCCTGGCTTTAGCAGAGAAGAGATCGTTGGTGACTTTAGCTAGTGCCGTTTCAGTGGAGTGAAGGGGGCAGAAGCGAGGATCAAGGAGGGAGTGTTTGGAAAGGTAGGAGGAGAGACGGCTGCAGACGAGCCTCTCGAGAATTTTGGAGGCAAAGGGGAGAAGTGATATGGGGCGATAGTTAGAGGGAGAAGTAGGGTCAAGATTAGGTTTCTTGAGGATGGGGGATACGAGAGCATGTTTGAAGGAGGAGGGGAAGATGCCAGTGGAGAGGGAAAGATTAAAGAGGTGAGCGAGGTGGGAGCAGGTGGTAGGGGAAAGGGAGCGAAGAAGGTGGGAGGGGATGGGATCCAGGGGACAGGTAGATGGGTGGGAGGATGAAATGAGAGAGTGGACTTCCTCGCCCGTGGTGGGGTGGAAGGAGTGGAAGGGAAGGTGGCTAGGGGGGGGGGGGGAGTATGGAAAAGTGGGGGGGTGGATGAGAAAGTGGAGGAGGAGATATCAAGTCGGATGGCCTCAATTTTAGAGGAGAAAAAGGAGGCGAAGTAGTCAGGGTGAAGGGGGTGTACTCCAAATTAGCAAAAGGAAACAGGTAGCACAAATTCTCGTGTGGCTTTGGACTAATGCCCCTCAATGTTTCTGCTCTTTGGTTGGCTTCCCCCTGATTACCAGATTGAGAAACCCCTTTTTTAGTATGTGACAAAAGAGATTGTAATTGGCCAGGAGATCCAGGAAAGCCAAGAGCAGAGGCACGGAGGCAGCTGCGGTTCAAGGTAGGGGAGGAGACCGGCACTCGAGTCGGGGGATTCGGCTGGAAGTAGGCTTTGCAGACGTGCAGGCGGGCCGGGCAGCGGAGATCCTGAGGGGGCAGGAAATCTTGTTGGGACAGCTGGGCCGGAGATCCGGGAGAGCTAGGAGCAGGGTCGAGGAGGCAGCTGGGCCATAGCCGGAGACACCAGGAGTGATGAGCCAGGAGGCAGTGGGCACCAGGAGCCGGAGACACCAGGAGCAGTGAGCCAGGAGGCAGCAGGCACCAGGAGCCGGAGACACCAGGAGGCAGCGGGCCGGAGCCGGGGGCTCGATTAGGTGCCACCGCGGGATGCAGCCATAGGGCGGATCGCTGATTGGAGCTGAATCCGGAGACGGGTGAGTGGAGGTAAGTGAGGCGGGTGGAGGAGGGAAGGACAACGGGGAGGCGCCGGAGGGATCCACTGAAATACATCAAATGCCGTATAACCAGGGAGTATCTAGATCCATATTCAACAAAAGACGTTTCTTCAGATCCGGTTATAGTGCGCGTGGACGATATATGTAAAAAACATGCACAGTAGGCATTAAAATCATCTTGATTTATGTTTTTAATGTAAAATGTTATTTTAAAAAAAATTCAAATTAATATTAATAATTACACTGTTAATAGTTGTTGATTTATTTTAATATATAATTTTTTTGGGATGCATTCTGATGTAATCTTATATTGCACATAAGCTTGTGTATATACCATTGTATGTTCTGTCTGTCTATGTAAGGCAAGTACCATTTAAGCAGAGGGTGCTTCCACCGCAATTCAAAATTAAATGCACCTTGAGCACTGCTTTGATTAAAATACTGTTGGAACTACACTCAGGTTCTGTGTTTTATTTAAAAAAAATGCAACTTGCATGGTGGTTGCAGTCGGAGTTGAATCAGGCCCTATGTATTAATACTAGAGATGGGTGAGCTCGGTTCCCTGAGAACCAAACCCACCCAAACTTCGCCTATCCGAGTACCGCTCCCGCCCCTTCAGAAGAATCGAGGCAAAACGTCATCATGACGTAGTCGGATCTCAGAGCTCGGTTCTCGCGATACTTGAAAAGCATAAATACCCGCCTACACAGCAATCCATGGCCATTTGACAGAGGGAGAGAGCAGTGTTAGGTCACAGGCTGTATTAGAGCAGGGACAGAGCAATAATTGTACACCTTATTCTTTGTATTATTATTTCAGTTCTAATCTATTAAATTCTATTATTATTACAAATTCTATTAGCAATTGTTAGAGCAGGAAGAGAGGAGGATAGAGGAGGCATTTTTTTCAGTATTTTGCACTACAAGTGCTTTGGGGTGTCCCATATTCCCCAGTGTGAAACAATAATTTTTCTGGCTGTCAAAAGTGATATTTATCAGCATTATCTATCTATACAATATTTTGCACTACAAGTGGTTTGGGCTCATTAAAATGGATTCAAAGCATTCCACATACGAGCAGAATCAGCAAGCAGGTGCTGGCACCAGTCCTGATGGTAGTGTTCCCAGTACGTCATCTGGTAAAACCTATGTAAAAGTACATAGTCTTTTTAAAGCAGGGAAAGCAACACACACCAAAAAAAAAATTACCATGTTGAAGCGAAAAAGAAGTGTAACTGAGGAAAAGTTAACTGCCAATAAAAAAAATATTGCTAAAATGCCATTCTACACACGTAGTGGCAAATAAAGAATAAGGCCTTCGTCCTTCTCTATTAGTGGCAGATCAAAAAATGTTACTGAGCCTTCTTCTTGTATGGTCACTCGTGACCAAGCAAGACCAAGTAATTTGGAGTCTAAAAGTGGTGCACAACTACTGTTACGCGTCAAAGCCGAGCTGCAAGAAAACACATTAGAGGATAATGTATGCTCTGAATCAGAAATGACACCAATACCTGTGGAGAGTCCATCCACCAGTGGAATGTCTAATCGTGAGCATTCTGTTTGTGTACCCATAAAAAAGGGTCCTTTCAGCAGTTCTGCTGATGTGTGCCTGAACAGCCCAAGTGTAGCCAGTGATACACAAATTGAGGATGCCACTTTGGAATTAAAAGAGGATGAGGGGGAGATTTGTGTAGGCGACGAGGGCGCTAATGATGATGTTGATGAGGATGATGCAAACAGATACTAAACTGCCTTTGTCCATTTCAATTTATATTGTACAGTCTATAACGGCTGAATTTTTTAGTATTTTCTACAACTGGAGGGGGGCCTAGAGAGACAGAAACCAAATTACCTTTTGTCACGACTGTTAGTGGGTGTAAGACTGGTAGAAGGTACCTGCTGTTGTTGGCGCAACTCAGAGGAAGGCGCGGAGTCTAACGTGCCCCTGGTATTCACCAGGAACCCCCGCAAGGAAGTATGGACTCCGCTGCAGGGACACGCAGGTCGCGGTCCTTCCTAGAGTCCACAGCGAGATACAAGGGGGTGTCAGACAGGCCGGTTCAGCAACGTTCAGGTAGAGGAGGTACAAAAGGGAAATCCAGAAGAATGGTGAGGCAAGCCGAGTCGGTAATCTTCAGGGAGCGCAGTACAAAGGCAGAATCCAGATAGGGGTGGTCAAACGGTCCGGGTCAAAAGGGTCACAGGCAGCACGAGGAAGGTCAGGAACAATATAGCAACTGGTACACAGAAACGCTGGAGGCAGGAAGACCTGATACTCTGGCACTGACTAGAGGACAGGAAGGGGTTTAAATAATGTGAGGATCCAATCAGCTTCAGCGCTGAGCGCTGTCATGCCTGCCGCCGGGAATACATAGCGTCCCGTTGCCTAGCAACGGGGCGCGTCATACTGCGGGGGAAATGGATGGCAGGGGGAATCCGGAAATGACGCGTCTGGTTGCCTAGCAACCAGACGCGCGATCACGCAGTCAGGCGGCCGTGCGGACGGCGCCTGACAGTATACCCTCCTCTTCCTCCTCCTGTTTGAAGGAACTTTTTAAGAATTCTAGGAGCGTGAAGGTCCTGCTTGTCCACCCATGATCTCTCCTCTGGGCCAAATCCTTTCCAATGGACCAGAAATTGCTGTTTGCCACGAAGAATGCGAGAGGCCAAGATCCGACTGACTTCGAATTCAGTTCCATAAGAGGTTTGTATTGGTGGGGGACGACCGGGAGGTCGATAGAATTTATTGAGTACCAGTGGTCGTAGTAATGAGACATGAAAAGTATTATGACATCTCAGAGAAGGAGGAAGTTTCAATTTGAAGCATACAGGATTAATGACTTGCATGATGGTGTACGGGCCAATAAATCGAGGAGCCATCTTCATAGAAGGAACCTTTAGTCTTAGGTCCCGGGTGGATAGCCATACCTGGTCTCCCACCTTTAAGAGAGGAGTGGCCCTCCGATGACGATCTGCAAAGATCTTGTGATGCTGAGTAGCCTTGAGTAAAGCCGTCTTAGTCTTAGCCCAAATGAGAGAAAATTCCCGATAAAGAGTATCTACGGCTGGAACCGGTGAAGAGGATACTGGAAAAGGATCCGGAAACACAGGGTGACTTCCGTATACAATAAAGAACGGAGAGAATCCGGTAGACTCATGAATGTGTTGATTATGGGAGAACTCCGCCCAAGGAAGGAATTGAGACCATTTATTCTGGTTGTCGGAGGTAAAACAGCGGAGGAATGTCTCGAGATCCTGATTGATTCGCTCCGTCTGTCCGTTGGTTTGCGGATGGTATCCCGAAGAGAATTTCAATTCTATGTTTACTCTTTTACAAAAGGTTCTCCAAAACTGGGATGTAAATTGGACTCCGCGGTCCGAAATGATCTCCTTCGGGCACCCATGTAGTCTGAATATCTCCTTGATAAAGATATCTGCCAGACGACTGGCCGTGGGCAGTCCAGTTAGAGGAATAAAATGTGCCATCTTCGAAAATCGATCAATAACCTCCCAGATAGTGGTAAACCCTGCACTGAGGGGTAGGTCTGTGATAAAATCCATGGCCACACTTTCCCAAGGAGCATCGGGGATAGGAAGTGGACGAAGAAGGCCTGCCGGGACTCTTCTACAAGTTTTGTGTTGAGCACAAGTAGTGCAGGAAGCAATAAATCTCTCAATATCGGCACGTACATTAGGCCACCAGAAGCGTCGGCAAAGCAGCGATGTTGTCTTCTTTATTCCAGCATGGCCGGCAATGCGGGATGAATGAGCCCACTGCAGGGTCTTGAACCGGAGATGGGGTTCCACAAATGACCGGCCTGGAGGAGGAGAGGACGTTTTGGTCCTAGTAAGGGCTACGATATTAGAAGGATCAATAATATGCTGCGGAACCAATGGTCTTAAACGATCGGAATCGTCAAATGAGCGAGATAATGCATCGGCACGTCCATTCTTGGCTCCCGGGCAGAATGTGAGTTTCATGTCAAATCGAGCAAAGAAGGATGCCCAGCGGGCTTGCCGAGGATTAAGGCAACGAGCCTCTTGAATGAACACTAGATTCCGATGGTCGGTAAACACAGTAACAGGAAATATAGCCCCCTCCAACAGATGTCGCCACTCCTCCAGAGCCGCCTTGATGGCCAGTAATTCCTTGTCCCCTATTCCATAATTACATTCGCTTGGAAGAAATCGTCTGGAGAAAAACCCACACGGGTTGTGTGAGCCAGCCGGAGACTCTTGAAAAAGCACCGCCCCAATGCCTACTGAGGATGCATCTACCTCTAGGAAGAAAGGTCGTTCTTGATCTGGCTGGGACAGAACTGGGGCTGAAGAGAATGCTTTCTTTAACGTTATGAAGGCAGACATGGCCTCCGAAGACCAGACCCTAGGGTTGGCAGTCTTCCTGGTTAACGCTGTAATGGGGGCTATAATGGTGGAGAATCCCTGAATAAATTGGCGATAATAGTTTGCAAAGCCGATGAACCTTTGAATGGCTTTAAGGCCTTGTGGCTGAGGCCAGTCCAGAATAGCTGACACCTTGGTGGGATCCATACAAAGACCTTGACTCGACACGATGAAACCAAGAAAAGATACCTGACTAATCTCAAACACACATTTCTCCAGCTTGCAATAGAGGTGGTGTTTCCGAAGTCTACGTAAGACCTCCTTTACTTGTTCCCGATGAGTCTTCAGATCTTTAGAAAATATTAATATATCGTCTAGATATACTACCACAGAAGTGTATAACAGGTCATGAAAGATATCGTTAACGAAGGTTTGGAAGATGGCTGGGGCGTTGCAGAGGCCGAAGGGCATCACCAGGTACTCGAAATGTCCATCTCTGGTGTTAAAGGCCGTTTTCCATTCGTCTCCTTCCTTGATGCGAATTAAATTATAGGCCCCACGGAGATCTAATTTGGAAAAGATTTGAGATCCACTGAGTTTGTCAAAGAGGTCGGAGATGAGAGGTAGTGGATATCGATTTTTGACAGTGATGCGGTTGAGAGGACGATAATCAATACAAGGCCGAAGAGACCCATCCTTCTTCTTAACAAAAAAAAAACCTGCACCCGCTGGGGAAGTAGATTTGCGGATAAATCCCCGTTTCAGGTTTTCTGAAATATATTGAGACATGGCTGACGTCTCTGGACGAGATAAAGGGTAGGTCCGCCCTTTGGGGATGGGTTGGTCAGGAGATAAAACAATAGCGCAATCCCAGGGACGATGAGGAGGCAAGATCTCCGCTTCCACTTTACTGAATACATCCTGGAATTCCATATAGGCCTCAGGAAGGTGGGTTAGCTCGGACTGAGCCATTACTTGACATTTAGGAGGCAAGACTCTAGACAGACATTCAAAGCGACATCCTTCACCCCATGACATAACTTGAGCGTGGTCCCAATCCATCTGAGGAGAATGTCTTCTCAGCCATGGTAGCCCCAAGATGAGGGGATTAATGGACCTCGGCAACACCAAAAGTTGGATCATTTCGCTGTGAAGTACTCCTACCCTCAACCGAACAGGAGAAGTCACGGAGGAGATGGAGCCGTGAGTGACACGACTTCCGTCGACTGCCGTCAGAGATAACGGTTGGGGCAATGGGTTCAGAGGTATTTGGAGCTGCGAAGCTAGATCCGCCGAAATGAAGTTCCCGGAGGAGCCGGAGTCCACAAAGGCCGTGGTGGAAAAGGTACCCTTGGGGGTGCTCAGGATGACAGCCATCTGAAATTCTGGAGAATTTTCTTTAGCATAGGGAGCAACTGTGGATTCTCCTAAAACGGCCTCCCCGCCACCGTTTAGGAGGAAGAGTTTCCCGGTTTCTTGGGACAAACTCTTAGCAGGTGTCCCGGATCTCCACAATACAGACACAGGCGTTGTTTGAAGCGTCTCTCCCTCTCTTCAAGGGATAATTTAGAGCGTCCTACTTGCATTGGTTCGTCCACTGGCAGGATGGGATTTTGGAACTGGGGTGCTAGCCGTGGTATGAACCGTTTGCCAGGAGAGCGTTCCTGCGTGCGCTCTTGGTAACGCAAATCCACCTTGATGCACATGGAGATGAGAGAATCTAACTCAGCCGGGAGTTCTCTGGAAATTAACTCATCCTTAATCCGGTCCACCAGACCTTGCCAAAAGGTTGCCACCAGTGCTTCGTTATTCCATTTTAACTCGGAAGCCAGGGTTCGGAATTGAACTGCGTATTGCCCCACGGACAGGTCACCTTGGCGGAGGTTTAACAAGCTGGTAGCTGCAGAAGCAACTCTTCCGGGATCATCGAAGACTTTCCTGAAAGCTTCAATTAAAGAGTTGGAGTTATGAAGAAGTGGACCCCCTTGTTCCCATAAAGGTGAGGCCCAGGCAAGGGCTTGACCACTGAGGAGGGAGATGAGAAAAGCTACTTTGGTGCGTTCTGAAGAAAAGGCCCCTGGGTTGCACTCAAATTGGATGGCACATTGGTTCAGAAAGCCCCTGCACTTCTTGGGATCACCGTCAAACTTTTCGGGTGTCGGGATGCGTACACCGGAGGCCGCTGTAGAGACCGTAACCACACTGGATGCTGTGGATGCCGCAGAGGTTATGGCTGGTGTAGCGGGTGCAGCATTCTGAAATGTATCGAAGCGGGTAGCAATCCCTTGGACACATTGTAGAAGATGCGCTTGGGCTGCTTCTTGTTGCTCCACTCGTTGGGCCAAATGCAGAAGTAGGTCACGAGCAGACGGTTCACCAGACCCCTCCGTTGTCATGGCCAGAGTATACTGTCACGACTGTTAGTGGGTGTAAGACTGGTAGAAGGTACCTGCTGTTGTTGGCGCAACTCAGAGGAAGGCGCGGAGTCTAACGTGCCCCTGGTATTCACCAGGAACCCCCGCAAGGAAGTATGGACTCCGCTGCAGGGACACGCAGGTCGCGGTCCTTCCTAGAGTCCACAGCGAGATACAAGGGGGTGTCAGACAGGCCGGTTCAGCAACGTTCAGGTAGAGGAGGTACAAAAGGGAAATCCAGAAGAATGGTGAGGCAAGCCGAGTCGGTAATCTTCAGGGAGCGCAGTACAAAGGCAGAATCCAGATAGGGGTGGTCAAACGGTCCGGGTCAAAAGGGTCACAGGCAGCACGAGGAAGGTCAGGAACAATATAGCAACTGGTACACAGAAACGCTGGAGGCAGGAAGACCTGATACTCTGGCACTGACTAGAGGACAGGAAGGGGTTTAAATAATGTGAGGATCCAATCAGCTTCAGCGCTGAGCGCTGTCATGCCTGCCGCCGGGAATACATAGCGTCCCGTTGCCTAGCAACGGGGCGCGTCATACTGCGGGGGAAATGGATGGCAGGGGGAATCCGGAAATGACGCGTCTGGTTGCCTAGCAACCAGACGCGCGATCACGCAGTCAGGCGGCCGTGCGGACGGCGCCTGACACCTTTGTCCATTTCTTTACATATTTAACAATAAGTGTAGGGTGTAATATACACCCAAAGACGATGGCTGCATTGCCAATATGCATAGATGGAGAGGAAAACAATCTGGTTTGTGTGTAGAATTAATGACGGCCTACCAGGAATTAAACTGTTTTTTTCATAATTATATAGCTTTACAATTACATTACTTATCCAAGCAACAGGTGGAGCACTAAATTCAGTTATTTTATGCCAAAAAACATTGATTTTTAAACAAAATTGCAAAACAAAACCAAACAAAACCAAAACCAAAACACGCCAGGGAGGTTTGGCAAAACCAAAACCAAAACACAACGATAATCCAGATCCAAAACCAAAACACGGGGGTCAGTGAGCATCTCTAATTAATACAGTGATAATTCTTAGATTTTTTCAAGTTTGTGGCATGCAGAGAGCAGTTAAAGATAACTGGACTTTAGATCAGATATCTGCTCTACTTCCCACATAGCCATCTTCTCACAGTATGAAACATTAACATAATTGTGAATGCAGTGGGAAATTACATAATAACACAAAGGAGTGTCATCACACCAAAGATAGGGTTGTTTTGAAGACCTACTGAGTTATCATTTCACTCTCGGCACAGTGAGTTCAACGGTCATTGTTGTTGTCAAATCTGCCACCACAACTTCTGTGAAAATGGGGAACAAGTGTTATGGCCCAAAGTCTAGCAGTGAGTTGCTATTTCAGTAACTTACATATCAATTGTTGCTTAAACGTCTCCAATTGTTATGTCATTTGGGCATGGCCATCCGTTTCATGTCTGTCACAAGTTGCCGCACAAGCCACAACAGCTCACATAGATCTGTCCTTGGCCACGCCCTGGCTGTCGTCCTGGCAGCCAAGACGTCACATCTAGCTACTGCATCCCGGCTGTTGCCAAGGCGACCGGGACACTTCTCTCTGCCGCCACATCCCGGCAATTTCTTTAACAGCTGGGGTGTGCCTGGCTAGAGCTAATTAATTAACAGCCTCATGCAGCTGATTAGGGGAGCTGGCGCTCTGTCCTGTGATTGGTCCCTTTCTGTATTTAAGGGCTTAGCATCCCTGCCAGCTATAGCATATGTGCCATTGAATTTGTTGACGTGCTCTCTGTTTCCTGTGGATACTCTGCCTATTTTGATTGACTCCTGTTGTAACCCATGGCTTGTTTCTGGACCCTGCTTAAAAACTGATTGCCCCTGACCTTTGGCTCTGTCTTTTAAATTTCCCTTGATCATTGACAGGTCTGACTTTTTGGCCTGTCCTGGACATCCCTGATTGCTTCTGACCCATGACCTTTGGCCTGTCCCTGATTATCCGTGTGCTGTGCCGCTTGTTTCGCTGCCTCCTACCTCCATGCTATGGTGAGTGTACATAAGCTTATACTACGCTTGAGCCCTGGGGGCATGCAAGAACCTTTGAGTACACCTGAATTTACAGGAAAGGCGACTGCTATAGGTGAAGACCTTTACCACCAGTTCTAAAAGCCTATGTCAATTGCTGGTAAGCTGTAACATTATAACCGGCCGCAACGCTATTCTCCGCGCGGGTGGAATGAGGCTTCTTGATAATACTCTCCAGAATCATTGTAGCACCATTGACCTCTCCTCCCGATCAGTGGACATGCTGAAGGCTAGCATGAACATTGCTAGATTACATTTTTCCCACGAGATTCATGAGGATCAAGCTGGCTCCATTAATAATGTGCACAAGAACACTGAGAGATTTGTGGTCAACCCCATGTTCTTCTGGGCAGTAGCCATCGTGCTGCACACCAAGGGACCAGAGATCCACACTGGGGTGATAAAAATGGAGGAGAACACAGAGGAGTTGGTGAAGTGTTCCATATTTATTTAAAGTAGTTACTGACAAAGCTTTCTGGGACAAGTGTGACAAGAAGACCCTGTGGGTAGACTACAAGAACATCTATAAAGTGGTGCAGGTCGGGGGTCGGATCTTTGTGGACGATGATCTCCCTGCTGGTCACAGAGATTGGCCTGGATTACTGCCTGGCGGAGGTGAAAATGGGGGTAATTTGTCCAGCAGAAAGGGGGGATCTTGCCAGGCGCTGAAGTGGATCTTGCCGCGTTATCTGAAAGGGATCACTTGAACCTAAAGTTTGGGATTGAGCAAGGAGTGCATTTGGTGTACACCTCGTTCATCAACATGGAGCAGAATGTTGTGCTCATCTGCCAGGAGCTGGGGGAAAAGGGATGAAACATCCATATCATCAGTAAGATTGAAAACCATGAGGGGGTCATCTGTGCAATGATTATGCTGGTGTTCCGGCAGATGCAAATGTTCCAGGAAAGTGTCAGCCAGAGAGGCATCAAGCTTCTGCTTTTGGAAAAGTGCCAGGCCCAGATCCTGAGCCAGCTGCGCCATGCTCTGAGAGAGCAGGATGGACTCCAATGGATGATCTCTCCCTTACTCCAATCATTGAGAGGATTGTGGAACTGGAGACAGGGGTGGCCCAGGATTAGCGAAACAGAATAATAACGAGTTCTTGGAAGAGATGATCTGAAAACCTAGATGGACCTCTCCCTCATCCACTAGAAAGATTGCTTCTTGCCTTATTAGGGCAGGAGCGAAGAAGGCACTTGTTGCCACAGTACAGGCAGAGGCCCTGGGAACGCCTTCTTGATCTTTTTTCCGGAGAGAGATGGTAGGCCCCAAGCTGCAAAGTTTAGCAACATCCATAGGTACTGAGAAGCAGGCCAAAAAAGTAGAGGGAGATGGTGATTCCTTCTCAGCTTTTCTTTCCTTAATTTGCCTATCAATCTTAATGGCAAAGTTGCATAATGAGACAATTCCATAATGAGGCATTCCAATGAGACAATGAGGCGTGGGATACTGCACCAAGGAGTCCTTTATCCGATTGGACTAACCAAGAAGAAACTGGCTTCGGAGAGCAGAATCATTCCACTCACTGTCAGTGGACCAGCACCTGAACTCTGCACAATACTCTTTAGCCGTCCACTGTCTCTGTTTCAGGGATCTCAGGTGGGATTTGGCAGAAGCCACCCAATCGGGGTCATCATCATCATCATCATCATCATTTATTTATATAGCGCCACTAATTCCGCAGCGCTGTACAGAGAACTCGTTCACATCAGTCCCTGCCCCATTGGAGCTTACAGTCTAAATTCCCTAATATAGACACACACTCAAACACAGACAGACAGAGAGGAAGACAGACAGAGAGGGAGAGACTAGGGTTTTTTGTTTTTTATAGCAGCCAATTAACCTACCAGTATGTTTTTGGAGTGTGGGAGGAAACCGGAGCACCCGGAGGAAACCCACGCAAACACAGGGAGAACATACAAACTACAATAATGCAACGGTGTTAAAGAATGTGCCCACAGATTGGAGAGTGGGGCTGCTTGATCTTAAACCAAAGGCCCAGCTCTGGGTGTCTCCTTGAAGAAGGGAGATCACAATCCCTCTCCTTTGCTGTTCAGATCCAGAGGAACGGGGTCTCAGGCGAAAAGAGAGCTTGCAGCTTTCCTTAACGTTGCAAAATAGTTCTACCAGAGAAGTGATCTGGAAGGTTACATTTGGGTTTCGACAGCCGGTGCCAGGATGGCCTGGGAAGACTTGGAAGTTTCTTCCTATGCTGACAACCATAGTGACAGCTCCCGGACCACTTGCGATAAGGTCTGAACCTGGCCAGCCAGAACTTGGGCTGGATTCTATCAAACAGGATCCTCCAATAGTAGATTTGTGGACAGTTATAATGTTACGGCTTACTAGCAACTGATATAAGCTTTTAGAACTGATGGTAGAGGCCTTCACCTATAGCAGCCATCTTTCCCATATGGTTAGGTGCACTCACAGGTACTTGGATGCCCCCAGTACCCCAGGCCACAACAGCAATCAATCAGAATAGGCATATTTTACACAGGAGACAGAGAGCAGGTCAGCAAACACAGTGGCACACATGCTATAACTGGCAGGCAGGCTAAGCCCTCCCTGCCTTAAATAAAGATATGGACCAATCGAAGGAAGAGCACTAGCTTCCCTAATCAGCCTCATGAGGCTGTTAATTAAACCTAACTGTGCGTGCCCCGGCTGTCAAACTAATTACTAGGACACGGCGGCAATGAGAAGAGTGTCCCGGTCACCCTGGCAACTCTGCAGCTGGAAATGACGTTCCGGCTGCCAGGGCAACAGCTGGGATGCTGCCAAGGGCAGATCCAGCCAGGCCATCACAGATAGTGTGGCAGCTCGAGACAATGTCATTATACGCTATTTATTTGTGCAACCCCTGGTACTTACATGTAAAAAATAGGGACTATATTGCACATTAATTGTGTAGGAACTAATTAACTGTGGCAACTACCCTTAATTGTAATGACACTGAAATGACTGGTAAGGCGTGCTAACAGTTGTACTTGAAGTTAGTTGAGAGTAGAAGTCGAAGGAAGTTATGCTTAATTCTTCTGAAAAGATGAGTTGATGTCCAGTGCCTAGAGCTCTAGAAAAAAAGGAAAAAGCTTCCAAGTGGCCCAGGCACTTGATAGAGAACTGTGGCAATTTACTTGATAAGTGACTTGAAAAATTGTTTCACATTAGTGGCAACAACATTTTTTGCATGCAGGGTTCTCTTCTGTCAGTAATATAGTATGCCACTTTCTTCTAGAAAGGTATGTCTTTGAATTTTTTAAGATAAGGTAAGAGTGACTGATATATGATGGGAGGTGAGAGCTGGTAAAAAAAAGGGGAAGCTGATTAATATGAACAATACCCAGTAAGAGTCTACACTGAGCAAAGAGTGTAGTTTCTGTCAACTGGCCTATCTGTAAACCACAATACTGCTTGCAACAACATAAAGGCAGAAGGAACTGAAACTCTACGACTACATCCACTTCAACAAGTGTATAAAGTGCTGAAAAACGTATGGGAAACAAATAAGTGAAATTACATCTGCGGCTGTTACCACACCTGAGTTTATCATTAAATGAGTCAGTAATGATAATGTGATAAAGGGAACTGATGCCAGCCTGATAGCTTACTCATCATCACACTTAATATATACATAAGACGAAATAGACTAGTGTTCATCTAGAAGGAGCATTTAAATAGAAAGCCTGGCCATAAATACTATCAGTTAATTTCTAAAGGACTGAGAAACATTATTAACTAAGACTACGTTACTTCCAACAAAACGGTTCAAATTGTGCTTGATATATCCTAAGGAATATTATGCTATAGCACATTTTATTAATACATAAAGAGCACAGTCAAAAACTAAAAAAGGAAATATTTTGTGCCAACATTGCTCCTCATCAAAACTAGCAACTATTCTGACTACAAGTACATCACCATAACAGATAATTAGATATGTTAAAAATAGAGCATTTATTCACCGTTATGAGGGAAAGACATTTGCTTTTGACCACACAATAATAACATTTGCTAAATAGCTGTTATTATCTTTATGCTAATGTAAGAAGATAAAATTAGGAAAATCTAATGCTAGTGTTATTGATGGTAAACATTGTTAGCCATAAAGTGTTCCAGTATAGATACAATTGTACTACAAGGTCTTAATGTTATGATGCTATCAGGTAAAGTGGGATACAGTAAGGAGTGTTTTGATAATTGTTGACTAAAGTGATTTGAGACAGTGAGGTACTGTTATGCATATATTTAATGCTAAAGTGTTTTAGAACCTGCTAATTAAATAAGTAATCATGGTTAATTTTTTCTAGTGGTTTATATAATTAATTGGTAAACAATGGGTGCTCAAACTCTGAAGTACTAATCCCAATTCTATCAAGATTCAGATGGAGGCGCTGTTCCATAGTTCTATAAGGTACACTCCTACTTGGTAACCTGGGATATCCTTTTTATCCCAGTTACATTTGTATCACGATCCTTTAATGTACAGCGTTGGATGATATATTTGCACTTTATTAATAAAGAAAAATAATAAAATGTTTCATTCAATGTTAATACAAATGCTTGAACATCTGTAACCAGTTAAATATTCAATTGAATTTCACTGGTTCAATGTCCATAAACATATGGGCAGTACAATTATCAATAGATAAAAGAGAAATACCATGCACTAAAGATTCGCTGATGGCAGAACAAATCTTCAAATATTAAATAAATAAGATGATACTCTTCTGACGCTATTCATATGCAAAGTTCACTGTTCAAGCTAAAATTGATGCATTTTGGTGTTTTTAATTGTGAACAAGCATGAACATGGTTAAAACACTTCAAATATGGTTGAATCTGTTCAACCCTCTCAAATTTTGCTCATTTCTTTTTTCTTTGATTTAAAGTTCATGAAATTCTGGTAAATTTATACATTTTGTAACAAATTGGTAGAACCGGTTTAAGAGGTGATTTGCAGTCGGTTCAAGCACCTTTAATAATAACTATAAATTTAGTTAAATTTAAAGCTATTTTTTATCGATGTGGCTTATAGGTTATACAGGTGTTTGAATTTAATGCATTTGGTGTGTTTTAAACTTATAATTATTAAACTGTTTGGTTTCAATATGGGTACAAATTACTGTAACCAGCCTCTACTTTTTTTTATAAAAGCTACAACTTAAAATATAATTTTAGCCTTAAAACACCATATATGGAGCCTAGATCCAATACTAATACTTTCTATATACTTCAAGTAACAAATATGTGCACATCCCAACATGATTAATTCCAATCAGGAAATTGATGAAAAATTGGAGTAGAGCAATTTGTCAGGTGGAAGGTATTAATATGTAACGACATCTAGGACTTATTGTGGGCCAGTCATGATGAATAGTTCTTGCTCCACTTAGATTCTGCTCTGTGTGTGTTTAATATACAGTCATTATTTCTATAATGTTTTATCTTAAATTCAAGAAACTATAGTAAATTATTCTTAATCAATTCTCCTTTGTAGAAGAGTAAAACCATCTGCATTTCTACCAATGCCGTTGAATGGTGGACATTAATTATTACACAGCATGAAGTCCCACAGTTGCAGATAAGATCCTTACTTGGCAGAATAATAAAAGACGCAGAAATGTTATATTTATTATGTCTTGAGAATGCACTACAGGACACTGCTTTTCTCTGTTTACATTCTGAACCAGAAGCCATTTGTTCAGCTGAGGTCTGCAACCATGATTTCATAGCTGTTTTGGTCATTTTACACTCATTTAGTTTGTGTGTTGCAGAAGTTATAAATACATGTTTGTATATAAATATGTTGATACATTAACCAAACATGATATATATTCATAAAAAGATCCCTATTACTTAACACAGTTTCTCTTTTAGTTTGTCAGAGCACAGCATGGGTTGAAGGTGATACATATGCAATGCACCCATGGCAAAGAGCCATAAAAAGGCAAGATGATATTTATAAGCTTTAGAGATTTGCTGGCATATATTTCTAAAGACCTAGAATGTCGTTGGCAAATCTTTATAAAAAAAAACAATAATGATATTGTGAAAGTGGCTCATGTCTCAGTTCTGGTACTGGTTCATAGAGGATTGTTGGACTGAATTTTCATAAATGTTCATTTCATAAAATTCCTGCCTCCACTATGAGTAGGAGAAGAGTATATGTTAATAAAGGACAGTCATAATGTTATGAAACTTGCTACATGCGTTTCCACTTTAGATATGTGTGTACTGCTAGAATAAAATGCTTAGTTTAAGTACACTGTTTACAGCTTGCACCATGCTCTTCCATTATTCAGCATAGGGCCAATTTCTCTGGTTATAAATAGAGATGGTCACTGACCCCCGTGTTTTGGTTTTGGATTCGGTTTTGGGTCTGGATTACCGTCGTGTTTTGGTTTTGGTTTTGCAAAACCGCCATTGCGTGTTTTGGTTTTGGTTTTGGTTTTGTTTGGTTTTGTTTTGCTATTTTTTGGGAAAATCCATGTTTTTGAGTCTAAATTAACCCAATTTAGTGCTCCAACTGTTTTAGAGACAAGTAATCTAATTGTTGAGGTAATAAATCATCCAAAAAAACTGTTTAATTCTTTGTTGGTAGGCCTTCATTTATTCTACACACAAAACAGATTGTCTTCCTCTCCATCTATGCATATTGGCAATGCAGCCATCGTCTTTGGATGTATATTACACCCTACACTTATAGTTAAATATGTAAAGAAATGGAAAAAGACAGTTTGCTTTCTGTCTCTATAGACCCCCCTCCACTTTTTTAAAAAAAACTAAAAATTCAGCCATTATAGACTGTACAATATTAATTGACATGGAGAAAGCCAGTTTGGTTTCTGTCTCTCTAGGCCCCCCTCCACTTGTATGAAATACTAATAAATTCAGCCGTTATATACTGTACAATATAAATTGAAATGGACAAAGGCAGTTTGGTATCTGTCTGCATCAGATCCTCTCTCCACTAGGAGTAAAATAGAAAACTATTCAGCTAACTAATCTAGAATATAAATAGAAATTGAGAAAGGCAATTTGGTATCTGTCTGCATCATAATCATCAACATCATCATTAGCGCCCTCGTCGCCTACACAAATCTCCCCCTCATCCTCTTCTAATTCCAAAGTGGCATCCTCAATTTGTGTATCACCGGCTACACTCGGGCTATTAAGGCACACATCAGCAGAATGCTCACGATTAGACATCCCACTGTTGGATGGACTCTCCACAGGGATTGTTGTCATTTGTGAATCAGAGCAAATATTATCCTGTAATGCCTCACTGTTATCTTGCAGCTCGGCTTTGACGTGTAACAGTAGTTGTGCACCAATTGTAGGCTGGGTAACTTTTTGGGATCTGCCACTAATAGCCAAAGGTGAAGGCCTCATTCTCTCTTTGCCACTGCGTGTGTAGAATAGCATGCTTGCAATTTTTTTTTTATCGTCACTTAACTTTTGCTCAGTTACACTTCTTTTTCGCTTCAATACAGTAAATTTTTTTTTGGTTTTTGATTTTTGCACTAATTTGAAAACACTCTGTTGTTTGACCTCGCCTTGGCCAGATGACGTACTAGGAACACTAACATCAGGACTGGTGACAGAACCTGGTTGCTCATTCAGATCATATGTGGACTGCTTTGTATCCATTCTGAGCGCAAACCACTGGGGAGTGCTAAAAATTATTTGGTAGATACTGCTGACAGATATGACTTTTGACAGCCAGAAATATAAATGCACAATTAGGGAGGACACCCCAAAAGCACTGAGGAGTGCTAAAAATTATTTAGTAGATACTCCTGACAGATATGACTTTTGACAGCCAGAAATATTAATGCACAATTAGGGAGGACACCCCAAAAGCACTGAGGAGTGCTAAAAATTATTTAGTAGATACTGCTGACAGTTATGACTTTTGACAGCCAGAAATATTAATGCACAATTAGGGAGGACACCACAAAAGCACTGAGGAGTGCTAAAAATTATTTAGTAGATACTGCTGACAGTTATGACTTTTGACAGCCAGAAATATTAATGCACAATTAGGGAGGACACCCCAAAAGCACTGAGGAGTGCTAAAAATTATTTAGTAGATACTGCTGACAGATATGACTTTTGACAGCCAGAAATATTAATGCACAATTAGGGAGGACACCCCAAAAGCACTGAGGAGTGCTAAAAATTATTTAGTAGATACTGCTGACAGATATGACTTTTGACAGCCAGAAATATTAATGCACAATTAGGGAGGACACCCCAAAAGCACTGAGGAGTGCTAAAAATTATTTAGTAGATACTGCTGACAGATATGACTTTTGACAGCCAGAAATATTAATGCACAATTAGGGAGGACACCCCAAAAGCACTGAGGAGTGCTAAAAATTATTTGGTAGATACTGCTGACAGATATGACTTTTGACAGCCAGAAATATTTATGCACAATTATGGGGGTCACCCCAAAAGCGCTGGGGAGTGCCAAATATTAAGAAAAAATAATAAACCTCTATCCTCCTCTCTGCACTAGCGATTTTGGTTAGAGCAATTGCAAGAACAATATTGTATTCTCTGTCCCTGCTCTAATCAGCCTATGACTACACCCTGCTCTCTCCCTCTGTCAAATGGCGATGGATTGCTATGGAGGCGTGTATTTATAAAGTTGAAGTATGGCAAGAACCGAGCCCCGAGATCCGACGACGTCATGATGACGTTCGGCCTCGATTTGGATTCGGAACGGGCGGGAGAGTACCGAGCTGCTCAGCTCGGTACTCGGATACCCAAAGTTCGGGTGGGTTCGGTTCTCAGAGAACCGGACCCGCCCATCTCTAGTTATAACAGATTATGCATTTTGCAAATCCCCCTGTAGCAATATAGGCATATAGAAATGTTTTCTTATGCAATGCAGGTTTAAAACAGCTATAATTAGAGATATAAACCTTTATAGAATGTACAGTTACCAATGCATACACCATTCATGAGAAATTATATTATTTTTATTATATGATTATCAAAACAGATCCCTAATTGTCTTTTATTTACTGCTATTTTTCCTAAGGCATAAAGCAAACTAGCTATTAGTGTGGACTGATATAATCTCATGCAGGGCCGGATTTACCGCTAGGCAACCTAGGCACCTGCCTAGGGCCTAGCGGCTCCCGAGAGCCCAGCTGGGGGGGGACAAGTAAAAATATAAAAAATAAAAAAAAAAAAATAAATAAAAAAAAAAATTGTGGCCCCTCCCCCGACTCGCGGCACCCGGGGGTGCCGCGAGTCAGATCTTTTATTTTGAGAACTGTTTCTTGTCACTGGGGGCGGGGTTGTGATAGAGCCGGCGGCTGTATTCTTCTGTGATTTCAGGCTTGTAGGACTGCCTGTGCTGACAGCTGCTGTTCCTGTCTCTGCTGGCGCGCTGAGTAGAAGGTGAGCACACAGGGGGTTCCTACACTATGCACATATGTAAATGTAACAAAAATAATATGTATTGAGGGTATTATGTGTGGTGTGATATCAACTGGGGGTACTATGTGGGGCATGATATGATCTGGGGTTACTATGTTTATGATAATATGATCTGGGGGTACTATGTGTGGCTTAATATGATCTGGGGGTACTATGTGGGGCATGATATCATCTGGGGGTACTTAGTGTGGCTTAATATGATCTGGGGGTACTATATGGGGCATGATATGATCTGGGGGTACTATGTGTGGCTTGATATGATCTGGGGATACTAAGTGTATGATAATATGATCTGGGGGTACTATGTTTATGATACTATGATCTGGGGGTACTATGTGTATGATAATATGATTTGGGGGTACTATGTTTATGATACTATTATCTGGGGGTACTATGTTTATGATACTATGATCTGGGGGTACTATGTGTAGCATAATATGATCTGGGGGTACTATGTGTATGATAATATGATCTGGGGGTACTATGTTTATGATACTATGATCTGGGGGTACTATGTGTGGCTTGATATGATCTGGGGGTACTATGTGTATGATAATATGATCTGGGGTACTATGTTTATGATACTATGATTTGGGGGTACTATGTGTATGATAATATGATCTAGGGGTACTATGTGTATGATAATATGATCTGGGGGTACTATGTTTATGATAATATGATCTGGGGGTACTATGTGTATGATAATATGATCTAGGGGTACTATGTGTAGCATAATCTGATCTGGAGGTACTATGTGTAGCATAATATGATCTGGGGGTACTATGTGTATGATAATATGATCTGGGGGTACTATGTTTATGATACTATTATCTGGGGGTACTATGTTTATGATACTATGATCTGGGGGTACTATGTGTAGCATAATATGATCTGGGGGTACTATGTGTATGATAATATGATCTGGGGCTACTATGTTTATGATACTATGATCTGGGGGTACTATGTGTGGCTTGATATGATCTGGGGGTACTATGTGTATGATAATATGATCTGGGGTACTATGTTTATGATACTATGATTTGGGGGTACTATGTGTATGATAATATGATCTAGGGGTACTATGTGTATGATAATATGATCTGGGGGTACTATGTTTATGATAATATGATCTGGGGGTACTATGTGTATGATAATATGATCTGGGGGTACTATGTGTAGCATAATATGATCTGGGGGTACTATGTGTATGATAATATGATCTGGGGGTACTATGTGTATGATAATATGATCTGGGGGTACTATGTGTAGCATAATATGATCTGGGGTACTATGTGTAGCATAATATGGAGTCAATGTAATATACTCCGAACTATACATTGGGAAGGGGGGGCAGACTCTTGCCCCCACAATATCTGATGGCAGCCCTGCGTGTGTGTGAGGGGCCACTGTGTGTGTGAAGGGGGGGCCCAAACTGATATCTTGCCTAGGGCCCCATGAGGTGTAAATCCGGCTCTGATCTCATGTGATTATTAAGAACCAATAATGAACCATTAATCTAAACTGGCAGGCTTCCCACAGTTTGATGATGTCACAAAAACCTTCTCAAGAACATAGTGATATTCGCACTCTCAGACATCCATATACAGTTCATACTTGCCCACTTTTCAAACCTCCCAGGTGGAGAGGTTGAGTGTCAGGGGTTGGAGGGGGCTCGGTGATTTTATCTTCTTACTTGGGGCTTAATGATGCATTTGTGCCTCCATCACCTCTGGGAGGCTCACAAATTTCGGGGAGTAGTAGGCAAGTATGATACAGTTCCACAAAAATATATGCACTGTCTGCAAAAAAAGAGATTGGTGATGTGATACAATAGCACTTGCACTATACAATCAAACCATAAATGACTCCCATTGTGAGGCTTATTCACCAGTAACATGCAAAATGTGCAGTAACCCATAGCAATCAGTCCCATATTTGCATTAATTTTGCTGATTGGTTCAGCTGCTGCACATGTTTACTTTTGAACTTTGTTAGTAAATAACCACCTCTATGTTTTAAATCACAAATATGACAAGTACACTCAAAGAGAACATAGAGATCATGCAAACCTTTGTTAGCATAACTGATGATTTTCAGCATTGGTTATATTCCACTAGCACTGTGTTAGTAAAGTGTGTAAACAGAGGAAATGGCACGCATGATTACCAATGTCACTGATCCAGTGAGTGAGCATGAATGGGACTTTGTGTGCTTATGTTTTCACTCTAATTCCCTCAGAAGTTCATTGAGCTTCTGTCTGGCAATCTTGAAACAATATAGCTGACCTGTTGTTTCATGCCTCCCTAAGTTTCATTTTTTTCTATATTGATATGAATTAAACATCTTACCATATACGTGTAGAGAAGTGTAAAAGAAATGGTAACTAAAACATACAACTACGTAAAAGGGATGATTTTATGAACAATACTAGTCAATGCAAAAAATTGATTATTGTTATTATTGTTTTCACCCTATTCCACACAAAATGTGAGGTTACAATTACAGTGCATGAAGGCATTCTAGTGAATGGAGAAGAATATTGCTGAAGCATAAACTCCTAATAGGTAATGGAACATTATAACATTATATCATAAATAAACATAAAACTTTATCATTTGGAAAAAATAAAAGAATGTGTACTACATTTTAACAAGAGTTATACAAGGTGGTGGATATCTCTGTTGTATCATTAGCCATTTCTGTGTAATTTTAAAATTGGAGACAAGAGGGGCAGGCAGTGGCAAAGTATTGTGGCAGCGTTAGAGAAGCTGTTACTTCTGTAAGGAGAGAGAGTATGGCAGAGCAGATCAGGGAGAGAGAGAGCATCTGGGGGAGCCTTGCCAACAATTAATCCATTGGGCCTTACAAGTGAGTCCCTGGCCTGAGAGGTCCTCCAGGCCTGATTGAAGTGCGGGTGACCAGAAAAGGACTATAAACAAGAAGGCTTGAGGTATACTGGATCTATTCGGCCCTTTCAGGTTCATCTTCTTTCAAAGAATCAGATAAGTGTATAATTTCACAAACTGTCACTAGGGGAACAAAGCTGAATGCACTTATTGCATTGAGTGAGAAGTGGGACACAAGCACACTCTGCATTAATCTGACACCTCTGTATAAGCTCTGATACAAGCCAGCTAACTTACTGTAGTTGAGAGACTCTTGCTAGAACCGTAGAGACTTTCTCTTGACAAATTCAACCTTAAAACTTGATACTTTACTAGTGGGTCTAATTGGGATCTGCAAGATATCTTTTTGAACACAAGTAAGCCGGGTTACAACTGTAAGTGCACCATCGGTACCCACCTATGACTTGCAAGGGGTTATATACAGTATATTAACTGTCCAGCTTGCTGAGGGTAATTAATATCTTTTTGTGAGAGTGGAGGTAGTGTTGATATAGGACTTTAGGTGTCCATTCCAGACATTAATATACCTTATTATTGCTACTTGTTATGACTAAGCTGTTATGGTTATCACTCTGGGTGGTAACGTAGTGAGTTAGGGATACATAAATGTTCCAAGGTGGTTTTACAAAATTTCAGGAGTCTATGTGGGTTTATTTATAGAGTCACTTGTGCACGGTACAAGAAGTCTCCCGTGGTAGAAGAAACCACATCCAGGCAAAACTGTGACGACTCGGGTGGAGGCACTCTGCCACGAGATGTGAGAGACACACTCATACACAATACAGATATCTGCTACAGCCCCCCTCTGGACTAAAGGGGTGTTACAATATATATAATATATGACAGATAATAGAAAGGAATAGTAGTGATAGCATTGTTTTGTAAAATAAAACAAAAAAAAGTACAAAAAAATAATGCTGCACATATTTAAACATATATCTTACACCGGGATTGACCCATAGACCTCTATCACAGCCACAATCCAATTTTTATGGTTTTTTCACAATATTTGTCAGTAATTCGCTTTTAAATTATTTGCACCTGTAACTGTGACGAATCAAGGGTGTATTCAGGAAACACTGTGAGCTTCCAAGTTGTCCAGGAATTCAATAGAGAACTGTGGCAAGTTACTTGATAAGTGACTTGAAAAATTGTTTCAACTTAGTGGCAACAGCATTTAAATTTTTAACTGCTGCAGGTGAAGATAGGAGGTCCTGTAATGTAGCACATTTCAATTTATCCACTTTTTACTAGTCAACAAAACCCACTGAACAGTCATCTGTACAATCCCTACACAAACATTAACTAGTACGGTAATTGCCGTTTTTGCATAGGTAGGGTAGTCTCAGTAAATCTAGAATAAAAACCACGCACTTCACCTTTGATAATGGCGCTTTATCAAAAGCAATCTGATACAGAGACTCTAATATAGCAGCTGCAAAAAAAAGAGGTTGCCACCCTCTAAAATATATACAGAAAAAACACCAAACTTTTGCAGTGCTGCACACTAATTTTCAAAACAAAATATGAAATCCTGGTCACTGGTCACTATATAATCAAATATATTGTTTTATCAATAATACAAATAAAAACATAATATAATATAATCAATACATGAATAAATGAACTCAACCAAGAGAATCAGATAATAAAAATATACTAAAAACTGAATACATAAAAAAACAATTACAAATAATAAAAGTAATGGATAAATACAGAACAGACACTAAGATGATAGGATAACTCTGGGGAGTAAATGTATCAAGCTAAGAGTTTTCCGGCAGGTTTGAAAAGTGGAGATGTTGCCTATAGCAACCAATCAGATTCTAGCTATCATAATCGTCACGTATGATGAGCTCCACTGGAGCAAACTGGTGATGCGCTGTTACTGCAAATCCATAGCGGTTTGTGTGATAAATAAAATAATGCCTTGGGATAGAGTTCAATAAGATAAAGTAAATAATAATACCCTGATGCTTTTTATTACAACATATAACTTCTTCAGAGAGAAATCAAAGTAGCCAGTGACCAGGAGCTGATTTCATACTTTGAACATTAATGTGCAGCGCTGCAAAAGTTTGGTGTTTTTTCAGTCTCAGTAAATCTGTTATACCTGACACCAGATTAAATTAACTTAAGTTTTAGTCTTGGAAGTCCTGCTATAAATTCCACCCTTCCTCCTGGGGACTTCCTGATATAAAGATTTCTGGGGTAGGAGGAGCTAGACATTTGGGGCTCATTGTGCATGTGACAGCCCAGGCATGCTTAGATGGGGCCCTCTGCTAAGCTCTTCTGAGCATGTGCAGGGGCCAGAGCCATCATTGCACATGCAAAGGCGATTGAACATGCTCAAAACTGCAGACTGGGGGCCTCAGAAATGTGGTCAGGCATTGCCAGGCCTTTCTTACATCCTAATGAAAAGTATTTTATCAATGATAATAAAACACTTGAATCACTCTTGAAACTGCATGTAATGATGCAGAAAAATTATTGGCACTGTGCCAAAGGTTAGCTTTTCTTACAGTATTATAGCTGCACTGGGTCAGTGTCATGCTATTGAACATATTTTCAAAACCTGGAGATGTAATTTCCTGCAATCTGCAGGCCATTTGGCACCAATTTTCATAGTGAGATAACAAGCTGTAACAGGAAATGAAGCTAGCAAGTAGCAGAAGGCACACTCTGAAGAAGAAAGCATCTCAGCCCAGGAAGTAGGCTATGTGAATATAATTTTATATATATATATATATATTGTAACAAAAGGAGGCATTTAGCTGGCAATATGCAGAGAAAGCAGGGAAGTAGAGTAAAACATTGGCACAGTTATGTACCTAGGTGGAGATTAAACTAGGTAAAAACATATGTGTATAGTTTAAAATTGGTTTACTTACATGATTTAAAAGCTGCTTCCTCTCAGCAAACAGACAGGGTGGGTCTGATAGTCTAAACAGAGCCAGGGATCTGCGTTTCCTTTTAAAGAGAAGGTGGGTGTGTCACCTGTCCATCAAGCTAGGCCTGTGGGAGGAGTGTCAGGTATAAAACCCTGCTTGTTTCATTGTTCAGGGAGATCAACGCTGGGCTAGCTGGCTGATCTGGACAGAGAGCTGGACTATGTATAGTAAGCGTTGAGGGTCTCCATAATTGCTGTGCAAGTATACGGTGTCAAAACATTATTACCATCCTGACAATAAAGAACCATAAAAAGGAAGAAGTTGTACGCGTGTGCTTCTGCAGTAGCGGGCTCTTGCCACAATATATATATATATATATATATATATATATATATATATATATATATATTATAGCAATACAGTAACATGCATGAAGTTGTCGAATCTATATCAGCATGTTCACCTGTAAGTGTCAGTTTATCAGTTATGAGCTCATCAGCTGGAGAGAATTAAATACACTGCATGGTTTGAGTGTACAATAAAACTCTGCTTTATTAGTTACAATTTCCTATCTATATAGCAAAAATCACGTATTACAGAAAACTACGCCCCAAAAGGTTTTAACCACTCATGTTCCCTTCACACAGATGTTAGTATATTCTCTCATTATCCACACTAGAACTCCCCAGGATGGGGGGCTGGCTTATCTCCTGTCTGGTATGTCCAAGGTTATAAGCATAGCCTTGCAAATAATGAATTACTCCTACAAAACAGGTGCATCTAATTGTATTTAAGCTATAACAGAACAAAATGGCTATAAGGCAACAAGATGGCGTCAGCTTAGCAAAATCACATTTCTCATTTCCCATCTTTTTTTTCATTATATGCCCTAACACTACCTATCAGAGATCACATTCTTGCTGTCGCTTTTAATGGGTACTTATACGCATACACCCTTCTAACAGAACATATGAATAGGATTGCCTAAAACTGGATACATAGAACAACCCATCCCCCATCAATAACAAGTCCATGATCCCTCTTCTAGCTGATAGATGGTCAATGAGTCGACAACCGTCTTGCACCCACTGCATGTCCTGATGTCAGATGTTCACATATATCAGTGAACATGTGAGACTCTGGGGCCTCTTGTGCTTCCTTTTTGTCTTTTAACTATGGATTTTTTTAGGGAAGGAAAAAAAGGAAAGGGAGGAAGAAAATACACAGTGCGCTCGGCAAGTGTTATATGTCACTTATTTCACAATAGAAGGGATTGTCCATTGTGCTGTATATCTTCATAAGGATAAACTTCAGTAACGAGCATGTGGATTCCAAGGAAAAGATTCTTGGTTTCTGCACTGATCACAACTGGCAGTAGTACTGAGAGTTCCACAAGGTTCACACTCATTAGATGGGGTGTACAGTACAGCAGTTAAGACAGATGTGGTAACTTTAATTTTTCTGGAAGAGAAACACTTAGCTTTAATACACTTGCTAATAAGCCACATCATCAGTTTTATTAGTATATATATTATAATAAGGATTAGTAACAGTCCTTGAAGTACAACATGTATAAAACCTGATAACCATCCTCCTATACCCTTGAACCAATCGGCCAGGTACAGCCATGAAAACTATCCTTCTAGATAAGCATCTCCAGTGTGCTCCTTTAAAAATTTATATTTCATGTCTTAATTTTTTGTAAGTGTTCATCAAACATTTTCTCTGGATCATCTGCGTCACTAGTTAAAAAGGTGCAACCCTGGGCTTCAATTTACATATTTAGGGTCAGGCAGTACCCTCCAGACTAAGCTGTCAGGTAGTCCAATATTAACCTATTGTTTTGTGTAAATGTAATAATGTGTTGGGCCACAATACTCTCAAATACATTTCTGTATTGGGTGTAAACCCCTACAGTCATGGGTTGCTCTTTTCCTATTTCGTTGGGTTAAACTTTCATGTTAGAATTTTTCTCATTATGTATAATGATCTCTACATTACTATTGGCGTGAGTCTGGTTCTTCCAGACCCGGCTTTCCTTTCTAGACTAGTACACATCTACAGCCTACAGCAAAGGAACATAATGTGCAGTCAATATTCCTCCTGCTATTATCAATGAACACCACTCCCTGGTCTCCCTTGGACCTTTAAAAAACCTGTAAAATACATTTTACTCAGACTCCCCTTGTCTGAAGATCTTGCAGTGGGATGCATGTATTCAGGTGTCATTTCCCTGTACTTCCACTACCATGGGAGTCGTCAATAAGACCTGGGGGTAAATGTATGAACATGCGGGTTCTTCAACACCCGCGTGTTCAGCGTGTTCAGCGTTTAAATTTCAAGCTGCGCTGCATTGTAAAGGGAAACTTCCCTTTACAATGCAGCGCCGCTTGAAATTTAATCGCCGAACACGCTGAACATGCGGGTGTTGAAGAACCGCATGTTCATACATTTACCCCCTGGAAAGGACTCTCATATCTGGGTTCAAGACTCTTCCTGACGTGCTTTTTCACGACCACCCAGTCCCCTGGTTGCAGTTTATGGGTACCTGCATCAAAATTAGGGCCTGGAATGGAAGAAATCACTTGACCATGTATTTCAGTTAGTTGTTTCTATAATATAGCAACATAGTTCAACAAATCACCATGTACATGCTGTAGTTGCTATGGAAAGTAACAGCCTGTTCTGTGTGCTGTGTCAAACAGTATCTGATTTGGTGCTAAACCTGTGTCTTTCCTAGGAGTATTTCTTATACCCCATTCATACTGCACCAAAATCCCGGGTTTTTGCCGGGGCGAGCTCAAACGACCCGGGTCTTGGTGCAGTATGAATGGTACAAGTCAAAAATCCCGGGTCTAAAAACCCGGGTCTTCAACCCGGGATTTATCGAGGGGTAATTCCCGGGTCGGACCTGGGTTGCCTGCACTATGAATGGTGCAACCCGGGTTTTTCAACCCGGGTTGCACAGAAAACAAGCTGATTGGCTGTCTGCCTGTCTCTGGAGGATGATGTCATCGGTGGGAGCCCGTGGAAGATTCAAGAAGGAGTTTAGGAGAAATGGTGGATGGTGGAGTGCAGATCAAGCTGAAGCAGAATCGGAGTTTGTTGGAGATAATTGCTTTTATTTCACTGAAAAAGTGTGTATTAACAGCAATTATGACACACTGGATGGAGGAAGAGGTGCGTGAGCTGCTGAATGTCAGAGGGGAGGAAGAAATTCGAAGGCAAGTGACTGGGACTGTGAAGGATGCCACAGTGTACTACAACATCGCCAAAATACTCACACAACGTGGCATAAAGAGGACACAGCAACAAGTTCTGAACAAATTGAAGTCCCTGAGGAAGCAGTACACTAAAGTCCATGACCACAACAGGCGCAAAAGTGGCGCTGCAAGAATGGACTGGCCCTTTTATGACCAGTGCAATCTTGGTCTTTGGACATTCTCCTCTGACAAATCCAATTGCACTGTCATCTTCTAGCAACGTGGATGCGGCTATACCAACACCACCAGAGAGCACACAGACAAGCGAGGCCGCAACGGTAATAATAGAACATTCTATAGAAGACACCCCAGAACTGGAGTGCTCTGCCACAACAGATGACACCAACATTTCTTTGGACGAACTGAACGATTCACAGCCATTCCCTGCTGCGCAAGTCGTTACAGATACTTCGCAAGAAACGCAGCCAGAACCAGTGCCTGTGTCAAAGTCTATGCCAGGTCCCAGTTTACGCTCCAACAGTAAGTATCTTTAATAATCTCACATAATAACCAACTATATATACATACCAATATATCTACATAATTGGCAAAAAAAAAATTAACTGTATAAACATAACTGCCAAAAACAGAGAACTATATCAACAGAAATGCAAGCCAAATACCAATAAATATATCTACATAACTTTAAAAAAAAAAAATGTTTGAACATAACTGGCAAAAAAAGAGAAGTATATCAACATAAATACAAACCAAATACCAATATATCTACATAACTTAAAAAAGAGAACTATATCAACAAAAAGCCCAAAAGACAAATATAATACACTCCAAAGTATTAAAACATTAACACGCATATGTTGCAGTGCAAAACTACTGGGCAAGAGGGAGGAGGCCTCAAGCACATATCAGCTTACAACACTGCTTTTTTGTTGTGCCACATTATATATTCTAATGTATGTTTTACTGTGTTTTTTTCTACGTACAGTTTACAACGTTCCTAAAAAAACGCAAAAGGCCCAACAAAATGGAGCAAGCAACTAAAACAATGACAACTGTCATGATGGATCAACTGCGGGAGATGGACAGCACCATGAGGGAACACGAGAATACACAACTGCAGCGTTTCATGGACAATGAGCGGGAACTGCAGGACTCTTTCCTCATGCAAATCATGAACATGCAGGAACGTGTGTTACGCGAAAATCGTGACTGTATGATGGGATTCATGGACAGACTCCTCTCACGGGTGCAGGCACCTCCTCCAAGTCCTTACTATTATGACGGACATTATCCTATGTACCAGCGGGGGCAACACATGTTAGGCAACAATAACCCTCCAAACCCGGTACAGAATACACAACATGCTCAACCTATGGGTAACCCCAACATAGAATACCCACCTGGTGACCAAACCACTCCACAACCAGAAATGCCACAATATCAGCAATTGTAATAATCATGTTTTATGGACAAATGTTTAACAGTTAATTGTAATCATGTATGTTACGTGTGATCTGGAAACACGCCGTTAGCTTCACATATTACGTGAAAAGCAAATTTGCACTTACTGTTTGGGCACATTTGTGTCTTCTGTTTACTACTTGTCTATATTTTATTTATTTTTTCTACATGCAAGTAAGCACTTTTGTATTGTGTCATTTTATATTTTTGTGAAGAGACATATGAGGAAATATGTACAAAACAAAATACAATATGTGAAATAAACATTTTTTTTTTTACTTTTACATTTGTGTGGTACATTCAAACAAGTGAGGTCAAATTGGCAGTGAGGGTGGTCCTAATAAGTTCAGCAGAGGTATTGGTGCGCTCTCCTTCAAAAGTACTGGAGTCCACTGACAGCACTGGCATTTCAGATTCCTGCACATTCCACTCAGGTATCATCCAGGCGCTGACCTTGTGGTAAGGAGATGAAGCGATGATACAGGGCTTACAGCAATGCCGTGGTGACTTCATGCACTAGAGTGCACACCGTGGATATCCCCACTCCAAACAAGCAAGAGATCGTCCGGTATTCTCCAGGGGTAGCATACCACCACAACACAATAGAAAGGCGCCTACATGGTGGAATAGGTTTCCCAAAGTTAGTGGCCTTCATTTGCTGCATAAAACAGCAAAAACACACTAGTAAACATGAACTCTGGGCTACACAAAAGTGAGTCATCGACCATGATGAAAAGTAATGTGGTAAACAATCACCACCCACTTTTGCATCATTTTTATGCGTCAAAAAACCAGTCACCTTTCAATGACATCACCATTTTTCAGCCAATGAAAACTGCTCTGGTGATGACTCCCACAAATTGCCAGGGCACAGACTTGTGCAGTATGAATGGGGTCAACCCGGGAAATTCCCGGGTCCGAGGTGCAGTATGAATGGTGTTTCTGAGCTGGGACGCTCCGAGCCCCGGGAAAAACCCGGGATATTGCCGGGGCGGCAGTATGAAAGCGGTATTACTGAGATCCATGGCAGACCTGTTTCAGCCATTATATTGTGCATTTTCAATTGCAGAGTACCATTAAGGCGCTCCACACATCCCGAACTTTGGGGTCTGTGAGGGGTGTGAAGGGCAAATATGATTCCCATGTCTTTTAACAGTTCCTTGAATCCTTGCCCCGTAAAGTATATCCCTTTGTCACTTTCAATGACCTCTGGTACCCCATATCTGCAGATTACCTCACTCGCAAGTTTCATGGCTACTGCTTTAGCATTTGCTTTTCTATACAGCCATGTCTCCAGCCAGTGACTAAAGAAGTCGACACAGACTAGCACATTCTTAAAAGCCCGAGCATTTAATCATGCGCAATTACCAACGCATAACTTGAATCAGTGTAAATATTTACTCTTTGTCCTTTTGCATATATGCATGCAAGTGTCAGGGCCTTTAATTTAGCTTCTTGTGCTGACATGTGACTCGGTAGATTCTGTTGAATCACTCTTTCTGTGTGTGTGGTTACAGCACACCCGGTATAGGAAACACCATCTATGTGGTAGCGTAAGATGTCTGCATTTGGTAGCAGTGTATCTATGTCAGATAAAACCAAAGATCCTTGTCTCATTAGTTCTACACAATAATATTCAGAAAAAATTTGTGTTTGCATTTTTTTCTTCCTGTTCAAACTGGGATGGGATTCCCCCAAATCCCTAGGGGAACCCCAATATATACAGGTAATTCTCCCATCTTTTGAAACTTGCTGCAATAAGGCAGCAGTTTTCAACATTGTGCACCACTTAAGTGTAATGTTACAGGGAGTTAGCAGTGCTACTTAGTCTGGCTGCTGAGAAGTGTTTTGTTTGTGCTTGATTTAAAATTTCTGTTACCGCATGTGGCACCATTAGGGTTACTGGGTGCCCTAGCACAATATCTGTACTTTTTCCAAACACTATGGCCGCTGCAGCCATAGCTCATATGACTGGGTCTAATTGTGCAGAGTAGTATGCAAGTGACCTTAGCTTACGACCATGTATCTGTGTCACTAGCCCTTGTGCATGTGCACTTACTTTATAACAAAATAATGTGAAAGCCTTGTCATAATCTGGCAAAGTCAGTGCTGGCGCTGAAGTTACTTCAGCTTAAAATTAGTTAAACATTTGGCTCTGCTCAGAGGAGAGTATAAATGGCTTGCTATCATCCAGAAGTGCTATTGCAGGCCCACAGATAATAGCTCATAAAGGGGTCTATTTATTAAAGTTTTTCCCCCTTGTAAAGCCCGAAAACAACGTTTTCGGGGCTTTACCGTTAAAATCCTTATGTATTAATCTAGCATAGCAGCAGATATCGGAGATATCTGCTGCTTTGCGCCCATTAGCGTTTTTCTGAGCACTCCCCATAACAATGTATGGGGAGTGCTCAGTAATGCTATGTATTAAAGACTGGCAGGTGAAGTATTTCTCTTTTTTTACTTGTTAATGTACCCCATCTGAAGCTGGCGTACATTAACATAAGTGAAACATTACACTGAAAACAGCTCTGCTCTGATGAGCAGAGCTGCACAGCGCATGTGTGGAGGGATCACATGATCCCTCCATCACATGCTTCAGGTTCCTGCAGACATGGATCTCTGTGCGCATGCCCGAGTTTACCGGTCGGCGCATGCGCACAGGGATTGAAAGAGGGACGATCGGCACCGCAGAGGGAGGAAAGAGAAGAATACAGTGTTAGGTAAGTGTAAGACTTCACAGGAGCAGCCGTTTTTCGGAACGGCTGTTCCTGTGTTGATTTTTAATACATATGAGAAACTTTTCAATCCGCATCTATGCGATGAGGATTGAAAAGTTTCTACAGAAAAAAACGAAGGGTCATAAATAGACCCCATAGTCTTAAGGCTTTTTCATTTATGTGCAAACATTGAATTCCCATCAATGCATTACCATACCCATGATACAAAGAGGTATTTACAGTATATGATGATTATAGCACAGTAAATAAGGGCAGTGAATGTCTTTACAACACTGATTGACTCAAAACTATTATGAGGATAAACGAATAAAAACCTTTGTTATCTACCATAATTTGACATTACATTGCATTACTTTCTTTCAAACCATCTGATATAAAATTTAGTTAAAAAAAACAAAAATAAACTTAAACACTATTTCATATTTAACTATGTTAGTCCATTTCTCCTTTTCTCTTTAAAAACATCTTCTCACCTTCTTCGACATACAGAAAAACCACCTAGTTCATGCATTTGCTATGCAAATAACCCATAAACTCTAATATTTCTTTCCAAAACAAGGTAATCATTACTCAGCAGAATCTACGTTCTTTAAATCCTTCATTAGTTTATACTTATGTTTGTTGTGGCTGTAGACCAAAACATATTTCATTGGAAGTTGGATCAATGCAATCTGGATTGAAAGGGTGCTTTGTAGCTGGAGAGCTTCTGTGAAGAAAAAACTTTTGCATAGAGATTAACATTTATTCACTAGGAATTACAGTAACTGTTATTAATTCACATTAAACAGCTGCTAATACGACACTTGTTTAAAAGTTTCTCTTTGTAGCTTAACTGTGACGCTATGTGTTCCATGCAATGAAAAACTGATTTCCTCAAAGGTGCAGTCCCTAATCTCACAAACAGGGAATGTCAAAGTGACGAGACCTGGACGAGTGTTCAAAGTCACTCCTTTCTTCAGTACAACCTCCTTGAATGACTTCATTGAAATTCAGGAAGAAATAATCATTCATCACCAGCAGCCCCTGGAAAACTTTATAAGCATTCAGCCATTTTAAAAGCAACATTGTCTCATAAATCAGAGTACTCTCGTTAGACACCACACATTGTGTCTGTAAATCACTCAACATTTTCTCAACAAAATCTCCTGTGACCAAATATTCACACACATTTCCAGATTCTGTGATTTCCATGTTTAAAGTACAAATATATATTCACAATTCTCGCTCACAGACGACATTTTATTTCATAACATTTCTTTATGGGCATAACAAACCCTCCTGATTTCTGAGAACATTTATCAGCGCCATTTTACACAGATAAAAACAGCTTGTAATATCTCTCCATGTAAAGCTCACTCCCACAATTCTCAACTTTATTAAAGAGAAAGCTATTTTTCTCAACTTCCTAAACAAAATTACTTTGTTTAAATACAGAAAATGGCTTGTTGGACCCCAGCCAACTTTGTTCTGACACTAGTAATAATAGTGATAATGTACATTATTTACAGTCTTGTGACGGACCAAAGATTTTAAAACTTCTTTTGCATCTATTCAAAAGCATTACATTTACAACTATAACATTTTTTCAACCTTGAAACATGTCTCTTGTAAAACGGTCAAGACAGACAAACACGGATCTCCCTCACACGCAGTAAGACGGAGATTAAACTCACATACAGAGAAAGAAAAATGAACTGCTATCTTCCAGCCTACTGCTGTGGAACTACAAGTCCCAGCATTAGACTAAATACACATTAGCTTCAACATGTTACTATCAATCAGCTCTTTGGACATATTTTTTCTCTTGAAATATTGAAGCATATTTGAAGACCTTTTTATCAATGTTACATACATTGTCAGATAACAAAATACAGCGTGCTTCTTATCTCAACACACTGAAATCTTTTACACAGAATAAGGGAGGGGCACATCTCACTCTTTAAGCTGCGCAACATCAAACATTCATTTTTATAATACACAACCTACTTGATTCATTGTTTTAGTAATTATATCATTTAGCTTGTGATACATTTATCCTATCTACATATTTTGCGACTTTCCAGATCTCTTAACTTTCCTTTGCCACCTCAAACTATCTCTTTGGGTTTGGGCTCAATACCCCTTTGTTCTTGTCACATTAACACTTGCAACACCCTTGTTTCTTTATTAACACATATCAATTCCTTCTTTGGCTATCCCCGCTTTCTTGATAAATTGCTTGCAGACCTTCTACTCCCCACACATCCTAGAAATCTGCGCATCATTTCTATGGGGGGGTTGCTGTCATCTATCTGCTTACTGTCTATATTCCCCTTTATTGACTGTACTTTTGAGTCCCAAAAGAGACTCTGGTCTAGTTTCTGTGGGTTGTCCCAATAGTGGACGTCCCGTTCTGTGGACTCCTAACAGTGAATGTCCGGGTCTGTGGGCTCCATACACTAGATTCCCCTTTTGGGCTCCATACAATGGATGCCCCTTTTGGACTCCTTATACTGGATGTTCGGTTCTGTGGGCTCTGTGCCCTGGATGCCCCTTTTGGACTCCTTACACTGGGTGTCCGTGCAGAATAGCCTGACAGCATCTGGGATGAAGGTCTGAAAACTCTTTCTAAACTTCTTGACAAAGTTCTGGGGATAGTGTACCACACATGCACTCAAAATTCACTCATCTTTCAGAAATCTAATTACCAATACAATTACAATAAACAAATTGTTAGTAACTGTATAATTCTGAGACTTACAGATCTGCGTGCCTAATACCTTAGACGGACATGAGATAACTAAACAGAGGAGCCTGACGAGTAGAAAACTACTCACCCGGGTTATAGTCAGGGTCCTGTGTCCAGGGCAACCTCCAGTTCTGTCTGTCCTTGGCTCAGGTCAGCAACCTCCAATGCTGTCGAATCTATATCAGCATGTTCACCTGTAAGTGTCAGTTTATCAGTTATGAGCTCATCAGCTGGAGAGAATTAAATACAATGCATGGTTTGAGTGTACAATAAAATTCTGCTTTATTAGTTACAAGTTCCTATCTATATAGCAAAAATCATGTATTACAGAAAACTACGCCCCAAAAGGTTTTAACCACTCATGTTCCCTTCACACAGATGTTAGTATATTCTCTCATTATCCACACTAGAACTCCCCAGGAGGGGGGGGGCTGGCTTATCTCCTGTCTGGTATGTCCAAGGTTATAAGCATAGCCTTGCAAATAATGAATTACTCCTACAAAACAGGTGCATCTAATTGTATTTAAGCTATAACAGAACAAGATGGCTATAAGGCAACAAGAATGGCGTCACCTTAGCAAAATCACATTTCTCAAAGTCATGTGTTCATTCTTGGTTAATTGTACTTGCAAGCAGGATGCCATCAGAAATTGTGGGTTCCAGTACAAATGCAACAGGCAGGGGCCAACACAGTGCGAAAATGTCCTCAGCACTTCCACATTGCTCTTCCCAAAATGCCCTACTCACTTGCTCCAAAATTCCACCACATGCCATGTAGACTTCCCACATGCTTCAACACAGTGCCAGATGCCCTGAGATGCCACATGTACACCAAAAATGCCCTATATGCCACTCAGACCTCCCCTAGTTCCCCATAAATCTCTTTAGGTGCCCCACATACTATCACCTGCAGACCTCCACACAAACAGTAACACTGAAAATCACCTAGCACATTGTCAATAACATGATGATATTGCTATAATAAGATTATGATAAAATATCAAATATCTATGATAGGAATAAGGTAAGGCCATATTGTCTGAGTTGTAGTTTTTGTTTACCTTTTATTTAATGAAATAATTACACGTGATCAATGGATCATTGGTAATGACTAATCCTAAAATAACATTTCACAGTGAGGTTTCATAGCAAATAAACAAGAACTGTGTCACCAGATTTTTTTGCATATTAAACAAAGATGTGTTTTAATTATAAATATGTAAAGATTCCAAAACCACACGGTGATATTGATGCAGATTATACCATACTTGCCTACTTTTGCAGGCAGCTTTCCGGGAGGGGGTCCGTCGAGGGGGGCGTGGCCATGCGCGATGCACCACTAGGCTCCGGCCCTGTCAATCTCGTGCAATGTTAGCCAATCGCAGCAGGGGGCGGGCCCACAATGACACGTTTAGCCCTGCCCCCGCCATCTTCAACAAAGCCAAAATCTGGATGCGGGATTTTTGCCTGCTCTCTCGGGAGTCCGGGAGAACTCCTAAAAATTTGGGAGTCTCCCGGACATTCCAGGAGAGTAGGCAACTATGGATTATACTTCACCCACAGCCCAACTGTGTTTCTAGTAAGTGACAGAAAGGAAGCATCATATTCATCTAATACTGTTGGTCACTTCAGAGCTTGCCTACAGTAAATGTGATGATATAGTGTGTGTAACATATTTGCTTAATGAAAGTTGCAATTTGGTAATATCCAACAAGGTTATACAAATCAATGTACATAGTTAAAAATGAACATATCTGTAGTTACAGATTCAGGAAAACAAATAAGTCATGAGGTAAAAATCTTCAGCTCACAGTGGAGGAAGCCATTGGGGTCACATTAGATACATACACAGTACTCTTACTAGGTACAACTTCCCGTGTATAACTGGTCACAAGGTCCTATGGTCACCAGATTTTTTAATGCATTGTGAGCCACCCCCAAACATAAATTCACTTACCTTGTTTGTAAGTCTGTAGATCGCTCCCTTCTTAACTACACAAAGGAAACATTTACTTACATAAAACAGTAATATAAAACATAGATCCCTAACCATTATTTCATCTTAAACTCAGAAACCAAACTACATTTTATAAAGCAGTAATTCTGAATCTAATTATTTTAAATACCCTCCCAGTCAAACAATGCGTTAAACCTAACTTTCATCTGCTGCCAGTTCTACATCATGTAACAGGGACTTCCAGAAGCAAGAAAAGCAGCAGGGAATCAAGTTTGACAACACTGAAATGACGTAGGTGGTGGTAGAGACAGACAGTTTGAGTAGGACAGCGAGAGACTCCACAGATCTGCAACAGACTACACCTGTGCATTTAGGGATGTTACCAAAAACCGGAAACATTACTTTATTGTGTGCTGCTGAAATCATTAGCCTGGAATCGATCATAATGTGCCTATGTTCTACCTGAATGCAGCATGTTTGCATCACACTCACAAAATATATAAGATAATTAGACATAGCATATACTACGTCACTATAAAAGTTTGGAAACTTATTCTAATTTGCTCTGCCCTCACGATTGTATCCTACTATCTGGGTGTTGGTTGGGGCTGTGTGAATGTAGAAGCCACCAATCTACCAGCACTGCTAGAGGCACTCACAACAGGGTCCAATCGCCTGAATTTAGCCCTGAAGATCTCATCAGATGCTCCCTCCTTTCTGGTAGAGGCTCTATTGCTACTGGTTCCATATCATATGTATCCCAGTGAAGGCAGGAAACTCTGCAGCTCTCATGAAGCCCATATCAATCATCATAGGCAAACCGAGGGGGGTTTCCTAGTGTCGGTAAACCCCCCTCCAAGCCTGTGGCACTGTATAATTGAGGTGGCTGGACCCTGCTCCTGCTTCACATAGCTCTGCTTGAAAAGGGAGAGCTGTGTGCACTTAACAGTAGTGCACACAGCATTGCCCATGTATATTATGGGGATAGGAAGAGTTGGAGAGCAGCCAAGCACTGTCTAAAATTATAGCTATGCCCCTATGCATGCTGGTCACGCCCACTGGTGGCGTGGTGTGGAAACCTCACTCTACAAATTCTGCGTTTGCCCCTGATCATGTCCATCTTATACACTGTCCAGTATTGGTGGAGGTTCCTACAAGCCCCACAATGGTGCTGTACAGACTGCAAATAAGCATCATTTGGTTCTTCAAGGAACATCCTATAGACAGTGTGAAATGTTGCCATGCCAGAGGTAAATGTGGGCAGGAATTTGGGCTACCCACATCTATAAAAAGATGCTGTAGGCATTGGAGCTGGGACATCGCGACTACCTGGGCACTCCAGCACTGGATGAATCCTGGGAAGGGGACAAAGGCTCTAAAGTGACTATTGTAGAGGCAACAGTCTGTAGCTAGGGGATACTAGTATAATAAAGTGATGCAGTAGCAGTGGGAATAGCAGAAGGCCAAGGCAGCTCTTATTTGGCATCCTCCTCATTCTTTGAAAATATGGAAAAAAAAACCTGTATATTAACTTTAAACTAATATGAAGAAATACTAACAAAATAAAAGTTACAGAGACTTTTCCCGTGCAGCCCCCCTTCTCTGGAACGACCTCCCTCGTTCCATCCGTCTCTCTCCTACACTGTGCTCCTTCAAACGTGCACTCAAAACTCACCTCTTCCTCAAAGCCTACCAACCATCTACTTAACCCCCATCTTCTCCCTTTGCTCGTCCTCCCTTCTCTCCTCTTGCCTGAACTGGCTCCTCTTGTGCCTGGTCTGTTTACCCTCCCTCAGGATGTAAGCTCGTATGAGCAGGGCCCCCTCCCCTCCTGTCTCCATACCTGTTCTTCCGCTCCGTCTTTACTGCATATGAATAGCCGGAGTTTCTGAAGTATTGGTACATTTTGTTCATTGTTCTGTATGGTTTCACCCTGTATAGTCTACTGTTAGTACTGTGTCCGGCGCTGCGGATACCTTGTGGCGCCTAACAAATAAATGATACTAATAATAACAACAATAATTTACAGACCTTACTAAAAAGTAAAAAAAAACTATAAATAAACAAACACCCATTATATATATATATATATATAAACATAACTGAACTCTTAAAGAACCACTAAAAATAAACAAATTATAACTTTTATGTGCCCTCATGTGTTGTGGTGCCTGCAGGTTACACAGAGATTGCAGATGGATTCTAGAAACTGGGCATGGCCAATCAGAGCTGGCATTCAAGAAATCAAAGCTCTACAAAGAAATCGTGATTCACAAGAATAATTTAAAAACATATATTTTCACCACGGTTCACAAATTTTATGCAAAATTCTGATGAATCATGGCAAACAGAATTTCTGGATCTTCATTCTACGCTAACACACTGGGCCTGATTCATTAACAAACGCTAATGCCAATATGTGCCATATTTTGCGTAAAACCACACTGCGCATTCCCAGAAACGACACATGCGCCAAAGACCGCAGCAACGTCCAATTCAAGTTCGAGTGCAAAGGACCCTTACTACAGACTACGATTTAATGGGTGGAATGGGAGTGAAATGGGCGTATGCACATAGTCAATGTACAGTAAGGGCATGCTAAGCTTGTGCACATTCAATTCAACCTTTGGGAATCTCTAAAGTATGTGATTTTCTGTTCTATCACTTGCACTAGTTACAGGTCTGTGTAAGTGTCGAGTGATACTGATGATGGTCACGTATGCATGCTAAAACATGTGTTTGCAATCAGGAGCAACTGTACAAATGCATTTTATGTACAGCAGACATTCATAACATCCTCATATATGTATTTTAAGGAGAGGAAAAAAAATAAATTAAACCCTTTTTTATTTTTGAATGTTTTGTCATTTATGACTATATTATTAACAGGTAACATTAATTGAATAGATTTTTTTTTACTGTGCGTTCTTTTGGGACTTTATATTACACATATGTATAGTAGATATCCTGCAGTGTATTGTCTGTTAGAGCAGACCTAGGGGTAAATGTATCAAGCTGAGAGTTTTCTGGCGGGTTTGAAAAACCAATCAGATTCTAGCTATCATTTATTTAGTGCATTCTACAAAATGACAGCTTGAATCTGATTGGTTGCTATAGGCAACATCTCCACTTTTCAAACCCGCCGGAAAACTCTCAGCTTGATACATTTACTCCCTAGACTAGTATTCATTAACAGACGTAACTTCAGATCCGCTCCTTGTTGAATATGGACTTGCAGATGCCCAATGTATGTACGTTTTTTAAAAACCACACACTACGTTTATTTTGCGTTTGCTAAATCAAATCCGCTATGTCTATGTACTGTATGAATGCGAAAATAACAAATGTTACATTTTTTTTCGTCCTCTCCAATAAGTACATTTTTTTTACTGTAAGTTTGCTGAATTTGTCTTTAACTTCACATTCTATAATGTAGACACGGATATAAGGCCGGAGACAGTGGGGACAATTAAGAACAGTAACAGCAACTGTAAAACTGGCAATTTCTAAAACAAGCTGCAGCAATAACATATATGTAGTTTCGTATATACTATTGATTTAGAAATGTTAATTTTATAGCGATCAAGTGCCAGGGCAAAACTACTGTACATCTTGGTTAAGGTATACCGCTGTTTCATTTGTGTATAGAACTGCTTTTCCAGCCCTACTTGTAACTCACACACAGAGGCCAGTCCATAATAACATGCTGCCCTGCAGTGGATTTTCCACCTAATATTAGCTGGCAAACAGACCCATCACGTTCCAAGGTGACTGTAGTCCGGGGCCAACTACCACCTTGCCTCCCAGTTAGGTGGTGAATTTCTGATATCAAAGGAACAGGATCACTTTGTAAATAATCTTCTATATATAAAAGAAGTTTGTTTGTTTGTAGGCGAATATCTTCGACACCCCTGCACCGATTGGCATGAAACCAACACAAGGTGGTCCAGGGCCAACATTCGGACCTCCCGTTGGTGTACACTGGGCAGAACTTTGACCCTGGGAGCCTGTTCTGAGCCTTTCACTGGATGGATTAGGATGAAAATGTCACATACTGGTAACATTGGATCCCAGAAGACATATTAGGGGGTTGAGGTATCGGTTGACCCTCCGTTGGTGCATGCTGGCCAGAACTTTGACCCGGAGAGCCTGTTCTGGGCCTTCCACTGGATGGATTTGGTTTATTTTTCTGTCCGGTTATGCATTTGGACACCCCTGCACCAATTGGGATGAAACCAATGCAAGGTGGTCCAGTTAGATCCTACCCAGGTTTTAGAAGCATTTGGGTTCTGGTCGAACCTCCTGTTGGTGTATGTAGGGCAGAACTTTGACCTGGGGAGCCTGTTCTGTTCCATTGGATGAATTTGATTTGTTTGTTTGTCCAGTTATGCATTCAGACACCCAGCACCAATATAAGTTGGATGCTGCCCAGAATTTAGGGGGGTTGGGGTTCTGCCTGGACCTACTGTTGGTGTACGCTGTACAGAACTTTGACCCGGGGAGCCTGTTCTGCGTTTTCTCCTAGATGGATTTGGATGAGATTTAATATAAAAACAAAAAACAACACTGGGCAGCCATTTCATGGGTGTATTGGAAGAGCTGCTAAGCTGCTAATTATTTTTAAAATGTTGACAGTTACATCCAACTCATTGATAACTTAATAACTTGAAGATTTAAACCCAGGCAACGCTGGGTACTTCAGGTAGTTATGTATAAAACCTTTTCATGAATGGTCTTATGGGCAGGTTGTCAGCCATTCATGACCCCTGAAAATCCTCCCTTAATGCCAGATAAGATAACATTTTAGCTATATACATACTGTTCTTAAAACAAGAGCTAAAGTAGAATACACTATAAATCTTTTTAAATTAATGAAAATTGAAAACATCATCACAATGGATTTGCTCATTTAGACAGAATTATAGATGAATGGGACAAACAATTTATAAGCAGTCTTCAAAAACTTTTCATTGTTAATAAGCATTGTATTTGATGACAATTTAAAAAAAACCTGCTACTTTGATTTCAGTTTCCTAAATCGACCACAAAACTAAAAATAGGTACAAGGAGCAAAATACATTGCCAAGAAAATAATACGTTTTTCTAAAGAGGCAATGAAGAACATACAAAAGCTTGCCAAAATAGAATAAGTATTTTGGCATGCTTTTGTAGATGTTCTTGAACACTAACAGCCCTGATTAGTCCAATACAGCCGGTTTAAATGTATATTATCCATCGACCAGACACTGCAAGATAAAAAAATAAATATAGAAAGGGGTTTTTTTTCTATCTATTCTCCATACAAAGTTTGCTTTTCCAAAGAGACAGTGCTCCCTGTAGCATTTGTTTTTCTTAAACCTCATTTGAAAGAATGATTAGTCGTTTTAAATATGAAGCTACTGAGATGTTGGAAGGAAAAAAAACCCACCTTGGTAGCTCTCCAAAAGAGCACAATGCAGTTAACCAGAAAATATGAGTTATTAGCTTATCATAATTACATCCAGTTTCTAAAGTAATGGAGCAGTCCACAGTGAATTTCTTCAGGGAAGTGTAACAAAGAGTGTGAAATGAGCAGATGGATTTAATTTTTGATGAATTTCGACTGCTAAAATGATCTCTCAAGCTATCCTTGGTTTGGCATGAATCGTGTTAGCAATTCTTAACCCCTTTGATGACAAAATAATTGCAAAGCAGAGTTTTATTCTTTTTTTATTCTTTTTTCATGTTTAGTATTTATAAAGGTATATACTTTTAAAGTAATTTCTTAGAAAAAAATGATATTATAGTGAACATATTTACATTTGTGTAACTGACACAGAAAAGACTGAATTATGACATTTGTTTTGTGTCCCTGCAGTGTTTTATAGGTAAAAACAATGGTGCCGGCACAGACTAGTAGTTCTGCCTCAGGTAAAAGATTATATCCTTTATGTGGCCTGGCAAACATCTACAGCTTTTTACATCTGTATAAAAGACTGGCAGAAGTAATGCTAAACAAAACCCTGAATAATTCAAACTCTGCATAAGTTTTAACCTTATATAAAGTGTTACCAGGCACAGACAATAGTTTCTACTACTGTCGCAGTGTCCAGTACTTCAGATCTCGACAGTTTACCAGTAATATTAACCATATAAATATATTATGCATAAGATTATTTTCATTAACAACAGGTACCTAGTTTCTGTATACACTCGTAAAAGACATTAAAACAATACAAACAATACAGAATTGCTTACCATAATTCCGGTCATAATTCCGGCACTGGAAATGTCGGCACTTAACCTGCAGACATGAACATGTCATCAGGCTAAACGCTGACAGTTCCATTGTACTGACAGGTTCACAATGTCGTTAGTGTGATTGGCGACACTGACCATGTCGCAAATCACAACGCCAACATTAAAAGTGTGATGGGTACATTTACGCAACAGATATTAATGTACAGGAAATATTGATTATCACCTTCATCCAATTATTAAACTTCAACAGAAGGGACTCAAGAGGTATGAGGAAAAATCTAAGTATACAAAGCAGACATGAGAAGTGTAGGAACATGGGAAAGGTGAAGTAGCACGGGAAACATTAGGATAATGTGGAGGGACATGGGGAAGAGGTAGATGGACACAGCGATTAGCCTTGCATCATGTATTATGTTTCTTATTTTACTATATAGTGTTAAAAAGCATCTATTAATATTAATATTAATTTCATACAACCAGAACCATATAGGTTCTGGGGGACTTGACAGCCCCTAGGCCAGGGGCCAATCACTTAAAATTTTCATACCATAACTTCTAAATTACTACTTTGACCACTGTTTTTTGTTTTTTTAAGAACATACAGTAACTACAGGGACTTGGTACCGATCAGGACCAATGGGTCCCTGCCCCATTGGGGCTTACAGTCTAAATTCCCTAACACACACACACACACACAGACATACAGACAGACACACACAGACTACGGTCAATTTGTTAACAGCCAATTAACCTACCGCTATGTTTTTGGAGTGCGGTAGGAAACCGGAGCACCCGGAGGAAACCCACACAAACACGGGGAGAACATACAAACTCCTCACAGATAAGGCCATGGTCAGGAATTGAACTCATGGCACCACTGCTGCAAGGCAGAATTGCTAACCACTTAGCCACCGTGCTGCATGGTAGGGAAATCCATACATAGGTAGCATCACAGGAAAGTGTTGTAGATGAGAGGTGTTTTTCAGAGAGGAGACAATGCACAGGTCAGAAGCAAATCTAAGAGATTGTGAATGAAAGCATTTCTAGATGAGTTTTAAGATGTATAAAAAGGTGCTGTTGAGGGCTTTTTAGGTGAATTAGAATTGGATTTGGTGTCATATGGTAGCCAGTGTAGGGATTTGCAGATTGTTGTGACTGGTGTGGAGCAGCTTGAGAAGAACTTTGGTCTTGCCTCAGCATTTAGGATGTAGTGGAATGGGAACAGATGAGTGAGGGGCATACCAGATACAACAGGGTTGCAGTAGTCTACCGGGAAATGGTGAAAGGATGGATAAGAGTTTTGGTTGCAAAAGAAAAATGCATATTCTAAAAACATCTCAAAAGCAGAGGCAATTGTATGATGAGAAATACTGAAAGTGATTAGTAAAGTAAAGGGCAGAACCAATGGTAACACTAAGGCAAAGGATGTGTTAGACTGAGGAAATTGTAGTGTTGTTTATGGTGAGTGAAATTTGATGGGAGATGGTGACTCAGGGAGGAGAGAAGATGATATGCTTTGTTTCGGACATGTTGAGCTTTCGGTAGCATTGGGGCGTCTATGTGGTAATAGAGTAGAGATGCTCACTGACCCCCGTGTTTTGGTTTTGGATCTGGATTACCGTCGTGTTTTGGTTTTGCAAAACTGCCATTGCGTGTTTTGATTTTGTTTGGTTTTGTTTTGCTACTTTGTTGGAAAAGCAATGTTTTTGTGCATAAAAAAACCAAATTTAGTGCTCCACCTGTTTCTTGGATAAGTAATGTAATTGTGAAGCTAATAAATTAGCAAAAAAACAGTTTAATTCCTGGTAGGTAGGCCTTCATTAATTCTACACACAAACCAGATTGTCTTCCTCTCCATCTATGCATATTGGCAATGCAGCCATCATCTTTGGGTGTATATTACACCCTACACTTATAGTTATATATGTAAAGAAATGGACATTGGCAGTTTGGTTTCTGTCTCTCTAGGTCCCCCTCCACTTTTAGAAAATACAAAAAAATTCAGCCGTTATAGACTGTACAATATTAATTGAAATGGACAAAGGCAGTTTGGTTTCTGTCTCTCTAGGCCCCCCTCCACTTGTAGAAAATACAAAAAAATTCAGCCGTTATAGACTGTACAATATTAATTGAAATGGATAAAGGCAGTTTGGTTTCTGTCTCTCCAGGCCCCCCTCCACTTGTAGAAAATACAAAAAAATTCAGCCGTTTTATATACTGTACAATATTAATTGAAATGGACAAAGGCAGTTTGGTTTCTGTCTCTCTAGGCCCCCCTCCACTTGTAGAAAATACAAAAAAATTCAGCCATTATAGACTGTACAATATTAATTGAAATGGACAAAGGCAGTTTGGGGTCAGTCTGTGTATGACACCCTACCCATAATGAGAAATTGCCAAAACAGCAGCCTTTCAAGACGGTACGTGATATGGAAATGCCCCAAGTCCCTTTCCTCTTTGGGGGTAGATTGCTAGACTTAAATAGGAAGTTTTAAAAAGATGTTATCGTCATCATCTGGAGCTTCATCCTCACCCTCATCAGTGTGTACGTCATCATCACAGACTATCAATTCATCGCCGCTTGAATCCATCATTAAAGAACAGTCAGTGCTTGGATGTCTTTGATGGTGAAGGCCTTCCTTGTGGAAGATTTAGTTAATTTTTATAAACATAATTTTCTCCACATTTTTGGGAAGTAACCTTCTACGGCGATCACTGACTAAGTTCCCGGCTGTGCTGAACACTCGTTCAGAGTACACACTGGAGGGTGGGCAGCTTAGGTATTGCAAAGCAAGTTTGTACATGGGTTTCCAAATGGCCGGCTTTTCCTCCCAGTAAGGAAAGGGACTGTCTGACATGTCCATATCGATTACCTCTTGAAAATAATCCTTCACCATCCTTTGCATGTTTATACTCATATTAGATGGAGTTATGGGCAAGGCGACAAATTTTTTTGAAAAATCCTTCAAACCAGCCCAGATGTTAAATTGTTCTGGTCTGCCCCCTGTGTCTTCCCTGCTTCTTTTTGGGAAATTTAATTTTTTACGAGCAGCAGCAGCTTGAGAAAGTGAAGGCGGATACGTCGTCAAGCCGAGGCCCAGTTCAGCGGCCAACTTGCTGAGCAATAGCTCCATGCAAAAGTTCACATCTCATTCATTTTGAAGCAAAAACTCAATGTAGGTCTTAAACCTTGGATCAAGCACAGTGGCAAAAACGTACTGATCCGAGTTCAAGATCTTAATAACTTGAAGATCATTGTGAAGCGAATGAAGTACTTGATCGACAAGGCCAACATACTTTGCGGAATTGCTTGATTTCATCTCCTCCTTCAGTTTCTCAAGCTGCTTTTCCAATAATCTAATTAAAGGAAAAACTTGGCTCAAACTAGCAGAATCTGCACTCACTTCACACGTCACAACTTCAAATGGTTTCAGCACCTTGCACAGGACTGAAAGGATTCCCCACTGTGCAAGTGTGAAATACATGCCCCCTCCTTTCCCAATGTCATGGCTTGTGCAATACGCTTGGATGGCTTTGTGCTGTTCCTCCATCCTCTGAAGCATGTACAGGGTGGAATTCCACCTAGTTACCACCTCCTGCTTAAGTTAGTGGGAGGGCAAGTTAAACTGCTCTTGGAGCTGCTGCAATCTCCTACATGCTGTGGCCGAATGCCTGAAATGGCGTGAAATCTTACGGGCCACCAAAAGCATCTCCTGCACCTCACGGTTATTTCATAGGAAGCTCTGCACCGCCAAGTTGATGGTGTGAGCAAAACAGGAAATGTGCTGGAAATCACCCAGCTGTAATGCTCGCACTATATTGTTGGCGTTATCAGAAATGACATATCCTGGGGAGAGTCCAAGTGGTATAAGCCATGTATCAATCACATCTCTTAGTTTGCGTAACAAATTGTCAGCTGTATGCCTGTTAGTGAAGCCAGTGATACAAAGAGTGGCCTGCCTGTGACAAATGTTACATAGTGGTGTACATGCTGCTGTTGTTCCTGCTGGTGAAGGTGAATGACCAACCCAGTGGGCTGTCACAGTCATATAGTCTTTGGTTTGACCACTTTCACTTGTCCACATATCTGTGGTTAAGTGGACAGTGGGCAGAATGGCATTTTTCAGCGCAATCTCTACATTTGTACACACTTTTTGGTATAGTTGTGGAATAGCTTTATGGGAAAAATGGTGTCGCAATGGAATTCTGTAACGCGGACACAAAACCTCAATTAACTGTGAAAAACCAGCTGCGTTTATTGTGGATATTGGACGCAGATCTAACACTAACATGGCAGCCATGGCGTCTGTGATTTGCTTGGCGACTGGGTGACTGCTGTCATATTTGCTTCCCCTAGCAAATGATTGTTTCACAGTTAATTGTTGAAATGTAGGACTGCTCTTTTTCTGGACCTTCCTCTGGGCTGACGATTCACCCCCAGCAGCTGCAACAGCAGCAGCAGTGGGACTAATGCTTTCTTCAGAGAAATCAATAATAGTGCAGGAGTCATCCAGCCTTAATAAGTGGGATGCAGGGCTAACTCCGAGCGCTACTGAGGATATTGATGAGGATGGTGTGGTGGGTGTATTTAGTAGCCGTAGGGATGTCGGTGAGCGGAGGTTCCTAGCTGATGATGGAGTGCTTATAATTTTTTTGGAAGAACTTTCAGCTTTTCCCAACACTTTGCCATGAACTCTCGTCAAATGGTGTAACATAGACGATGTTCCAAGATGGTTAAGGTCCATCCCTTGGCTGACTGTGACTTGACATACACTACAAATGGCTATACAGTTGTTGTCTGGATTAGGGTAGAGATAATTCCACACATAAGAAGTGGATTTTTTAGTTTTATAGCCTGGCATGACAATGCCCTTTTTCTTGTCACGTGCCAGAACTACTTCCACTGGTGCAGGACTTACACAAACAACCTCATCCTCATCAACATCCTCATTAGCGCCCTTGTCGCCTACACAATTCTTCCCCTCATCCTCTTCTATTTCCATAGTGGCATCTTCAATTTGTGCATCACCGGCTACACTCGGGCTGTTCAGGCACACATCAACAGAACTGCTGAACGGGTCACTCTTTATGGGTACACTAACAGAATGCTCACGATTAGACATCCCACTGTTGGATGGACTCTCCACAGGGATTGGTGTCATTTGTGATTCAGAGCAAACATTATCCTCTAATGCCTTACTGTTATCTTGCAGCTCGGCTTTGATGCGTAACAGTAGTTGTGCACCACTTGTAGGCTCGGTAACATTTTTGGATCTGCCACTAATAGGGAAAGGTGAAGGCCTCATTCTCTCTTTGCCACTGCGTGTGTAGAATGGCATGTTGGCAATTTTTTTTTTTATCGGCACTTTACTTTTCCTCAGTTACACTTCTTTTTCGCTTCAACACAGTAAAAAAATTTTGGGGGTGTGTTTTTTTGACTGATTTCAAAACACTGTGTAGTTTGACATCGATTTGCCCAGATGGCGTACTGGGAACACTACCATCAGGACTGGTGACAGAACCTGGTTGCTCATTCTGCTCATATGTGACTGCTTTGAATCCATTCTGAGCCCAAAGCACTTGTAGTGCTACAAATTGTTTTAGATACTGCTGACAAATATGACTTTTGACAGCCAGAAATATTAATGCAAAAGAATGGGGGACACCCCAAAAGCACTTGGAGTGCTAAAAATTATATTTTTAATCTGCTGACAAACAGGACTTTTGACAGCCAGAAATATTAATGCAAAAGAATGGGGGACACCCCAAAAGCACTTGCGAGTGCTAAAAATTATTTTTAAGATTGCTGACAAACAGGACTTTTGACAGGCAGAAATATCAATGCAAAAGAATGGGGGACACCCCAAAAGCACTTGGAGTACTAAATATTATATTTTTAGTCTGCTGAAAAATAGTACTTTTAACAGCCAGAAATATTAATGCAAAAGAATGGGGGACACCCCAAAGCACTTGTAGTGCCAAATATTGAAAAAAAGACTACTCTATTATCCTCTCTTCTCTATCAATTGTTATCAGAAATGTAGTCAGAATTGTAATCAGAATTGTTATCAGAATTGTATTCTCTGTCCCTGCTCTAATCAGCCTGTGACTACACCCTGCTCTCTCCCCCTGTCAAATGGCGATGGATTGCTGTGGAGGCAGGTATTTATAATTTTCAAATATCGCGAGAACCGAGCCCCTAGATCCGACGACGTCACGATGACGTTCGGCCTCGATTTGGAATCCGAGCGGGCGGGAGAGTACTGAGCCTGCTCGGCTCAGTACTCGGATAGGCAAAGTTCGGGTGGGTTCAGTTCTCAGGGAACCGAGCCCGCCGATCTCTAGTTACAAGAGATAGCAAAGAACGTGAGATGTTACAAGAGATAGCAAAGAATGAGAAATGTCTGTGAAAGAGGTAGATTTGGGTGTTGTCAGCATAGAAGTTGTACTGCAAGTGGAGTAAGTGAATTAGTTCCCCAAGAGAAGTGCTATAAAGTGAGAAAAGTGAAGGGCTGAGAAAAAATACTAGAAGGCTGTAAAATATTTTTTTAGGAAGGGTTCAACATTATTATTATTATTATTAATTTTTATTTATTAGGCGCCACTAGGTATCCGTAGCGCCGTACAGAGACATACAGAAACACGATACAGGGTAAGACAGCACGGTACAGTTAACAAAAAGCACAGTAACTCAGAAGCTCAAAGTACAGCTAGATGAAAGGTGAGAGCCCCCAGCGGTGAAGCTAGAGGGGCAGAAGGGCAGGAGGACCTCACGGAGGAGACAAGGAGCTGGAGAGCAGAGTTAAGGTGGTGGAGAACAGGAGGAGAGGAGGCCCTGCTCGAAGGAGCGTACAATCTAAGGGGAGGGTAGGATGGACAGAGACACAAGGGTAGGAGGAGGAAAGGGGGAGAACGCAGAGAGGGAGAGGGGGGAGAGGAGAATGATGAGGAGGGAGGCAGGAGGAGGGCAGGATAGGGAGGGCGGTAGGTGGGAGGCTGGAAGGAGGTCGGTTAGGTGGGGGACTGGAAGGCTTAGAGGAAGAGGTGGGTTTTTAAGGCCCGTTTGAAGCTGGACAAGTTGGGGGATGTTCTGATGGAGCGGGGGAGCTGGTTCCAGTGGAGGGGGGGCAGCGCGGGAGAAGTCTTGGATGCGAGCATGGGAGGAGGTAACCAGGGGGGAGGTGAGGCGACGGTCATTAGCCGAACGCAGAGGGCGGGATGGAGCGTGGCTGGCGCAGGGCAGAGTGAGAGGGATCGCGACAGCGGGGCAGAGGAGGGGGACAGAGAGCAGAGGATGGTGACAGCGGGGAAGAAGAGGGGGACAGAGAGCAGAGGATGGGGACAGCGGGGCAGAGGAGGGGGACAGAGAGCAGAGGATGGTGACAGCGGGGCAGAGGAGGGGGACAGAGAGCAGAGGATGGTGACAGCGGGGCAGAGGAGGGGGACAGAGAGCAGAGGAGGGGGACAGAGAGCAGAGGAAGGGGACAGTGGGGCAGAGAAGAGGGACAGTTGGCAGAAGAGGGGGACAGAGAGCAGAGGATGGTGACAGCGGGGCAGAGGATGGGGACAGAGAGCAGAGGATGGGGACAGAGAGCAGAGGATGGTGACAGCGGGGCAGAGGAGGGGGACAGAGAGCAGAGGAGGGGCACAGCGGGGCAGAGGAGGGGGACACAGCGTGAGAGGGGCAGTGGAGGGGGACACAGCGTGAGAGAGGGCAAAGGAGGAGGACAGCGTGTGAGAGGGCAGAGGAGGGGACAGCGTGTGAGAGGGCAGAGGAGGGGACAGTGTGTGAGAGGGCAGAGGAGGGGACAGCGTGTGAGAGGGCAGAGGAGGGGGACATTGTGAGAGAGGGCAGAGGAGGGGGGACAGCATGACAGAGCAGAGGAGGGGGGACAGCGTGACAGAGGGCAGAGGGGGCAGTGTGAGAGAAGGCAGTGTGTCTGGATGCAGAGGGGGCAATGTGTCTGGATGCAGAGGGGGCAGAGTGCCTGAGGGCAGAGTGTCTGGATGCAGAGGGGGCATTTTTGCATACAACTAAATAAGTATTTCTGTCCTGACCTAAATACTTATTAAATTTTTTTGACCCAACTACTTCTTAAACAGGACTGCTCAATAATTATTTTGGAGGGGTGCCTTGAAAAAATTTGGAGACTCTAAGGGTGCCGCGAACTGCAAAAGTTTGGGAACCACTGCCATAGAGGGATGTTCTTACATGTAACTTTGCTTTTTTTCGCCACGACAGAAAAGCAAATTTGAATGTGATTATGATTTCCAAAATTCATTGGGTTTGTGACTAGAGAGCAGATCTCATGAAAGGGACACATTTTATGAATTTGAGTTGTACACCATTTTGGCTGGAAATGCTGGTTACCTTGGACCAGACTAGGGCTTCATTTAGTGTTAGGAGCAAAGCAAAAAAAGGAGCAAATTTGTATCTTGGCAAACCATCTTGCACTCCAGGGGAGCAAATTTAAAATGTGCAGATAGATTTATAGTCCTAGCTCCACTCTAAACTGCAGTGTAAAAATAAAGCTGGCTAGGGGGCATGGCCTGGTTGTCCATGGAGTAGCACATCTTGCTGTGTGCTCTCCATCTCAAAAACCCAGAAAGTCTTCCTGTAGCAGTGAACTTTGTGTCTCTGTCTTACCTGCTGCGAGAAGTCATCAATCCTGTCAGCGGTTCTTCATCCACCTGAACAACGTGTGCATCAACTCTTCTTTCAGGCTCCGGTGGGTCCTGCTTCTCTGCACAACCTGCAGTTCCGGTGTGTGTCTCGGGAACTTGTCAGTGAGTTCCTGCCGATGCGTGCTCTGGACTCCATCTTGTCTGCATGTATCTTCATCCATTACCTCTGGAGCCCTGGGACGCTGCTGCATAGCTGTACACCTGGTGTACTGGGGCCCTCTTCCACCCTCTTTGACCTGTTTTCCTTTAAAATTGGCAGTGACTGATCTCTGGTTGACTCTCATGGGGGGTGGCAACTTAGTTGCTTAGAGGGCTATTTTTATGTAAATACTCCAACAGCAAAATGCCCAGTTGTCTGGGACTCCTTTGAGGCTTATCTCAGGCACTTTACTGAATAGAGTCGAGGCTCTCAAAACATTTTCTAGGGAAAAGGAGCGAGAACTAGAGCGGACTTGTAAGGACCTAGAATCAGTCTGGGTGGGGACTCTCTTCACTACTTCCCGCCACCAATGGCTATCTGCCCAAAAAGAGTGGACTGAGTATTTGTTAGATAAATTGAAACGTAAACTGCTCTTTAGCAAACATGTCCAGTATTTGGAGGTGGACAGGGTGAGCTCTTTCTAGCTTATTTGACATTTGGAGGGGGCTAATACTGCCATTCCTGTAATCAAAGATGCCATGGGGGTGCAGCAATTACTGATGCTTAATATTGCAGGAGTGTTTTATGACTCTTTTCAAGAGGTTTATAACTCTCGTGTAAAATACTCTGACAGGGAACTGTTTTATTTGTACACAGTCTGCTTTTTGATTCTCCATTCACACTGAAAGAGACAGATAAGGCCATAATGTCCTTCCCCAGTGGGAAGGCCCGAGTTTGGATGGCCTCGCCACAAAACTTTATAAACAGCACAGAGCGTTTTATACTACCAAATTACTGGAAATCTTTAATACCTTCTTTGAACATGGTGTGCCGTCTCACTCAATGTTTGAAACATTAATTGCGGCCCTTTCAAAACCTTATATCCAGATTCGTATAGGCCTATATCTCTTCTCTCCACTGACGTCAAGGTTTTAGCCAACCTGCTGGCTCCTAAAGTAATCTTAGAGCTTATTCATCCAGTTCAAATGGACTTTATACCCAGTAAGTCCACATGCCTTAATTTGGGGATACCTATTTACCCTTATGCAAGTGTCTGACTCGAGTTCCCAGGAATCGGTGATAGTTTCCCTCGATACCACCGAGACATTAGATTCGTTTGAGTGGCCGTATTTAGGAATTACAGATTTGAAATGGGTTATGTTTATTTCAAATGGGTGCAGCTCCTTTATTCTAACCCAATTGTTAGCATCAGCGCCCATGAGTATGTGTCCAGGTCATTTAAACTAGGCAAGGACACCAGTCCGGGGTGTCCCCTTTGCCCTACTCATGTTGACTTCACCATCGAAACTTTGGCCTGTTTAATCTGGCTCACTCCCTTGAATCTGGGTCTTAAGACTGCTGCTAGAGAGGACAAGATGGCACTTTATCCAGACAATATGCTGCTTTTCCTATCTGACGCTCAGAGCTCCATGGATACGCTTCTATGAGAAAAATTCAATTAGCCACAATGTTCCTCAGAACATCACGGCCGCAAGATTTTTACACAAATCTCAGCTAATATTTCCTCGCACCCCATAGAGGTGCGTGAAAAAATGAGTGGAAATTTACGGTAAAAATTTGCAGTCACAATGTTCTAAGGAACATCGCGTCAAATTGAATTCTCCCCTAATTGTTGTTAATGCATTTGGCGTGTACTCCAGCCTGAAGAGTAATTGGGATAAGTCAAACATTTTCCCCTTGGGTCGTCCCTGCCCGGATCTTCCCCATCGGTTTCCTCTAAAACGGACCTCCTGCTTTAAATATTTAGGTATCTGGATCCCTAACGATATATCTCATTATATACCTTTGAACATTGAGCCTCAAATTAACTACTTGAAATCTAGAGTTCACAGGTGGAAGAAACTACCTTGTGCAGTGCCAGGGAGAATCAATCTCGTAAAAATGATCATTCAACCAAAGTTCCTCTATGTCATACAGCAGGCCCATTTTTCTGACCTCTTCTCTGTTAAAAGTTTGGGTGTTGGATACGGATTATCTTGACTGTCTGGTGTTTGCCCCAAAGGGTCGTCTCCCCTGCTTTACCGGGCGATGAAAGTTTGGAACGATGCAGATGCTTTACTAAATTTAATGACCATTGCTACCTAAAGACATGGCGTATCTACTTTTTGATATTTGCATGCTGCGAGGATTCTCCAATACTTTGTGCAACTTAGAGAAAAATTTTGGATCCCCAAGGCTATGTTTTATTGCTATATACAGCTGACATGCCATATCAGCCCAATTTGAAAGCGGTGTCCCTTCTCTTAAAGATGTACCTACGAAAACCTTATTGCAGCCCTTGGGTTATTCGAAGCTCATCTCATTCACATACTCCTACTTAATAGGGGAATATGCTACCAATAATCTTGTTCGCTTAAAAGTAAAATAGGAGGAAGTCTTTTGCCCCCTGTAAGATGAAGACTGGGGTACAAGTCTTAGTTGCTTTCCCAAGGCGATTGCCTCCTTGAAATACCAGTAGACTCAGATCTATATTTTTACAGAGCATTTCTTACTCTGTGCAGATTGTCCAAATTTACATCTGATCAGACTACCAAATGCCCAAAGTGTGGTGCTCCCTGTTGTAATTTCCAGCATCTCCTTGTAATAATTTTCTAGTTGTCTGAATGCAGAGAGCCCTGGGGTGATGGATACACGTATTTGCCAGGCTTAGCGCTGGCCAAACATAGGCGCAGAGTCTTACGGGTCCCCCAGTCTTCACCAAGAACCCCCGCAAGGCAGGATGGACTTTAGCAACCAGGAACACACAGATTGCGGCCCTCTGAACAGTCATTAGGCGTAACACAGCGGAGAGAGAGGGAAATCCAAAAGCAGGTCAGTTAACTGAGGAGTGGTACACTGGCGGTAGCAAGGTACAAAATCAGTTTGCAGAAGGGAAGTCCAATAACAGGCTGGGATCCAGTACAAAGGCAATAGGGCTGTACAAAATCAAGATCCGAGAAAGAGAGGTCAAAACAAGCAAGGACTGGTACACGAGGGGGTAACAGGCAGAAGCACTTTCCAAGGATTCACAAGGAAAACCAAGGTCAGCAGCAATACAGCATAACAGGGAGTCAGTCTGCGTATGGAAACCTGTTGCTCTGACACTGTTAGAGTGTGTCAGAGTGGGCTTTATATACACTGCAGGTTTGAATATGCCGCCTCCCAGCCACAATCATGTGTCCGCCCAAACCAAGAAGTTCTGATCTGAACCCACGAACACTGTTAATGTGTTTTTTTTGTCTAATGTTTTCTTGAGGCTCTGCCTATATTATATGTATTGTGTATTCTATAGTGTTTATACCTTGCTATTCTGCAGGATGGATGCACAAAACTGCTCTTTTTTTATTTTAAAATATCCTCCTCATACTCAGTGTTATATTATGTATGGCCTTAATATGTACATTATGTGATGCTTTTCCGTTTCCGTTTTTTTTCCAAATACATATGACTCAGCGTATGGGCACAAATACACAAAGTTTATGGGTGGATTTTTGGAGTGCAACTTACACCCAATATAGGCCCAACTCAGCTTCAGGCCCCTAGTTTATAAACAAAATGTTATTATATTGAATATATAATATTTTTTCTAAATATATTAACCATATCCACTGCAAAATGTATTTGAGTGAGAAAGAAGAGTTTATAAGACAGTTTTCAGACACAGTTAGCGTAAAGTATATTAAAATAATTTCAGCCACATCTACTCCACATAAATGAAAAAGATGCATTATGTATATTCCAATAATCTGAACTACACATTTTTTTTAATTAAATAATACACATACTGTATTATTTCATTAAAATGTGAAACTCCTATAAGACCATTTTCTGTCACAATTAGAATAAAGTATATTAAAATAATCTGAACCCACACATACTTCCATATTTATTAAAATTAAAAAGAGGCCTTTGTAACACAGCCATTTGGGGATGCAATTAAAATAAAGTACAGATATGGAATTAAATAAAATGCTTAGAACTTATTAAATTAAATTAATAAATGAGCATGGTCTATTCCCACACTGCCCATGGCATAACCCTCATTGTTTAGCAGTGCTCTTCACAGTGACTGTATAAAAAGACACCTGGTGAATATTTCTGATGTCTAATCATGCAGCAGCAATTAGTCACAATTTCATTCTGGTTTTCACTACTTTTGAGTTAAAAGATCCAATACCTGCATATTAAAATAATTTGAATCAGAGATACTGCTATATATAATTAAGTAAAAAGTTTAATTCAGAAGACAGTTTAGTGTCACTAGTAAAATAAATTATATTCAAAGAATTTAAACCACACCTACTGCCATATGAGTGAGATAGAAGCATTTATCAGAGACAATTAAAGTACATAAAAAAAAATCAAATTATAGTTACCTTCTAATTTTATTTCCATGAAGGATTCCGTGGCAGCCATAACTGAACTTCCTGCTCAGCTGAGCACGAACAGGAAAATACCTAAGGCTATATAATGAATTCTCCTCTTCCTCAGTGTCTTTGTTTCTGAAAAGTAAAAAAACCAACAAGGGTGGGAATATTGGGGCTGTCATGGAGTCATTTGAGAGGAAAAAATGAACTGGTACACATAATTTGATTATTTTGTCTTTGGATCCTGCCATAAGCACACCAAGCAGTATAATACAGGATGGGACAATTAATCAGTGACATCAATCTGAATGCAGAAATAAATATTATTGATCTTGAGTCTAAAGGAAACTGAGCTTCAGCTACTGGTGTCACATCAAGCATATAACATTTTGCAAAGGTGTGGACTGTAGACCATTCTTCTGCTTTACAAATTTCCCTTGACAACACTTAAGAGTCCAGGAAGTTGCTACTGCGCTCGTTGAATACACCTCAAACCTTTCCCCTTATATGCCAAGATGATTACCTCGGGGTCCATCTTATCCAGGATATCTTTTAATGGGGCATGCCCCCCACCATACCCCACACAGAAGGAAAAAGGGCTAATCAGTCCTTCTCTCTTTCTTTGTTCACTGCAGATATATGGAGATTGCTATCACCACATCTAATGTATGTAGTTTCTATTTTTCATACTTGTCTCATGAGAAAAATGCTCGCAATAGTTTCCTGATTTATATGAAAATTTGACACAACTAGGCAAAAATACTCAGATTTGTCCTTAATATTACCATATCTGGAGAAATATAAAAAGATGTTGTTTGCACTATAATGCATTTATTTTTCTTATTTGTCCAGCAGAAGGAACTGCAACAAACAATAAAGTTTTAAGAGTAAGCCACTTGAGATATGGTTCTTGCAAAGACTCAAAGGGACTTACTACTAATTACACAGGTCTACAAACAAAAAAATGTTTGGACAGCTGTTTTGGTTTAGTTGACTGATTCTTACGTTTTTTGGTGCGCTGAATCCAAAAATGACAGCCGTTTTGTCCTGGGACGTCAGGTTTTCGAACAAACGGGTGGTCATCGTTTAAAAAAATCTCTTAATGTAAATATTTTATTTACATGAAAAATATTAACTCATTTGCAGAGGTGACGACAAAATTAACACCACACTCAAGTAGATTGCTTGTGAAATCGTCTTTTTTTAAACTCTAAACTTCTTTTTGAGCTTTTCCTCTTGTAGGTGGCTTCCGGAAGATCCCTGTACAACATCCAGCAGTAGTCAGCCATCATCGTAACACTCCATTTCCCTTGATACCTTCTTTCCATTATATTTACTTTTATATCTTGATGGAAACGTTCTCCCTGCTCTTCACTCACTGCTCCCAAATTTTCAGGAAAATAGTCAAGGTGTGAGTTGAGAAAATGGACTTTAAAGCTAATGGAGCAACCAAGCTTGTGGAACGCTTTTAAACATTGTTTCCACCATTTCCTTGTAATTTGGGTCCTTTTGGTTTCCTAAAAAGTTTTTTTATGACCACAGTAAAGGCAACCCACGCTTCTTTTTGAGTTGGAGTCATTAAACTGATGAAGTCTTTGTCGGATATGAGTTTTCTAATATCCGGGCCAACAAAAACCCCCTCTTTCAGTTTTGCCTCCGTTAAACCTGGAAACTTGGATCCCAAGTACTTGAAGCATTCGCTATCTTTGGGAAGTGCCTTAACAAATTGTTTCCTTAATCCTAATTTTATATGGAGTGGTGGTAATAAAACCTTCTCAGGGGGTACCAATGTATCTCTGAGAACATTCTTTTCACCAACAACCAGAGTTCTTGGTGGCCAATTTCTTTTGCTTCCAGTGATTTTGTCGGTCTCTACTGTCCCATAAACATAGAAAACAAGGGTATTTGGTGTACCCAGCCTGTTGTCCCAGCAGCATACACAATACTTTTAAATCCCCACATACCAACCAGTTTTGATTTTGGTAACCCACTTTCTTGAGTACCAACTCCAAGTTCTCATAAGTCTCCTTCAAGTACACCGAATAAGCAACAGGAATGGACGCATAACGGCCACCATTGTGAAGTAAAACTGCTTTTAAGCTTCTTTTGGAAAAGTCAATGAAAATCCTCCATTCAGAAGAATCATACTGAATGTGGAACTGAGCCATGAACCCCTCTAAATCAGAGCAAAACACCAAATTGCCCTCATGAAAAAAGACAGAAAATCTTTTTCCCAATGTCTGTACGAAGCAAAAGATGCACCTTCCATCAACAAAGTGCTTTTAAGTCTAGAACCAAGTAATTCAGCAGATTGCTTAGGTAGATCTAGGTCTCTCACCAAATCGTTGAGTTCCTCTTGCGAGAAAAGTTTTGGTTCGTCAACTTCAACATCTGAAGAACTTGATCCATCTTCAGGCTGAGGTACAGTTCCATTCTCGTCAGGCCAATTGACTTAATCCAGGTTTGTAGGAGGGTCGGGCACAGGGACGTCTGGACCATGGGGAATGGGACGAATAGCAGAAGGAAGATTGGAATACGTGATGGTGCACTTCCACTTTGAATTATACACCTTCACATCACAGGAACAGGAACAGAAATAACAATCATCACTATGATTCTTTTGCTCGCACCACATCATAGGAATTCCAAATCGAAAAGCTTTTATCTTGCCTTTTGACCAATTACGAAGATCTTCGACGCACCTCTTACATACTTTATGAGGAGCCCAAACTTTATCTTTGTCACCAAGTTTTAATTTAAAATAAATGAAATAAACTTTCTTAACAAAATCCGTAATATTCAACTGCTGCTTTTTCACCATGAACTATCCACATATGAAACAGAAACTGTCAGGCAAATTTACACACTTTCTTGGAGACATTGCACTAATTTTGAATCACACAGACAATAGCAGGATGACGACTGAAATGAAATACAAGATTGTGGAGGAATCAGAGAACAAGTTAATGCATGAAAGAACATGTCCGGGCAGGCCCTAGCAAGCACACTCAACAATGCAGTGATCACCACCAGGACCAATAAACATGTATTTTCATGTTTTTGGGAGCACTGGAAGTGAAAATAAATTTGTTTTTTACATGTTCAGTTTTTTTTTCCCCAAGTATGATGAATTTGAAATTTAGCGATTTCCAGCTACCTGTTTGATCAAGGCACATTTCGATTGTGAAAAAACCTGACATCCCAGGAAAAAACGGTGGTCATTTTCGAATTCAGCGCACCAAAAAACATAAGAATTAGATAAAATTATGAAAACAGCTTTTTGGTTGCAGACCTGTGTTATTAGTACTAGTCAAATATGAAATTGAGGTCCCATGGTGTTACAAATGGTCTAATGCAGTGGTTCCCAAACTTTTGCAGTTTGCGGCACCCTTAGCGTCTCCATAATTTTTTTAAGGCACCCATCCAAAATAATTACCGAGCAGTCCTGTTTTAGAAGTAGTTGGGTCAAAAAATTGTAATAAGTATTTAGGTCAGGACAGAAATGCTTATTTAGTTGTATGCAAAAATGCCCCCACTGCCCTCTGTCACGCTGTCCCCCCTCCTCTGCCCTCTGTCACGCTGTCTCCCTCCTGTCATGATGTCCCCCTCCACTGCCCCTCTCACGCTGTCCTCCTCCTCTGGCCACTGTCCCCATCCTCTGCCCTCTGTCACGCTGTCTACCTCCTGTCACGCTGTCCCCCTCCACTGCCCCAACTCACGCTGTCCTCCTCCTCTGCCGCCTGTCCCCCTCCTCTGCCCTCTGTCCCAGCTCCTCTGCCCTCTGTCCCAGCTCCTCTGCCATGCTGTCCCCCTCCTGTCACGCTGTCCCTCCCCTCTGTCCCCCTCCTCTGCCCTCTGTCACGCTGTCCCAGCTCCTCTGCCCTCTGTCCCCCTCCTCTGCCCTCTGTCCCAGCTCCTCTGTCACAGCTCCTCTGCCACGCTGTCCCCCTCCTGTCACGCTGTCCCTCTCCTCTGTCCCCTCCTGTCACTCTGTCACTCTCCTCTGTCCTCTCCTGTCACGCTGTCACTCTGCTGTCTCCTCCTGTCACGCTGTCACTCTGCTCTGTCCCCTCCTGTCACGCTGTCACTCTGCTCTGTCTCCTGTCACGCTGTCACTCTCCTCTGTCCCCTCCTGTAACGCTGTCACTCTGCTCTGTCCCCTACTGTCACTCTCCTCTGTCCCCTCCTGTCACGCTGTCACTCTCCTCTGTCCCCTCCTGTCACGCTGTCACTCTGCTCTGTCCCCTCCTGTCACGCTGTCACTCTCCTCTGTCCCCTCCTGTCACGCTGTCACTCTCCTCTGTCCCCTCCTGTCACGCTGTCACTCTCCTCTGTCCCCTCCTCTCACGCTGTCACTCTCCTCTGTCCCCTCCTGTCACGCTGTCACTCTGCTGTCACCTCCTGTCACTCTCCTCTGTCCCCTCCTCTCACGCTGTCACTCTCCTCTGTCCCCTCCTGTCACTCTCCTCTGTCCCCTCCTGTCACGCTGTCACTCTCCTCTGTCCCCTCCTGTCACGCTGTCACTCTCCTCTGTCCCCTCCTGTCACGCTGTCACTCTCCTCTGTACCCTCCTCTCACGCTGTCACTCTCCTCTGTCCCCTCCTGTCACGCTGTCACTCTGCTGTCCCCTCCTGTCACGCTGTCACTCTCCTCTGTCCCCTCCTGTCACGCTGTCACTCTGCTCTGTCCCCTCCTGTCACTCTCCTCTTTCCCCTCCTGTCACGCTGTCACTCTCCTCTATCCCCTCCTGTAACGCTGTCACTCTGCTCTGTCCCCTCCTGTCACTCTGCTCTGTCCCCTCCTGTCACTCTTCTCTGTCCCCTCCTGTCACGCTGTCACTCTCCTCTGTCCCCTCCTGTCACACTGTCACTCTGCTCTGGCCCCTCCTGTCACTCTCCTCTGTCCCCTCCTGTCACGCTGTCACTCTCCTCTGTCCCCTCCTGTCACGCTGTCACTCTCCGCTGTCCCCTCCTGTCACGCTGTCACTCTGCTCTGTCCCCTCCTGTCACGCTGTCACTCTCCTCTGTCCCCTCCTGTCACGCTGTCACTCTGCTCTGTCCCCTCCTGTCACGCTGTCACTCTCCTCTGTCCCCTCCTGTCACGCTGTCACTCTCCTCTGTCCCCTCCTGTCACGCTGTCACTCTCCTCTGTCCCCTCCTGTCACTCCCCTGTCCCCTCCTGTCAAGCTGTCACTCTGCTCTGTCCCCTCCTGTCACGCTGTCACTCTGCTCTGTCCCCTCCTGTCACGCTGTCACTCTCCTCTGTCCCCTCCTGTCACGCTGTCACTCTCCTCTGTTCCCTCCTGTCACGCTGTCACTCTCCTCTGCTCTGTCCCCTCCTGTCACACTGTCACTCTCCTCTGCTCTGTCCCCTCCTGTCACGCTCCTCTGCACTCTCTCACTTTGCCCCCTCTGCCGCACGCCAGCCATAAAAAAAAAACAAACAGAAACACGTCACTTACCAATCCGCGCGGCGCCGGGACCCAGCATCCTCCTCTCTCACGCAGCTGCTGACAGCTGTGTGAGAGAGGAGGATGCTGGGTCCCAGCGCCGCGCCGATTGGTAAGTGTTTCTGTTTGTTTTTTTATGGCTGGCCTGCTGCACCCCTGAGACAGCGCCGCGGCACCCCTGTGAGCCGCGGCGCACAGTTTGGGAACCGCTGGTCTAATGTATGGCCAAATCCTTTTGACTGCTTAGAAGGAATGTATTACTTAGTCTTCCTACATCAATCTTGTATCCAAAAAGATGCTTAATGCTGAAACCTAAACTTTCAGAATCTTTCAAAAGAGCCAAATTCTTGTTTAGGCCTTCGCGTAAGTTCAATACTTGTGGAATACTTGGTGCTATTGGACTAATTGAGTTTTGCTTGCAGAAGCATATTCCAAGGTCTTGTTAAAGCTTCTATCCACTCCACTCTAGGACAGTTGTGGTGGGAGAAAAAAACCATTGCAGTTTGGTATTCTGACCTGTTGCCATTAAATCTATCTGTGGTAGGTCATGCCTTTATCAGTACCCAAAACACCTCTTCCACTATGTTGTTCGTGCCAGCTACATCAGGAGTGCAAGAGAACTTATGTTTTGCTCTGCCCAGGCCATGATGGTGTTAGTGAAGTACCGGAAGTACGGCAATTTTGAAAGCGCTGTTTATGAATACTACTACTATCTTATTGTCTGAGAACAACTTGAGCTGCATAGGCACAAGATAAATTGAAAATGTATAATTGCTATCCAAACTGCTCACATATCCAGGACATTAATTTGTAGCTTTCTTTCGCATTGACTTCAGGTACCTTGCACCATTTGTGAGTTCAAATGTGCACCACAGCCATCGGAACTAGTATGTGTTGTCAGAATAAGCTATTCTGGTTCTGAGATGATGTCCTTTGGCTTTTACTTATGGGATTTTTTCTACCAATTGAGAGACACTCTGATTGCCTCTGTTATCTTGATTTTCAGTCTTGTCTCTAACCCCAGTGCTTGAGCAATTTTAATTGCAGAGTTCTCATGTGTCACCTTGCCCATAGTATAACTACTATTGTGGATGTAAACATACTTAGAAATCTGAGAAAATCTCATATTGAAGGTTTTGGGTGATCAAGAATGTAACAAATCAGCCACTCTAGCTTGTCCATTCTTCCCATTAAAAAAAATCACTAGCATAGGTTGTATAGACCTTAGTAACTATAATTGTTGTGATGGTATCAAATAACGTTTGTTTTTATTGATGTGAGAAATCGAATGTTGTAATTTCTGATTTCTAAAGTTTTTTGTGAATCTCCAAATCACAAAAATATCATCCAGGTAAAGCCAAACCATGATCCCCTGCTTTCTCAGTCTCACCATTAATACCATTGTGGTTAATAATCTTGGGTGTTTTTAAAATATCAAGATAGGCATATGAATTTAAAGTGGTGACCTAGAACACAAAATCTGAGAAAACACATGTTGTAATGCTACTAGAACATGAAGAAAGGCATCTTGCATATCTATGGCTGTTTGAAAACGTCATACCTCCATTGCAATCCACTGTCTCCATACAAAAGAGCTTTATTTGGAGGACACTGTTCAACCTACATAAATCGAATACTGTCCTCAAGGCCGTAACTAGGGTGGTGCGACCGGTGCCACCTTGCAGGTCGCAAGGCTTAGAGAGGTGCCACTTTGACTGTCACAGTGACAATGATCAGTAAGTTATGATAGTAGCCCTCATACAGAGGACGCTTGCCTGTCATGTTTTTCACATAGCTGAGCTTGTGGTGGCTGGCCCCCTTCCACGAGACCAGCAACCTTATTCTATAAACTACAGATGTAGATCAGAGATTTTTACCTCCCCCTTCAAAGATAAGGGAGTTGTGGGAAGGTTAAGTTCACAGGGTAAGAAATTCACATTGGACACAGTAGCAGGCTTTAGGAACATACATGGAATTGATAATTGTTTTTCATGGCAGTCATAACTATGGATAGCTTCATTTTCCAGGTTCGGTATGGAAAGGAAAAAACAAAAAACAAAAACTACACTTGTTTGGTATTTCAGGGAGCTGCTCCTGCTCCCCTGCATCTTTGAGTGACTCCCCAAGCTTGCTTCTGAAAAACACATTACAAGCATGGTTGGGAAATTAGTCTGACATGGAGCTTTTCAAAGAAAAGGTTTTAGCAGTAATGACGGTATGTTCTTTTGTCCTTTGGACTCCATGGAAGCCATAATATTAGGAGGGCCCCTAATGAATAAACTCAGCCAGTTACAATGCAAATTATATATTTATTTGGAAACAGAACTGAGAACATGTCTTTCAAACTAATCACATTTGCGTTGAATCGGATACCCAGATGATAACCATTCAGCTGCTTTACAAAGTTGCACTGCCAAAACCTCAGCCTTTCTTGTCCAGGATGTTGCCACTGCTCGAGTTGAGTGGGGACGGAGACTCTGGCACCTTGCATCCATTACTCTTCTAGGCCGGTTTAATAAAATCTAAGAACGTTTGTTTAGCGGGAGCACATCCACTTCTGGGCCCAGCTATAAGCACAAGGTGGTGTTCTGCCTTTCTGAGTGCTTCTGTCAGACAGACATATGGCAATCGCCATTACTAGATGCAGTGAATCTGGTTCTCTTTCACTTTAATCATTTGAATGTGGATTAAAAAAAAAAAAAAAAAAAGTGGAATCAGAACACTACTTTAGGTAAGTATTCTGCATTAGGTCCCAGTACTACTATGTCCAAGTAAATATTGAGAAAAGGCTCTTTGCACCATAGTTCTTGGATCTCTCTCTCTTGGCGTATGTAATTGGGATCAAGAAAACAACTTTCAGTGTCATCCATTTCAAAGACTTAGAACAGAGGCTCAAATTCCTTGCCCACAATAAAGTATTGATTACATATTCTGACAACCCCCTTCTTCTGAGCAGGCTCAGCTCAATCTCCATATCATCAAAGCGAGCCTTTCTGGATTTGGGTGTAGAATTGGGGCTTGGAGTTGTAGATCTGACCAAAGAAGTAGGGGCCACAATGGAAGAATTGCTATCACTGCCTTTTTATTGCTCTTCCTTAGCATGCAAGTGATTAGTGGAAATAGAGGTTTAAAGACATAGCCTATGTATCCTTTCCGCTTCTGTATACATTTGGATTGAATAACCTGAAAGCTATTTCATTTCTTCTTGTTGCCATGAGGTCTACTTGAGGAAAGCCATGTCTTCTCACCAGTAGCTTGGAAACCTTCTGATGGAGGAACCACACTGCTGGTTAAAGCTGCTTTAGGCTGAGGTAGTCTGCTACCAAGTTCTGTTCTCTTTCTATACATAATACAGAAGTGCCTTCAAATTCTTTGCTGCCCTAGACAAGTTCTTTGCTACTTAAATGATCAAGGTTAGAATTCTGGTGCCTCTCTGACACTTTAGAAAGGCTACTTCTGTTATGTTGTCTGAGAAAGTTCTGGGATAATTCCCTTTTAACAGAAAATGAAAGAATTGAAAGGCTTTCTGCACTGTTCTTATTTCCAAGATGTTTACACGAAGACTTTGCCTTGTTTCCTTACTACATGCCTTGTATTACTTGCCATTGAAGGTGAGCTGCCCAACCTGTCAGACTGGTACCTTTTGTTGAAATGTCACTTCTGAAACCAGAATAGATTCTATTTGTTCTTAACTTTCACCTTAGCCACCATGTGAATGACTGGCTGGTGGTTTTTGGCAAGGTAATGACCTGGTTCAGGGAAGTTGTTCTGTAATTGCATTCCCTTATGTGCTCCAACTGGTATATCATCGTGCCCAAGGGATTGCGATTGGTGATGGCCTCTCCCACCATAGGAATAGACTTTTCCTTCTTGCGGCTTCCCTCTGAGTCTGCAGGTGATGTGCTAGCAACTAGATCTTCATACACATTTCCTACGATAACAATCGTCTGTTCTGTATGGTGGCTGTCCCGACCCCCACAAACTGAACGTGAATTGCGATGGAATAACACTTTGATCATAATGCAGCTACAGTATTACTTGAACAGTGTCGCCACTGACACCACATTCTGATTTCCCCACAAGAATGTTAGCCATATCTTGACCCCTTGGCTTCCTTAGTTCCGCTGAGAGTGTAACTAACACTTTGGTAAAGATCCTCAGAGATGTCGGCAGCCTGAAGGGGAACTAAACGTGTTGCTCTTTACACAAAATCTGAGAAACTACTGTGATGAAGAGCCATAGGGATATGAAAATAGGCATCCTGAAGATTTATGGATGGAGAAAGTCAACTTTGCCTAGGGAAATTAGGATTGAAATCACAGACTCCATGTGGAAATGTCTGGCATGGACAAATCTGTTGTCTTTTCAAATCCCAGATTGTGTGAAGGGTCTCAGATGCTTTTATGACCAGAAAGACTTAAGTAAAAACCTGCACCTTCTTGACATGCTGGAAGAAAAAAAAAAAAAAATGTATGGAAACATATCAATGTTTACAGACTGTTTTGTAGAGCTACTAACTAGCTTCTGCCTTGGGAGATTGAACTCTGGACTGGACAAAAAGGTTTCCTTTGGGGTACTAATGAAACTACCTTGTAATATTGAACACTCACTGATCTGTGATGGAGGGGATCTACATGCATTTATAATGTTATTCTGTCCTCAATTGTTAGCACTGTGGGCTGATTCTGGTATAAGTCATTGTTGAATTCTGAATTTTACCTCCCTCTATTTTTTTGAAAAGGCAGAAGGATTGCTTAGAAGAGGCCAGTATATTCTGTCTACCATATAGAACCCCTGGCTTACAACTCCTCACATCCATGAAGCACTAAATGAGCCAATGAAGGGTATTTAGACCTTCTATATTGTGGCAATAGCTTAGACCTAGCCCAAGAGGACCTCTGTATAAGTGTCTAATTTTCCCCTAAAAGCAGGAATCCTGCAAACATAAGATTTAGCAGTCTATTTTTTGATTGCTTACGCCCTTGGGGAGCAGATGCTCAGAGAGCTCTCCTAGCCAGTTTTTGAGGCCAATGGATACCATTGATATCTGAGCAAGGACAGATGTTTCACACAGAAATTGTATGTTCTACAGCAAATGTTGAAAAACATCGAGATTAAAATAGGCATTTTCTTGGAGCTGTATAAAGGGTCTCACCCAATAAGCTGAGGCCATAGATACAGCCTAGATTTTAGAGTAATTCCAGAAAATATATTCAAACTTCTTAACACATTTCTCCAACTTCCCATACATGGGAGCCCTAGGAATAGTAATATTAAATAAACTTGCTCCTGAAGTATACACTTCAGGTGTTTTACTCCACTTCTGAGCCTAATCACCAAAAGTGTACATACAATCCAATGCTTATCCCACCTGTGTGGTAAAGGTTATTATTTTTGAAGGAATAAGCAAGGTGCTGGAAAGACACTACCATTTATTATTACATTCTTTAAATAGGGATCATTGGAACTCTGGAAGGTTGGCTCTTGATCCATACCCATAGACCTATAAACATCCTTCAATAAACTTTTTCCAGATTAAACATTCTCAGCAACTTACTTCACTGGACTCCTTACCAGAAGACTCCATACCCGCTAGGGAATCAGTCTGATCGCACACACAATCTCAATCTGTGTTTGATATACAGATCTTCCTTAGTAGCAAATGCCTTTCAACCAAACTATACAATCTTCACACTGTTCTGGTGGCTTGTGAATTACATACTGCATAAAACATTCTTTAAAATCTTTCTCATTATAGGTCACTCACAGACTCTGTATCGCGCTGTCCTTCCTTTGCCAAAGCTCTTCAATATTACTGAAGAGAACCAGATTAAACTAAAGAAATATAATTCAGTTTCCCTTTACTTAGGGGCTTACAAACAGCAGGTGCTCGTTGGCTACTTGGGATCAGACCCATACTCTATCTGTAAACTGTATCCAGCAGATTGTTTGAAAAATGTTTCCCTCCTCAGAAGCTCCAAGCATCTACATGCAGGCAGAGTCTGGTTCACCATATTTGAACCTATTGACCGACGAAGCAAAGACTTGGCATCCAGGAACCGGCACCAAATATAAATACTGCATTGGAACAAGGCATAAGGCACAGGTTTGATATACCTGTGTAGTCAAAGAAAAACCTCATCTACTACAGTGTAGATGTAAGATGAACTAAAATACAAATCTGCATTATTTTGCCCTTAGCTGTCCTCAATATATATCTGTTCATCATCATAGTAGTGTCTGTCCTGTGTACCAGGAGAGCATATTTGGTTAAAAGATTTTGCATTTGATGACTGTTCATTGCTTTCTAAAGCAGTCACCATGTGCTTTTACAAAATTAAACAAAAAAATACACGATCAAGGCTTAGTAAACAAATATTACCACTAGCATAAGAATAATGTAGTTGTCAAAAGTTGGTCACTTGCTAATATGCAAACCTTACACATCCTATTAATGAAAAGGTTTGCATGCCTTGACCCCATTCTGGAAAATGTAGCCAATTGCTAAAAAATGTGTGTGTTTTTTTGAGTCTCTAATGAGACGAGATCCTATCCTCCTTGGCAATTCACCTTTGCATATTGTTAATTCCTTTTTAAAAGCATCCAAGTACATTTAGACTAATAAAAAGTGCCTTAGATGGTATTTTCATGCAAGCTCAAGTTGTGCTTCCTTAGATTATGTATGCTGTTGCCAAGGGATTATAGTACCGATTTAGTTCTCATACAACCACAAGTTGCACTACTAAAAGTTGTCTACAAACTCTAATTCAGTATCTGGTGCAATTCAGACACCTTTTAGCACTACTGTGCTGCTTCCTCATTAGAGCATTGCTAATTCCATGAAATGAACAGACAGCTTATGATTTGTTAGGCTATACAATACAAACACATCTTGTTCATTAAAAACAGGAGTAAAATGATTCACTTTAAATCACAAGCACATTTGAATAAAACAAAGTTGAGCCGTAGATTAAGCTTTCAATAAAAAGTGAAAGGTTAAATGGTAAAACACAGTATAAAGTTTTATTTGGATGTGATAATGAAGTTAATACTTCATTAACAGAACAAAATGTATTTTTTGCTTTAAAATCCATTGAAAATGGGCCTCTGTATCCCAAATCTATGGAAGTATAAAGCAAGAATTACTGTTACTAAATGTGTTACTTTGAATAAATAAATCAGTTGTGCGGCTGTAGCTTTTAAAGATGCAGTCTCACAATAAATCAAATAAAAAAAAAGTCTCGCTGCTACATTATTCTAAAGATTAGGGTTTAAGATCTGTATGGTGGACATCTATACATGCATCTACATTTAGCAGGTTTATTTTAGCTGTATCAGCACTTCTTAAAAATTAAACTAGAGTAACAGAATCTATGCTGCATACATCTATATTTACATGAAACTATAGAATACCATAAAAAGTCTTAAAAGGATTAAAAAGCAAACTATCAAAACTCAAGCACAACTAGATTCCATGCACTGGATAACTTAAGGATTCCATTAAAATTCAGTTAAATGAAAGAAACCTCAAAATGGACATCAACGCTGAAAATAATGGGTACATATGTAATAATCTTAAACACATTTTAATTGTATATACACACACTGAGATATAGTTCAAGTTCAGCATCCGCAAAAAGTCTCAGGTTTCAGTGAGGAAGAGTATCCTGAACAGTCAACACGAAGCTCTATTGCAAGTAAACTATCAAGTTAGAATGTCAAGACAGCAGAACGCTGCTCAAGAGAAATAGGGCATCCGTCAGCACTAGCCGCGTACTACGTAGATGTCAAATCGCTGAAGTCACTATTTAAAAACATACACAACTTGACTATACCTATTACAGTGTAGTAAATGTAGATGATATCTACAATATTAGTAACCAAGTAATTACAAATCCTATATATACACACCATGAGTATCAATTTACATATTGACACAATTACAAAAAAAAAAAGTTGTTTTTACTAAAGCCTTTACTGTAGGAAAACAAATATATTTACATTTTATACAAATACTTGACCTTCAACAAAAATACAAAAAAAACCAAAAAAACAAAACAAAAAACAATATTTCTCTACAAAGTACAGGAGTTTGTATTTCAAGGATCTGGTAAAATTACCCATGTTCAGAACACGTGATCTCTGTATGAGACATTAAAAAGACAAATTAGATAAAAAGAACAAAAAACACATTCTTCAGCAGACACATTAAGACTTAAGATGTCCATTCTCGACTTCAGTTTGTTCCAGGCAGTTACATCCATATGTATAGGAGGTTCAGAAAGTTCTTTTGCACTCTTTATACACAGGTAAAAAGTTTCATATCCATGATTTAAAAGACAAAAACATTCTTTTCTCTTAGAGCAGTCTTCCTACTTCTACACAAACAAGCAGATTTTGGCCCAGATGATCTTTACAAAAGGTAATAATGTTCCAGTCATTTTCAGTAAATCACTTCGTAGACTGTAGCCTTCTTGTCCCCTGATCCAGTAACAATGTATTTATCATCCACAGAGATGTCACAGCTCAGCACTGATGAGGATTCTTTGGACTGTGGGAAAGGGAAGATTGTAGGTTATTTTACAAAATCTGAAATCCTAAAAAAATGTTTACTTGGCATCATCCAGCTGTACTCTTACCTGGAATATACTGGCTCCATATGGAGTTCTCCAAGCATTAAGAAGGTTATCTTTCCCTGTACTTACAAACCATTTACCTGTTACAACAAAACCAAAACATACGTCAAACAGTATACATTAAACATAACAGACATTGTAATGTGCTATATTTAAATATCAAATAATTCCTGCGACTAGTGGCTATATAAATATGTTTAGATGGATGTAGACTTGACCGACACCATAAACAATCAGAAACAAGTCTGCTAGCTACAAAAATGCGGAACTGCAGCAGCTCTTAAAATGCATTTAGCCACAAGTGAGCAGCTTCAGATTATACTGAAAATCATGGAAAATTGAACATGGTTAAAGGACAACTTTCCACAGTTTTCTTCATTACCGACAAAGTTCTAGATCTCTTACCAAAACAATTATAGCGACTAGTGAAATTAAAAAGTTGGATGGATGACCTGTGTTAAATAGGCTTCTGGATGAAAATATTACTGCATCAGTGTGACGGAAGCCACACCTACTACTGGGGGACCCTGTTCCTTACACTCTAATACTGGTTTCAGAATGGCACTTTTCCCAACCAGAAAAGTAATAGCATTCATAGTGATCAAAAGTGGGGACTAATCCCCTGTCACATGGGAGCAATTACATGCATAAAACATTGCATGTAGGATCTTCACAGCTTAATCACACCCATATGATGGGATAAGAGTTTCAGATTCTCTTGAATGTGTCAGCCCAGAGCACTTTTTAGTGTTCTTTTCCAGCTACAAAAGTGTCAACCTTCACACACACCCATTTGACACCATACTGTTTGACTTCTTGCTTGCCCCCATTCACATCATGATGCAGTTTTCCACATGCAGCCCTGTATTCAAAGTCACAAGTGGACAGGTCACGGTCTCATGATCAGCACACTCATCTATTGTTGTGAACATTCTAAAGATCTGGTTGGCTATTAAACAGAGCATAAAATGTTGAGCAGGAGATGAAGACAATACAATATGTTCAAACCATACCTTAAATTCAAACATCTTCCTGAAAACAAAATGTTATAGTTGGTTCTGTAAAAGGAATGCAAATGAACCAAACAAGACTGGACAGAATACTGTAGCACATGAGCCTTCCAATTCTCTTACTTACCACAATAAGCAAACTTCAGCGATAACACACAGCTCTCATGCAGATGCAGCTGATATTTATCTGGTTTATTTACATGTAGCACTTCCACATTACTGCTCTCCATTCCTACTGCAAGCCATTCACCAGTTGGGCAGTATCCAAGAGAAAAGATCTAGAAATCAAAGTGTTACATGTTCAAAATCCAGAAAGAGAAAAAAAAACCCACAAAAACAAAGCCCTTCACTTCAAAACGACTTGGTGCAACAAGTTTTGCTCAAATTCAACACTGCCATAAACGGCTTGCAATCGGTCACATGGAATTGTAGGGCACTTCCACGAAAACGTGGCGTACCTGTTGCATTTTGGTAACCGTTTTTCCCCTATGGAAGTTGCTATATGTCAAACTCTCTGCAGAGAGTCAGCGGGAGATACAAGAGACTTGCTTGGGTTTCTTCTGGGTGCTCCAGTTTCCTCCCACACTCCAAAAACATAGTAGTATTTTAATTGGCTGCTGACAAAAATAACCCTAATTTGTGAGTGTTTGAAGCTTACAGTTTAACTTTCCTATGAGACAGGGGACTGATGTGAATGACAGTATCTGTACTGCACAGTTTGATGGCACTATATATACACACACATTAATATTTACAACCATTGAGATTATAGTAAGCCGGCTATAATGTTTTGCTGGCAAGACGCATGCAATTTTTGAGCTGTGGTTATGGGCAAGAATTTTCAGGTCAAAAGTTAGTTTAAATAGTGTTGTTTATACTAATACCGCTCAATAGATAGTAGTACTACAACTCAATTTAAATAAACATTCTACTGTGTATGTAGACTCTGCTTTAGTGTGAATGAAAGCACTATTAATATAATTGTGATAAATGCCTTATCCTTCACTTAACCGAAGACCCATTGTGGACTTCTAAGACAGATGACTAGCCAATCTAGATAGAAGAACTAGAAAACCAACGAAGCAGAGCTTTACAAATGTTTTGTGCATCATCATGTCCAGGGTGAACCAATCTTTACCCAGCTGTATGAGTTTCCATACAAAAGGAACATTTTGGAAATGGATTATAGAATTTTGTCCCTCAAAAGTCCCTTTTTAAATAATTAACCACATATGAATAATATCAAATACAGATAGCAACCCCCCTCTTCCCAAAAAAAACCAGATATACATTATTCTACAATACAACACTGAGATGGTGAAATAAAAAACATTCATAACCCATGTTAAGCGGAATTATATTAAAGAATAAAAGAGGTCACCAGCTAAACACAATGTGACTTGACCAAAATAAAACTATTGCAGAAGGCAAGAAAACATTTACCTGTGATGTGAAGTCATGTTGCTGGAGCTGTCGCCCTTCGCGCAGGTCCCATGACCGCACTGTGTTGTCCAAACCTCCTGTCCAGAGCTTGGTACCATCATTAGAAATGTCAATACAGCTGGCTCCATCTGTGTGGCCCTGGAATTGCCTGATAAGTCAAACAAAACTGAATAATTATTTCCTGCCAATAATCTAGGTAAACAAAGCTCATTAGCTTGGGACTTTCCCTACGTGTCTCTTGAAAATCTAGAGAAATGCAGATTTAAGGTACGCCCAAGTTACAAACTGCAGGGGTTACTCTGGCTAATTCAGACGAATACTTAAATTATAATTAAGAAAAAAGCATTGTCGTCAATAAATCTGCCAATATTGCTCGTTAAATTAAAACTAAAAACTAGACTAAATTAAAAGTTGACCACATGTCCGTATAAAATAACCTCCTCCACCACTGCAAGACTAGATCTATTAATTGGCACAAAAATTACAACCAATAGTCATTAACAGTTCTATACTTCTTATTTGAAAGATGTTGCAAGATCTTGCAACACAAGATTAAACTTCTCATGCAATACACATCTCATAAGCACAGTGCACCCTCGTTCAAATCGGATTTTGTATATCAAGACAATCACCAATTCAACCTTTAAAAGATCTAATCTCGAGAGAGAGAAAAAAACAGATTTTACTGTCATTATCTAAACAAAAAACAAGCCAACAAAAAAAACCATGTGTGAAAAAATAAGTACACCCCATTCTTCAGTAAACTTGTAGAACCACTTTTAGCAGCAATAACTTGCAGTAATCACTTCCTGTACAAGTGTCAGGCTTTTACAAGATATGAGGACTTTTGATTCACTTGGACAACTACTTCAGGTCCTTAATGTTTGAGGGCAATTTGGTATGTCCTCTTAAAGTTCCACAACAGCACTGAAAATGGGATTGCCGTGTTTACTTTGATTAGCCAAAACCTTGACTCTATCAGCCATCAGTTGTAGATTCGCTGGTATTCTTACGGTCATTGTCCTGTTGCATGATCCAATTTTGGCCAAGTATTAGTTGTTGGACAGATTACATAATTATTACACTTATTTTCTCTTTAGAACACTGGTATAAAGATTAATTCATTGTAAACTCAGTTTTAAGGCATCCAGGTCCTGTGGAAACAATTGTGCAAAACATTTGCATTTCACTCAAATCTTCTGGTGACTTTCATGAAACCCATTCTTATGAAGTAGTCTTCTGATGGCAGACTCATGAAATTTAACATTTACTGGATTCTATGCATTTTCTCTGAGTATCATATGATCTTTCCTGTAGTGGGCTTTCAGGCAAATCCGCCAAAAGTCTTACAAATCCTTTCCAGACTGATGAGCAGGAATTACTTCTGAGATCATAGCAGATGTGTTCCTCCTTGGCATGGCATTAACACAAACCTGAATGCTTCAGACTTAATTGTCAAAAGGTCCTATAGAGGTGGTAGTACTCCCTGACCAAATAATGACGTTCACTTGATTAGCAGTACCTGGCTTAAACTGCCTTCTATACTGATGTGGAAGTAACGGTGCTTCCGTTATTTACTCAAGAAAATAAGCAAACATGAACTTATGTATGATAATGCTTCATGATTGTCATTTAGTCAACAAAAAAATAAGCACAGTAAAAACTGTTACGGGTCATCCCATGAAATTAGAGTGAAATATTTTTAGGACTTTAAAGATCTTACTTGTGAATTATGTCCAAATACATATTGCAGTATTTTCACATGAAGATTACACACACAGGATGAAAACAATGGAACCACCACTGTTATAGTCACATAATGCGGCACCATGGCATTGAGTCTACTAATGTCTAGAATTGTGCAGGAGGAATGCAGCACCGCACTCAACAGATGCTTGGTTGATGGTAGTGGAAAATCCTGCCTTGGGCATTGTACCAGCCTTTCCCATAAATGCTCAATTGGATTCACTTGTAGTGAATGAGAATGGTTACCCATTCTCCATATGTCATGGTCTTCTCAAAGTCACTGAGTTCTCGACTTCCAGTCAATGCTAGCCCTAACTGCCAACCAAGGAAGCCCAACAGCTCTACACATGACCATCCTGGAATGTTACTTGCTTAAAGCATGAGAAAAACCAATGTGGAAGCGCTTCCTTTCAATATGCATAATGTCTCCATTTATGATTTTACACACTGCTGTGAAATACATTTCCCCCTTCCCAATTTCTTCTATTATTGCATATTTGTCACACAGGATGTTCTTCAATCCTTAGAAATCTATTAGATAAGGGAATCTGAGTGAATACAAACATATTTAATTTTTTTAATGAAGGTATTCAACACTAACAGGCAAGTACAAATAAGCAATTTCACCCTCATTAAATCAACCTAAAAGCATAATTAGACTGAGGTCAGTGTTCATGACTCCACAATCAGAAAGACTCGGCTTTATAGAAGAACGTTCTATGGGCAGTTAAGTCTAAAGTAGAACCTTAAAGCATAATCCTCACCAATTTGCCTGGTGTAAAACATACAGCATTGCAAAGCAAGAACATCAGACCAACAGTCAGACATGGTGGTTGTAGTGTGATGGTGCAGTGATGCCTTGTTGCAACAGGACAGTGACTACTGATATTTTTATGGTTCCTTAAAATATGGCAAGACAACTCTTATGGATAGTGTCCAGCCGGCTGTCCATGAGTTGAAGCTAAAGCATAGCTGGGTCATGCGACAAGACAAAGATCCAAAAGAAAAAAGTCTAATCAGATTGGCTGCACATAAGCAAAACATTCTACAGTGGCTTAGTTAAACTCCAGACCTAAACCGAATAAAGATGCTATGTCAGGACCTGAAACAAGCAATTAATGCTTGAAAACCTACCAATGTTTCTTAATTAAAGCACTTCTGTGAGGAGGAGTGGACTAAAATTCCTAAGACTGATATTGGATTATAGGTGGTGTTTGGTTGCATACACTGCAGATAATGGTGGCAAAACCAGCTAAGTGTAATGAGGCAGTTATTTTTTCTTTTAGTGTACCAGTTTGTTTTCGATAACGGTTCATTAAAAAAAAAAATATATGAAAAAAAAACCTAATCATTCCGGATTCCTTTAATTAAAAATGGTTTGAGTAAAGATCTGAAAACATCCAGCGTGACAAACCTAAAAATAATTTCTAAAGAAACTAAAACGCATTAAAGCAGACATTTGTAAGAAACGCAGCTATAAAAAAAAAAACAATTAGAGGAAGTGTACATGAACTAAAACTAGCATCCAAGAGTTAAATCCCCAATATAGCAAAGGAAATAATGCTCAACATGCAATGATTGAACTCTCCTATAAAAAGCACACTACTCAACCATGGGCATATTTCTTCACTCAACTAAAAGATTATATATACAAGTTTGTTTTCTTTACAATCAAGAAAGCATGTAAATGCATTTAGCAGATTCATACCCACTTTGAAGGAATAAAAACAATCAGAGGAGGTTATGCCAAGAGGACACTGACTGTGCTTATTTTAAATTACATCTGAAGGTTGAGAGGAGAATTATCAGAGTCCCAAATCTGTCATGTGCCTGCCAAACAGCCTGCAAAGCCTTGTGGATTTATTCCAGACAGAATAGTTTGCTGGCCTTCTATACAAGCAGGGTTGCCAACCTAATAGGATTCAAAAAATGTGAGCTACATACAACCTAGCTCTAAGAGCAATTAAATAAAAATCCATGCTAAGCCTTGTTTAACCCTTTTGGCATTCACTGCTGGTATTAAGATATTCCAACTGCCAGGGTCATGGAACATAAAATACAAAAAGGTCAGTTCCCAAGAACTCTGTCAACATTCATCTACTATAAAATATTACCTTCAATCAAATCCAGATATATCTGTCATTATTTAAGATAAATCTTGCTTCTGTGTTAAAGGTACGAAAAACTAAATTTGTAGCTCAAACAGACAGGGAAACTGTTTGTATAGAACGGCACAGAACTATGTGCTGCATAAAGAATATAGTACGGAGAGTGAACATTCAAACATGTAGGACACCAAACAGCCTGTAGTGATCACCATTCCAGCTGGTCTACTCAATGACAAAAGCTCTCAAAGGGGAAATGACGCGGTGCTGTTACCCCATCAAAATCCACCAGTTTGGCACAATATTTTCAAATGGTTTTTGCTTAAAGTAAACTAAAGAATAATTTATTTCCTTGTTGCCCTCAAAGAAGAAAAAAAAAAAAAAAATCTCATCACAATTTATGACTGCTGCAGCATCAAGTTGGTGGCAGAAATTTGAAAAGTGGTTGAGAGGGAAGAATTTTGAATGATCTATCCAGCACGGATTAGGATATTCCCTGTGCACATCAGACTTTCTGAAAGTGAACCTACTGATGCTTCCTGAGGCTAGTAGTATAAAACATATGCCGGGATGGACAACAAAGACACAAAGGTCAAATATCTGCAATTTTATGGAAACTCATATGAATATGTTAAGATAATTTTAATATAACAAAATTTGCTTTTACATTGGATTTGTGCATTAGACTAAGCAGACTAGATTAGACTAAGCAGCTTCATGCCATTAAGCAATCAATGGTTCAATTTTCAATGAACACAAAGCACATCCTTCCAATATAAGATAAACATTTTTAATTTACCTTACAAGAGTCTGGTTGTGCAAGTCCCACACTGCAATGTTGCCATCACTACAACAGGAGAAGCAGACCTTGGAATCAGGGCTTATAGCCAGAGCATAGCAGGCAGGAGCAGATGATGTCAGCTCTGCTTTTATACGTGGGGTAGGAGCTGCCAGGTCCCATATGGATAATGTGCTGGCCTCCCCTCCGACGATCAGAGTGCATCCATCAGGTAGCAATTTACATGATCGGATATAGTTATCTCTGTTCTATAAATGGGGTGAAAATAAATGTGAAACCATATTAACATAAGAAATGTCTTCTATATAAAACAGTTTAGATACAGTGAAAATACCAATTTCAATGTTGGATAGTAATGTATTGTTTTGAATGTGTTCCTCTTTACTACAAAGGTATCCAGCAACATGAGTGAATGCCAATTTAAAACAAAGCTACCAAGTTCTTTTGTCATATAGGAGCCTTACATTATATACAGTATAGTATCCATCTTATGTCCCTAACTCAGTTTACTTGGAGTACAGACAAATGGACAAACTATTTACAGTAGATACATTTGCCATCAATTTAACAAAAAAGCAGCCTTTCCAAATATTCTATTTCACTGTTTGCATGGTTCATCTGTATTAAAAACATACTATAATACTTAAATGGGCAGATATTTTTTTAAACAAACCTATTGATTTTGTCATATATATGTTACTCATGTATGTAAAACTGAAATCTGCTGATGTGGTGGAGGAAGGAGGAGACCTAGCCAGTCACATGTGTAAAATTCACTCTAAAGTGCATGGCACCAACTAATGATCTTGTGCATAACAAAAAAAATGAGGTTACATTTAAACAGAAATTGTGGAATTTGACAACAAAACCCTCTATAGGTCTTCTACACCTTTGTGTGTGTGTTTTATATTTTTTTGTTTTTCATTTTAGATCCAAGTGTTTGTCCCATGCCCTTTATTTCAAACAAGGGAGGAAAAAAAAAACCACACAAACAGGTGGACAGATAATTAAAAGTTACAACCATACTGTGGGGACATTTGTTTTTTGGGTTGAACTAATAACTCATGAATGTTAGTCAGGCACTGTCTCAATTTCATCACTGGGCCCTAGCAAACTGATTGGCTGAATTCTACTGAAGCCCACAAATTGGATGCTTCCAATGCAGGTAGCAAACATATATCCGCAAGAAAAAACACCTACACAAATAAAAAAACAGTTAAATTACAAGTTTTGCATCCTACAGTTAAGGACTTAGATTTTTTTTTGCGGCTCTAAAATAACCTTTAGTTTATTACTGTAATGTTATTAAAAATATAAGTATTTGCACAGGTACATTCCATCAAGTTAATGACAAAAACAGTCTGTATGTATAGGACTGTATAAGCCTGGGTAAATATACATCATAGCAACGCCAAGTCCTAAGATTATTTTTCATAACCGTCATCTAACAATTTTCAACCACCTACTTGGCAAACAAGCAGAGTAAACACACACACACTGGAGATCACCAGCGCTCTGACTGCACTACATTAGAATCATTCTCTCTGCACTAGAATACAATGAAGCAGTTCTGCACAAGGCAAATGACCATAAGCAACCTGAATGACTAAGAATACTACATTCATCTAGGAATACACCTGCAATTTTCTTGTAAGGCTTTGATTTGATGACGACTTAAGGGAACTTGCAGAAAAAAAAAACTTTAACAAGTTTGAAAAAAACACAACAAAAATGGGACAGAGCAACAATTTTACTCGACTCATTAAATATAACTTGTTCTAGCAATATACAGGATTTTACAACACAAGCTGAGGACTAGAAAGCCATTTCCTTGTATGTTCTCCAAGGAAACATTACCCTAGAACACAAGTTCCTGTTCGCTTACCAGGCAGTCCAGCTGGGAGACAGGGCTTTTGTTGCCAGGTTGGCTAATGTCCCAGACCTTGACACATCCCTTCCCACCAGTGTACACGTGTCTTGTGGGGTTGCTGATGGTAACAGCACAAACCACTTCTCCGTGATTTAGAGTATTTATCTGTCGTGCGTGCCGAGGGATTCCTGGTCCAATCAGAGCGTCAGGGGGGAAAGGGACGGGCTGCATCTGGCCATCTGCAGTAACATGAAAGGAGTAAGCCCTGGAAGACAGAAATAAATAGTGATTCTTTTAACACAAACATTGTAAGCACAAGTATCTCAACAAAATAGCCTTTAATAATTACACAAGAACCAGAAAGTCTTAGTATACACATGCTTTACAGAGCAGGGACACACTACACATTGATTAAATATAGTTTCCGATTTGGCCTGAAGCATGGAAAACAATTAGAAACCTATAAATATAGGAGTATTTTCTCTCCTGACATACATCCCCTCTAACGACTAAACAATTTAAGTCAGAACATCTGCGCTTCCACTTATTGTAAGACATACTTCAGCCTGTGACACTGCAAGCACTTTACTTGTAGCAGGATGTTCAGAGGATGCCCCCTCTCTACAGGGTAAGTGTTTATACTAATTATACTTCAATGAACGATCAGTGCCAAAACAGTGTGGATCCAGCTGGTGTGATGTATCACAAGATTTACTTTTAAATTTCATTTGTGAGCATCAAAAACACGTTACTCAACACAAATTAAACTAAGTCTATGAGATACTTCCTGTACATTTAAACATTGCTAATTTAGTATACAATACTTTAATATACAAGCAATACTTTTCAGTGATCACATTGCTTAAGGAACAATCTTTTTTTTTTAAATGGGAGTTCATTGGCCACCTCAAGTGATGCCTGCAGTCGAGTGGCATAGTAGCACTTTGTAGCTTTCAAGAAAAAAAAAAATCTAATACTGGGCTAAGTTCTAGATGGTGTGTACTTTGCTGCCTATGAGCAACGTTCCTGTCTACACGTCCCCGCAGTACATTTACCAGGGCATGACTGCTCCCTAGAGAAGCTTTACCATATCATTTTTAGGGTCAATCACGTCAATTAAAACCACACGATAACATTCCTCGTGAAAAGCGCAGCTTAGAGAACAAACTACAATAATTTCGTATTCTATAAAATGCTTTATTGATATTATAACCTGGCAGTTAAGCTGTCTTAGGGTATGGTTCTGATTACTATTGAAAATGTTAAGTTGTTTTTGGTTTTGTGTTTAATGAATACAATAAACCCACCATCAGTCATTATAATGTGACTGTAGTGGAATGGGCACACTACAGTGTGCAGAATTTAGTTAAGCAAATGTTTACTGTTATACATCTGAAAATAACACAGGAAATATATGCACTGCTCAATTAAACCTAGCACAAGTAATGCTTAAATTAGTAAAGTTTTATGCTACTCTGTAAAGGTGATGAGTAAACTTAGTGGGTCGCATCTGCTTCATCCCAGTTTACTCCATTTATGGACCTGGTCACCCCCTTAATTATGTCATATCCCAAAAACCAATGACAAACAGTTCCATTGCCACTAGGCTAAACACCAAAGCGATTGTAAGCTGTAAATTATGAGTGGATAATATCACCTCAATACGATTTGACAGGACAGCTGTGGATGGAGATAAAGGGATTATTGGAAAGGGAAGACAATTGATGGCAACACGGAAAAGTGATGATAGCTTTGTCCCCCGCCACACACTCCCTAGTGTAGAGAGCTCACAGAAGAGGGGTCAGCTGGGGACCAGATTCGCATTAGAATTTCTCAGGCAAATTGAGGATGGGAGATTCTTTTGCCACAGGCTATTTAAAGCCTGTATGTTAAAGAGGACGTCACTTGTGTGACATGCCCTAATTTTAGTATGGAAGCAGCAAAATGAAGCCAGCAAATTATTAAATATGATTGGATTCTGGTTTATAGCACAAAGACTACTAGACAGCAACTGACTTCATGAACACTATCTGATCACTGCAAAACAACCAAAACTGGGTTCACCTAAATCAGTTTGAGTTACTGATATTATCTATATCCGGGATTCTTCCATACTTTTCTGCTTGGCAAAAACAAGTTAGACTAGAACAAACAAATGCATATTACATACCTACATATACTGTATGACTATTACAGATCATAACATAATCCTACACTTACGGCTTTCCTCCAGGGATTCCAGCTAGATTTGGAGGCATTCCGGGCACTCTCATATGAGGAGGGGGATCAAAGCCAACCTGAGGGAAACAAGACGAAACTGAAATGAATTCTTTAAAAGATTACCAGGTCTCAAAGTTGAGACATGCTTTAAAGAGGTTACAGAGCCACTCCATAGTTATACATTTCAATCTATACATGTCTTATAGCTGGCACAAAAATGAAATAGATTAGCTTTACATTCATGAATTCTGAAATGTACTCAGCCATTTCTATCTTTGCACTCACCATCGGGGATCGTCCGTAAGCCACAACAGCAGCTGCTGCAGCAGCAGCACTCATCTGTGGGGACATATTATGTAAACTTGCATATGCAGCTCCTGGACTGGTAAGTTCGCCATTCATACCGGCATGAGGTACCATTCCAAATGGGGTAGCATAAGGGCCTGTAACTGCTAGCGGAGTCCGCAAACCAGCAGCAGCTACTTGTGGGAAAGAAAGGGGAAAAAATAAATAAATCATTGCATATTCAAGCACATATGAAAGCAAGCAGTATTGGGCAGCTACAGGTAGCAAGCAACAAGCAACAAAAGGAAACACATAGTCATTTAACAGGGTATTGAGCCATCATGCGTGGCCTGCATGTGCTGTTGTAACTGTGCAGCGGTGATGCAGTACTATTCCTCCACAAACTGACACCTGAGCGATGGTGGTGTGAAAAGTCTCAGAAGATCCAATAAATGCTACATTTGGTTCATTTTATTCAACGGAGAACAAGATAAACAGACTACTCTAAATATCAAAGTGTATATCGGACTTAATATGAGACGCATATTCGCATGCCTATAGGTGATGAATGCCTTTGGATGAGCAATTAATGGTTTTATTTTGAACCACACCATCCTGGCATAATATAAAATGACTACACCTGTGTTTTAATAAAAGCACTAAAACCACGCTATATGCATAAACAAATTTATTGCTGAAGCATACATTGTTATATTGATAACCATCCTAGCTTTCCACAAAATATTTTTTTACAGTAATGGCATTCCAGCCCCTCGTGTTACATGTCTGATCTTTGCTTACAGTTTATTGGCCAAATATAAAAAAAAATTTAAAAGGTTGAGAGATTTGGAATTAATTTAACTCTAGGCCAGACTCCTGAATTTTAATAGTCCCTTCACAAAGGGAAAATAGATTTCTTCCAGGATTTACATGAACGGACTTGCCTGTGAAAGTAAATATTGCTGCATTCATTTGCTGTATGCATATAGCAAATATTAACCAACTGGAACTGGGAATTATGGGTTTGAGAGCAGCATTACATTGATAATAAGTAGATGGATATCTTCTGTCTGCCTTTCCGAAAATTGGAGTATTTGGAATTAAAATAAAGCCAAGTGTAAACAGTGACTGAAAGTGGTGCAGCTGCAGAAATTGAGTGCAAACATCTGTTATTCATCAGGCCTCTTCGATGGGAAGGAAGGGGGGACGACATATTTAAGATTCATAGGGTATAACGTACGCAGCACATGCAATGTAAACAGAGGAGAGAAGAAAAGAAGAATTCTTACCAGCTTGGTTAACCAAAGGGTCCATGGAGGGAGGCTTGCCAAGTCCTGGGCGCAGACCTGACGTAGCACTTGTGCCGGGAGTCGGTACATCACTACGAGGAGTTGGCGTGCTTGATTTCATAACAGGCGTACTGGCTTTTTCATGCTAGTATCATTAAACAAATTAAATGAGTATTATTTTTAATCCAGGCCATATTACACAATTTATCACAACAGCAGCTGGGATACTGGGCACCTACTACCCAATGCTTCAGCCAATTTTCATAAATCCACACAATGTTGACAGCATTAACTTGTGAGAAAGAAATGTTGACCTTTAATTCTTCTGCCAAAATGAAAACTCAGATCTGTAGAAAGACTTACACATTTTTCTAGCTACAGCAGCATAGAAAATATGGTTTCAAACTAATTTCTAAGCCCGCAGATAATTTCCTCAATGTGGTCTTTTCACAGAGCTTGACAAATTAAGGACTATCTGGCAAAAAAAAAAAATCACTATGTATCCAACACACTTACAATTGGCCTACTAAGCTCGGTGGAAAATAAAGGTCTCATGAATTTGCCATCACTTATTACAAGGACCAGAGCCAAACTATGTTCAATGTGGGCCATTTTTCCACTGCAATGCATTCAGGCCACAAGCATACAAGCTACATACACGGAAAACACAAAACAAAAACCCGATATAGTAACCGGCAAGTTACATGTAAATGTGTAGTGCAATAGGCAGTATTTGGCACTCTATAGCCCAACATAATGGACACTGTGCCAGTTGATGCAAACTCACGCATTTTGTGCCAATTTTAAGATTCTGTTAACAGCACTTTCAAATATTTATCTTTCTAAGAATTAGATTTATAGTACTTGTCCCATGTGCTTTGCATTCAAATAAAATATATACACACATATATATTTTTCACTTATTAACCTTTAGTATATAGGGAGTCTTCAAAACACAGGTGGATAAAAAAAAACAAAACAGTATTTACAGCTTTGAAAGTGATATTGCATTCATTACTATTTATGAGGATATCTGTTTATTATGATTTTTAGAATTATGCAGAAATGTAAAACTTTTAGATACTATAAGAAGGAAAAAGGGATCAATAAGACACTCATTTTCTTACCATGCTCATTTCTTTAGATTTTAGTGATGTTGAACTCCCTGAAGATGCAGTAGAGGCTGGACTGCTAGAGGCATCCTTCTTCATTAACCGGCTCTTATCAATACCGTTTTCACGCGGTGAGTGAGCTGGACTGGCTCTTGGAGATGATGGGTCCTTCAGGTGTGCAAACAGAAAGTCTCGATTAGGTCATAACACAGTAGCTTAGTTCAGGAACTTCAAAAAGTTAAGATACATTGCTGATAAAATGTAAATGTATAAAGTATAGTAATATGGCCTGTTCAAACTGTAAATAAGCCTTCAAAACGTGTGCTATAACAGATACTTTTTCTGGTACACGCTAGGAACGCTATTATTGAACATGTACAACGCTATGCTAGGAAGTGTCTCACCTCATTGGAAACATCTACTACCAGGTTGTCATCACTTTTATCCCCATCACTATCCTGTAATGACAACACACAATAGTTAGTAAATAAATTTACATTAACTAATGCATAATTTATATATTGCCAGCTTATTATGCAGCTCTGTCCAGAGAATATCTATCAGACCCTGCCCCATTGGAGCTTACAGTCTAGATACCATAAAATATGGCGATAACGACACACTAGGGTCAGGAGTCAGTTAACTGATCATAAAACTGATCAGAGCTTCCTCCGGGGCGGGGGTAACCATGCAAACACAGGGAGAACAGAAAACTTAAAGATAAGACCCTGGTTGGAAATCTAACTCCTGTCCCCAGTGCTGTGAGGCAGCAATGCCAGCTCATTAACAACCATATCATTTCATCTAGAAGCTAAAAATAAAAATACGATAGAGAATATATTGCATGATATAGATATATTTCAAAACTTGGGAAAGCAAAATGAAGCTTTTACCAATTTAAACACCTTCATGTCATTTTATTTACAGAGAATCATGCATGTGAAGTGTAAAAACAAAAAAAAAAAAAAAAAACACTTGGCAGAGCCCACAAATCCACATACAATAGTGAATTTTGAGTATATTTCAAAGGTTCTAGAAATCTGACCCCTGCTGTTACTGTATTTATTGTTATATACAGACTTTTTGAAACTACTGGAAATGCTTTCTTTTCAAACCGGAAAACCAAGACTGTTAACTGTGTCTGGCTTTCTGAAATACAAACAGGAAATAACTAGGCTTTGTGAACAGGGTTATCAAAGGGCTGGCATCTCAAGTGTAATTTCAAATATATTTAAAATGTTATTCTAAAAAGTTAACTACAATCTGTGCATGGGCTACTAAGCTTCAAATACTAGTTGCAATAGACACTATTCAGACGTTTATCAGAACTGGAGATCTCGAACAATAGTTTAGGAGTGGGGGAGGCAACATTTCGGGTCATGTCAACCAACTGCATCAAAGCAGTGACCTGCATGAATCAGAACATTTGTCCTTCATCAAGGGCTGCTCTGTCATGCTGCACTCCAAGGAAAAGGCACAGTGTACGTGGGGGCAGAGAGTAGCCACTGGCATGCAACTGAAGATCAATAAACCTCTCCTCACTGCCTGGCATTTTAGAAGTGCCAAAAATAAAACTTCCTATTTTTTTTATTTTATTTTAATTTGTTTTGTATGTTTTTGATCTACTGTTGTGTTTCTTACCCTCTATGTACCCTTCCTTCCCTCCCACCTAACAAAACATCTTTCCCTTACACTCTTTGTTCCCTTATTGAAATCTTGCAAAGTAAAAAAGTAAACTTCCTCAGAGGGGAACCCCTCTGATCAAGTGATCTCAGCAGTAGCATGTTAGCCCTCTTAAGATGACAGATTACCGAGGGAGGATTCGTAATGCAGAATTGAAGCTTTATGGCAGAATGGGGAGGCGATTATGATTATTGGGTACGTTTGGTGTGGTGGAGGGGGTGGCAGTGGTGATGAAGGGGACATGATAGGGTGATGAGGAGGGAGGACACAATAGTATGGCTGAAGTTGATGGAGTAAAAATGATGCAGAGAAAGGGAGCATGGGTTTGAAGAATGTAGAATGCACTTGAGTGGAGCAAGAGGTTTGAGGTGGAGAATATCTGCAGGAAACATGATCACATCGCCCAGCAGACATGCATTGGCAGGGAACCAAGCAGTGCACAAGTCTGATCAGCAATGGATTGCCTAATAGTCAAGTGTTTATTTTTTTAAAAAGGCAATACATTATAATTAAGATAGAGTAGTTTAATACATTTATGTTTAAATGACTGCAGTAAAAATCTTATCTAGCAGGAAAATATATTGATATCAGAAGATATTTTGCATGAATCAATAAAGCAAAATGATTTAAGTGCATGCATGGTGTACAAGTCTGTTCGAAACAACCACATGAATGTCTCAGAGGATAGTCCTTGGGCATATGGTCTACAAAATGAAAGCACATAATTTATTTTGCATTTATAAAATCCTCTGACTGAACAGGTGAAATAACATGGCCAGCACGACAAGAGGACAAGTGTCAAACGTAGCAGAGCAATGAACTTACATAGTGGCTGGAGTCTTTATCATCCACTTTCCTCTTTTTGAGATCATTACAATATTCTGGTCCATTCCTCCGTTTATCTGAGGCGCGCAGGCTGTCAGAAACCAACAGGGAGTTACTCTGGGGAAGAAAAAAAAAGCCCTCATTAGTTTTGTTTTTTTTCCCAAATAGCTTCTCTACAATCCACCAGAAGTTTAGAGTATGTGGTGGCAAGACAACATAGTACCTACGCACCTTATTCCAAGGTTTTTTTTTGTCTTTGTTTTATCTTTATTTAAAACCATGCAAAACAATTTAGGAAGTACTGGGTAAATATTTACTTTTTATTTTAAATAGCAAGTACCCTCAAACATCTGTAAATTTATCAAATATTCCAGATATCCCAGTACATTTATATCAAGCCACTCCTTATGTATTTTACAATACTCATGTGTTATTGTTTGTTATTTTGAGTCGTATTTAACAGATTGAAGTAGCCTGTTAACATATCCGAGGCACCCAATGGGGTACACATACCAGTTTGTGAGAAACCAGGGTTTCATTTCCAAAGTGTTAAAATGCATGAGCATTAATAAATACCACTCCTCAAAAGACATCAGTAATTCCTAGATGAGCAGATGCAATTTCTGGTCACAGTCAACTAAAGTATTATCTTATATAAAAATGTGTCTTTCCTTTTGAGGACAAAAGACATGACATTTTTTTCTGGATGTGCTTCAGAAAAATTGTGAGGTGCTTGTGGGGTTGGGGGGGGGGGGGGGGAGACAACTACACGATTTTAAATTGAAAACAATTGCTGCTAAAGAAAAGATATTAAGATGAAAACAACATACACTGCTTAAGCAGCATGATCTGTCTGTACACAACATTTTACAATGTAGGTTATAAAGTAATTTTATAAAACTAGCAAGATATACAAACAAACATCTTTGGGATGGGGAATTGAACAACCTTCCATTTCCTCTGGTCAAGTGTTTATACAGGTGCCTTGCTTGGGGGGGGGGGGGGGGGGTACAGATGCTCAATAGTTCAACTTAATTTCAAAACATTAGTATGCAAATTGTTATCCATACATTGCTGCTGACTTCTACCAATAGGGAGATTAAATGTGGCATGTAACTGGTAAAGTGGAGAGAGTTTTAATATCAAGGTTTGTTCCATCTGGTGACAAAACTATTCACATTTAAAAGGTAGAAGTTTTATGTTAAAGCATGATACCCACTGGCATTAATATACACTAGGAATAAAAAAAAAAAAACACAACAAAACTGCAGGTACAAAGCATGAGTGAAAACGCACTTTAGCACTTGCGTTTTTACTAAGCTAAGGAATTTTATAGGTCACATAGTATGTGTTAACCCGTGGTAAACAAGTGTGGAACAAGCAGCATTCGGTAAGCTGAATGCTAGTAATGACGTGAGTTGGTCCGAGGTCACGGGGGGGGGGGGAATAAGAGGTTCCTCTTAGACTATTTAACGTGTTGTATGAACATTAAACACTAGTAAACGCTTGATATTTTACACCAATGTGTATGAGGCCTAAAGGATCATATGCAAATTAGTAACTCTTGTTGTTGCTTTTCAATTTTTTTTTGTAACATTTTGATAAGGTAGAATGTGCTCAGAAAATTGTCAGAAACGTAACTTTAACGGGGCAATATGACCTATTGTGCAAAAGGAGTAATCTTGCGCTATAGGGGGTTTCAGAAATGATATCCAGAAAAGCCAAGCCAGTAACATCATTCTTTAATTCTTAGTCTGCCACATGTAAATGTTTCCTTGTGACAGATCAGGCTTTATTGCGAAGCACATTAGAATACATACTTTGTTTCCTCATTTGCCTATAATGCCAACACACACTTTACTTGATTCTTTCCATAACTTACACCAAAATGTATTAAAATATATCACTACAGCAATACTAAACAGTAGTACTTTCTACAAGGTCTGTTATAGTTCAGAGGTCCATGTACAAAACTGGACAGTGATGAAATGCTGTATTTGTCCTGAATAAATTCTATATTTGCACACATACCCATGTGAATATTTTATGAGCTTGGAAGAAAGAATGCAAATGAGGGCTAGCACCAGGGCTGGGAAAACAAATTTTGGGGTTCAAGTTAAGTTGGGGGATTTTGGAGTGACCACTATTTATACATTATTGCTCAGGTGTAAAGAAACTGCTTGTTTTTTCCTGATTTCAATATGCTAGTAAAATCTAATACTGGATATAATAGTCTTAGTATAGGGGGAGGGGCAACATCTAACCTCCCCTGACACCACAATTTTGGCCAACACCACACAGGGAATTCCTGGCACTGTTATCAGGTTAACAGGCATCTCCGCTACTAAACTGCCCCTTTACTGGATCATATAATGGCAGTATGCTTGGCAGCAAAATGAGAGCTGCAGCCGCTTGATAAACAGTTAAACAGAACATATTGAATCCACAAAGATTTCCTTATCACAATCTTAACGGATAACTGTCCAGACAAGGATACTCTTCTATTCACATCGGTAAAATATTAGTCAGCTCTGAAGCAACAATTTCACAGGGTGGCAAAGTTCCTGAGGTACGAACGTGAAACTTCTACAACATCTTTGATTGTGTTTTACCTTAATGAGTCCTACCACCACTTCCATTCAGGATGAGGGGAACACTTTGTACATATTCCTTACAGTCAGAACATACTTTGAACCCCCACCCCACACTGTCAGGAACTAAAAATGCAGTTTTCTACATTTTAATTGCATGTGAGATATCCAATGATTCATCTTTAATTATCAATGTATAATTATATTTAATGTTACACAAAGATGAACTATAAAACCACACTTAATACCATTGTTAAACGAAGGGCAAACTTTAGTATAGATCAGCATCATAATATTCTGTAAGCAGTTAATCATCCACACTACACTGTAAAACTAAAATGCAAACTTGTACAAAACCTGTAAACAGAAGCACTGAATGGTTTGAATAGCTAGGATAACAGGGTAATTACATCCAGGGCAATTTAAAAACCAAAAAAACTAGATTTGTATTTCTATACTGCTTAAATCACAATAAGTCAGCAAAAGGGGGGGGGTGGTTGTTGCAGCCCCCTGCAGGAAAGCATTTTTAAACTTGGAGCTAAAAAGGCTGGGATTTACTTGAAACAAAACCTTTCTATGCTAGGACTGTATAGAGACTGCTCAAAAATGTCCATGTTCGTTAACGTTTTGTGGTAGATCAGTTACTGCACCTTTATATTATTTTGGCAGCCGCTATTCTAAGACCATAAGCTGTTTTTTGTGTTTTTTTTAATATGTATTTTTTTTCCCCTTTCATTTTTTACACTGCAAGACAATCTAAATAGTTAAGAGGTAAACAGGAACTACCTTCCCTTGCCAGACACAAAACATAGTCCTCTTCTCATTTTACACCAAACATATGGCTCTCAGAAACCAGGAATCAGCTGTTAAGCCCTAAAGGCACATTAAAATTTTGTCAGATAAATTGTATTGATTTTCACTTTCTTACAGAAGTCTTGCAGTGTGTGGGAGAAATGCTATCGCATTTAATTATAACTATGCAATCTGGTTGTATAAACACAAATTGAGTTGTAAATTATAGAAATAAAATCAAATGTTTGTGCGTGCTGCAACTGTACAATTGTTCGCAGTAGTGTGTATCATGCCATTGTAGACAGGAAACTCTGCATGTGTAGGGTAAATTACCAACTTTTATTTATTGAAGTTGCAATTCAATTTCTAAATGGATCTCTATAAACAGTGCACAGTGAGTTTGGAAGTCCCAAGGCAATTTATAGTATAAAATCTAAGCATGCAATTATTTTTTTTAAGAAACTAATGAGGGGGGGGTAATGGAAAATTTAGGGAAACAGACTGTTTATGCTATTTTCATATTCCGGCAAAGTTCCATTTATTCATTGACCCCCAACCACAAACAATATCTAATATTTAAACAGAGCATAGGATATCAGAAATTCTGGAAGAATGGACATACTGTAAGGTTAGCATGAAGCAAATTACTTACTGTTCCCGGCTCTCTTTCTGCTCACGAAGAAATCCAGAAATGCAGACATGTCCGTTCAGACACATAAGCAAGAACAAAGAAAAAAAAAAAAAATGAAAAATAAAAAACAAAAAAGGGAGGACAAATTAGAAGACAAGTCTCAAAAGGTTTAAAATGTATTTTATTTTTTTCATTCATAATAAAAATTGCACATTTTTAATACAAGTAATTCTCAAGTTACAGCAACATATTAAAACCGAAAAAAAAAAAATACAGGTTGCATAAAACCCCATCCAAAATAAATTAAAGAAGTGCAAATATGCCCATTTGTTTCATTGCATACAAAAGACGTATTGTAGTTTTTGCTGCAACCTAGTTTGAGCAGGTTTCTTTGCATTACCTTTAATAATGAATGAATATAATTTCCCAGCCAGCAGTAAGTATATCCCCAGAACCATATGGGACTTCTGGTTACAGGTGACCCGGTAGGCAGAGTTTTCCCTCTTTTACTGAAACTTGATATATTAATCTAGTAGTTACAGGTGGTTGCACTCTATTTAAATGGAACTGAAGTTTCAGTGCATCTTCAGACAGTACATTATCGGACGCGTTTATTTTATTTTTCTTCACCACTGGCTTCATAAGATACTTACAATATATAATTATGCTGTATAGATTTGCGATTGCAGCAAACACTTGACAAAAGTAGCAAGATCAGTTTTTCCGAATATTGTGAAAAGCAGGGGTTTAATTTTATCTTACAATGCAACGTTAAAGTACTATGGAACCAATTCCCTCATTTGAAAGGTGATGATTAGGAGACTGGAGTACTGCTATTTTCATTAGTAAGAAGCAAGTAACATTTTACTATTATATAGTCCAAAGTAATAAAATATACAACCCCAGGACAGTAAAGTGTTGCCAAAACCTGAAAATTATCTTTACACATTGAAGAGTTACATATTCAATTTGATTTTTTAGGAATTTTGTGCCAAAGATTTTAATTGTGCCCCAAAACAAGCCAGGGAATGGTTGTAAGCACAGGACAGTGAAGTGCTTGTGGCAGCTCTCTTTTTAAGTCTTGGCACACAACTTCAAAATAAAAACACACCACAAGAAGTTGGGAGATTTGGGGGGAGAAAAAAAAAATCTCAAAAAAAAAGACATCCTAGATGGGCTTGCCATGCCGCTCACCTCTGTGGTGGTCTGTGTCATGATGTTTCTTTTCATCTTTTAGGGCGAGGTGAGGCTGCCCACCAAGAGCATTTGAAAGGGCAAGAAGGCCTGCACTGCTTCCCAGGGATGGAATACCAGGGGGCTGGAGTCCTGATGGATGTGGAGTTAGAGGCACTGGTGGTCCATGACTATGTGACAAATGTTGAGCTTGTAACTGCTGCTGCTGTGATCGTAGTAGATGTGTGGTAGAGATGGGTTTCCAAGCAAAAACACAAAAAACAAAAATATAAATTAGGTTGGGGGGACAAAAAAAAACAAACACAAAGTAACAGTTGTACATAAATACATATGCATTAAATCAAAGTAGGGTGATATCTGTGCATTGCTCTTCTTAAATATACTATTTTGGAATGGAGGTAAAAGAGTGGAGTAATCCAAAGTAAGCAGATGCAAACTAATTTTCTTTATAAACATCTAATGTGTTGCAGCAAAGTACCAACCACTTATTTGTTTAGTTACCCATGTATTAGTTTTCATAAAGGCCCCGTGTGGAAAGTGAACAAATAACTCAAACCAAAGAGAGAAATACATAGATGTATATAACAGTTCACAGCTGTTCGTGCTGTACTCAGTCCTGCCTTGGCCAGTTAACAGTTCTCAGGGATCTACACCCTAGAGAAATTTGATAAAATACAGTGAGCAGTGCAAGTGTATTGAGAATGTCAAAAGAACGGTACTGCTAGCATTAAAGTAGAGTTCTTAAAATACAAAAAGACAAAAAAACTATAGAATAACCCCATTATACGATGATATTATATAATCTGTCAGCTACCATTCTGCATTCCTTCAAAAGACAGTATTTACTAAGCCCTACAACAAAAGTTATTTGAAGGTGTTATAAGTCAAATTAACATCACCAAAACAGTCTAATGTTTCAGACCCTGCAGTGAACAGATTACAAATCAAACACAAAAGTTATGTCAAGGAAGAGACTGTATATGCTTAACAGAGTGTTCCAAGATTAAGGTAAACCAAAGTTTAGACAAGCAAACATTCCACTATGGCAGCAAATAAAAACAGCGTTCCAACTTGCAACATACCTCCCACCACCAACACAGTTCAGCAGCTGCTAGAAAACTGCAGAAACAACCATGACACAGCTGCACAAAGCAGTCTATTTCAGGCCACAATCACAACATACTTAGGTCTACCAGGAGGGAGATGTGATCAGATGAAAATTACAGTATTCACACAGCAGATAAAGCATCAAGGCACAACAGGATATCTGGTAGATGCAATAAATATAGGTTTTAGAAGCAGTACAATTATTTTGTACCAATTTGTGGCAAAAAGTCACTGCAGTCAGCAATGGATATTGGACACAAAATCTGAGATTTGGAGCCTAGAGCCATCAGATTACAAGCTTTAGAACACAAAATAGGCCTAGGATTAATTCCAGAAATGACAACTGAATTTAAGTCACAATACCAATGAGTTTTTAGAAAGAGTAACTAAGAAAAAAAAAAAGTTAAAGATAATTTGAGCATTTTATACATGCCATACAAAACTCTGTATGCTTCTTGTATGACAATATATGCAACCTAGTTATTTATAGGCTTTACAAGGATTAAGTAGATACTCACACAAGTAAGCCCTCAAGAGGTTAACCTTATCCTCTTAAGCTTCACACACTACAATCCTAGATATAACTGGCAACCACAGCCAAGGAGAGAAATAAACCAGCATCTTGCTAATCCTTTAGCCAATCACCTCATGCAAAGTGAGCCTGTTAGGAGGCAGACAACTCAATCCGACAGCACTGGCTCAGCGCAAGCAGTCCGACTTTTGACAGAACACTAAACCATCATAAAACATTATGTAAGAACAGATCACAGCATGTGTTAGAAACTCTGCCAGAAAATCTATACGAACCATTTACTATGCAGGTTGCCAGTTATGAGGCCAAGCCACAAGAGCACGTTGTGTAAACACACACACACACAACAGCAACATGCTTCTAATGAGGATGGTCAGCTTACCTTTTAGAAACACCTAAATTTGTCAAACAGTAAATGATTTTTTGTACTTTACTAAACCTAAAATGTGACAAGGTTTAAATACTAGGAAGGGGGGGGGGGTTATATAAAAATTTGCTAGGTTGGTTTAAGCCCATTTGCTGAAATATTTAAGACACTGCCACAAATTGGTTGCTGCTGGGAAACTGAATCACACTGGAGGGAGAATTAGGTCTGGCTTATTTGCATGATAAAACTCATGATCTTTCACACTCATAATAGGTGTCTAAACCGTTAAATTACTATTTCTTTACTTGGTGTGAAAGACTCTGCTCCACAGGAGCATGCCCCCCTTCGCCCTATTGTTCTGCCTGCTAAGTTGGCCTGCTCAACAATACTGACAGCTGCTATTAAACTGGGCAGTGCATACTTTCAATGCAGCTGCTGCTTGTAGCAACAGACAACCTCCTCATGCCTCCTCCCATTTGGGGAGACAGGTTGACACACTGCATTTTCAATGAAGGGGAGCAAAGGTCCATCAAATTAACCAAATATTATGCTCCTCTGATTCTGCAGGGTACAGAGTATTTCCAGCAAGTCAAGAATATGTTAGAGCATGAGACCTATTGCATTGTTCCAGATAATTATTGATCACAAAACTACCGCCTTAAAAAAAAAAAAAAAAAAAACAACCTCTGCAAATCACAATAGAAAGCAAACTAAACAGTTTTAAATATGTTAATTTGAACAGCAAGCCATAACACAAATATGTATGCATTCAAATCTGCAAGCGTTAATGGAAAAAAGGATATACCCAGAGCAAAATCTTTATGCATATTGATTGGATTACACATATTGATTCAAAGCTGGTTCAATAGCAACTCTGCCATTTGGGTGGGGGGATGTAAATGAAGCAGCGTTTAGGGGGAGGGAGGTAGAGTGAAGAAGGTTAGGGGAGGGAATGTTTATGCAAGGCTAAGCTGTCAAGTATAATAAAAGCGGCTTGAATAAAACGTAAGCTGAAAATCCACTGAAGCTTCCCATTTCAGGGAGGAAAAAGCTATTAAAAGGAAATGAAGGTCACCCTCCCAGTTTATTTCACCTAATTGACTGCCAATGGCTTACCACAGACAAACCAACTGCAGATCTGCAATTGAGAAACTGATGAAAGGAGAGTTTTCAAGCTGAGACTCATTCTTTTATCAGCACTAATCCTCCCGCGTTTTTATGTCTTTTTTTCCCCTCCATCTCCAGTTGGGATGTAATTTTAAGCACAGATGGATTAACTGGTCCCATTGTCTGCAGACGTCACTGGACTATGGCACTGTTAATCCATACAGCAGCATGTCTAATTATCATTACAAAGTGTCTGAAGGAACCATAAAGACCAGCAGGGCATCTTCTCACAAGCAATTAACATAAATTGATAAATGAGTAATTTGAATCAGCTCAAGCCGCTCACATGAATAAATCAGAAAGGACAGCTCCTTGTTTCGGCTACTTTCTGCTGACTGGGAGGCCAGAAAACCGCTAGAAATACTCTAGACTTGATGTGGCGGGAATGATTGAATTCACACAGAGGGAGGAATGCTTGGTTCAGTGAATTCATTATTGCGCAACAAATAACCTGTGACTGACAGTCATAGGGAGGTAGCATTAACCCATAAACAGATTAAGGGAAAAAAAAGTAAGACACTAAAAACTGCTACACATTATGCCAGGCAATTAAATACGTTGTTGAAAGCACCGACAAGCTGCTTTCCATGAACATCAATCCAATACTGAATTTAAGAAATAGAAATGGTTGAGCAAGCCCTAAAGGGCCAATTCATCAATGTCCATCACTATGGAGAGAGAGCTAACTATACCTAGCTACCGAAAGGAGGGGGCAAGAGGTGCTTCTAAAGACTGTGCCACCCACTTGTGAATGAGTTTCATGCACAAGAAGTGCAAGATGTTTCACTGGCTAAAAGATATGAATTTCTATTTTCTTATTAAGTAAGTTCACCACCTAGGATTGCTGGTTTGCAGTGTACAACATGAACTTTGGGAAGGGTGCATTAGAGGATTAATACAGTATAAACATTGTTAAATGGAAAAAGTTACAGATATTAAGCCTCACTGATGAAAACAAAGGGGAATCGTAGATGCCCAGAGGCAGGCTTGAAACAAATGAGCCCCTTCAGCTCCTCCATCATACAAACTGTGCTATAGGTTGATGAATAAATGCAACAAAATACAGATTGTATCTCTTCAACAGTTCAAAAGGTATCATAACATTCTGTAATGTTCAGCAGCATTTCTCCAAGGCATTTAGATTACAAGACTATCCAATGTTTCCTCTATTTCCATTCCAAACAGACACACCCATTATATATTGCACATTATTCACCAGGAATAAATATCATTACCACATGGACAACAAGTAGAGCAGTCGATACAGACATAGTGCAAAATAAGGGTATAATTTAAGTTCACTAATCTTGTTAGCGCAATGGTTTGCCTCCAACAAGGGTTGCACAGAGCACTAGGAATAGGTGTCAAAAAATTGAACAAGCGCAGTTTTAAGCAGCTACAACACTACGTTCCTCAATTTTCATACAGGGACATTAAAAACGGGTCTTAGGACATGCAAAGTGTTGTATGTGTGGTATGCCATGAAAGACCCAAGATAGCAACAATAAAAATGTTCAATGTCAATTGCAAACAATACCTTTGTAAAATAAGCACAATTCACAAATATAAGCATATGCGTTATCTAATAGCCATTTAAATGTACATTGGCAATGTGCATCTTAACAGTACATGCATAAATAAATTTTACTATAATAAAAAGAAACTAAACATTAAAGGCATATCTGCAGTTTAACATTCCTAACCATACATTATTGTGCCCTCCATTTAATTTATTTCAACGACCCTATAACCCAGTTCTAGTACTTAAGAGTTAGTTTCCCCATACTACCATGCTAGAGTCCATTTAAAAAAAAAAGTCTCAATCTTGCCCTCAAATAGGAGAACTAAAAGTTGATTAAAGTTGCTGCAGCTACAATGGCATTGATGGTCAAGTCTTGCTAATCCAACTTTTGAATAGTAGTGGTAGAGATCATCAGTGTCAAATATAACAGGGGCTGATATTATTAGTCCCATTGGGGGATGCTGCGTAGGAAGACAAACACCAAAATTCTTCAGCCAGCAAGGAGTACTTTTAATAGTTAGGTGTTTAGATCAGAATAATACCTGGCACCGAAAGGGGAGACTGTCCGTATGAAAGGTGTTGGAGTTAAAACAGTAAAAATATTTTAGATATTAAGTCCTCATTAAATTAACCTCTCATTTTACTTGTGGAATAGACTGGTAGCATCATGATAACAAAAGAAAATAAAAGCCATGATTGACACATCTGTGCTTCAGAGTCATATTCTTTACAGACTTCAAACAGATGGTAAATTTGACTCTCCAACTACACTATAGAAGTTGGAAGAAAAACAGCCGTGAGGCTATTTTATGCAAAGATCACTTTAGAAAGTTATAAATGTAATGACGTATATTCTTTTTATGAACACAAATGTGTCCCACCAGGCAATTCCACTAATTCAACCAAGTTATGAGAGAAAGTGTTGTGTTGGCTGTAGCATCTGCAGCAACACAAAACCCTTATGCATAACATGATACATAAAACAAGTAAAGAAAGCTGGTTATACACACTGTAGGAGGTAGACCTGGAAGGCCACGTACCCCGATGATGGCATTCAGCTCTGCCATTGTCACTTGTTTGGCACGCTCTACGGCTTGAGCTACCTGTTGTTGATGCTGTAGGTAAAAAGAAAAATTCTAAAATTTGAGGGGAAAAAAAAAAATTGAAGCGTAAAATACAAGTTGCCTTACATAAAAGAGCAGCTAAAAACATTCAGAAATATATAGAAGTTTCCCAAACGCAATTCCATATCTTCATGTATATTTGTGAATGTCAACAGTAACATTTTTTTAAAGGCAGCAGTTTGTATTTTAGGTTTAGTAATATTAAATAGGGCCATTCACTTTCAAACAACCCCTTCTCAGTAAAACATGATGCCCCTGTCCTTCCAAACCAACCAACTTTATAGCACACAAGGAGGGCCAAACCGCCCCACTATTACCCAGTATCACGCCTCCTGTGTTGGGCATATAGCCCAAAGTCGCATGAATTTCAAGTCTTTATCAAGGAGCTATGGATAGCATGCAATTTTACTTCACTGAGCAAAAACCATGAATGTCCCATTTATTTGCTTAAGCAATGCATTTTCAAAGCGCAGAAAGCCCATAGAAATGAATGGGAAAAGCCTCAGCCAATCACAAGCAATGTTCACCATGCTGGCTACTTGCGATTGACTGAGCAGGTACTGACCTCCAAACCCATTGAAAACTATAGTAGTAGTAGCAAATTAGTGCAATACCATTGTGGAATTGTTTGTGCTAGCTTGTAGATCCACAAGTCCCAGCAAGCACTGGTAGTTCCACAACAGTATTCCATTTTTATTTAATGGATTTTACTATTCATTTCAATAGGCAATGAAAGTCTATGGGCTCTCTGTTTATTGAAATTAATTGATAATTCATCAAAATGGTTTCAGATTTCCATGGCAATTTTACAAGACACCCTTTAATATTTACTTGCTATACATTTTATACTGCAGAAAAATTATTTTCTGCAGGTTTTAAAAAGTGGACGTTTACATGGAGATTTATCTGACTTGTAGAACTGAACAGCAAATTGCCATGTAAAGTCAGAAAAAAAAAAAACTGCTTCCAGCTTCAACAAGGAGTCCTGGTATATGGGAGCAGGGCATGTTTTACTGACAAGGGGACATCCAAAAATGGATACACATTAGGCTTGCAGAGAAGTTTACAAATAGCTCACTGGAAACTGCAAGGGGCTGCCAATTGTCAGCAACGGAAGTGTTTTGAATTCAACATGCATAACGATAAAACACCTCGCCACATTAGTCTAATGCAAAAGGCGCGAGCATAAAACGACAAGCTTCCAACATACAAACTGTACGGCCTCAAAAAGATTTGTAAATACGTATGGCATGTAAACACATTCAGGTTACGCTGGAGGAATCGCTTAATTTTAAAACTGTAGAATTTCATTTTGACACTTCAAAACAGTATTCATGTATATGAAGATATGGGCTAAAAGGTACTAGATGCCACTACTGTAAACAGTCCTTCATAAAAGAAAGGCATCTTAATTCAGAACCTCTTCACATGCTCCAACTTAGCCTATAATACAAGGTGCATTACATAGAAAACAAAAATACTAGAAGCACTTGTTACACATTTCAGAAGTTATAGGCATTAAGTATTTACACATTTAAAATAAGGTTCTCATTATAGGGATGCGTTCCTTTTTGTGCAAGCAAGACAGCCTGTCCGTCCGTGTAACACCTTTCAGGGATTTTACTGGGACAATAAGTTTATAATGTGCAGACAGCAGAAGTTATCTGCACAATGTCAAAAAACTCTTACATGAACTATTACATATGTTTCTACATGTCACCATGTCCTTTCATATGACAAACTTTACATTTAGCACATTTTAGGAAATTAAGGGTACATAGAGCAGTTTTAGAAATGCAGTTGAAAGGCTTGTTTTAATGCTGATTTTTGTATAATTAGTATTTTGGAACTTGTGAACCAAGTGTGTCATTCTTGGAGCCTGCCCTGCAGTCTGTTAAATAAATTAGAGGGGGCTCCACACCAACTACAACAGATGTTCTTCACACTTATGCAATAAAATTAACATTGTAAAGCAAACTAATTTGCAAACAGAAGTAGAATAATTTCACTTTACCAGCCAGCATTTTACTTACTTCCTGAGAGAGAAATGGGATGACTTGTGCACAAATAGTGTTTAGTCTCTTGGCAATTTCTGTCTGTAATGGGAGGGAAAAAAAGGGCATGTAAGCAAATTGTACATAAAACAGAACTCCACCCACCATTCTTCCATAATACATACATTAAATCAATGGCAGAACAGGGAACATATGCTCACTGCCCTGAAGAGTTACTAACCCCATATTTATAATTAGGAGGACATGCAGATATTGTTAATACTGCGTTAGTGTAGTTGAGAGAGCTATTTGCACTGTGTGGGGAATACAAAAGAAACCAGGATAGGACAGGCTGGATAATGTTATATGCATATACAGCAATCATGACTGAGTGGGATAAGTAAAAACATGAGACCATGTAGGACATGTATTTGATCAATTTAATAAAAGTCCCCAAGTAGTTCAAGGGCATCGATAACAATGCATTTCCTTGTTGCATTCATAGTGATTTGGGGCCAGAGTACAGATCTGCAGCGTGCATATCAAGATAAGCAGAAATACACTAAATCTTTCTGCTTCAAGCAGCTCTGGCAGACAGAATTGTAATAATTGTCCAAGTTCTTTGGCACCATAAACCACAGCCTACAATGTCAGGCAAAGACTCTTGTATCTGTATGGCAGCTCTCAGAACATCTCAAGAGCCCTTAATTGTTTATGTTCTTAATGCCGAGTCTCTTGAGTGTGTTCATTTTTAACAGCAGGCTCAAGTGTACAGCCTATCAAAGAGCAGCAGTACAACTTCAGTCATTGGCCCTTGCCATCTGCATGATGGCTTGGGTTTATTTGCAGATGACAAGCTTTTAGCAGTGTCCCCTCCACTCAAGAGCTGCCCTCCTATCTTAAGGATCATTAAAATTAAACAGGAAGAATCTACTGTATTCTGTAAAATGAAGCAGGCAGCTTAAGGCAAGTCTTTGGTATTTTTGGCTGCTGTTCTTGGCAAACAATGGCTAAAATGTTCTACCTTTTGCTTAGCTTGTATGCTCAAGTTTTCATTTGACATCTATGTCAATGGGGCATATGTAATAGACCTGACAAAAGCAATGCAATGGCCTGTTTCTGCCATTCAGAGATAATTAAAATAAAGGCTGATCATATTTGTGTCATTTAGATCTTTAAACTCTAGTCTGTCTCATTGTGCTAGTGGAAGAAACCATTACACACCATCTATTTTAAATCGGGGAGTCTGCATAGCAAGCTTCATTATTACTCATTAACTAAACTAAATGGCATTTTTAAAAGGGGTTATGCAATTTAAAACCATTCCCATTTAACATTTAATCCTGAAATACTTGCCTATTAAGTTAGCTACAAGAAGCACTTTTATATATTTGCTGATATCAAGTACACAGTAGCAGTAGTAACATGCCCTGTATAATATCAGTTGGTGTAAGGACAAATATTGATGTCTAAAGGCAGTTTGCCATATGATCGCACAGGTGAACTGCACCGTCACTTATTTTACTGTCCCAACTGCTGTTTACACAGAAATTTATCTTCCTCTGGATATTTCTGCCCATTGTACAACACACAAAATTAGGTTATTTGCATATGTGTTAAAAATACATAAATGACATGGATAGAGAGTACATAACATTGTATATTATGTGGCTTCAGAAGATGCTAGAACATGTTTGAGATGTAAGGAGGGGAACAAAAAGCCACAGCCACCTCTTTGTGGTCAGCATATACAGTAACTCATCTTTAGAAAAATCATGACAAATGCATTCAGCACTGGTACTGCAAAACCAACTTTAAGTTGCTTTTAAAAGCCATCAAAATACTCATACAGTGTTTTCATATACATTTCCATTTATCTTATTTGATAGACCACTACATAGTGTATTTATCAAAGCAAGATTTAGAGCTTCTTCTTTAAGAAAGCCCCCATGCCAGGAAAAAATATCTTCGGAGATGGCCTCCAGCGAAGCTACCCATTGCAAGGCATGGAGAAGCCCATTTATCATGGACAGCAGTGGCACAAGTTCTGTATTTTTTTTTAAAATAAATTTCTATCTATTTTTTACCATTTTAGTTTTAAACTTTATTTTATACGTGTTCTTTTAAAAGGAATCTGGAAGCCCAAATTGGCACATCCAGATCCTTAGCTCCCGAGGAACTCTGCACTGGCCTAGCGAGCGGTATGACTCTTGTTAAGACATCAGCAAGTATCGTGCAGAGAGAGGTGAGCATCAAACAGCAGCCCTGGCACAAAAAATTTCTTCTTTTTTTCTTTTTATAAAATCACCATTATTTGATAAACAGACTACATAATCACTAAGCCATATCAATGATAGGAGCCAAGGGACGAGATACTTTTTTAGACTAAATTACACAACTTTTTTTTTTTTTATTATTTTTTTTTCCCCCCAAAAGCATAAGTCACAACAGGCCTACTGTTACTGGAATGGGGTTAAAAGGCCTAGCTCAATAACTCAAAAGCCCTTCTAGACAGAAAAATGGACTTCCTGCCACTTATACCATGCAACATTGTAAACCACAAAGGAATAAAGGTCAATGTTGCACTTTTTGTCATTACTGAATCATTTGAGATAATCTGTGTGGCGGATGAGAGAAAAATCGAAGGCAGCGAGAACGCTGCAAATGGCTTATTGACCTCAGAGCAATTTTCATCTCCATCTGTCTAACAGCAGACATATGGAAAAGGGGGGCATGCTCTCAGTGATGAGCATTCTTCCTTTTTAAATCCATGCCGCTCGTCTTAAATGCTTGGCACTCATTATGTAAACCAGGAATCCATTAATTGATTGGTTAAGGAGAAACCACAACACAGCAATGCAGGCCCCCACTCATTTCAAATGTCATTCAGTTAATATCAAGCATGGTTAATTATGCCGTATTTTAAACGTTCTTGAGGGGAGAGGAGGAGGGGGGGGGGGTCACATAAAAGTTCTTGCATATCAAAGACCAAATTGTGTTTGAATTTGACAAACTTAAAAAGAAAGCCAGAAAAACAGATGAAGAAAGTTCATGAAATAAAAGATGCAATGGGAAATTTGTCAGGAACAATGCATTAAAGAATAAAATCTGATTGATTTTGAAGCCACAATCCCTATAGTATATCAATGTCAAACAGCATGTCAAGCTAAGAATCAATTCAGGTATATGCCACTGCCAAATTTCTCAGATCCCAAATGAGCTTTAAAATTATTTTATTGCTCAAAATTTAATTTGTTCCAACTCATGTCTCCATGACAACGTTGGCTAACCCTGCAAATCATTTGGGTAATTGGATATCTTATCTCTCTATTGCTCTCAAATCGAATGATTCTGCAAGAATTGTAGCAGCCAATCAAATTTACAGGTCTCCTGAGTAAAAGGCTTAGGAAAGTAGCCACATTCATCTCCTCTTTACTGCCATATTAACTGGGATATGATAAACTGCAGAGAATGGTTTTCAAAGAGCATTTGGGATTGAGAACCATTATCTGCTCAAATTGAGCCCTCTATACATATATTTGTTTCTTTCATTTTATGTACTGATACAGTGCAGTCATTGCTAGCCCAACCACAAGTCTAACACTAAGACAAAAAGTTTTATTGACATAGCTATGAATGTTTCTCACCAAGTGCATTCTGTAACAAACCTGTGAAGCAAATGACATGTGGCACAATAGGAGTCTAGATAAAATTGATACCCGTCAAGCTCAATTATGCAGCAGCTAAAAAGATTATAATTTAAATATATGTAACTACATTATATGTCCACACACAAACACCATTTCACATATTGCCAGCAAAAACATTTGGTGTTACACTCATTATTGGAATACATCCCCACCCCACACAAAGAAAAAAAAAAATCCCCCAGAAGTTATTGAGCAGACACAGTAAATAACCGACCAGCTCACTTGCAGCTGTAAATGGTGCTGACATAAAGCCAATTGGCAGTGTAAGACCCTTGTCAAGATCTCAAGAGCTTTGCTCTTTTACATCTTTAGCATGTCAGAACTTTCAACCATAGTTTGAAACAGTATAATCCTTGGGTGCCTCACAAGTCTGAGACATTACACTATTTTCACAATCAGGGGGGGAAGAAATCTTTGCTAGTACTAATGTAGGGGGTGCGCTACGGAGTTGCAAGGTATTTCGATTTTTAATTTTTCAGTTTGCCACTTAAGTTAATTATCAGGATTTTTCTTGAGTTAATGTGTATGTTTACTACCAGTAGCTGAAACACTTTCACTAACAAAGCACAGGAAGTCAACTAGGTGTCGTGAACACAGTGAATCATTGTCTCACATGCATCAGTCATAACACTAAATATTACAGGCTACAATTAGCACATGGAATTAGTGACACCACCATGCCTTAAGCAAAGCAAATACAAATAAAAAGTACAGACCAGTCTAACTTCTTTCTCTACATCACTATGGAGGTCTCGTTTAAGCAAACATGCCCGTCTGAGGCAAGAAATGAAACTTCAACCAGAACGCTGCAATGAACCCTAATTTGCTTTGGACCGGCTGTAGGCACACATTAAAGTTATCAATTAAACTTTCTTTAGCAACTCATCTACGGAATTACTGTGCCTGGAAATAATCCTCCTTATAGCATCATGCATTTATGCATGGTCTTTCATAAACAAACATTCTACAAGGTAGATACAGAAACAGCACTTCTGAAACCACCGCTAGTTTCTACCATCCACACCAAGACAATGCCGAGTAGTAACTGAAGCATCAGAAACTATTAAGGTACTGCCGAACCATCCGGCAAGTATGGTCTTCACTTCCATTACTGTGATCATCCACAGCCAGAGAGGGAGATTGATTAGATTACTGTTATTACACCATATACATGGAGCTTCCAGCAAACCAAGCAGCAGCCATATCCGTGCATGTATGTAATGTCTGGTGCCAAACCACCAAATCATAGTGCACGTGTTAGCTCCTGCCCTACCCCTCTTTACTACGACCTAAATTAATTTGGACCAGGTAAGACAAGCATTCACATGGTACAAAGCGCATAGTTTGGTAGAAATGACCAGTCAAAACCTCGCTATAATTTGGCAGCTTAATATGTTGTATAAAGTTCAGTGCAACATCAAATTACAATAAATCTATGTTCAAAAAGTGTGTGGGGGGGGGGGAAAGATTAAAAATAAACAAATATAATTCTCATAACGATCCCTAAGTAGATCAGCTAAAAGATTATTTCAAGCTTAGTGGTATATAGACTATTCAAAATGAAACAGCATGTGATTAAGGGACTTTCCTCAGTTTTTGTCCAGATTGGCCATGGCAACTCATGAATGCTGGCCAGTTCCCTAACAAAGGCTTTTACCACCATCTATATGGGTTACTGAAAACAGGTGGACATAAAACTACATAATGCCTGCTATTAAAGGCTTGGTATTTATAAGTCAAAAAATACACATACTAAATGTCTTTAATTGCTGATAATCAAACACATATTCTTCAAATAGTGGGCTCCACAACACAGAAGATCAAGGAAAAAACAAACCGTTCTTTAATTTCCTTATAGCCATCAAGTAAATGATCCAGCAAACAGAACGAAGGTTCGTTCTAATTCAAAAATCTATAGTAGCACTGACCTTGCAAACTGCTAAACAAGCAATATTGGCAACTTGCTTGTTTTCTTTAATCCATTTACTGAAAGTCCCAATAGCCTCCCCCGCCTAATGCATTTCTTCCATGTTGTGCCTGTATTTATCAATAAACCTTTTGCTCACCATTTTAACTTATTATAATAAACTGAACAAAGTCCATTCACAAACCCTCCCAAAATTGTAACCAAGCTTACAACTCACAGGAGGACCATGTGTCCCCTTAATGCAGACCCTCCAACACTCTCCCCTTCTCAAAAACACCACATGTTGAGGTTTCTACACCTAAACACTTCAGATGGAAACCCATATTGTCATCAGACATCACATGTGGCCAGCCAAATCAGTGCTCAGTTTTCAGATGGGACGCCTTCATTTACTATGGGCAAAACGTAAATGTAAATCACTGTTACCCAAGGAAGCATATCTTATGCAAGGGGAACTTTGACAGTTGCAGGTTGCAAAACTGGGAAATGAGGATTACAGAGATAAGACTTTTGCCCTCTTTTACTGGCTGCAGAGGGTGCCGAGATGGGCACATATTTCTATGCAGCAGAAGTCAGATTAGTTTCTTTTTTCCTATCCATCCAAGCTTCTGAATGCCCACATGCTACAAAACAAACTACTCTAATCCATTTTCAACATTTGATCTGATATGGAATGTATGCTCACAGCCAGAAAATTTCACATTATGAAATTGTTCAGGTCACCTATGCCTTAACGCAGACCAGGTATAGAAATGTGTGCAATGCAGTGTCGTCTGGACGTTTTTTCCACACAACCAAAGAACCTGGAGCTGCAAATTTTTAGATATAACAAAAAGACAGTTCCAGGATATATATCCGGATGGAAGGTTGTGATGAGCAGAAGCATGGCATCTGCACTGAAAACTATGATCTTATGCTGAGAGTTGATATTACAAGTCACATGATAGCCAATGGATTACTTTTTACAAATCACATGAGCATGAAGAGGGTTTATTGCATGCGCAAGTAATATGTACCCTGGATTTGTTCACAGGTATACAAGAAAATGGACTACAACAGACTAAGATGCTGCAAATGCACCCTTTGTGAGGCAGTCTAACGCTTCTCAAATCAGCAAGCTGAGCACTCACTACAATGGATACAGCAAAACATAGGATTTAAAATTACACACTACTGTCATTACATTTTATTGTGAATCAGTCATCATAACTGCTTTTCCACAATAAAGTCCCTGATACAAGCTAGCCAACAGGTTAGAACAAAAATAAAGTCCGATTAATTATTGAACATGCACTTTTAAAAACAAATACAGAAGAGGTTCCAAATAACTACACTAAACATCAACCAAGCACATTCCTATTCAGATTGAAGTGCAATACTAATAAACATTTTCATGGGTCTTTACATGCTGCAGAAAACAAAATACTAACAGGTGGTTAGAGGGTTAAAATTGCAGGGGCATTTAAAAAAAAAAAACTCTCACTGCAAGCCAGGTCATAAGGATTATTTCAATTCATCCATAGGAACAAACACCCAAACTGTCAGCTCAACAATAGAGACTACCATTTCTATGGACAATTTTATGGTGTCTCAATAGGTTCAGCAATGATTAATCTCCCTGAGGCTATTTGCCACTTGGGAGTGTTGGATGGGGAGGGGGAGGGGATTTGCCCTATGCAATAAAGCTGGTCTTTCAAGATAATTACAGATGGTGAAGAAACAATCACTCAATAGTGTTGTAGACAAAAATAGTTTGCAGATTTGTTTTGCATACTGTCTGTGAAATACACATTTATTGCTACATCACATAGCTGCATTACACACTATATATTCTAATGCTTTAGGAGTAACGCTAAAGAAATCCTCACTGCACACATTTATTCTACACATGGTTAGTCATGAATTAGGTAACACTAGCCAGACAGTGCCTCAAAGTGTTTCACAAAGTGTACGTGTGGCATCCACATCGCAGACAGGCCCTAAGAACGTTAAAGCTGCCTCTGTGGAATTCCCCCACCCCCTCTTCCTATCTCCCAGTAACAAAGATGTTGTCAGAAATGACATTTTATGTCTCTAGATGATTCCTTGCTACCATTTGGTTATAAGCCATAAAGCAGGAATAATTTCAGCCTGTCAGGAGTCTAGCTAATGCCCAGTTTCCCCCTAGAGAGAATTCCTGTCAAACGTAATGAGCGCTCCAAAGGCCCTCTCTACAACATAATGAGCACTTAGGCCATGCTGGTGATCCGTCAGCAAAAAGCATCAATTTGAGCCTGCCTGCACCCTGGGGTCTACATGTCACCAGTTTTTAATAAGAATTATGATTACTAGCTACCAAATGTCTCCTTAGAATTATTAATGGCTAAAACACAAGAAAACATTCCATTTCTGTTTTTTTGTGAAGGGCAAATGTACTGATGAGGGGTAAGTCAGAATGCAAATAGACCCTTAAAAGAATCTGTGTATAGAATTTATCTAAACGTGCTGCATACAAATAAGTTTATATTACTACATCAAGTACACACAAACACGTATGTGTAACAGTGTGTACAGGAGGAAAGCAAACTGCACAAGAACACTGATTACTTCTTCAATGACCCACGTGATCTCGGACAATACACAAGTGCCTTTCTTGGAAACATTTCCAGCAGGCATGTGAATGTTAATGTCTATTCTACTGCCACACATAGGAAAATCCCCACTGAATTTCAGCTCCTAACAATTGCTTGCTAAAGGACTTTGAATATATTCGAGGCCTGAAGCCTGAACTAATCAATTTCTCTGCTGCGCCCTGATCGGTCAGCCATGCTCTTTAATTTAATGAAACAAGAATTTTAGACGAAATAGCACATATACATCAAGCCAGAAGTGTATTGTTGCACTTTGAAATGTGTCCAACTGTGCAACTTCATCTAATGATAATCTTTTTTAAGAGGCAATCGATTTCTTAAAGACTTATTGTACCATCATCGAGATGAGAAAGTGAGCGTCAGCATATCTGCCGAATGCTTACACCCTGCCATTAATGCTTTCTTTGGCAGACAATATCAGCTCAATTGAGGGTCCTCTGGGTTGAGCAATCATTTAGCTTCTATTCTCTTATGAGGCCCTTAGTGTCTTGTTCCAGTTCAATACACTTCTTATTCACCATTAACACGGTCATAAGTGAGAATTTTATGGGAAAGCAGAAACCAAGGCTCAAACCTTAAAAGTTATCAATAGCAATGACCTGTGTGTGCTTTTCAAGTGCTGAGATTTCACAAGTTAACAGCATGCTGCGCGTGACACAGCAGAGAAATAGTCAGCTGATGAAGACTGATCAGGTGAGTGATAAACATGAAAGGGACAGCAGGCATCCACTGCATAAAGGTCAATCTGTAACCACCAAAAATATACTAGGAACAACTAATCGCATGTAACTACCAAAAGCATCCACCTGCCTTCAGGAGTGTCCCAAAGAACACAAAAAAAATAATATAAAGGATCTTTGAGTGTCAAGAATATCTGACTTGTTCAGGGTCTTCTACTATACCCCAATCACAAGAGTCAGACATATCAAAATACTTTGTGCTTAAATATATACATGTCCCTCCTATAAGCCATAAACTATACACAATTGTCATTTTGTTCCACAAACATATCTCCCATTCATCAAAACAAGAGCAAAGATAAAACTAGAGATGCAATCAAACCTACCTGTTTGTGCATTTCAATGTTCAGTCCATAAGACATTTCATAATACTGCAAGTAAAGGAAAAGTTTTTAAATATTGAGCACAAAATAGCATAAAAGGAGGAGGAGGAGTGCAACAAGGGTGGTACGTACCATAACGTAATGCCTCTGCATCTCCGTTTTTTCACTTGCCAGTTTTTCACATTCCAACTTAAGGCTGAAAAAAACCCCACAAGACATGTAATTGGTAAATGGGTATTGCTTGTTTTTATGGCACTTCAGCAGTTATGAAAGAAAACTTCAGTCTGAATGCTAAAAGATTTACTTTGTAGACAAAGAAAACAAGGGCTCCTAAATTATTTCTCATGTGCCCATTAGCACTGATAAGGTACAAAGGCAGCATAAGTACACAATCTCAAGGATGACATGTGCTGGAGACCTAGGAGAGTCATTGGAGAGGCTAGTGAGGTGTTCCATAATGATCCTTACGATAACCTGAACAAACATCAGGTAAAATAAAAGTGTAATTCATGGAGTCCTGTTTTTAATATTGCACTATACAAAAACATTAAAGGATACAGACAAGGTAAAGTTATTACTTAAGAAAATACATCTCGTACACTTCTATAAGGAAGGGGTAATAAAACAAATTCAACAGCATTGTCTCATTCGTGTATGATCACTTTTCTAAACCAAATAAGCACAAAAAAAAGCAGTTTACAGCAATTCAGAACGGTTTTATTTCATATGGGTAGTCTGAAAGCATCATTGACAGCATTATATTACTGTATAATGAAAGGCCTAGAGCCAGTTCTGCTCCTTTATCATTATAGAAAAAGGACATGGAAAACATCATTTTTGTTGCCACTTGACTCTGCGTAGAAGTCGGGTGCAGTGTACCTAACTAAATGCCCGAGGGACGCAGTTTAGAATCTCCTTAAACAGTATCAGCCTAAGTCCCAGCTTTAAGTGCCATCAACTTGCTAAACAGCGAATGGTGGAGTCCTAGGGGGAGAGGACCCCAAAGAAAGTATTAATGTTAAGGACAAAGTTTGGAAAAATTCATGTTTAAAAGTGGAAATCTCCTCTAAAAACACGTTTCACTTTTTAAAGCCCTTCAACAACAATAAAAGAGGCCAATTGCATTTTAAATGGGAAAGTAAAATGTAAGCTCTCTAATGAGCAGGGTCCTTCATACCCATTTGTTTTTATGTCTGCATTTATCTCGTCTACCTTGTATGTCCCCGTTTACCCTACTGAACGGCGCTGTGGAGCACCGACACCTTACAAATCTACAATAATACTTTTCTTGTCCAACAGATCTGCTGACAGTGGGCATGTAAAAGGGTAAATTATGTAGTACCCTGCTACCAACTACTAAATGGAAGCTACATTTATCAAGGGATGAGTAGGGTGGACCACCACTTCTCTCACTGTATTAAATATGAAGCCCCCATCTTCAAGAGCTTTCATCTTTATCTGACAGTTTTACAAACACTAACTAATTTACTATTTAAACAAAGCCTTATTACTACTAAGCAGGCTCCAGTAGGCAAACAGCTTTGACTCATCTGGTGTTTTCAACTCAAGATTTTGTTACAAAATGAAGAGCAAATATTGACAGTTCTCAGGCAGGTAGAAAACACATACAGAAGGGGGAGGGGGAGTTTACATGAATGGGTCAAACCATTCTGAAAACAATTGTGCAGAGGAAAGAAGTGAGCAAACTTACTTCTGATAAGCAACACCACCTACTGGATATGCACAAAAATGCAGTACTCATTTAATGAGCACATGAAAGGAATGATAATTGCTTCAGGTTGAATCCATTGTATTTTTTTAAGGTTATATTTGCTGTATAGAAAATCATCCAATATGAGAAATGGCATATATTCCACCCAACAACTAAATACATACAAAATTAAAAACTGCCCTGTATGCAAATATTTGCACTGTACCTAAGTGATTAGAACATAACGGGAAGAGTCTGCTGCATCATACTACCTACAATCATTTTGCTTTAAGTAGGCTTGTAACAAATAAACCAGCCATAAATACAAAGTTATACATCAAAAACAAACAAAAAACAAAAAACAATTCCAATTTCATAAGTTTGCAACCAGTAGCATATTGCCAATAAGTGTTAAAATGATATTAGTTTCAAACATATGTACAAATAGAGTTAATGATATTGCATTAAATGCCAACACTTGTACCTGGAATATTTTTTTGTTTTCAAGAATATTAGGTTGGCTTGTTCATAACACAGTATAAGTTTTGTACAAAACAGTGGTTGGGATGGGGGGGGTGAATCTTCCTGGAAATGCTCACCTGTGATACTGAGCTTGGAGAAACTGAAATTCTTCCTTAATGCGGTCCAAGGATTCTGGGATGGTGAATTTAAATGGCTGGCCTGCGGCCTGATGCGGCGCCTGGAGGACCAAAAGACAGCAATGAAATTAAATATTAAAAACAAAACTTCAATACAGCTTCCACTTGAAAGATACTCAAGGCAGAGCAGACATAATACCCTGCAGTCTTATTCCCACAACAGTCTCATAGAAGCCACCAAGAAATGTTTCCATTTGACTTGCCAAGCAAAGCAGTAATGCCTATTAACTCATCCAGCACCAGAATGAATTACTAGCATACACAGCCAATATTGTTCTCTGAATGAATAGAAGAGGGATAGGTGCGACACACATTGTTTTAAATTCCAGTGCAGACCTCACAACTGCACAGTGATTCTTTAAAAAATAAAATACATAACCAATGCATCAGTACCAAACAGCAGGCCTTACCTGCATGATATAAATAGCTTCATACACACCCCCTAATGACTCCCAGAAAACAGACTATTATATCAATGTTGCGTGACAAGTTTGACTTCTGGAACAGGCTATTTGGGCAAAGAGCATATATGTAAATATAACAAGGTGTATAATCTTAGGGAACATGTAAAAAAATAAAGTTATGAGGCCAGGTCTTGACTAAATGTAATCCTTCACAACTTATAACTAAATGCCTTTCTTGGCAAAAGACTTTTAAACGACTTGATAGGCCAAGTCCCAATATGAAAATGCCTATATAACTTTTGTACATAGTACAAACTGGTTGCAATGAAGCCACTTCCATATCACATAAAATATATGTAAATATATGTAGTGAAAATGAACACATATTAAAATAAATCACCATTACTAAGAAAAAGCTTACCACTTCCTAAGACACTAGTTGGAAAACAGATAAAATTGTTACTCTAGTAAGATTACTATTAAACCTAGATCACACTTTAATATTGTAACATAAGATTATTTTTTTTATATTGTGTAATTGTCTCTTTTGGCCTACACTCAGCTCAATGCAGCCATAACACATCTAAACAACCTACCTAGGGGGCAGCAGATAGACATGGGGCTGTGCTCTCCCCACGTGGGACATGGCCTATTCATTCTCTATCTTCTGAAAGAACAAAACCCCTGGGCATCTATACGAAGCAGGAATTCAGAGCTAATTGGCAACCACAAAACAGCAACAAAATAATTGCCGAATTAAACAAATGGTATAAGGTTCAAAACCAAGACTATTTCAAACATTTGAAGAACAAGAAGGAAAATTAGTGGGTGGTATGTGGCATACATTAATAGTCCCCCCCAACTGCCCCCTCCCAACAACTTGGAAAACAGAACAGATGGCAGACATGTGGGCATGAGATTTATGTTAACCCACTGGCTGGAAGAGAAAATGGTTCACACAAACGACAGGCCTTATTTGCACAATAGAATCTAGGACTAGACATCATAGCCAAGGAACGATCTGAGCCATAGCATGGGACCTAGGCAAGTTATCACTACCACATGGGGTCTATACCACACACCGAGGGGACTTCAGTGCATATCAAACACGAGGAGATGAAAGTCCACCAATCATCCCAGCGGGTAACACAACTCACCGGGTGTCTGCTCTGGGGAAACATGGCTCTCCCAGCCGCCGCTTTGCCCCTTTGAAGCTCAATTCTCGACGACTTTGACAAACTCCAAGTGACAGTGAGTGAGGGCCCCAATATGCACAGACAGACCCCAATAGATGGGGGCACGGGGAGCTAGAGACACTATGCAGAGCCGCCCAGCATCCTACCGCCTCCTCCTTTCCTTTGTCTGCAGAGAACAAGGAGACAGCTTGCAGCACCCCGGGTACTCTCGGTCCGTCCCCGGAGACTCTCTCTCTCTGACGCTGCTCCCAGCAAAGTTTCCCGGTTAACTTTAAAATAAAAAGAATCTCCCTGGAAATACTGGGCAGATAGATCCCACAGGCTGGAGGCAGACGAGGTGTATCCGGTGGTGTAAAGTGCAGGTTACCCCCGAACCAAGAGAGACTCCAGCAGATGGGTTATCAGCAGCTGCCCCGGGGACTCATGACCGGAGGGAGCGACAGCGCAGCACACGGGTGGGGGAGGCGAGGATGCAGCCCCAGGAACGGAGATCCGTAAACATCCAGATGGAGGAGGCTGGTGCTGGGAACAGAGATCCTGCGCGGCCGGCGCTGGGAAACAAACAAGCAGGAGAAATACAATAACAGCCCTTAGCTCCAAGCGGCTCCTCCCCCCACCTTCCCGGGCACAGAAACAAAGTGCCGCCGGCGAGAGAACCGGAGCCAGACACCACAAACCCGCGCAAAGTTCTTTCAACACATTAGCCACATGAAGTGACCGCGTCCGCGCTTCTCCGGGCGCACCGCAGGCAGCACAAAGTGGCTAAGTGTAAGGGCAGGACACCGGTGTGGGTGCTGGGGCGCAGGGATCCAGGCCTCGGCGGAGACTCAGTCTGTCAGCTGGAAGGGGCTGTGCGAGTTCCGTTCGCGGGACACAGACGTCTCGGGCCGCCCTTGTCTCTCCACAACTGGTTACATTAACACGCGGTTTCACACTCCTCCAGCTAACCAGAACCCGGCCCCGCCCAGGCCATGTTAGGCAAGGCGCGTTAGAGCCAATCGCCGTGCCGCTGCTCCAACGTGGGGTTCTGACGTTCCTAGACGCTGTAGCCAATCGTGACTCTCCCCTTGTCGTTCATGGGGAAGCCTTCCACCCGGGCTGCACGGCGCTACAGCGAACCAATGAGGTGTCGGGTGGGGAGGAGCAAACTGGCAGGCAGAGTGGGAAGGGCGGTGAGATAGAGAAATAGCTGCCTAGCTGTCAATCAAAGTAACGTGGGGCCAGGAGCGTCAAGCAGCGTGAGGGTTTATAATGCTAAAATATATGCTCGTGTATCTATGGGAGTATTTATGTGGATAGCTTGCTACTTGCTTATAAGCAGATGAAAAGAGAGACGTCTAAATACAGATTTTCTATTCCTCCCCCACCACTTTAATATGGATGGATTAGTGATGTGTATCGATGTACAATTATTATTGTGTATTATATAGATATAGATATAGATATAAAGGTATATATTTGTGTGTGTTTGCATTTAAAAAAAAAAAATGCTATCAATTATCCATCAGTGTGCGTGTACAACAAATAGCACACAATTCTTTATAGAGTCCATTCGAGTAATTGAATGCACTCTGTTTGAATGCTGTGCCAAATGATGATGTAGTTCTCTTTAGGAAACATATATCTAACTATTATACTTGCAGCAAGCTCATAAGAAATGTGGTGTGTGGCATATAGTTTATGTGCTTTTAAATTATAGGAAGATGTTTGAGCAGAGCGGGCTTATTTATAATAAGTGTAACATGATTAGCTCTTGGTTTTTTTTATATCAGCATATAGAACTGCAGTAAGGTTGTTACCATCAATTACAAACCTAAGTGTTTTTAAATATGGATACAGAGTTCTTTGCCTGGTTTAAATGAGAGCATTAATTGCTTGGGAAATCCAACTGGAGCAAAAACATAACACTAAAAACTTAAAGACTAATTAAAACATATTTAGCTTAGAATTGTAATAATCCTCCAGAACTAGGGATAATATAGTGATTAATGCTCCTGCTGGCTTAAAGGCCTTCTGTTAGTCTTCAGGCCTTCAGCGCCTACAGTTTGAGCATTAATAATTGCTCACATGAACCTGCAATCATTATATGTAATAATAAATTAAAAACAAGGCCAGTCTTGCTGCCCTTATTAGTAATATATATAGTGAGCAAATGCTTTGCATTTACTGATAGCCTCGCTCCTGTCATCCTATCATCAAAATAACTTGTGACATTACCAAGGTTCTGGGCTATACTAAGAGCTCATGTAAACAAAAGAGTACAAAGAGCCTTTGCATTCCCAGGCCAGGCAGCTTATCAAACGGGTTAAAGATTTGCATTATGTTTATTTTAAGGGGATTTTTAGTCAGGGGTCCCATCTTATTACTAAATAATATGTTTCCTCATTTCTCGTTTATTATCCCCTTGGGGAGATCTCAGTATATATATATCTACAAAGTAAAACATTTCCAGGTGTCAGCATTCTAAGACATCATTGTCAAGATTAGAAAGATAAATACATATTAGGTTACATTGCATTTGACATGAACTCTCTGGCATCATAAAGGGCTGTTTCATTTATGCATGCTTATAGTAGTGTAATACCATCAGGGTCACCATCAGGGGGAGTACAGAAGGTACCAGTGAACGATGCCCGAACTTACCACCCGAGGCCAGCAATTTTTTTTTATTTTCAATAAACTATTGAGGCCCTCGCTCGTTTTAAGTGAAGTGTAGCCCCAGGTTTGAAGATGTAGCAGGGAATGTGCAGGATCCTGTGGCCCTTATCTGAGCAGTGCTCCATCATCGGAGCCAGCCATGTCCTAAAGAGGGCAGACCCCCACTTTGCTGTGCTTTCTGGTGAATTAGTTGCCTTCCATTCTAGTCATGCCACTCTCTTTCTCCCGATCACCACCTCTCCTCTGTAACCCAGTCATCCCCTCTCCTACTCCCCCTCCTCTAGCCTGCCTATTCCAGCCTTCCCCTCTCTATATGTGGCTGTGACAGCCTCCATCTGCGTTGGAAAAGAGTTAAGTGACATGGGGTGATTAATGTTATGTGGAGGTATAATATGTAGGATGGATATTTCTGTTAAGGGTAGGTGAGGCAATTTATAATATGTGGGTAAGTATTGATGCAATGTGGGGTCTCGTGGGGTATTTTGAAAATGTCCACTGTAGTAGAAAAACACAGAGTTCACCAGGATGCTTTCCCTGTACAAAGGCAGTCTCTGGGCTGGTGCTAATACTGGTAAAACCTTCCCCACAGTCAGTCATATACAGGATATA